>NC_073708.1:14704513-15335942 GCF_023634085.1 Falco cherrug
ATATATAATATAGATATGATTGTATATATTGGTCTGTTTCATATCTAAATTGCATTTTTTGCATTGACTATAGTCATAAAAGTTTAAATAGCAGAAATAAAATAATGACTTTTTATTGATAGTTGACACTTCAGAAGTTTGTTCTGACCAATGGAGGAAATGCAGTGACAGCAGTTTTTAAACAAAGGTGCTTCTACCTGTCCTGACCCTGGGGTCTTATCCTTTCTTTTGGGTGCATGTGCTCATGGTGTCCCTGATAGCAGTAACTTTACCCCTCAGCAATGGCGACTGAGGCGAGACCAGGTCTGGGTCCTAAAACTCATTGCTTTGGTGACATAACTCAAAATGATGACAAATGTGAAAAGGAGATGGGCAGTTGCTATACAGACATTAGGTGATCAGTGGTGGGTGAACATGATAGTGGCGGTCTGATAAGAAAAGCACTCAGAAGACTGGATATGTGTTTCCCAAAGCTCTTGTCTGGTGGGGAACGGGGTGAGGAGAGGCTGGTGGTGTACCCTGGGGACCTTCTCCGTGTCAGTCTGGCTCAGTGCAGAAGGGAGGTGCTGCCAGCAGCATGCTGCAGAGATGCTGCCCGTGTCCCCAGCGGTGGGCAGGCTCCTGCTCACTGAGGGTGCTTGTACCTCTGAGGACAGCCTGTTATTTTATAAGGAATTTGCAGATTAAGGCCTAGACAACCTAGAGAGCCTTTCAAAAGATCCACAAACCCTCTGAGCCAGTGTGTTGTATTTATCTCTTAAGGAACCTTGTCATTAGGCTCAAATTAAAAATGAGCTGTCAGTTTCTATTAATAATTAATGCTGAAATGTTAGCACTTTGAAAGACTGTTTCAAGTGCAACACATTCCATTTAATGCTGAACAGTTTTATATTTACAGTAATTCCTCCTTTCATCCCTTAATGTCAACCTCTAAATCTTTAATGCTTTAATCACACTTCTTATTTTGATATCCCAAGTGAGCTGTTGTAACCTGTGTCCGCTCCCTTTCGATAAGGTGCACATTTTATACTGGAAGGTTAGTCAGCAGCACTTGTTAATTATTAAGGAAAACAAAATGCTACTGCTGGAAAATTATGTTTGTTCCCAGCAGTATGTGTTACCTTTAATCTGTACTGACAAGAAGCAAGAGGAATCATAAAATAATCAGAGGAGCCAGGAGAGAGGAATGTTTGTGAAGAACATTACCCAGCAGAAATGTAGACAGCCTTGATTTGATTCCATAAATGAACCTAATTACTGGGTAATGTATTGTTCTATGGAAATAACATATCTGTAAAATATGTAGTTAAAAGAAGGCACTGTGAATTCAAAAGCAGACTATTTTTGCTTTCAGTTGTGCTCCCTATAGCATATTCCTGGATGGCACTGACTGAGAGCTTTTGTCTTGTGCGTAGACAACACTAAAAAAAAAAATCACCCAACCTGCAGCATATGTCTGTGAACTAAGTTCTTTATTGTAGCCTTCCCATTGTGAATAGGGGAGAATTCTGCAGGGAAACAGACCATCTAAATCTGCTGCAGAGTTTTCTTTTTAAAATTCTTGCTTTGTCTCCTTGCACATATCACACAATATAATAAAATAAATACTTGGAATTTTCTTAACTGCCAGGCAATTAATAAAACACTAATCCTAGAAAGACTAGAAAAAGTACTTAAATGGCTTGCAAAGAAGAAATGGTTTTGAACTTGTAGTTATGAAACATATTACACCAGTATGTTTGGGGTTTTCTTGTTTCAGAGTAACTCCTTAAAGTGAGGTGTATATATAGTTAACGGTATTTGTACCATAATGTAACATTAATGGGTTAGAGGGATATTAAACTATAACCTTCTGTTTAATTATGGGGATCATTTGAATGACTATCTTGTGTCTGGCAGATTCATGTGCTCTGATGTATTGTGACCAATTTGTTATGAATGTTATTCAGGCACGCGTTTTCTAGGATGCTTAAGATCAGCCCCACTATTCCTATCTGTTTCCACCAGTGCTGTTGTAAGGAGAAGGCAGATAGGTGTTTCCCTGCAACAGACAACTGAGCTTGCCTTTTCCTCTGCAGAGACTGAAGAGAAGGTATGGTGCTGGGGAGGGACCTGCTATGGCTCTGAGCCCCATACTGACAGGCCCATAGGGCTGCCTCTGTATGAGACCATATCTTTTATCTATCAGCAGGAAGATGTCCAGCCTGAATCTGAATGCTAACCATTCTTTTTTAATAACGAGTATTTTTTCTATTCCTCCTGCATTCTAAAACGTTTACTCCTTTTCTTTCATCTTGTTCGTAGGCAAGTTTCTCATAGGCACACTTGAAAAGCTCTCCTTTGGCTTTGCATTGATAGCTAAGAGTTCAAATGCACAGTGCAACTCCCAGCAAACAGAACCTTGCTGCACGAATATCCCTTTGGAATTGGGGTGGTTAGACCCAGACACTCCAAAAATCCCCATCCCTTGGGGCCTGGCCATTCCCACCCAGGCAAACAGAGTGCTGTGTTGATCACCCAAGTGCTAGCGAAAGCTTGGTGTGCAAAGTGGTGAAGTATTAAGACTGTACTATAATCAATTCTATCAGCATTTCTACCTCAGATGCATGCATTTCAGTGAGACTAAACTGAAGTAAAAGGAGGTAGGATTTTCTCAGCCTCTGAACTTTTGCTTGTATTATCAGCTCTCAGCAATATTATCTGCTTCTTTTATCAGGCTCCCATCGACTAGGCTTTTTTCTAATTACATGAAGAGTGGATGAAGTCCTATTAAGTTGATTGTGACTAGAAAAAAGAATTACTGCACTGGTACTTTCAATCCTCACTGGCTTGTAAAAAAAGCAGTCAGAGTTTACTGAGCCTCCACCTCGCTTATCAAAAAAGAAATAGAAAAAAATCCTGCTGCTACATTATCATGCAAGCATCCAATTCTGTCCTTCCATACTGTGGAGATATGCACAACATGCAGGAAAGTCTTAAGAAATATTTATAAGATGCCCAATAGGACAAAACAAATGGACATGTGTAGTATATGTACATTGTTCATTACAAACATGATTAGTGTGTATATATAATAAATGTGTTGTTAAAGCACAGTGGGTTCTTCGAAGTTTACAAGTTTGTTATGAATTGATTTATTCATGAAATGCTTTGTTTCTATGACAACTTTATTGGTTTGCCTGTGGTCTAAATACATATAGGCATGGCAGGAATTCCACAGTACAAAACAAATTACACGCTACCACCTGAATGGCTTGATGCCTTTAGGGAATGTACAGAAATAGTCCACAATGAGGGCAGAAATCACCATAGCCTGTGCCAGTATGAGAAAGCTTGCTTAATAAAGAAAAATGCTTAAAGGTCCTCCACAGCTTCCAACTCTGCAATAAAAGGGAATGATGGAAACGAAGAAAGGAATCTGGTAGGAAAACATAAAAGGAGCCCAAACCCCAATTGCAGAGATACTAGCATATTCAAGAAAAAGCCACAGATCAAACACCAGCACACTCTCCTACAAATAACAGCTTGCAAAAAGCTATTAATATTCATAACAGATCTAGAGCTACAAAAGAAACTGGAGAGCTATTGTTTAGTAAGAAATTAGTGTGAAAGTATAGGGCATTAGTTGATAAAAGGATAGGGAGGCTCGCTGGGACAACACAAAATGGGATCAGAGGAAAAAGTCAATAAGTGGATCAAATAACAAAAGGACAAATTCTAAAATACAAGAGCAACAATTAAGACAGGGGCTAGGAAGATGACAACTGTTATGGAGGTCTGAGACCTGAACAGTAGAATAACACTTTTTAAAGTATGGAAAATGCAAGTTACATAGCAGTGCTTCTATGACTGACCCCCGTGACATATGGCTCTCTTCAGAGAAGTATCCTAAATTATGGCAAAATGATGGTGCTTTGGCTGCTTCTGTCCTGTGTGATACAAAGTTCTTTGGGAAACGACAGGCAAGAACAGGGGAATCTGTGAAATAGGCTCTCCTGCTCTTTCACCCACAATCTATCTGTTTTTCAAAGCCATAAACATCAGAAAAGAGCAGAAAGCACGCTTCCATTACAAAAGCAAGTTTTCTGGAAATGTTTTAAAATCTAAAAAAAGATGTATCAAATTCTGGATCATTTTTAGAAATTCAGAATAAGAATTTCAAAGGGGGGAAGGATCACTGGTCATCCTCTGCCTAGCCTGAAAGCCAGAATGCAAATGCCTTAGAGCAAACCAGGACAGATGCAAGTTTTGCTTGGTAACTGCACACTGCTCATCAGCTATTCGGCCTTTGCTGTGGTGGCGGTGACAGCATCTTTCCATGCTTACTTGGCTCAGACCAGGTGTGTGCATTGTAATTTGGCTATTGGGATGTTGTTGAAGTGCCACTGATTCCACCTCTTATCATGGAGTGTGCGAAGCCTGGGGTGGGACGGGCAGATTTTGCAGCACTATGGGCTTAAGGATTTGTTGCCTCCCTTGCACCGCAGCAAAGCCAGACTACAAAGCTAATGGGGTTTAGTCACTACAGTTTGGCTCAATAATGAGCTCCAGATCGTGTCTTAGTCAAATAACTTTTTCTCGTATATTAGCTAGGTAAACTTAACCACCTGCCCTGAAAGGTGACCAGGCTTATGCTGACAGGGACTGCATGAGAGCCAGGGTCCTGAGTCCAGAAAGCAGAGGGAGAAGAAAACAAAGGTAGTGAGATGTGAGCCACACATGGCTTTGTGCTGGGCAGGAACACAGAAGGCATACTTCACTGCCACTCTGTGAGTGCCTAAGCCATTTGACTAATTTGACATGGAAGCACTAATAAAATAAAAAGCTTCTCTAATTAGTGCATACTCTCTATTATTTCTGACTCGTGTTCTGACCCAGTCCCTTCCATACTCCTAATTGCCTGCACTGCACTAAGTGACATTGCCTTCCACACACTTACAAGCTGTGGTGTCCCACAAAAGGAGAAAATTATCTGTATCTGCCTCCATGACTGATCTGAAATGGCTCTGCTACTTCAACTGGTCAAACTACATACTTACAAGCTATGGAGTATTTACAGAGATAAACTTCAGAGGGAGTGGTCACCTCTTCAGACAGTGGGCTTTATCCTCAGCTGAGCATCCTTTTGTATCATGCTTGCTTCAAAGCTGTTCATAGTAGCAATGGAACATCATGCCTGTAGTAGTTATCAAAAATAAAGCCCTACCTAGAAATTGAGGAAAACCTAGATGTCATCTTTACCCTGTGCTGGATGGTGGTGGTGGCAGTGGTGTTCGGCTGGGTATAAGCCTTGGGAGAGAAAGAGCTGACATCAGTCAAGTAGCTCCTGACTGCAGTGGACCTTTGGAGTCTGAATAACTGCTGAAGTAAAGCTTGCTGGTGTGCTGAAAGAAAATGGGGTTATGTTTGTTTTTCCTTTGGTCTCCATTTCTAGATACAGAGTCTTTTGCCTGTGGAGAAAGCAGTTTCCCTTTCAGGATTCAGTCTGGATATAAAATGTGGAGAACTTATCTTTCTCAAGAAAAAGATTCTGTGGTTATTCTTTTTCCATTATTTAATTTTCTTAAGGAACTTAAACTTACAAGTTTAACCCTTATATGATAGAAATAATGCAATTTCAGTTTGGCTTTCGTTTTAAGGAAGCACCTAGGCTGCACAGTGGGACAGGGCATCCCTCAGGTCAGACTTAAGCTAAGGCAGGGAGCGAAACATAGTCCTAAATCTCCTTTAATGGACTGGTGGAAGGTCCATTCAGCAATTCTCAAATGTCTGCTGGCTTTTGAGCACTGTTCCCAAGAAACTCAGCAAAGAAGGACTGCTGGTGAAAGACAGCAGGGCAAGGATCCTGCTTTGCACCAGATAGTTGGCTGCTAGAACAACTCTGGGAGCCAAGGACCCTGGCCAGAAGCAATCTGCTGTGGGCACTGTGGGGATGGGCAGCCTGGCAGTGTGAGTACCACTTGATTGCTTTCTTACAATTCTTTGCACATTCCTTTCTCATTTTCAGGAATTGGGATACTTCTGGAACATGCATCACAGGGAGTGGGGGATCTCCAGCATCCAAGTAAGGTTATGGTACACGCATGTTACCATCAAAAAAATTCTGGTTATACTGCATTAGTACATTGTATGTATTTCAGTAGAGTGGCTTCTGACAGACTTGGCAGAGAATTTACAAACAGCTTTCAGAAGTCCCCATTTCTTCCCCCTCGTACATGCTTTTAGGGCCCTTTTGAATGTTGTCTGAGCTACATAAGAACATGTCATAGTTTATCCCATAACTAATCACAATATTTAATTATTTTATGATGGCTATAAACCAAGTGTAACAAAGGGAAAACTGTTCTGAACTTTCTTGACAGAGTATTCAGTAAATACTTGCTCTTTGTTTGACATGCCATTATTTACCCCCTCAGCCCTCGGAGAACAGCAGGATAGCTGAACTATCAATATGCTAGAAGAAAAATCATAGACAAGGAAAGTAAATTCTGACATTTTGAAACTAATAGTGTACTTCATCTGATGCACTGCATACCTAATACTCAATGAAAAGTCTAAAAGGAAGAGCTTAATGCATCTCTCAAAAATCTTTGCATTTGTCATAGATTGTGTGGTGTCATATTTGTCTATATATAAAGATATGTCATATATGATCTGACATGGTAAGTTTATGCAGACAGTGCTTTACATGCACATTCAAATGCTTAATAAAAATGCCTCTGTTCACTGCCTCTCTGGGTCTGGGCTTCTGTGTTTGCATATACATGCATACAGGAGGGTTATGAACAGATACCCTTTTTCATTAAGCAAGTGACATTTTCATGCTGGTGCGGCATCTATCTATCTTCTTTCTGGCAAAGCTGTGTGCCTTTCAGTCAGCATCTGACTAAAGATCAATGAGAGAAAGCTTTTTGAAGGTGCTTTCAGGTCCTGCAGCAAGGGAGATGATCAGAAAGCTGCCATAAGCTTTGGACCCACTTGACAAATGAGGAACTATTTTGGCGCTCTGTAAACTGCTGTCACATCAGTTAGAAACACTAATTAGAACTACTTTGCTATTGAAAGTGTCCAGTGCATTAAATACCACTTCTGCTTATTGCAATTAGCTTATCCATTGACTTACACTTCATACCGCAAGGCTATCAAAGATGGAAATGCATAAGGGGATCATTTAATTATTTATGAGGGAAATTAGAACTGAATGGCAAATAGCTTTTGCCTGCTACCCTTTGACCTTTCATTCCTTGCAGAGCATGAAGCTTACATGTGAAATGTGTTCATCCTTGGTTTTGTCGAGCTGGAGAAGTCAACAACCCAAGAGGCACAAGTAAGCAAACATCAGATTGTCATCTTTTTCTCAGTGATGTGGGTAGCTTCTGAGAAGCAGTTGGATATCATGGTACCACAAAGTCTGTAAAGAGAGAATTTTATGCTCTTTCCATACTGTTCTCCAAAATGGTTCTTATTGATAAAGCTGCAGGACTTCATTAAATAATATATACCATGTGGAGTTCAGAAGAGGTGGTGATGATTTTTAATGTTATTTCCTTTCTTTACAAGGTAAACTTGTAGGTGATAGAATCTAGTTTAAAAAGTGAAGTTGTTTGTAAAGACTGAGACAATATCATATTTTTGTTTTAACATTTAATTGTGAGTCTGTAATGTTTCAACTTTCCTTAGGAATAAGAAAAAGGAAACAGTTTCTCATGCCATAAAAGACAAGAGAAGTGGCCCAGCTATGACTGCTATGACTCTACATTGTACACAGATGTTTTTAGCTGAGAGAAGAGGAAAATGTCACTCTAAATAGTAGCTTGCGATCTAGTACACAGTGTAGTCACGAGGCTCCATTCCTCACCCTGCTTTTGTTACTTCCGTCTAGACACTTACTCCTGCTCGGATTTAGACCTTAGTACAGTTGCCAGGGTGTTAAGGAAGATCAGGATTTCTAATTTGCTGTTTTAAATAAAAGATAGCAATCTTACCACCACTCATACTTCTCAAGAGCTGGAATGTTTTTCTGCTTAAGTATTTTTTTTGTTCTTTGAGACCAGCTCAAAGGGTGCCTGTGTTCTGTTCCTCAAATGTTAGTAAGGTATAACTGCAATGCACTTTTTTTCTTAAAGAGTTAATTTAACAAAACAGACAGAAAACATAAAGCAGCAATGGGGCAATTTCAATTAAAAGCTCCTAATAGGAATCACCTTCAATGATCTGATTCCAAATATATGAAACTCTTCCTGTTTTCAGGTTCCCTTGTATGCCCATTCAGTGATCAATGCAGAATATTCCTTGGCTGCCTGAAGTCCTACGTCTCACAGACTGATCCATACAGAAATATTTGTGAAAAAAAGTAATTACTCTTTAATTTTCAAAATCTTTAAGTGATAGCAAGATAAAATACTACTAACAAAAGCATAAACAAACACGCACTCCCTAAATGCAAGTATGTAGAGGAAGGCAGGCAGTGGGTTGATTAGCATTGATAATATGCAGCTGTGGTCTTGCCTCAGAGGCAGTGGGTTGATTGACATGGACGATGTGCAGCTGTAGTGTGTTCCTGCTAAGTGGTTAAATAGCCCTGAGGATTGTGGGAGAGGTGGCTGGATGGAGAAGGAGTGTGGTTTGACCTCTGGAGGAGGAAGATACAGCACAGACAGTAGAATCTGACCAACGGTAAAGCCTTGTTGCAGCCTACTAGTTTGTGCTGCAACAATTGGTGCCCTGTGTGAGGCTGACTGAGTTGGACTTCGACTACAACATAAGTATAAATTACATTATGAAATGGCTTGGTTCTTTGACTATATTTACAAGTTTGGTTTTGTTTTTTAAGAAAGAAAAGTCTCTGGAAGGGCAGAATGGAATTGCAAGATCTCAAACCATACCAGAGCCTTCTTAGCCTACTAACACTGGAGGCCAAACCAGTGTCCTTATTTGTGCCCTTCAGTTTTGATGACAGTTACTGGGAGAAGGGAGAGAACTTGTATGTTTTATTTTAATTGGTTACATTTGAAAACCAAAGATGATGCAACAGAAAATATCTCAGCATGACATGCAGAGCTGAGGCCTGCCTTGCTTTGGAGCAGATGAGCTCTTTGGTCCCTGGGGCAAGCTGCGTATGCTTCTTTGAGTGGTTCTGCTCTTCTGGCTGCCATAGTAGGAGCATGACAGAGACATTAATTTTTCCAGAAATGTCTAGCCATTGTGGAGATATGTTGTGGAGCTATGGAAAACTGGTTGGTTGGGGTTTTTTTTGGCTGTGACTCCACCAGCAGCAGCAGCAGCAAAGTTTCTGTTGATGCCTGTGGGGCCGAGGGGCAACGCCTGGGCTGGAGGAGTAGGGCTGTATGTACACCCAAGCCTGAGGCATTGCTTTCCTTCATTTCTTTCTAATTGTCTGCTGCCTTCTTTTAAGACTGGTAACCTTAGACCCGCAGAAAAAAAGAGTATTACTATTAAGCATGATGAAATTTAACTTGTGATTGCTGTTTCCACAGCGGCCAGTTGGAGAGGTAAGAGCATAGCTTTACCAAGCAGCATCTAACCTCTGGGTGCTGAAAACGAGCAGCAAATTAGGGCTTCAGAGACCTGGCTGCAGTGCAAGTGCAACACAACCTCGCGGATACTGACACTAAAGACACAATGTTCCTAGTAAATTTTGCATTGCCTGCACCACTTTGAGAATCCTCATGGTTTGATGTTTGTGTTAGGTTTCACCTAGTATTAGTTAGATCCTGCACCGTATTTAATGTCAGGTTTGGTATCCGTCTGCTTGAGACAGGGTGTCATGGTATATTCCATTGCTGGCACGTTTTGACAGGGAAGCAGTAACTTATGCACTGGTTCCCATGAGGTTTCATGTTCCTGTAAAATCAGCCATTTAGAGGGAAAAAAAAAAAGCAGTATTAGTTTAACTTGCTATTTCACATAACACTGCTAAGACAATCCCTGTAAAAAACCAGCACTTCTTCAGATGTCCAGTGCTGTATGACAGGCATTAAAATGCTGCTTTTCTCTCTGATAATATTTTAACAGCCAGTACTGGCTTAGGTTTTTCCTTTGTTTAAAGCCCCTCTGTGGTGGCTGGCCAAAATTCTTCAGGTCTGAGAAGGGATCTTGTTTTCCTGTACCTCACAAAGTAGAAAGCATGCTGTCTCTTACATGGTGCCAACTGAAAGCCTGTGCTCACAAGAAACACGCTGTACAAAAAAGTTCATCCCCTGCCCAGCCTTTTGCTCCTCAGAAGCAGCAAATGCTCCCAGCCCTGAACACAGGGGGGCAGGGAGCTGCTGTCTCCCTGAGGGTGTTTTGCTGCCTGCTGTTTGTTGGTGATGTGGGCTGCAGCATCTGGCTGCTGAAGGCCAAATCTCAAACATGTTTGTGTTTGTAAAGACTATTGATTCAGAGTTGCTCTGGCCCAAGTGTAGGTTTTGCTATACTAGAGCATCAATAATGATATTCAAATTCACATGTATTTTTCAGTGATCCCAGAGTGAATCCTTAAACATATACTACACAGTTACAAAGTACTAGAAAAAGGGTTTGTTGTCATTCTGTTCCCTGACTGTTTCTCTGCCTTTGTGTGAGTCACAAATATATAAATGAAGTATTGGCAATATCTTCTTTGTGCAATCCCAAAGAGAACCTGAAAAAGGAAGTTATAAAAGTAGCTTTAGATAATTTTTTTCATGATACCAGAGGCATTTTTTTTTTTAATTCTACTGCTTTAGATATTTTTGGTGCCTGGTTGTTTTTTTGGTGGTTTTTTTTTCTTGGTAGAAGACTTCTAGCCCACTGGGTAGAGTGTGGCCCTTTCTATAAAAATAAAGTTACTTGCCAAATCTCTCAATAAGGGTTTCCTTCCCCAACTGTTAATGATTTTAACATGCTTCTCACCTCAGAGGCATTAAAGTTTCCTCAAGTGATCTCTGTCTCTGCGGTAAGGTATAGCTACGTCCCAGAGCCGCTGTATGGAGGGGGGAATCTGTGGCCATGCAGGTTGGTGCCTGATGGGGGTGTCTGGGTGGGCTTTGCCCCTTTCCCCTGATTAGGCTCCAGATAAAAAATGTTTGAAGTCTCCCACTCATGTTTTTCTTCAGAATGGATACAGGATTGCCATGAAATAACATCCGGTTTGTGTCTGTACAATTAATTGAAAGTGCAACAGCACGTGGGTCAGGATGTGCTGGAGGTCTCCAGTGCAAGTTCCCCACCCCACCCCCCTCCCCAACTGCCCCAGATCTTGCCATTAGGGTGCAGCTGGGGCGCCCACCATCCTTGTGCCCCAGCAGGATTCAGCTGCTCTTGGTGTCAAGGAGGCGTAACTGTGTAGTAAGGTTGTTTATTTTACTTTGATAGAAACTAGTTAATTTCATCTGTGAATTTTGTCTCATGTAACAAATGTATGTATTAAAACTTCCAACAGAAGCACTTATGGCTAGGACAGCCCAGTTGAATGCAGCTGGCCTGGGAGGCAAAGGCTGTTCCAAAATTAGGACTGGACCAGAGGTGAGTTGTTTTATTAGCCTCTGAATTAGCAGGGCAGCAAAATTCTTTGTAGCTTCTTGCCTTGCTTGAGAAATGCTTTTGTGAACTTTGGCTGGATTTAGTCCCTTAAAACTTCTGGAAATGGAAAAATTCCAGTGAATATTTTAAAATGGTATTTGAAAATAAATATAGGGTATATAAAAACACACAGTAAGCAGCGAAGCAGGAGAAAACTATAAGAAAAATTGCTATTGTGTAAAGATATATACTTGCAACGATAGACTGGTATCCAATTATTTACTACTATGAAGTTCTGAAAAAACAGGTGACTGCAAAGTGTTTGCTAAACCATTCCTTTTCATCTGACATGTGGCTGGATTATGTGAACTGACTCACCATTTAAATGGGGCTACTGAGACTGGTGTGTTATTGATTCAGACAATCCTTGACCTCAGGGATAACACTTGCTGTAACAGAGGAAACTTGTTTTTAGGCTGGAATTCTCCATCTCTCTCTGAATCTCTGTTATTTGACAATACTGAAAACAATAAAGATTAGGGAAGGAAAGCATGAGTTAATACCAGCAAAGTCAAACAGCTTTCCCTGAGCTGCTTGTTCTGATGAAATAGTGCTGGTGCTCTCCAGAAGAAAAATCCAGAGGTGCTGAGACTTTAGTCCTTTGGATTCAAATTTTCACCTGAACTGCTCTGTGTGTCTGTGTATATAAACATACACATCTCTCAAAGCCATCTTTCATTTAATTTGGTTTGGGGTTTTTTTATTTATTTTTAGTTAGACTGAAGTAAAGCTCCAGATACAAAATGCTTGAAGTCTCCCTCTCACATTTTTCTTCAGAACAGATGCAGGATTACTAGGAAATAACATCAGGTTTGTGTCTGTACAATAAATTGAAAGTGCAACAGCATCTGGGTTAGCCTCAGCCCTGTAAGCAGCCCTGCAGCTAAGCAAGGAGCAGCCTGGCAGTGCCCGCACCGGTGCTGCACACCGTATGGGCTGCAGGTGGGTGCTTGGGCTGCTTCTTGCTGACAACTATGACACTTTGTGCTATGCGCTGGTATAGCCCAACCACTGTAGACATGAGCTTGCCTATTCATGCACAGTTATATCTTCATCTTGCTGCATAGCCCTACTGAGCAGGAAGCCTGCAGACTCATCCGTGCAAGGACTGCACTCAAGCCTAAAATAGTTTAGTCTCCTTGGGCTCACTGTAGAGTCAGTCAAGAGATGCAAGCTCTTCTGTGAGGCAATTTAGAGCAGGTACCTCTGGAAGGGCCCCTTTCTGCTCGTTGGATGCTAGGGAGACAGAGTCTCCCCAAAGTGGCACTTGCATTAAGTGACTGATGGTGCTGTGTCTGCTTCATCCTATCCACAGAGCAATAAGCACTATTGGTTTGTAATGTCACCAGTGTCCTCTGCAAAAGTACAGCTGCAGTGTTGCCAGGGAGGGGGATGTGGAGAACAGGGTCTGTCTGTCCAAAGCATTGGGGAAGGATGGCAGCAGCCTGAGCTGGCTCCATAAGATCCTGTGGGGCTTGGAGAAAAACACTGGTGAGCAGGACAGCTTCAGGTCCCTGCACACAGAGCAGAGTAAGTGAAGGAGGTAGGGATTTTTGTTTTATTTCTCTGTATGTGTATTTTCCTCTCTGGTCATTGTGCAGAACACAAGTGTTCTGTGTGTCACTGAGCGGGGAATTATGACTAGAATGCACAGGAGAAATTTTTATTATGATTATTATGAGATTTGGATGCCTCACATTTCTCTGGCTATCTCGGGAAGGATTTTGTCCAGAATTCATCAAAGACAAAGAAAAGCTTTCTTTTCAAGAAAACTGTCAGTGGGCACTTGCCAGGATGCCTTCAGAACCTTTTCTTTGCAGAGAACCCCCTAAATAACAAATAAGTAACACAGCAGACTGTTGATCACAGTCTTAAATTAACTTAAAGCTTGCACTTTTTTTTTAGTATATCATGCCTAGGCCTGTCTGTAGCCCAGGCACTGTGTGTACCTTCTCAACCTGTCATTCATCAAATTCCTAACAGTTATCAATCTCCAGACATTAAGCAGATAGCCTGGCACTAACCCAACAGCTACTGCATGATGCTGCAGCTGTTGAACAAGTACTTTATCAAAAATGATTTTCTGGCTTTTTATCAGCTATTTCAAATCCCAAGTTGCAAATCAGTTGCTTCCTTTTTAGTTATATGGAAGCAAAATGAGATGCACCTGAATGCTTTTAAAAACAATTACTTCTAATACCATTTACCAATGCAAACATCCATCCATCCTTGATCCTTCCTCTGTAGACTGTAACACTCACTCCTTTCTTTCTTTTTCATATGCAAATACTATGTCTATGTTCTAATCACTGAGCGTAAGTTAGTTAAAAGCAAAATCTGATGTATTAACAATGAAAATGTTTGTCTGAATAAAAACATGGGTTATCATGGGATTTTTCCTAGGGTTAAACTACATTCAATATGATGAAGAGCCTCAGAACTTGTCTCTGAAAGACTTGGTCTTCTGATCAAAGTGAACATCCCATTTTTCTATGTCCATTTCCTAAGCAGGTTGAAGAAAGATCTCCTTATATGTGTAGCCTTTCTTAGGCACAAAATTTCACTAAAAAAAATTTCACTAAAATAATTTTGGGAAAGGGCGAGTGACAATGTCTTATGGTTGGTCTTCCTGCAGTCTCTCCAGCGTGACTGAAAAAAGATGCAGAGGGAGTCGTTTTTTGAAAGCCTAAAATCTCTCGTTGTGGATGGTGTTGTGAAAAGAATCCCTTTGGTGTAGGAGTATCCACAAGGAGCAGGCTGATGTGGGCTCTCCTTGCAGGGCAGTTGCCACGTTCAGGCTGTGTCCAGTAGGTTCCACAGTGGGAAGGAATTGACCTTGGAACCCTGTGGGATCTGTGTATGCTAGGCGCTGACGATATTTCCCTTGCAATTTCATACAGCTTCAAGCCATGTGCCGTCTTTTTGAAGGTTTCTTAAAGCTGTGAATCAGAAAGCACTGGTGTCAGGTGCTGATAGTATTGAATAAGTAACATACAATACATTTCACTTGCTTTTACATGTTTAAATGATGGTCCACTAGTGCCAAGTGGTGGCAGCCAAAAAAATCAAAAATGGGTATGACATGGATGCAAGGAAATGCTAGAGATGCAGAAATATTACTTTCCTCTTGGGACCCAGAACTGTGTCACTGAACTACTGATATCGTATGTCATACAACAGGCCTGCCCATGCCCAAAAAATGCAATAGCTGTGTCCTGCTGAGATTTGTAACTCAAGTCGAAGTACAGTCAGACAGCACAGCCTAAGTGTGTTTTTCCTAGCAGTAAAGCAGATTCAGTAAAGTCTTCACTATTATTCCTAGATGGATCAACATAGCATAAAATAGTAGTGCACAGATCATATGAGTCATATTGAGGCTGAATCCATGCTGGCAGAAATGCTTTCACTTCAAGTTCTTGAAGCACCTCATTTCCTATGAGCTAGATTATTTTTTCATAAAATGTGGACAACAAATAAGATGAGTTTAGCCCTTGCCTTTGTTGCTGCATGTGGCAAGCTGATCTGTGAGTAATGGAGCAAACAGAGCAATCTGTTCCAGAGCCTCCGCGAAATTTTCCATTGTTTGGGGAACGAATCAGTCCATTCTCTGCATGAAAGGGAAAGTCACGCTTAGGAACTTGATTTGTTGCAATGCCCTTCTTTAATGCATTGCACTACTAGTGACATTCTCGCTGATATTGGGGTCCTTTGTGTGCTTTGTATCAGTTTTATTTTCTTGCCAGGAAATTGAAGCACCTATATATGTAAGGAAGTGAATCTTTGATTCTTTCTAGCCCAGAAGCGTGCCTGCTAACATGCCTCCGATCACAGACCGCTTTCACAGTGGCACAGAACCCAAGGTATGAAGTTTGCTAATAATTTTACCCCATCTTCCTATAGCAGTGTTAAGTTTAACTTAAGTTTAAAATTAATTCTACTTAATTTCTTAATTAGAATCTTCTGGGAACTCAAAGCAGTGTCTGGAAGGGCATGGCTTTCACCATGCTGATGTGGTTGCTAGATCGGAGCTGGGTAGCTACGTCCTCCAAACTAATGACTAAGAGAAAAATCTGATGTGAGTTTGTGTAATTTGATCAGCACTAACCTGAATGCCCCCTCCTCTCCAAGAAGATCTGGTTCTACATGGAATTCCTACCTGGACCATGTAATTCTGAGAGTAGGCATCTGTATCAATAAACCTTTAACCAAGAGAAAGCCACTGGAGACAGAATTGAAAAATAAAGGTGAGGAAGAGGTAAAGGGAGTGAAGAGAGAGATGTTTACCCATAAAGGTACCTCTCTCTGCAAGGATGGGGAAATGGGCAATGCTGGATTTTCCCTTTTAACAAAGATGAAGAGTAGGCTTTCCATTTCCCTGTCAAAAGGAATATATCCCGTATAAATATATATGTGTGTATATGTATAAGGTAATTCACAATTGTCAGGTGTCACTGTAGCTGCTGCATAGGCAGTGAGCAGGATCTCATTTCTCCGAATGCCTCAGCCTTGAAAAGTGTGTGTGAAAAGGGGCTATAGCTGTTTGTCCGTGCAGATGTGTGTCAGGGAGACAGCCAGCTGTGGACTGTGATGGTAAAAGAAGAGGTGGTAGATATGCCACCACTCTTCATTATCTAGCAGTGTGGATCACTATAGGATCAGAAATGAAGGCCTTGCTGGGTTAGGGGGTAGGCAGTGAGACTGCATTTTTGCCCTCTTGTATAGGACTGTTGACATGCTGGTCTCTTCTCAGCCCAAGAAAAACCTAATCAAATAACTTCTCTCCCCATGGCAGCATGCTCAAAGGCTGTGAAGAGATGGCAGACACAACAGCTGTCCCTGTACCGTTATCTTAACCCCACTCAAGTCAGCAGATCCACAGTCACTGATGCTATGCTCAGAGCGCTTCCGGCCTCCCCAAGGATCTTGCCATTCTGGGAGATCTCTGGCATGGTCAGACTAGCTGGGTGCAAGTAAGTCCCGGAGGTTAGAGTTTCACACAGCACCTGCCCTGTGGCTTGGGGAGAAAAGTATGAAGTCTCTTATAAATCTTAGCAGTTTTAGGGCAAGCTCGTTATGGTCTGAGGCCAGCCTCACTGTGCCTGGGATCCCAGGTGCCTGCAGTGCAGTGCCCCTGGAGCAGTCAGCTGTGCCGAGCTGGGATGGCTCAGCTTCTGCCTGGCAGGATACCTGTGACCCTCCCTAGCTGTCTTCATGCTGCACCTTCTGGTCTTCCAGTGACTGGAGCCCTGCATCTCCCTGCACCTTGCTCACTAACAACCCAGCAGGTACCTCTGTTGGCAGGGGCCAAGGGGACTTGCCCGAGGCCTCCCAGTGTCTCAGGAGCTGTACAGAGTTGGTGCAGGGTCATTGGTGTAAATCCCAGGTGTCCTCTGGAGGCTGGAAATGCCTCCCGGAGCTGCTCCAGTCAAGCTGCAGCTGATTCTGATTCCTCTCATCAGCTTAAACAAACTAGGAAACATGGGTAAGAAGTTGCTGCTGCTGGGGAAGGGGTTAATTTTTCTCTCTGATTTTTCTTGTTTTACTCTTTATTTTCTCTTTGCTCATCAGGGAGGAATGTGGGCTCAGCTTACAAGGAGTTAGGACTAGATCAGACTCTTCTTAAAGAAAAGCCTGAAATTCCAGGGAAGGATTTTACCCCGTTTGTCTACTTTTCTGTAGAAGGTGCTCATTAAAAGGAGAGGCTGAGTTTCAGCTGCAGGTCTATTACCTGCAGTAAAACCCAGCTCTAAAGCTTGACTTTGGATCCTGATTTCCTCCAAAGTCTGTGCTGAAATTCAGACTTAGGCTGGCCTAATGAGCACTGCTCAGAAATATGCCATGCGGAATATTTCTGGCCTATACCTGAGCTAAATTAAGTCCTGGCAGCTTTCACTGGTAGCATTCTAAAGCACAGTCTGTGGGGTGTTTTTTCAGGGGTCATTCGGCAGTGTCTCGCCACAGAGAAGAGCACTATTGAACTCCTTGGAAAAGCTATGAAATTTCATACACTGGATGCAACCCCAGGAGACTAATCCAGCCCCAAACACTATCACTCTTAGATTTGTGTTTCATTCAAGAAGTCATGAAGCAATCTATTTTGCCAGAAAAAAAATCATTATTTTATCATCATCCTGAGTACTTTCCATGAGAACAAAATTTATCAAAAATATCTGAGATCTTTGAGAAAGATCTCAATTGTGCAGAAAAGCATTACATTGAATTGTGAACTTAGCCTTTCTTTGGATTTTTCTGCTTGTCATTTTTACTTAAATACAAATATTAATGAAGACCTAAATGTGCCCTTTTACTATTGCCCTTTATTTTATTTTTCTATAAAGATTGCTCATAATCCTACAGCTATCTTTTTCCACTTTAAAAGGTTCTTGCTTCTTATTGCTGTCAGGATAATGCTGCCTCATTCCACCTAACTACCGATAAATAGAAATGCAGAGCCATGACTTCTATTCGAAAGCATGCAGGCTCCTTTGTACTGTTTCCGTACATATAAATATATCTTCCAACTTGTAGTTGTACTACAACATCTGAATTAAATCATGACTTATTCTTTCTATTAAAGCTGTGTTGTCCTTGCCGTTATCCCCTTTTCCAGTAAATGAGTACAATGAAAAATTGATTCTAGCTGTATTGGACTGCAGCAAAATAACAAAAGATGATTGTTACATTATCAAAGTCCTCTCTGCTTCCATAATATAGGAATCAAAACCACCTGTCTTTATCTTCTCAATCAATATTGCACCTGAGTCACATTTTCCTGGAAAACACTTTAAAGGTGCCCACTGTATGTTATTTAGATTTAACAAATGCATTATTCAGGCTGTCTTCATTTATTTTGATTACCTGAGATTGCTCTGCCATCCCTGTGAGTTATATAAAGCCTAATATTAAATGCCACACTAGGCTATCATGTCAGTAACAATATCAGATGACTTCTCTTATGTGAAGCAGTGTGACAGCTGAACAAGTACACTTCGTAAAATGTATATGGAAAACTTGTGTTCAACAGGGAGGTTTCATTGCACGCCGCTGTCTTTCTAAAAGGTAGAGCAGGGCAGAGGGCTTCAGTTAATGGCTGGTAGAACAGAATGACCTAATTGGAAGCAGATTTGGTGAGGGTGACTGTGGACATTAGAGTCTGCCTTTCAGGAAAGGATAAGCTAGTGCTGGATGCCTAAAGCTGTCAGCTGTGCTTTACAGCCATGCTTTTTAATATTTTTAACAGGTGATGCTTAAGAGCAGCTAATTTACTGCATGTCTCAATAGCAGTCTGAAACTATTGAGCATCTAGTAAGAACAGAGAAATAAGTAAGTAGCTCTAGAGACGCGGCCATCATTTCAATGTGTGCATTTGCATATTCCATCTAATGCCTGAAGTCAGATGCCTAAAATTAGTAGATTTATTTGGATGTGTGGAAATAATTGTAATTTGTTTCACAGCAATCAATTTGTGATGCTTTGATTTCCCTTTCTACCGAATTAAATTATTAAGGGGCAAATATGATTTTCAAGATACTTTTTATCATTCCCTCTGCTTGAAGTTTTGTCAAGTTTGACATATCATAACCCAACATTCAGCCATGAGTAATAAATATTAAAAAAACCCAATCAAATAAAAAACAAATTGAGTATGAGAAATGCAAAAAAATGAGGGACAGCAGAATAGTACCTTGCCAGGAAACATGTCTGTAATAGTGACGCCTCTTCCACATCCATTAATTATCTGCATCATTTCTAGATGGCAATAGTGGTCTGAGTCAGGAGACTGTGCCCATCAGGCCCTGTATGGGGCCACGTACGGAGGGCAGGGAGCAGGATGAAGGGTTGAGCTGTTCTTCAGAGGTGCCTCCATAGTCCTCCACCCACAGACCTGCTCTCTGCTAAGTCCAGTAAGGCATGGGCTAACTGGAACTGCAGCAACCCCATCCCAGCAGAGACAGTGAGGGGTGCTGAGCCAGGGATCAGCAAGGGGCATTTGCTCCAAGATTTGAGGCTGGTAACAGTCCTGCCGGAGGCAACAGGGAGAAGAGAGACAATCATCTGAGTCTGCTCCAGCTCCTCAGCTCCTTAACCAGAGCTCTTCTAGGGCAAAAAGGATGTCCTTGGTATTCAGAAGAGGTCTTGCACTACACGTGAATAAGAAGAAGCTTGTATTCCCCCTGAGACGGCTGGTGGTGACCCACAGCATCATGACAAGCGCAGGAGAAAGCAAGTCAAGGCATTCAAATGCTGGTCAGCACCTAAGGCTGGCTCATGCCAAGCCCTGTGCTCCATGGCCCTGCACACCCCAAGAGCAAGAGGCCACCCCTGCTGCAGCAGCAAAACCAGCACGCTTTTGGCATAAGCACCCATGCTTTTTCTATCCTCTGCCCTCATTTTGTTTCTCTGTTTAAAAACTTTCCTTTTAATTTTAGCATAGAAGAGAAATATTTGCTTAAAAATTAACTTCAAAGCCCCTAGTCATTGCACAGCTAAAAGCACAGAAATATTGCCTCTCAATCTTTTTTAATCTGGATATTTTATACTTTTTTTCCAGCTGGACACAGAAGGACTAGACTGAGCAGAGTGTTCCTGTGGTCAGATCCTGGGCTGCACCATGCCTGGGTGGAGCTGCTGCTGGAAGCACGTTTGGCTGCTGCAGCACAGCCTGGGACAGCCCCGTGCCTGCCCCTCTGACCCGTTGGTGCAGCGGCTTTCCATGATCCAGCAAAGCTGTAAGATTCCCACACTGGTTTGTGCCCGTTCCTCAAGCCCTGCAGGGGTCAGTCCTCACTGTGGCTGTGCATGTGGGGGCACTGGCATGAGGGTGGGGAGCAGAAGACCCGGTGCAAGCACAAAGCCACCCTACAGCTGTCCTGGCTAATTGTGGGGATAACTTGAAAACATCTGAGGTTTGCCTTGGCTCAGGTGAGACCCTGAGTGCCAGGATGCCTATGTCAAACGTTTTTAACCTTCAACAGGCAATATCACTTTGGTACCTTGGTGAGAACGGGCTTTCTCGGGAGCTGTGCCCACCTCCACTGCCAGGGCAGCTTTGCCGGTGGCATTTTGGAGCTTCTACTTCTGATCCCAGCCAGAACAAAGGGAAAAAGAAATAAGAAATGTTGTGGAAAAAGGTGCTGGACCTGGATAAAGGCTATTCCTATTGGAAGTTGACCTCTGCCCACCTGTCCATCCCTCCCTCCATGTGCCCGTGCCCTGGGCAGGGGTGTACACAGAGGGTATCCCTGCCGTGTTTCTTCCTCTGCTCCTGCCATGAGTGCTCACTAGGCTCTGCCTGTGCCAGGGCACTGTGGGGTGGCAGGAGGGGGCTTTACCTGGGCCTGTGGGAGCCCGCTGTCCTGCTGTCCTACTGTCTGCAGAAAATGAGCTGCAAAGCTGCTGCTTAGCTCCAGGCCTTAATATATTCATCTTTTCTCATAAATATAACTAGCAGGTGAACTACAAACTGAGCTTATGATGGGATTCTGGCTTTCATTAAGGAATTTTGTACCTATTTAAAAAATATATGCAAGAGCATGTTACTGATTACTTTAAGAGCCTATGCAAATTTATTGATTTGCAGTAGGCAGAGCTTGCTGTGATGTGTAAATTAAGCCATTTAAATCATCCTATTTGGTAACTGAAGCGCCAGTTCTGTTTACTCAATGAGTTAATACCCTATTACCCACCACAGTTTTACAGTTGTGCTTCTGGCCCTTGCTGGCCCAAAAGAGCTAGCTAGCTGCCCCCCTGCTTGTCTTCACCAGCAGAAAACTCTCCCACTGTCTGGGCCAGGTTTTGGTTGTTGTGATTTTAAGGTGCCCCAAAGTATGCCATCTGCCTCATCGGCCAGGCAGGACCAGCTGTCATTGGTAGGAGAGGACATGGTGGCCTTGCATGGGTGGCAGGGTGCAGCCAAGAGAGCAGTGGCCATGCCAAGCTCTGCTGTTGACTGCTACAGATGCCTTAACAAATATCTCTCTGCAGACAGTTTCCACCTAAATATTTCTGCAAAGTGCAATTAGGGATATGTTCTGTTTCACTCCCACCCTGAGTCAACAGTGGGTCAGATGTAATTGCAGATTAGACAGCCCCTAAATTTTTTTCATGTCCTTGCACATGAGCATTTGGAGGCTGCTTTAAGGATAAACCAAAGGATATATTAACACATAAATCCTGCAGATAGTTGTATTAGTTCTCAGGGAAACACGCACATGCACATACAGCCCCCTGTATCTGTTACACCAGAGCTGGGCAATTGCTACCTGAAGTATGTTGGTGTGCTTGTAAATGTTTGCAGAGACGTGGGGTTGAGGTCTTGAGGTAGTGTAAGAGGTTCCTGGGAATCCCTTACTTGGGCTCTGCCCTGAAAGGGGGCACTGCACAAAACACCACATCAGATAAATGAGGGCTCCTTTATCAGGTGCCTTGCACCTGATTAATCAAAAAGTTGAGAAGAAAATTTTCTCTGGTGGATTGGCCTTTCCCTTCACCCATGTTTGATACTAACATCATAATTTATGCTTTCACTGAGTTGTTCTCAAATCTGCTTTTTCTTAATGACAGGATAAGAATTTTTCAATAATTAAAGGATTTTATGATGCAGGAATAATGCACATATCATTCGTCAAGGTAAAAACACCCTGACCTGAAAGCCTTGCACACAATGCATGAGGCATTTGCCCGTTTAGACAACTACAGGCTTTCAGGGCAACAGACCGTTGGCTGAGCCAAGTAATATTAAGACAAGTGGCTCAAACCCAATAACACAGTCCTGGTAGGCAATGTTGCATCTTTTAAGGGAAAATACAATGTTCTAAAACTTCCAGATGAAACTGAAAAAAAAAAAATAATAAAATGAAATTAAATGCAAATGTTAAAATGCATGTTTTAGTTCTCACATTTTACAAATTTAAGAGGTGCTGAATTTTACTGACAGTTTTCTTGGCAGCAAGTGAATTCCGAAGATGCACATGCAAATATTTGTCAAAACTGAATTTTCAATTTTGCATGCATAAGGATTACTCCAGAAGTGCTGGCATACTCACTTGCTCGCAGAAGAAAAGTAGTGTCATGTGGCATGTCTGGCCAATCACAGGAAAACTGTGTATTTTTAAATATTCTGATTAATCCATAGAGTAAAAAAATATAGTGAAAAGAAAGTCGCTGAATATATTTGAATAACAAATAAATTCAAGATGGTGTGATTGGCTTATATATATTCCCTGAGCAAGGAGAGACAAAATTAATCAAATAAATTATTCATCTTGAATTATTTGTTCAGCTCTGTTTTTACAAGTGGAGGCCTAATACTGATATCTGAATTTTGCAGTTTGCTACAAAAGTTCTCGTATCATGTGTCCTATCCTCCTGATAGCCACCGCTTTGCTTTGGGTCCAGCTTCTTCACACACAAGCGCTGCACTTGCTGTGATGATGTATTTTCTTGTGAAAGATTTGCCAAAAGCAATTAGGTCTTGAGTAGCAGGCACTGAAAGTCCTAGCATGTTCATTGACCAAGAGGCATTAGAAATGTAATGTTGCCCATTTATACTAAATCATTACAACACAAATAGCACTCCTTTGCCTTGGCCTTTGGGCAGAATTAGATTCAGGTTAGAGTGCATCCATACACTTACCCTGAGAAGCACTCAGCACGGCTGTCCTAATTGCACCCCAGATATCTAGACCGTATTTAGATAGAGGGTTTAATGGCTCTACTACCAAAAGTCTGTTAGCCTTTATTATGTTTATTTACATCAGAAAAACTAATCATTGTGTTCTCTGAGATAAATACAGTAATTAAAATATAATTCTTCTTTCTTTGATAGCTATGCAATGTGTGGTACTAGTCTACATTCTTGTTCCAAGCTCATATAGGAGGGAAAGCATAAAGTTGAACTATATAAGCATATATCAGCCTTCTGCCATTAATAAGGCACTGTTCTGACCAGAAGGGGACAGTGAGCTGCTAGGCAGGGCTGTGCACATCCTTGGCAGCACAGCTCTGGGACAGGGACAGGAAAGCATCCCTCGCGGTCGACGGGGAGGTGAGGGTGTGCCAGGGCACAGTGGGACCCCCGCCATCAAGGGCAGGGTCTCAGGTCTCACCGATTCAGTGAAGCAAAGCAGCAAAGGTGCTAGAGCATCACTCTGCTTGGTCTGCTATGGACAGGCAGTGGAATGACAGTCGATGCTGCAGCACCGTCTTGCTGATGGGAATTTAAAGTGCTAAATGATCTGTCTCTGCTCCAAAACCCGTGTGCGAGGCTCAGGGCTTTGCTCGGCACCTGCCAGCCACGTCCTGCTGCCCAGGCAGCAGCTGGGGCCGCACGGGGGCTGCCCCAGCCTGGGCAGGGGCCAGGGCTGGTGCGGAGGGGGGTTGTGACGGGACTGGTGAAACCTGGAGCAAGTATGGTCAGCTCATTTCATAAAAGCCACCAGATGATCATGCATTTCCTTGCCAAACCTGACTGTGTTTGAAACGCGAAAATGCACGAATGTAAGTGGTGCTGTCAGCTCCCTAAAAATCACATTTTCTGCAGTCTTCAATACTTGCTCTGTTCCATATGTGGAGGGATTTTTATGAAATGTTCCAGGCAGAAAGTAAAAAACTCTGCGGTGTACTGGCACGATAAAGCTATCTTGCATGAATGCAGTGCTTTCCACTTAAAGTGACTTGCATAAGTGGAAATATTATCCCCATTTTGCTGATGAAGAAACTGAAGCCCAGCGTTTCCTTTGAGTCACATCCAGTGAGCAAGGATAAAGCCAAGAATGAATGTGCTGACACACAGGATTTCCCATTGCCACCAGACAGGTTGTCTCCACCGAGAATATTTCATTCTGACTTTATAGTTGTCTTCTAACTGATTAAAGCACCATCTTACCAACCATTTTATTTCCACAGGATAGAAAAGAAATATTGTCTGTATTTGCTCCAATTTGCTCTCCAAAGCATCTCTTAATATGGTGGGAGACTTTGCAAGCTTTACTTGCAATGATTGGGCACAGCTGTAAGAGGCCATGTCCTAAATTAACTGATGCAACCGGTGCCTGCACTAAATCTGTATATGTGCAGGTCTACAATATACAGAAGCCAGCAAAATGCGGCTCCTGGAAGACTTATGTTGTCTATAAGGAATCATTATAGCTTTGGTTAGAATTGTTAACAATTCAGCAAAACCATATGAGACATAATTATGTGAGTTATTGATCAATGCATATTAAGAAAGACCTCCATTTATAGGTCATTATGAAGTGTTATTGGGGCCTCCAAGTGCATCAATAAAATCATTTATTTCTTCACATGGATGCTAGAGAAGACTTAGAAAGATGCCATGTGCATAAAAATGCTTGTGCCAGTAAATTATATTTACATCTGCTGCATATGGATAGATGGGATACAGGCCAAGTATGTGATGGTGGGAAGCAGCTTGCTGCTTCTGTTTTGGGAAAGTTCATCACTGTTGAAATTTTGGACAAATTAGATTCTGAATCAAACTAGAGAGAGAGCAGTAGATGAGCTGAAAACTTTTGCTGCTCCAGAAACTCCATTCAGAATAATGTACTATCTCACGTGTCTTTTCTTTCCATCAGTGTTTTGAAGATGTTTTTTGGTTGCTGATGGGAGCAGGAAAGAAGCGAGGATCTTGCACTGAAATGGAGAAAAACATGCACAATCTGTTTCACCCCAAATTTCATGTTTGGAAAAAGGAGGACATGGAAGAGGTCCATCTTTGCTGCAATTTGGATAAATGCCAAAAAAAATTGAGAGGGTATGGAAGTCAAACTGTGCCAATGACGAATCTGATCTTCTGCACTGGTTTATGCCAAAAGTCAATATAAAAGAATCCACTCAATATAGACAAATCCAAATAGAGTTTTTGGGCAAAGTGCAAGGCTTGGAGACGGGCACAGATACCGGCATTTTGTCCTCAGAGGCAGGTGGGTGCAGTATTTCCCTGGCACAAAACCCAAACTGGACAGACGCCTCCCAGGAAGGTCGCTTTGCCTGGTTTTGCACCTTTTTAGGCTCCCACCCTGCTGCCACCTCCCTCCATCTGGCAGCAGCCGGGGGCTGGCAGGGAATAACTTGGGGTGTTACCATCGGGGCTGAGGTCTGACCTCCACCCCAGCACTGCCCCTCGGGGGGGAGCAACCCCTGTGGCAGGGGGGGTCCTGGCAGGGGCGGCGGTGGCATGGGCAGAGAGTAGCTTCTGCCTTGGCTGGCGGTGCAGTTTGCCCCTCTGGAAGAGCAAGAAGCCGGACCTGCCTCCTGCTTCCCAGTGCGGTGCCCAAGACGGGGGGAGAGCATGCTGCCCAGGGGGTCTGGCTGGTGACACAGCCTGCCGATGGCCGACACAAGTCAGAAACACGGTGCAGAGCCTGCTGTTATTTTGCAGCACAGAAAAAGCAGCCTTTTCTTCAGAGAACGAGATAAAAATTTGCTCCTGCTTAATGTCTAAACCACCTGAGGTTGGCTTAGCGATTTGAGCAAGCAGAGCTACTGCCCTGGAACCCAAACGATGCCTGAGCTGCAGCTCGGTGGAGATGGTCGTACTGCCCTTCCTGGCCGAGCAGGGGGGACGGGAGGGGCTGCTGCCCACAGCCCTTTTGAACCTCCTGCAAACTGCAGTTATGCATGGGGAAACCTGAACATGGGAAGGAGGAAAAAAGGGTGGGGGGCTTTTCAGTCACTGTGCCAATAGTTTGTTGGCTTGTGGCTGTTAAATATGGAGAGCTGGTTAAAAGGGCATCAGGTGCTTTCAGGCTTGGCTGCTGATGGGCAAGGTCTGTGTTAACGTGACTGTGCTGTGCGTAGCTGGCCCTGGCTTGCTGGGAAAGAAAGCCCCACTGATGGGCAGTGATGGCAGGCAGGTTCAGGGGGAAGCAAAGCTCCTCGGCATCGCTGCTGCTGGTGGAGTGTGAAATGGAGAACTCGGGCAGCCTTCAGCAGCTTGCCTGCACACGGCAGCGCCCTGCCCAGCGACAGGGTGCTGGGCTTTGTTGCAGAGTCAAGGACGCTTAGTGATCCCTGTGCTTTCTGTGGTCAGGGAGCCTCAAATCTCAGCACGGAGCACCCTGCAAGGGTGCCAGCACCAGCCTTTGCTGCCCGGGGTGTACCTGTGGCTGTCTGAAGGCACACACCGCTGTTTCTTCTGCAGCGATTGCACTTCCATGGGTACTGAGTCAAGGCCAGTCAGTGAGAGCTCAGTGTAACAGATCACGAACAGTGAACATTCTGCGAATCTGAAATAACATTTTCCTGCAGGTGGAGGAGTGGTGACTGAAGACCCTTTCCCAAGCCCTGGCAGGGCACCTGCAGCAGAGGCTGGAGCAAACTTGATTCTGCAGGGAGGCTTCTGCCTTAAGCTTAGTGACTCCCGGGAAGTAAAACTCCAGCAAGCCCCACAGTGATTTGCAGAGGTAAATACATATTTCACCAGTAAAATGCAAATGTGTCTTGTGTAGTCCCCCAAAGTGCATACTCCTGCTGCTGTCACTTGTTTGTGTCTATCCAATTTTGGATTATGTTTGCCTCTCAAATTTAATAATTTTGACAAGTTAATTTCAGCCTGTTCTTGACAAGCAAAGTAGCTACATGGAATTAAAAAAAAAAAAAAAAAAAAAAAAGCTAAATGCTCCAGCAAGGTAATAGCATGATATTGCTTGGCAAGCTACTTACATTTCGAGACTTTTGAAAATGTTAATATTGAAGTGTGTCTTGTTTGACCAGAGAAAGGAACATTGTGTCTACTCTGCTGAGAAATGACTGAAGATCCTAGAGCAACCAATTTGTGTGCTGTTGGAAAGTGGGACATTTGGGCTAAACCAAAGGAACTCAAAAAAAAATAAAATGATAGTAAAAATTCCTAGAATTAGCAATTTAAGAATATTGTAGGTACTTTCTTTCCGGGTCTTCAATACAACGGCTACAGCACTTCAGATCAGCCCAGCTCAGGTTATGCAGCTAAAGAAACCTCCAGAGCAGCTGATCCTGCAGCCTGAGCAATGGCTGGCGCTAGGAGCAGGCGGTATGTGTTTTGATTCCTGTTGTCTGGATGTGTCTCAGTACCAGCCCTGGGGTCTGGAGGTTATCTCCAAGGTGAGGGGCGCATTCCCTCTCCCTCTTGGGCTGCTGCGACCAGTACTATGCTTCTCTTTAGGGGAAGGAATAGCTGAACTTGTGGCCAAAATCCATCACACTAGAGACGAGGCAGCTCCCAGCAGGTCTCAGAGGAGCCAGCGTGTGCCCTGCCGGGCTCCATTCTGGTTTTGGGGCTCCCTGGCAAGCCCAGCTCCCAGACCCCACTCCCCTGCCCTGCACATTCCTGCCGCCGGCATCTCTGGCTACAGAGGGAAGAGCTCTGCAGCTGACCCCATCCAGCCCCCTCCTCCACAGGTGACGGATACTTTGGTGCGTAAATTAAAGAAAACTTAAGAAAAATTGTCTAGAGAAATTAAAACTGCCTCAGGCAGCTCAACTCGTACAGTGACACATACAGTACTTAGCACCCTAGATTTCATTATTCTTAACAGCATAACTGGAGTCCTATTTTCACACATTAAATATTCTTGGATTTTTTTTTCCAATGAGCAGACATTCGATTTTTTTCTCTGCTATCAACATGCATGTTTTGTCCTTTCAGAGACTGTCTTCAAATTGGAATACAGATTAGTTTTACCTATGATTTAAAGAGCTCTAATACTTGGTAAGGCCTCGATTCCTTTTTTTTATGGAAATGCATTGCTGTGGGGGCTATGGGGAGCTGCTCTCTGCTTAGCACTTCTGAGAGGAGAGCTGTGCAAGACTACACTATTTTCACATCTCTTGGATTTCACAGACAATGTGAAATTTGACTGTGTGCCATGAAGAAACAGTGTTTCTTAAGTGGGGTTGAGTGTGTTCTTGTGCCCTCCCAGGCCTGGTCTGCAACCCCCTGACAGCATGATGGGAAAGGAAATATCAAAGTCTACAAGAGGCGAGGACCAAACTAACAAGGCCAGTTTCAATCTGCGTGAGGGAGAGGCTAAGGGAGTGTAATTGGGAGACTGGCAATATTTCCGATTTCCATTTGTCACTGCAAACAATGAGGGGAAAAGACTTTCCCAGCAAGCCCTATGGCAGGCAATATACTGGATAAGCTACCTGCCGCGTGGGTGATAGCCCACCAGAAGGCCACTTGCTAAAGCAGGCTGAGGGCAGCCAGCCCAGATGGTGAGTTTTGGTGAGTCCTGCCGTGGGTTTGATGGGGTTGCCAGCATTGCTGTCAATACCATCCTCACGTTTCCACTTCCTGGGTTATGACATGTGTCTAAAGAAACCTTGTGCTTCAGGGCTTTGGTCAGGCACTGTCATGGTCTGGGAAGGCAGTTTTTGTGTGCATGCATATCTGCCTAGATCTCACTGGGCTTTTTCCTCACGTCCTTCTGAAGCTTGAGAGCCTTTCAGGGTGAGATTTGGGCAATAGAGAGCTAATCGGCAGAGAAAGGAGCCCAGGGAGGCTGCCAGCTCACCAGACATTGGTGTCTGAATTGATAGAGGCTGAGCAGCTTGCTAGGCTCCTCTGGTGTGTTGTGTAAGTCCCACAGACTGCCGGTGAAGTCTAGAGCCACATGTGGGACACCTCGGCTTAGGTGTCGTAGCGTGGGGCTGAATCGCATCCTTGGGACTCAATGCAGCCATAAAACAGAGGGTCTACTGCCACTTGTCACTGCCTTGTATGTTTTGCCGTCACCCGATGCTCCTGGGAGTGTGGGTCCCTGCTGCTGCACTGTTCTGCATTCAGACACACCAGGCTACCTCACATGAAGTGTCAAGTGGCACCAGACATTTATGGTTAGGGACCCAAATCCTTCCTTAACTGACCTGGGACCAGAGTGGATGAATGCTCCGGTGCAGAGTATCATCTTTCCGAAGATCATCTTCAGGTGTCTAGGTCCTACTGCTCATTAAATTTAAGCCTCACCTGCTGGGATGATCTGGGCATATCTCATCTGAATAATTCTTTGCTGTTGGAGGGGGTTTAGGTATTACTGGCAGCTTTGTCTTTCTTGTTCTCAACCAGTGGAGCACAATTTAATTTGAGGACTTGAAATACTTTAGTTTAATGAAGTCTTCGAGTTCAGTGCATGGGTGAAATGTAGTAACCTATATGGTACAAGAGGTCAAACTAGATGAACTAATAGTCTCTTTTGGCCCTAAATTATGAAATTCACAGAAGGATTTCTAATAATGAATGCATTTGTAAAACCTGGATATCTTCTCATGAATAATCTGCAAACAGAAAAACAAATTGTTTTGTTAAGCAGACTGCGACAAAGAGTTTTTCCAACTTTATGCTATTCAGACACGTATTTTTGGATATTCTTTTGGGGAAAAAAGTCTACTGCAGCCAAATCTACATTACCTGCAAGAAAAAGAATCTGAAACAAAACAAAAGATATATGTAGATTATGAAAGGTAGAGAATCAAGTTGGAATTCTAATGTAAATGTATGTCATTATCAGTAGAGATCACTTGTAAAGCACTATTTTAACTTGAAAAGCTAAGAACTGGAATATTAAAGCAAAAGTCTTTTTACATGTGCATTTAGAACAAAAGCTACCCTGTCATTAGAAATGATACATAACAGTTGCATAAGGGTTGTTGTTTTCAGTGTTTGGTTTAAACACAATAAAGATGAACAAAATTAAAATGTGTTCATTGATGCATGAGGATGAAGTCAAGATCAGAAGTACAATTTCCTAATTTTTAGATTTATTCAAAGACTCTTCCTTTGTATTAACTCCTACAGATGTTTAATGAATGCTTAAACCAAACACTGCTCCCCCCCCCCCCCCCCCCCCCGTGTTCAATGCATTTCGTATGGGGAACCTGGTAAAAAGAATATCTGAGAGGAGGGGAAGACAAAATCAAAGCTGATGTATCAGAACAGCTACTGCATGTCTAAACACAATGAAATTTGAACTGTGTGGGTGTATTCACTCATTTTAAAGAATGTTCATTGATTTTAGTTTTATTATGTTTGGAGTTGTGGTATGTTACACAAAGCCCATTTTACTGATCTTTATGATTCCATAAAAGCCTACAACAATTTGGATAAAACTTAATGCACTATATTTTTCCTTTGTTTCTGCTGTTAGACTTTATGCTTAGCTTTAGGTATAGTGAACGCATGGAGCTTTGTCCTCATCTCACTGAAAACAATAGGAACATTAGTATGGACTCCAAGGCATCCAGGCACAGGGTGTATCCTGGATCTTTCTACAGATAACACCTTGTTTGGCTGTGTATGGAGTTGGTCTACAGGCAGCACAAAGCTGACATGAAATGAACCTGTGGTAATAACAAATGCAGAGTGCTGGAAAAGGGTAGCAATATCTAGCAGATGTAAGTTGGTAAAGATCTGTGAGCAAATTTCCATGAGATTTCAGAGATGCAATGCCCTGTTTTGATGAGATTTTCTCTTCCTGCTGACTGTCTGACAGTCCACTTCCCCATGTGCTCTTGGAAAGAAGGATAAGCTTGATGAAAATGGGAGCCGGTGTCCAGGCAAGACTACGGATCTTTCCTTTTTCCTTAGCAAGAAGTGAAGTGAATTGTAGTCAGAGAAAAAAGTAAGACACAATATCCAAGACTGTCAGGTATAGCCAGGGAACGGTAAGAGGGACTTATAGCAGAGGAGTGGGAGTCCTGAAAGTTGGGGTCTATTTATAACTCTGTAGAGATCCCACTGTGTGGACTTGGACAAAGTGCTCCAGATTGATGTGAATATCAGTAGCGATACATAAGACCCCTGTCGGCTTCCACAAGCTTTGAAGTATGTTTGAACCAGACTTCAGTGGCTCAGTATGCACTGCGCTACCTGCTCCTGTTCTCCCAGGCTGAAGCATAGACCTCCCGTGTGGAGCTGTCAGGTCAAAGCTTTTTCTCCTCAAGACCCAGAGGAGACAGAACAAGGGTGCGAGGTAGTGGACAGAACGGCTTTTGTGCTGAGAGAGTAGCCTTGCCTTCTGCCATGAGATGAGACCTCCTGAGCCTTCCCTTCACTTCTTCCAGGAGCTGGCAGTCAGGAGAGCCTCAGCGACAGACACTGTGGGGTCTGCACCCAGCCAAATCCATTGTCTCCTTCTTCTAAGGGTGGGTGGGCTGCACCTCCAGGTACAGCCAAGGTCTGGAAAGTGTCACTTTTGAGGGAAGAGACCCCACCTGGCTCAGCACTCCTGCCCTCGGGTGCAGCAGGGTCTGCTGGACACCCTGAGACATGTCAATTAACTCTCCTGTGACAGTTAGCCAGTACTTGCAAGGAAGTTTGATGGGACAGGGGTACCATGCAGCTGGAAGCCAGAGGGGACAAAATGCCAGTTGCTACCAGACACACGTGGACGACCCGTGTAACCTGCACCTTCCAGCCACCTGCTTGCGGCTGTGAAGCTGCCACTGTTTTCTTTCCCATGAGTGAGGTTTCACACTATGGTTTTGTTTCACCTGATGGGATGACACATTTTATAGTAAGTTGAGCAGACAGCATATCATCCTGGCTACGTTTTTAAGTGTGTTTTTAAGTTTGTGCCCACAAGTCTTCTGCAAGGACCCACTCTTCACTCACATTCCCTATCTGTTAGGTGATAGCAACTGCATCCAGACTCCTAAGCATTAAGATAAAAAAGATTTCCTGGGAAAGGGAACTTAAAGTACAATTAGCTGGTGGTGTTTCTCCTCAGACAGGCTTTCACCACAAAGAGCACCCAGAGCTCAGCTGAAGTTAGTCAAAGCCCAGGCTCCCCAGACCCAGCTTGTGTGCCCTGTGACACTGGCCACTCTGAAGACCTTAAAACTGTTGTGGTTATTGCTGATTCCCGCTGGAGAAATTTCAGTGTAAGAAATAAGCTCATGGTTAAAGAGATTGTCCTTGGGTAATCCTGGCATGTTTCAAAATCCTGGTTGAGATTTAGTTAAATCAGTGAAGGGAAAAGAGGTGAAATTCTAACCTCAGTATCCACAAAACTAAACCAAAATGGGCATCACATGACCATTAACAAGCTTATCCCCATCCCACAGGCACGCCAACGCACACCCCATCTGTTGCGTCGCAGGGAGGTGCTGCACGCCGGGAACCTGGGTTACATGTCACTGTGCCCGGGGTGCCCACGGCTGGTTATCAGCAAACCTGCACCGGCGTGGTAAGTGCTGTTGCTGCCCAACCTGCCTCGCTGTTTGTTCGGTCTTTGTTCAGCTGCCATGCCAAGACCACTAGGTTTTGGAGCAGAGGAGATGCAGGGACCGACCCTGTGCTGTGTGGGAGATCGGGCTGCAGGAAGGGGCTGCGTGGGGCAGCAATGGGTTCCCTGCCTCCTTACTGGCAACTGCATGGAAAGTCATGCTTAATTATCACCCAGATTACTACTATCGGCAGTCTCAGCTGAAGGACTCTGTGAGAAGAAGCCTGAGGAGGAAAGTTTCTGGTTTTGTGACACAAACTTTCTTCAGAAGCACTGGTTCAAAGGGCAGAGTTGTCAGTGTAGGCATTGGAGGTGAGGAATCCCAGAGCAGCGGTGCTCCTGGCGCTTGGCCATGCTATTTTTTATCTTTCCCAATTCATTTCTGGAATGTTCTCCCTACAGTGGCACCAGTTCAATAGCTGTGTGGGAGAAGCCAGCAACTCTGATGTGGTGTGCTTCTGCTAGATTTTCCGAAAGAGACTCTTCAGGTTTCAGCCATGATGTATTCGTGACTTCTTGTATGTGCACAGATCTCTTGCAAGACACTGAGTTGTGTTCTTCAAAAACACCCCATTTAATCCCAAAACAAGGAAGCTGAGGGCTATGGGTTTGCTTTAACTGACTCATTAATGAATTCTTCGCTATCACTTTGTTCTGCTCATTGTCAAAACAAGGAGCTCATACTTCAGGGGGAGGCTGAGTCATCCTGATGGGAGACTTTCAACTGTAATTTTAAAATTTATTGAGTATATCAGTAATTTTGCCTGTTTTGAAAGGAACCAACCACTTTTTTTTATTTATTTATTCAGAAAGCTGCTGATTAGCCTCCATTTGTTGAAGTAGTTTCATTACTACGTGGATTTAGTGTGTGCACAGGGTGCTCAGTTTCATTTTATAGGTGCTTTCTATTTTGCAGGGCATGTGCCACAGACCTCACATAATTTTGCTTAATTTTGGACAAACAATCCTGGCTTGTGTGAAAAATATACTTATCTCAGGTGATGTCTATCTTAATGGCCAGTAGTATAGTCCATTAAAATGTCAGAGCTGTGGCATGTGTGAATTATGTTCTCTGGCTGGCCTTGGTCTGCAGGTATAGTCAGAGCCTGGGCTTGTGAGTGTCATACAAAGGGACACTCTCCTCTTCATGTAGGCAGCTCCCATGGCTGAAAACTCTAGTTTCCTTTTCCCTTGCTGGGAATATCACAGTAGCCCATGACTGCCTGAGAAGCCAAGGTCAGGAAAGTCCTGGTGCGAATTCCACTAAGCAGTTTTCCAGGGTGGGTTATTTTGGACAACATTGTTCCTTGCATTCACTTGTGCTTTTCCAAAGGCGTGATGCTATGGAGAGCATTAGAAGATGGTATGTGTCTTAACAGGATTCAAATACCCTCTGGCTTTTAAGCTCAGTTTTGTGGTCGCATTTAATTGTTCCCAGATTTTTGCACCTGACTATAATTTACTGCTGGTGCGAATGTCAAGATGTAGCCATTTAGCTCACTGATTTGTGGGACCAATGAGGTAATTTTATGCCTAGGTCCTCTCATTTGTACCTGCCAGCAATGCAGAGGCAGTCTTTCCTAATCAGGCATTAGAAGTTCTTCTTGATTAATCTCTGACTTTGTTGGAGCCATTCCAGATTTAAGCCAGTGTAATTCATTTCAGGATCAGACCCATTAAGCATTTTCCAATGAGTAATATACTGTGCCATTCTTCTGCTCTTAAGGATTTCTAAAATCACAGAAGGATTGATGCAGATCTAGGAGATACACGGCTCTTCTGACTCCACTGGCACCCTCTCCCCTCTTCCCTGACTTTTGGAGATTTGTCTTTACATGAAATTTCTTTATTTCAACGTCTTTCTGTGTTCAGCTGGAAGCATTAACAAATGGTGAAGTGTGATACTGTCGATCCAGTGCTCTGTGTGGCCAGGCAATCAGGACAGAAATAATTAACACAGAAAGTGGCCTGCCAGTATCCTGCTGAATGAAATTGGAAGGAGTTCAAATACAAAAAGATTTTTTAGCTTACCACTTCTGGGCTACACGTAGCAATAGCCATTTGGAAGGACAACTGCCAGCTTCCATTTCAGATTGCTTGACAGCACTATCTAGAGCCCTAAGAGCATCACTCCATTTCAGTGGGAGCTGTTAGCCAGATTTGGGATGCAGAACATTCTTTCCAGGCAGGAGAAGAGATCCGAGAGGGGATCGGGTGCTGTCTGATGCCGTGTGGGAAGGTGCATTCCTCTCAACATGGGAGGGAATGTGGCATGGGGAGTGATTCTGGTTGCCAGCCTGCCAGGCAGCTGCTTGTGATACCCTGGCTATGCGGGGACCCTCTGCTCCCCCAGGTGCCTACTCCTTCCTCGCTGCTGCCTCCCGCCAGGTCCCTGGCCCTGGGTCTGTCTGTCCCGGCATGCCACCGTGCAGGGATGATGGCTGGGCTCTTGGGCATGGCCACACACCTCTGCCCCAGCTGTGTCATGGTGCCTGTAGGATGATACAGGAGAGGGACTTCTGCAGCTCTCTGAAGACCATTCTCCCCTTCCTCTTTCCACAAGTTTCAAAATGACTGATGCAGCATGAAACAGAACAGGTGAGAGCTGTACAGGTTAAGAAATCTTCCTTAGGGGCAGGGATCTCTCCTGCTAGAGAGGTGATGTCAGGTGATGATCCCCTTTTCTACCATTGTATTGACTGGGCATCCATAGCCAGGTTAAATCAATGTATTTGTATGACACAGCTGTCCTGTAGCTCATTTCTCTGGCCTTCCCTCCCATCGCGCTTGCAGAGCCATCCTGCTACAGCAGGATCCCATGCAGAGAGTAAGGAAATAAGGCAGACCACAGTGCTTTACTTGCTGTAACTGGGTATCTACACTGATAAAATTGCAGCTGTACAGACTAAAATTAGTTCTGTCCTGGCAAGCACAGAAGCTGCTGTGTACCTTTCGTGCCCTACAATTAGCAGTGCGTTGCTTTGTTTCACATCTGCCTGAATCAGGAATATACTTAGTGCTTTTAGTGTTTTCAGAAACGACAAATGAGTAGATGAATAGGAGAAACAAGGGAAGAAAAAAATGAAGAGTAGCACGCCTCTGAAATGGTTTTCCTCTGGAAATTGTTCAGACTGGTGGGCTGAAACGCCTGCGGCAAGACTGCGTTACTCTGCGGCGCCTGCCAGTTTGCATATACAATGAATTGCACAGCATTTCTTCTAGGATCCCCAGTTCTGCCTTCTCACACCCAGCAATCCTGAGATGGTCCGCTTACACCTCTGCCGCTGGTATGTGTAATGAACAAGCCATTACCCCAAGGTCTTATAGGCCATGACCTACTCTGTAAAGCCACTGGACACTGAAAGAGTGCTGTGCAGAAGCTTTACAAGTAAGTCTTGCTTTTCCTTTACTTATTCTCTGTGGGTTGTCTTGTTGAGCATGAAGACGATGATCAGCCTCCTCTCTCTGTTGTGAGGAGGAGTCATGATGGAGACCTGAGGAGAAAGGCAGAAGCACTGAGATTTAGTTGATTTTTTACTTCAGAAAATGGCTTCATTAGCTCCTGGTGAGAGCAATGTTTCTCACTGATGTTACATCGCTTGCTTCCTATCAGACAAGCTCTGTTGTCTTGGCCTGGAGGTCTGGGGAGCTTTGCCTCCTCTTAAAGCCAGGTATGGCTGGGGACAGTTTATTAAATTAGCACCACAATTATTATGAAGAATTTGACTTGAGGTTTTTCTGTGACTTCCATCGTGTCTCTTTTTTCAAATTTGTACTGAATACCCGTATTTGATTATTCTCATGCATTCTGAATTCAAGTTTTAAAGCTGACCTTACTTAATTTGACCTTATCTAGCTAATTTATCATGGGCCTGCGTTTCTAAACCATGTTAAATGGAGTACAGTTCCTTGTATCTTCCCAAGTAACTAAATCTCCTGCAAATTTCAAACCATTAAAAGTGAGGGTGATAGGAGAAGCTCCAAGAAATGAGTGAACTTAATATAAATATTCATAATCATGTCAATTCCACTTTTTAAACAATTTCTGAAATGTTAGTTTGCTCTAACGGCTGGTCAGAAGCACAAAGGTTAGGTTAAGCTTCCTTCGTTAATGGTTTGGCTCAATGCACCCAGCAGTATAATGTATTTTATCAGTGAGGGAAATGATATTGGTTTAAGAGGTTTCATGTAACAGTCATATCCTGGGCAAATGTAATTTTGAAAACAATCAGGGCCATTATGGCTCACACAGAAAGAAAGATAAAGACAGATAGCTGTATATGGGTTTTTAATAAGTAATTCACCCTGGGTCTTGAAACATCAGATTGCCAAGTAATATTATTAATGTATAAGCATGTTGGTAAAATCATGTATTCTTTCCCATTGGTTGACTATAGATATGTTTCTGATGCAAATATCGTGTAAGTGTATTGAATCCAAGCTATGTAAATAGACTATATAGTACATCCATCAACCAGCTGACTTGATTATTCCACACAGTAAAGAGCATTTTCTGACATCAATCTACATTCTGCCTAAATAGAACATTTTTCACCAATGATATTATGCATCATTTACTGTATATTTGATACTAATTGTTCAGTATATCGATCATCTGTCACACTGAGAGTTTAGTGATCTTTGCAACTTGTCCTGGCAACTTGCAAGTTACAGGCAATTGGTTACCCATCATCTGTAGTAGCAGACCAAGATTTCCTGGACGGCGCTGAAATCTTGCCCTGGGCAAGCAGCGTAGAGAGAAGAGTTTAGTGGTGGGTAAGAGCCTGCCAAATTGGTACTTGAAAAGGAAAAAATGACACCATTTTGATTTTCACAGAGATTAGGCTACAGCAGCACACAAACACACTGCGAAGATTAACAGATGTCACTTACTCTGCACCTTTCTGTTTGGAAGCAGTATTTTATTAAAGAGTCAGGATGAGGACAGACCAGCACAACAGGAGGACAAGCACGCGAGGTGCCGATTCACCTTTTATGTGGATGCACTGTGCCATTTTTTTTTCATGAGTGCTAGATACAGAAGCTCTGTGAGCTTCTTCTCTTGCAGAAATGGCTAAAAAGAAGGGGGACTGAAGGCCTTATTCTTGCATGTAGAGTCTGCATATGTGGCAATCGGTTACCTGTCAAAGGACAATTATATCGATAGCTGAAGGACATGGCTAGAACTATCAGAACAGTTTCAACTGCCTGATAAAACAGGGTCTGTTTTAATATAAGTATGTTGAACTCTGATCAATTTTAAACATCTACTTCATATATGAAAATGTGGAGATTTTAAAATAAATTTAACTGCAGCTGGAGGGTGTCTGTTAATATTGACTGTTCTGTATCTGTCACAGCACATACATTATTGAACCAGAAAACGACTGGAAGCAAAGGCTTTAGAAACAGGAGAAGAATATATTGATTTAATCATTGCATTCATTCAGCAGTTCTCTTACGACATTTTTTACAGTATGGAGCGTGGACTGTCTACTTGCCACACACTTTATTCTCTGAGCAGGTCATGCCTTTACTGTATTTTCCTTTATATTCCCTCTATGTTCCAGGCTTTTCCCTCTCCATCAAAGGTCTTACCCAGGTTCTAATCCTCTCCTGGCTCAACTACCATCATCTCATTCCCTCTGTGGCTGTCGCAGTTATCCCGCCCTAAGTATTCTACATTCAGCCTCCAACCCCCCGTGCCCTTGCCTCCTTGTTCTGATGAGCTGGCCACCACCTTGCCTTTGTTGCCCGTGAAGGCTTCTCCCCGCTAGCACCCAGACTTGTGATTCACCCCATCGCTGTTTGCACTTGGCCACAACGTTCCTGCCCTAATATACACAGCACGACAAAGCTTGCTGGAAAAATATCTAAATTTGTTAGCATCACCCCTCTCCAAATCTTTGCTGGGGTTTCATGAGTGCCAGGATGCCCGCTGCCCCGCAGGGGGGCTCAGGGGAGTGACTGGGGCAGCTGAGCACGGAAGGACGGCGCTGAGCTGCCCGCAGGGGTGGAGGAGGAGCGGACAGATTGACATTGCTGTGTGATAAACAATAAATTTTCAGGAAAACAGCATTTCAGGGAAATCAAAATTGTTAACAAATTAGGGTCAGACTCAACAAATTTTCAGCCAAGATAAAAATATCTGGGAAGTGGCAGGTGGCAAGGGATTTTTAAAACCTTGAAACAATTCACTCTGACGTTTAAAAAAGCCCTGAGTTCCTTGACTCTCTGCTTTGAAATGCATTTCTCAATTCCAAACTGAACTGAAAGAGGGGAAACAATTATGTAAAAGGATTAAAAGAACCCCAAACTTAAAGCAAAATTTTGTCTTGAGCTGAATGACAAGATCTGACCGATCTGAGCTGGTTTTACCCCATGTGTTTTTTCAGCCGCAGAACTCAAGGTTGTGTTATTTTCCCAGCTCCTCCCTGTGAACCACTGGTGACATGCACCAACTGTACTGAATGTACAGACTGGCTGTTTCTTTTGCAAGCTGACCCCTAAACTTCAGTCATCTGTCTCTGCTCCTTCCCTGTGTTTTGCCTTTTTCTTAGAAGATCAGCTCCTTCAGATGAAAGTTTTAGTCTCCTTACCAAAGGACTGCACACTAACTCAAAAACTGGGCCAAAATCACTAATATATATCAAAAAAAAAAGTTTGTGGGAAGTGATATTAGCACTGTCTCAACGGCTTTGCTTTTCCCAAAGGCATGATCCTACCCTGCTGCACAGGGACCTGGTCTCTCTCCAGCTCCAGGAACTGGTAACCTTGGAGGTGGCGGTTGTCCGTGCTTCTCATGAATTCCTGACGCTGGTGTTTCAGACTTCTCCAAAAAGCTTCTCTGGGTCATTCTGGGGACATCTATGACCCACCGTCAAGCAAGTAAAGGAAATTCTCTTATTTGGGAAGAGAACTGCCTTGCCTGTGTATGTTTTGCTTTGGTTCTTTTCAGCTGTCATTGTGGAGACCTCCTTCCCAGGGGTTATTTATAAAAGAAGCTTTGATTCAGGCAGCATGTGGGTTGTATGTGTGTCAGGTAGTGCACACAGTGCCCTCCCCACGGCAGCTTCTTCCTTCTCTCCGCGCTCCCCTCCCATCCTCTGTACAGCTCCGTGGCTGTCCTCTTCATCTCTGCCTCCCAGCTCCTTCCCTCCCACCCGCTGGCTCTGTCTTCCAACACCTAAGGAATTTGCTGGATCCACAGTTGTTTTGGGAGGGAGAAAACTGTGTAGCAGTAGCTGCAGCAGCAGTCGTAGCAGCGAACTACTTGAGGATACAGATTATCTGAGCACTCATTTCAGAGAGGTACAGCTTACCTAACATGTAGACTCTGCATAAGCAGTACGGAAAAGACAGCAGCCCAGTGTGACGCTGCTGCGCTGGTTTATTTGGGCCCTTCCCCACCAGGGCTGGCACAGGCTGTGTGGGGAGGTGGGCACAGTGGGGCCGGGGGCTGCGGACAGACAGCAGCCCTGCCCACACCTCTGCCTGCCCAGCTGGCCCTGTGCATGGCCACGGCACCGGGGGCAGCCGGTGTCAGCTTCGCAGGGCAGGAAACGTTTCCTTTACTTACCCATGAAGCATCATGCAGAGCAGCAGCGGTTTATAAATAATAGATGTTTAGACACACTCAGGAAAAAATCCTCTGCAGAATATGCACAGCAAAACGTTACCGAGGCATCCCTGAGACTGCCGGAGCCACAGGCACGGTGAGCGAAACCATAATGTCCCCCCATTCATCTCTCTAACAGTCACCGCTCTGCTTTACATAGCTGTTTACTTTCTCAGGCATCTTATGCCATAGCATTAAGACACAACAGGGTGTGCTTTACTGGGACATTAATAATACATCGGGTGTGTTGTGAGCCATGACTGCAAAGGCTGCATGACTTCAATAGACCAAGAAATGTATTAATGCTCCAGTAAACCACATCCGAGAGTGGTAATTCAAGTTTTATTTTGTCGTTTTATTAATGACCCAGGTTACATGATATTACATGTGATGCCGTCTAATGGCTCGCACAGGCAATGAGGGGACAGTGAGCCTAAGGGCAGTGCCGGGCCGACCGGCTTCTGTCCCCTGTGTGTGGGGAGGGCAACTTCAGTTAGGGAATTTTAACTGACTGCAGATGCTTTGGGGGAATATGACGGCAACAGCAGAGATGGCCTGTGCAAACCTGTCTAACATACATAACAATGAGGGTGGTAATGTTATGAAGGGCACATACGCATGCTAGAAATAGGAAGATGGATGATTTGCATGTGTCTAATGCTGTAGCTAATCACATCCTTCAGCAGGAAAAGCTGGGCTCCTTGTTAGCAAGAGAAATGATGGAAGATAGGAAGAAAAAGAGAGAAAATTATATCCCAAAGAGTGCAAGAAAGAAGGAAAGACAGATGCCAGTTTGTAGGAAGCATCTCACCTCATTAAGCATCTTAATTCTCTTTTATTGTCCATACTGCACTGAAGCCTACAAGATGTATGCATGATTTATAAACAGTGCTGTGCATCAGCTGAGCAGTTTTATACAGGGCTCTGAAAGGCTGAGGCATGTGTGGCATTTGGGTTTGGGTGGGTTTTTCTGCAGCATTAGAATCTCTCCTGATTTCATTCACAATGTCACTTGGCTCCGCTATGCTTGCACGCTTTTATTTTGATAAATGTTTAAACACCTCTATGCCAAATGAAGCCAGGTAAATATGAGCCTGCTTTACTCTGACATAATTTTAAAATTAATTCATACCTGGGTAGACCTGCATTTCATTAAAGTCCACTAAATAAGAGTCATTGATGTTTATTCAGAGCCAAGAAAGCTTCATGGATAATCTTATAGTCGTTTAATAATTTTATTTGTTCAACCTAGCATATTTTAGATTTTCTTATGCTCTTGACTGTGTTAGCTTTACAATCATGAGGAAAATCTAAAACAACAATGAAAAATGATGGTGTTCAGATTCCGAGATAAATCCAATAACAACTCTGACAGGATTGATTACAACAGAATCAGCAAAACCTCCAGACTCTTTTTAATGTGGTTTGAGACATAAAGAAGATAATGAAAGATGTTACTTGACAGTAGTAGGATCTATGTTTAGGGCTAAAAGTAAACTGCTCTAAATTTTTGGTTTTGTTGTTGAAGCATTTTTTCACTGTGAAATGGGATTCTGGTCAAAATTGACATATTCATAAAATTACATTAATTTTGATGACATTTTCTGCAAAAAAATGAATACTTTTCAAACTATCCTTGGAAAATTCTATTTGGGAAAATGAGGTAAAATCACAGACTAAAAGCATTTTTTAAATTAAATTCTTCATGTGTATTTATTGCTTTAACCTCATTTTATGCTATGTCACTAGCAGTAGTATTTTATGTGGTGGCTTTATAGAACCTAGTCCTTTTTGCCTTCTCTCCCTGCACCTTCCTGCATCAGTGGGTAATTTCATCTGCAAACACCCCATCAGCTACCGTCTCTGCGCGGCTGGCTTGCAGATCTACCTGTGTGCTCACGACCTGTCTCCTCCGGCCAACGTCAGCTCTGGGCTTGTTTCCCTGTCATTTTATGTAGACGACCGTCTGTCAACTCAAACTCAATGCGGATGAGACAGAACTTTTAATCTTCCCCAAGTCATGTCTTCCCTGCTAGTCCCTTCTTTGATCACGACGGACAACCTCACCGCCTAGCTTGTCACTCAGGCCCGTAATTTGTGTGTCATCTTTTGACTCAAACTCTTTCTCAGGTCCTCACATCCAGGCTATGGCATAATCCTGCTGACTGCTGCTGCTTAGCATCTCTAAGATGTCACTTTTCCCATCCATCCCCATGGCTAAGGCCCTTGTCTAGCCTCTTCTATGTCTCAATTAGTGCAACACGGTTTTTATCAGGCCTTGACAAATGCAGCGTTGGCCTTCTGGTGCCCACTTACTGGGAATGCTCTTTCCTTAGCCCATCAATCTCCCATTTTCTGTCCATCTCTCCTTCATCTCCTCTTTTGGCACCGCACCAGATGTTACCTGTTTCTCCTCATTTTGTGCTCTGTCACAGCCCACTTCCACCTCCAATTACCAACAGCTACTTAGTACTGCTGGCTGGGGTGACCCTGATGGCAGCTCCTGTTTCCCACACACTGGGTACCTGAACTTGCACCCCCTGCTGCCTCCCACTTTAAAGGGGACTGTCCTGCAAGCAGCTGCAAGCTGCCTTGTATCCTCCTTCCCACCCCACAGTGAAGCGCTCTGTGCCCTCTTTTCCTAACTGCTGCTAGGCTCTCCATTTGCTGCCTGTCCCATTGCTCAATATGATCCTGTGTTCCCCCATACGCCATTGTCCATTTTTCTGTGCCTCACTTCTGTCTGTTGCCTTATTCTCATGTTACAAGGCTTTAGGAGCAGGTACCGTCTTCTTTTTTTGCCTAATACATTGAGGGTCAGCCCACAATCGGGTCTCATGGGGTACAAGGCCATTATCCTCATACACATGCACACACGTACACATTATGATAATATCAACCGTTATTCTTTATTAATATTATTAGTATGAGAATATGGCGTGGCATATATCAACTCATGACTTTTTATGACTTATTTAATATTGTACTATTTTGTTGTCCTCGACTTTTATATTATTATTGTTATTTGAATAATTAACTTTGCCAGCTATTAAGTACAGATTTGAAGCCTCCTGTTTTCTAGATCAAAGCATCTCCCACTTCTGCTATAATGAAACACTTGAATTCTTGGACACTCTGAACGGGAAACTTAGGTAAGAGTCAAAGTGTTTCATTACAAACAAGCAAGAGATGCTTTGATCTAGAGAATAGGGGTTTAAATATTAATTTTTCATCTTAAAGATAAGATCTAGCACAATAAAGTGCATTGTAAATATAAAGGGAAATCACAGAGAAGTTCAGCTATTATATTATTGCATAATGTACAGGACGTGTTGGGAAGACACACTCATCACATGAGGTGCACCAGAAGGCTGCCTGGCCCCCCAGCTGCTGGGAGTTCCAGTACTCGGTAAGCACACCGTCTTACTCTAACAGAGCTTGAGTTTAAAGCTGAGAGCATAGCCCTGGGAGCTCGCTGTCATGGGCAGGTCCAGCCACAGGCTGAGGTGGTGGTGGTCCCGCTGTGCAAAGGGTGACTACAGAGGGGCTCTGTGGATGCAGCTAGTGTGATCCACGGCTGCTGCTGGCATGACACGACAGCATGTCACAGCCTGTGAGGGATGTTTGGGAAATCTCAGGTTTGCACTGTTAAAAAAATAAAAAATAAAAAAATCAGTTCAAAGTTAAGTTTTAAAACTTTTTTCTATTCTGGCACATTTTGAAATGTGACTTCATGATCTCATTTACAGTGGGGGTGAAATAGCTGCCTTTCCCATGAATAGTTGTTCAGGTTCTGGGTTTTGATGAGCTCTTGCAAGTCTATCATTTAGATTTCCACTTAAAATGCATCATTTTGCTATTTTACTCTGCTAACAGAATGCACTGTAGTGTGGATATTTTGCAGTGTCACCAGAAAGCAGGAGGAGAAAAAACCTAAAAATTGCCAACGAAGAAAAGGAAAAATCACTGTGAAAGATGTGTTCACCATACACATGCATAAGAGCTATCTTCACCTAGAGGTTTCCCCTAAGCCATGGCAAAGGTGACCATTTGTTAAAGAGTCCTCCCTGTCCCTGCTGAGAAATCCACAGCTATCGCCTCTTCCAGGGTGTGTGAGCTGCATGGAGGTGCTGAACTCCCAGAGATCCCTTTGGGAACCACCGGATGATGGATTAATCCATTTCATAACAATCTCCACTGACACAAAAACTGGGGTGGCATCCTCCACATTGATGGTGATAGAAAACCCCTTGGGCAATGTGGATTAGTGGGTGCTCCCCTCCAAGTCTGAGACTACCCCGGATGATGTGGTTTATCTCAGTGTAAATCAGACGTGACTCAGCAGCAGACACCACACAGCCAAACGTGCAGAAACCCCGCGTCAGTGCTGAATCAAAGCCTGAAACACGGATCGTTATTTAAAGAGAGTTATGAGAACGCCATGCATTTCAAGAAGATCAACACTGCTGAAGAAGTGAAAGCCAAGAATTATAGATATAATGATAGGAAGCTCTTAGGATTTATTAACTGTTTTGTTTGGACTTATTAAAAAGGAACGACACCCATTAAAGTATATCACAGGAATGAGCAATCTAGCAGCTCTGGGGCTGTGACTGAAGGGGAGCTCCGTGATAAGGTGAGGGCTCCCTGTCGCCTTCCAATGACAAGGCACTCAGTAAAACAAAGAGAAGGTCTCGCTTTATAAATTGTTCATTCAAGAGTTTTTTCAAACAAATACTGTTCTACAAACACCTCTATGAGCAAACGGCCCAATTCTGGTGAAATACATACAATTAGTCTGAGGTGTTTCTGAAGTTTTTATGACCATTCAAAGCACTCTACAGCGGCAGTGCCTAAGGCAGGCGCGTGTGGCACTTGGGTGGCTGCTGGCTCGGTGGGACTGCCAGGGCAGCGCAGCTCACTGCCTTGCCTGTGTGAGTGGCACTTACTGCTGTGACCCTGGCAGTACCCACAATGTTGGCATTGGTGTGGAGAACATGGACAAGCGGTAATACTTTGGCAGTTCCTTTTTGCTGTCTCTTCACAGTGGTGTTTCTTCAGGTTGCCAGACTGGAGGCTGGACTCTGTTTCTGTATTGACCTAAGCACCTGTGTGCTTGGAGTGCTGAAGGAATCAGCCGTGCTCCTCTCCATCTTCCCACCAGCCTCCACATGCCAGTCTTGCAAGCTTTGCATAAGCAAGAACCACAGGTGACGCGGCTGGGACTGCCCCCGCCAGCAGCAGCGCCCCGTCCCTTTCCCTTCCTTCCTGCTGTCTGTCATTGCTTTCAGCGTTTAGTCACTCTTGGGTGTCAGCAGCTTTCTTGCAGCGCAGATGTGAGCTGCGTACTCAGAGGTTTGATTCGAGAGCTGTATGTACGCGCTTACTGAGTCCTTTCAAAGCGGTGTTTCTCCCCTACTTTCCATGAGGGTGCATTTGTCCCCACTGCCACTGCCTCCTGCCTGCCGCACCTCCCCGGTGCTTACTGCATCTGGGGGCTTCTGCTGTGTTTCTTAATAAGCATGTACAAACCACAAGCCAAGATAAATCCCTTCATCTTATTTTGTTACATCTGTACCAGCCTTTTCAGTCATGTCAAAACAGCTCTGGGATTATTTATCTGCATTCAGGAAATTCTGCTTTACCATTTGGTAAATTTACAATGTGGCCGATCGCTGCTGGGGGAGTGGCTGGGAATCCATCAGCGGGCGGCCAGCAACTGTGCTGTGCATCGCTTGCTTTTCTTGAGTTTTATTTCTCTCTCTCCCCTTTTCATTACAATTGTTGTTGTTATTATTATAGTTTATTTAAATTATTAAACTGTTCTTATGTCAACCCATGAGTTTTACCTTTTTCCGATTCTCCTCCCCATCCCACCAGGGCGGGGGGAGGGAGGGAGCAGCTGTGTGGTGCTTAGTTGCCAGCTGGGGTTAAACCATGGAAGTCCTTTCTGGTGCCCAGTGTTGGGCACTTAGACCATGAGTGAGTACGTTTTAGACCATGTAAAAACAAGGCTGCTTCTTCTAAACAGTAACTGGGAGTGGGGAGTTTGAAACACAAAAGTTCCAATCCTGCTTCATGGAAGCCCAGAGAGCATTGCTCAGCAGGTTATAAAATACTCTTGCAGATGGAGGTCCAACATCTACCTGAGCTATTTGACCATGTCCCTTCAAGTAATTGTGTCTATAATTCAGACTATTTCTCTTTTTGGTTTAAAAACAGCAATATATTGAACCTAACCAGGATAATTGAGATGCAACCGGGGGTAGCTGCCTTTCTTTCTGGAAAATAATTGTCAGCTCCCCCTATGATATGGCAATAGGAGAGTGTCAGATTAGAAATCCTGTCTCACACTGTTTTCTACCACTGCCCCATGAGGACGCTTGGTCCTTTGTGCATATACCTTTTTTTTTTCTTTTCATTTGGGCGAGCTTCTTTGTAGCTTATTATTATTGAAAGTTAGAGAACAGATTGAAGACTGATTACAAGGATATGGTGTACCATGGGAAAAGCCTAGTTATATAAAAGCTTTGCCTGAGACTCGACTACTTTGTGTTCTGCAAAAGCTACTGCAGACATCCCTGTTGTTGTTATTGATCTTATAGATTCAGTACTGGGGCATTTAGAGTTTAGCTTTGCTTTGGAGACTTGCTTATCTTACTTGAATTTTCTCAAAATTCAACAGATTAAAGTGATCTGACAGATTTTTGAATGCCAGCCTAGAAAAAGAATTTAAAAGTTTTTTCATATAAGGTGAGCCAGTAGTCTCTGGAAGAAGAGTTACCACTCCACGCTTTCACCAGATTTCCTGACGCCCAGAAACTCTGATCAGGCAGAAAGCCCCTGCTGGGGAGGGCAGAAATCTTCCCCCACTGCCACGGGCAGGAGCAGCCACGAGTGCCATGTGTGCCGGAGCAGTTTGGCAGCAGTGATGGGGCCGAGCCCTGCCAGGCCCAGAGCCTCCCGGCACATAGCGGGTCCGATCCCTGCTCCGCGGTGGAGCTGGCACCAAACCTCCCCACCGGACTGTGGGCAGCTCAGCCCGTGCAGCTCCTGGAGATCAGCTGGGAATCCAACCCCCAGCCTCACACACCCCGTGTACCTCGCTTTCCCGATCTTTACTGCAGTGGCATTCCCTGGGCTTTCAACAGAAACCTTCTAAAACTGATACTCCCAAGGATACAGAAGAGTGCTGTAGTTCCTATTTTACTTAATATTAAAAGGTTAAAAAGCCCAGGAAAACGTATAACTGTGGAAATTAATGATGGTATCTCTTGTAAACTAGTGCTGTGTATGTACCTATCCACTCATAATGTCTTAAAATATACATAGCAGAGTGCAGATAGTGATAACACATTTGATTTTATCCACCATAAATATATATGTCAGACAAATAACTTATCTCTCTTCCTACTCTCTACATTGATAAAATCCATAGAGGGTTTAATCCATCCGAGTGTGCTTCTCCACGTTATTCATCTCAACTGTGCACTCAGAAAGTTCAAATATTTAAATTGGTTTAAAGTCAGAATATTAATGGCTGTTCTTAGAAATTCAATAGCAGTTACATTTTCCCATCTGATGGATACTGTCACAAATGGCTACTGCAGAAGTGTACATAGTTAATTACTTTGCAACAATTAGGATCTTAGTCCGAGCGTATGAAGACTTCTCCCAGTATGTGTAAAGAGAAGCACTGAAGCACTCTCAGCTCCTGATTGCAGAAGGAGTGTGCTAACGATCCTCGAAGATAGACTTCAAAGCAGCTGGTGACAAGCGGTATTGTGTATCACCTAGGCACAAGGTCTGGGAGCGTTCAGTTTGCTTCCCTGCACAGGACAGAGGATTTGGTGTAGATGAACATAGTTTACTCTCAAAATATCAGTCCTGGTGAAAGAGAGAACCACCAAGGAGAAATACAGCTTCTTTCCAAAGGTGCAGGTTTTCAATTACAAATATAGAAAGAGAAACCACACAAAACTTACAAAGAGAATTCAGCAGGCAAGGAAACAAGCCCCGTGCAACGTTACACTGCAACCAGCCACCTCCTCTTAGTGCAAAGCCAGAACATATGATTCATTTCAAGCCCATTTTTAAATACACCCCTAATTATGAAATCATTACAAGAAACCTGCATGATAAGGAAAGAAGAATTATTATATTAACCTGGGGTCTTCAGTGCACTCAGAGGCATCACGAAGCCGCTCTCCTGCAGTCAAAGCCTGCGCACTCCCTCTTTTCTCTCATCCAGTGAGTCACTTCTTCCCTTTAATCTCCCATTAAAATCCTTTCTATCCTCTTCAGTTTATGACTCTGTTGCTGCAAGGTGGTTTGTGGCACTCGGTATGGCTAATCCTTGGGATCGCATCGTATTGAGAACAGAATAATTGAAAACAGCTTGAAGCGGTTGTAGTTAGGCACACAAATCAATGACAGATAATCATTTAAGCACAAACCAAAACAGACATTTACATGGAAAACAATCATGGCCTTGGAGTTACACCCCATTCTTGCCATGCAAAATCTTTCATGGATTTGGCAGAGGACCCTCAGAAGCTAAACCCTGTTGCCAATGTGGCCATCCCCTCGAGACAGGACTGGCAAACCCCTGCCGGAAACCTGAGCTCAGCTGTAAATAGGTTTGCCTTAAAGACCGTCCAGCTTCGGGTGCAATACAACTGCACTGCCCCCCACCCCCAGCTGTGTGAGAGTCGTGGTCTGGGATGAGCAGTCCGGAGCCGTGCAAAGCCACACAGCAGAGGAGAGCACAGGGCTGTGCCCCCCCTTTCAGAACGCTGCTCCCATCCCAGGTGCCTGCCAAGGGAGGGGGGGCCATGCTCGGGTGTGTTGTGCTGTGTATGGAAGCACAACAATAATAAAGAAAAACTCCCAAAGCGGACTGGTTCCTGACTTGATAGTGCAGATGGGAGCACATATTTGCCTGTCATTTTCTGATGACAATCATATTTATACCAGCTGGTTAAAAAGTTTTAATAAATGATTACCTGACGAGCACACTTTCCCATGGCTATGGTGCTGAGGCTGGCTTATTTGTGCCACAATTCAGATAACTGTTCAAATTAAAAAGCAGAACAAAACAAGCAAAATGAGCATTTTTCTGAGCATCTTTAGAAAGGTATCTGAAAACTTAAATCCCAGCTCACCTCAAGCAGTAAGTTGAAGAAAACATGTTGGGATGTCATATGCTGTCTGTTGCTTGTCCTGGGGGGCTGGAAGAGCTGATCCCCCACTGCTGTCCCAGGGCCCATTCTGTAGCCAGGCAAGTTGAGTGAGCACTCTTTACGTGTGTGGTTCCCATAACTCTGAATTTCTCTACAACTACCCAGTCTAGAGACATAGGAAAATCCAGAGTGCATTGCCCTCTGCTTTGGTGTAAGGCTGGGGGTTACGGCTCCCCAGCACCCCTGGCCCCCTCGCTGCTCTCACAGCGGCAGTACCTCAGCCAGGAGCTGGCTGTCCTGCTGCTGGTGCGATGCACGTGCACACACAGAAACCAGCCAAAAAGGGCTGCTGATCTGCTAAGTTTTTATTATTTATATCTACTTATAAGTAGGTGAGTTGGATTTTTTTCTTATTATTTAGCCCTTTGCTTTAAAAACATCATCATCTTCACCACAGAAGTTTCAAAAGTTTAGTTGCCAATTTCCCTTCCACTTTCTGTGATTCTGGTGAAAGGGTATTATTTATCAAACTAAGTGTATATTATAATCTTTGCAAAATGGTAAAGATCAAAGACTACCTTGCATCAAGCAGAATTACAGTGCCATAACATTTTATCTTGTTACAGCTGATATCAATCACAGTGTGACAGCAAGCTACAGAGAAGTTTTTTTTGGTCCGTATCACTGACACGCTGCAACATCTGAAATAAGACAGCCAGCTAGCATGTGCTCTGGGTGCGAAAGGGAAAAACCAGCAGCGTAAGTAAGTGCCTTCGGTATCCATGTCATTAAGTATGGCCATTTGGCAGCAAAATACATGCACATGACTTTAATTCTGCCTGCGGCTGTTGCATCCTCGTAAGGGGAGAGATAAAAGCCTCTGCGAGAAGAGAGGGCTTGATTTCAAGTGACAGTGGTGACATTTTCCGCAACGACCCCCAAGTGCGGCAGAGTCCGCTATATGATACTCCTGCCCCAAAGGCACGTGCACCATCCTCCTCTCGCTGGGAAGAGGCAGGAATGGGGATGAGCAGCCGGGGCTGCCCGGCACTGGGTGGTGAGGCACAGGCCCGGCTGTGCCCCGAACCACGGCTGGCTCCGCTGACAGTGCCGCTGCCAGCACAAGCGCTCTGCTGCTCTCCTGCGCCAGCCACGAGCCCCTTGCTCTCTCCCCACTGCTCGCAGTCAGACCTTTGTTTAATTTAGGCTTGAAAGCCTTTTCACTGCGGCCACAGACAGGCCAAGGAGAGGAGTGAGATTTCTCCGGCTCCTCCCCAGGACGCTGCCAAGCCTGCCAAGTTTTACAGCTCCAGCACTTAAAGTACTGCACACCCTCTGTCCCCCAGGCTTATCCCTAGGAACATCTGGTGGAGGACAGAAAGAAAAGGGCAACTATAAGAGATCTGTTGCCATACATATCCCTTCCAGCAGGAATGCGTCCCTTCTCTGCATGACCAGAGCCAGCCCTATGTATCTCTCCTTACAATACGCACAGGTTCAACAGCAGCACCTTTCCATGCTGCGCTCACAGCTCTGCAAAACGCCACCTGAGCTCCCAGCCTGTGGAGGCCCCTGAGACCCTGCAACAGGAGCCTGCAGCAGTGGGGCACACTCAGGCCTCTGGCTGCACCCCCAAAGGCAGCCGGCAGCAGCCAGGACCAGCGGGAGCAGCCAGGACCAGCCCGCTGAGCCGCCCCACCGCCCCGTGCACATGGGAGCTCTGCAGCTCCAGGCAGAGGGAGGCTGCAGCTGGCTCAGGCAGTATCAAATCTGGTGGTGACTGGAGCACTTTGTTTTCTGTATTTGGGTTATATTAACATGATAATTTCATAACAGGCAACTTCACTTCAAATGGTCCTGCAATTATTTCTTGGAGACTTCAAGCCAGAGAGGCAATCCTTCAATCATAGCAAAGCAGAGAAGAAGAAACAAAGCAAATGCAATTGGAAAAGTACAAGGGTTCAACAAATCCAAACATCTTGGGTTTTCAGGATTCTCCTGCTGTTTGAATAGAAAACTATGCTGTTTTAGCCAAAGTGTCCATCCTCAATTTTCCAGTCTCCTTTCCCTCAGCTGCTGAGAGGCACACAATGTACTTCCCCGCCAGTAACTAAAATGCTTCTAAAAACTTGAAGAATTATTTGAAAAAGGGCATTCCTATTCCTTATGCATAAAACATGCATGCATATTCATATAAAACATTTAGAAAAATTTGTACCAGTTATAATTAGCATGTTTTGTGCATCTATTTTCTTTGCTATTAAATAACAAATTTGTGGTAACCATAGCAACTGGAACATCACATGGTACTGGTGCTATTTTGGGGATAACATAAGTACCTTTCTTAAAGAAGCATTCACACCTCTAAGCTATGAATTTTAATAATTTTCACAATAAAATATCTGTTGGGTAGATTGTATTCATCCCTCACTATAATGTTGATTTAATGTAGCATGTACTACCTTGTTTTGCAGTGCCTGTGACCACTTAAAAGCACTAACGGGTCTTCTTGTTTTGCAAAAAGGCAAGAGACTCTTAAGAAAGGCAAAATAGAAGCTCTGAGGCATATTAGTGGAATACTGAGGTGGAAGTACAGTAAAATGAAGGATTTTTGTTATTGTTCTGGGGAAGGAGCTGACATTGGTCATACAGCTCTTAATGTTTGAATGAAGGAAAGCAGAAGGTGAGAGATGCTTTTATCTTGGATTGGTATAGCCCCTACTGGAATAAGCAAAAGGTGTTGTGTCAGCGCTACTGGAAGGTGGGGGAGGACCTTGGGGACCTCACAGGGGAAGAGACCAGCTAAGCCATCGAAGCCAGTTCCCTGCCACTGCAGTCAAGTGAGTTTGCCTACCAAGTATCTGCTGTACGCACCACCACACCCCACAGGCCTTCCAACATATCTCACACCTAATGAGATAAAGAGCAAGAGACCAAATGCCACAACAGTAATGAGCCATTAAAAGAGATCGGGTGGCAACAAGGTCAGTACCCATGCGCTAGGCTCCTGCTAGGGCAGGGATTCTCTTAAAATTTGCTGGAAAGCCACATTACAGATACGAACAAAACGTCTCAAGAATCCCTGCCAATGGTGTGATGAATTGAGGAAAAATGGGAAAATGTGGAAGAAATTCCCTTCAGTCTCTGAAACTGGTAATTCAGTTAATCGTGAGAATGTAAGTAGGATGAACCAAACAGGCACCCATGAGAAATGAATGCTATTAAAAATATCCTGCCCACACTGACATACTAATGAAAAATGCTGGTTGACGTGATTAATTGTTTTATCATGAAACCCACCCTGAGCTGCCAGGGTGGTGTTATCCATCTCCCAGACCAGAGGTAATGAGGGATCATTCACCCTGGGTGGCTCCTACACAGGTGATTTGGGTTAATACACATGCTAAAGAGGTCATTAGGCTGGGAAATTACTCAGACCAAGCTTGCCTGCCAAGGTGGAGTTTGGAGCAGAGGAATTTTACCAGAAGCTGAAGAAAGGTGGCTGGGGTTGATGAGAAGAGCCATGGAACTGAGCTGTAAGGAGGCACAGCAGGTATGTATGTGCAAAAGCTGTGGGGCCAGCCAGGGCTGTGCTGGCAAAGGGGTCCAGTGCCCAGGCAGCCCCTGGGACCCGCAGCTGTAGCCCCTGGTGCAGGATGGGGCTCGCCACGCTGCAGCTGGCTCACGGCAGACCGTAAGGAGTAAAAGGTAATAAGAATTTTAACCTTATAAGCCCACCTGGGCCAAACCTTGGAAATCTCAGCCAGACTGTGGGAATTAGCCTGAGTAAAGATTCACAAAGTAGTATTTTGCTTCTGCCTCCATTCTGTTCTACCTATCATCCAGGTGTATCACTGAGAAATACTTTTTTGAAGTTCATCTCTACTTACTACTATTTTATAGCACAAATTTTGTAGGAGAAAGCTTATTTTGTATTTTAACAAAAAGTTACTTTTTTTGAGATTATGGATAACAGCCATTTTGAAATGAAGGATTTTGTTTCAAAAACCGTTACAGTAAAAGAATAGACAAAAAAATGTAAAGCAAACATTCTGATATCTCAAAAATGGAAACTTTGATTACCCTCAGCTAGCTTTTAATGGGTTTCCATGTTTTCTTTGCCTCCCAAAATACATCATCATCATCCAGGGCGGAGTAGCCGTCTCCTGCTGAGCCTTTGGGGGTGCGGGATGCCCTGCGTGGGGGCTGCCTGAGAGAAGAGGCTCTCCTGGTCCCCACTGAGCTCGCTCCATGCATTGCATTACTGATTGCACTTCTGGACTTCCCTGCTCCATTCTCCCCTGCTGCAGCTCCTGCTGTGCTGTATCTCTTTCTGCCCGCCGCTCGCCCCTCCACCCGCGGCTGGGGCATCTCCTGTGCTGTGGAGAGGGACTGGCCCTTGGCTGGGCCGAGGGCAGCTCTGCTCCAGCCCTCCCCTCGCCTCCCAGTCGTGTTCTCCTCCAAATACCCACTTCTTAAGAAAAGTCTTGAGAAAAGGTCTAACAAGGCAGCAGAGAGGCATTTCAGCTGAACACACATGCTTCCAGGAGCCCTGAGGGGTGAAGAAAAAGCAAACCTATTGGAGGCAAAAAGGGAAAGTTGTGCAATGTGCTTTTTTTTTTTTCCTTTCTTGATCCATGCTGTGAAATGGGAACTTCCCATTCTACTTTCTGTTTGGAGGGGAAGAGAAGAAAAGAAAAAGATTTGGAAGATGCTGGCAAGCGATAAAATACAAAGAAGGGTTTTTTTCTTATACAGTAAATGAATGGCTTTCTGCCCTGCCTTTTGTGAAAGCTCTTAATCCAGCCTGTAAATAGGGACTTTCCCTTTGGACTGACTGTTTAGATGTAAGATTTAGAGCTGAGCTGAAGTAATGGGATCAGAAAACAGGAGATGTATATCAAAGAGAATGATACATAGGCTCATACTAGTGAACTTTCTCTTGCAGGGCTCCTCGTTTATTGTATGTAAATGTTCGCAAGAACAAAGTGTGCCTCGTTTCGCTGCAGACCTAAGCTAAGGCCCCGGCTCTGGACGCCTGCCCGGCTGACGTGGGTGCTGGGGCCAGCCTGCCTCCGGGCACAGCGCAGGTCCTCTGCAACAAAGCAAAGCACGAGAGGTACTTCTGTTGCATGGCCTGATTTGGTTTTACTAAATGCTGGAAGAACTTGGCATTTAAGGATGCTGGGAGTGGAAATTCACACTCCCAGATCTCAGAAATGGCACTAGTTCACCTGACCATGCAAAAAAGCCAGCAAAATAGGGACTTGGGGTAGAGTGAGCTCTTAATTAAGAGCCAGATTATCTTCAAAGTAAAACTACGTTTCATATTCATGAAAGAACTTTTTACCCTGCTTGTTGCTCTGCGATGAAGCTGTAGCCCTTCTGGCCATTTCCTCGAAGCTGTGCCACGGCTTTCTGTGAGTACAGCCATGGCGATGCATTGTTGTTCTTGGGTTTGGAAACCCTCCAACTCATATTCAGCTGCCATGGAGAAAATCCTGAAAATTCACAGACTTGTCTTGTTTCCAAAGGCACCTCTGACCCAGGCAATGTATTCTGAAATCCTCAATAATTTTCTACTTACTGAAAATCCTTACTGACTGAATAGGAATTTTTCCCAAGTCAGAAACTGAGAGAAGGGATTTCTGTTGTGGCTCTTAAAGAGTAACCTAAAAGTATAGTAAGAATAGAAATATAAGACAGGATGTATATTTTTTGGTTTTATTTTAAAAACACATAAATGAATTGCTTGCCTTCCATTTTGTATTTAGGAACATTTGGATGCTATTTGATGCTATTTATGTTTTCCAGGGCAGCTTTTCATCAGATTAATTTTTTTGAATATGTGTTACTGTGACTATATTTTAGAAGACATTTGAAGCAATATAAAGAAGTAACCCTCCAACCAGCACCATCAAGGTCACTTGAAAAAGTTGCTTGGACAAGAAAGCTTCTAAAATGAAGTTGATTTCTTCAATTTCTTGCATTAATCTTGTGTAAACTAAGTGGAACTTTACAAATCAATAATTAGACCCAAGGAAAAAAATACCTAAACAAAATTTCTCTTCTGTTGCCCAGATCTGCTTTACACATCAGCAGATCTTTACTGATCAATATTTGTGAGAGCTGTTGGCCTGAGCAGATTTTCTTCCCCAGTGAAAATACTGTGTGACTAAAATGGGAAACCTTTAGGAGAGGCAGTGCAGGGTCTGCCCCATATTCCCAGAATATGAGGCTGCCAGCACAGAGCTAGTTGCTTGTAAAAATCCCAGCTCTTCCACTGAATGGTGTGAACAATGGACTGACACCTGTGAGCATACTCTCTCTCTCTTTAAGATAGCCTTTCTCACCTATCATACACTCTTCTAAAGTGTATGGGTGAGTTTTTCTGCGCTGCTACCATGCTTTGTTTTCTTCTCAAATTAAACATGATATCTGTCAAAACCACAAGTTACATTATGGGCATTTAAAATGGCTGTCAGTATTTGTATTAATACATTTGTCCCTGATCAGTTGGAAGCTCTGAAAAGTTTACTTTTAATTCATCTCTAAGGCATGTTTTTAAATACCACTACAGGGGACATTTTAGTTCTACTACGCAAACAGCAGCCACTTTACTTTTTTTTATTTATTTATTCTGTGCTTTAAGCAGTACAACCGCTCGAATATCTCCTACTTCAAATATGAAGCCATAATATTTAAAACATTTGGGACAAGTACTTTGACTTCAGTATCAGTGTGACCATTACTAAAAGGTGTGTCCTTCATTGCCTGTTTCGACGGTACACTGAAAGGCCTTCATTTCAATTGAATTAAATCTCAACTAAGTTAACTAATAAACAGGAATATCAGGCGCAACCCCAGTTGCTAATGCAAAATGATGACCGAGCAGTTAAAGGTCAGCCCTGGAACTGGGTCCTGCAAATGCAAACTGCTTTTCATATTGATTGTGTTTTCCAGTGGGCTTCAGGTCAGGTGCTGAGACCTTGGGGCTTGCTCTGTCTGCAGCTGTCTCACTGTTTTCTTAGCTTACCTTGAGCAAGCTCTGCAATGTTTCTGTACTGTTTCTCCAAGGATAAAATAGGACTAATGCTCATCAGAGTTGCAAAGGCATCAATGCCTCCAAAAAGGTCTTTGGCGTTCCCTGTGAGGAAGATGCTATGCAATCTAAAAGATGCATGGGGTGCATGTATATATAAGAATATAGTCTCAAGGGTTAATGTTTCTCTGCAGGGTATTTATTTTTACCTGTTGTTAAATCCATTGTGAATTAATGCCTTTGTTTAGGTTAAAATGGGTTTACAGCCAAAAAAAGAGAATATATAGGCAGCTGTTTAGAAAGAGGAGCAACATAGAACTACATATGTGTTATGAAAAGCGTTTGTTGATAGAGAACAGATCAATGTGTAACTGCATTAATAAGGTGGAGAGATGAGATTAAATGTTCAAGTACATATACTAATTAGAAAGGACATGTACATCCATGTATAGAGAGCCTGACACTGAGAAAATGACAGAGATTCAGCACTACTGTGAATTATAAATGTCAAATTACAAGGATGCATGTAAAAAAAGCTTGTAACTGTTAGGAACTAGACTCTATTCATGTGAAAGCTGTTGCCTTTATCATCTTCTTAAATCCCTCCTAAGGTGTTCTGTCACTCACTGTCAAATTTTCTACGTAAGATAATAGACGTTTGTCACACAAGTGTCCAAAACTGCTTCTCTGCCATTGCCAGGACACACCAATATATTTTGGGTGTTTTCTTTAAGCAACAAGGATATTAAGCAGAAGATCTGCTTAAGTATTAGCAGTCAATTACAGAATGTTTTTTGCCCTCAGATGTGACAAAATCTAACATGATGCCTAAAAGGTAGGGGGGAAAAAGGAACCAGCAATGTGTGTTCAGATTTGGCTGTGGACTCAACAGGCTGTCAGAGAGCCATAGGATGCACAATAAAAATGGATGCTAACTAAATTCTGATGTGCAAGAGCATGTGTTTAATTTGCAAGATGTTTTGTTTAATTAAAAGGTAAATACCATTTATAATTCTTCTCACAGACTAGTTGAGAGCAGCAACAACACCTACAGAGCTCTCAAGCCACCTCAAGAACTTCTTTGATGCATCTGATCCATGGGGGTAGGTACATTTCAATGAGAACAGTTCACTACTTTATTAAGTGATGTCTTTGTTTTTACACTATATTGGTTATTGGTTCTAAAAAATTCTAAACATCAGTTGCAAGATATTAGCTGCATGAAGCATGTAAAATATCCTGCCATAGAAGTGTGGTGAAAGTCCCTCCCCAAATATAACTGACTCAGTGAGACAACATTCACCCTGGTGCAGAACTGCATCCAGCTAAAACATCACATAGATATGAAGGCATAAAATCTGTCTGCACAAGCCATGTTCAGGACCTCTGCAAACAAGGCACACAGACACGTTGCTGGAGCAGTCGCCTTTTCGAGGCTTGCTTTCCTTGGCCGTATCCTCTGCTTCCATTCAACCCCCCAGGTCTGCAGAACTTACAGTTCATTTCCTTTAAGGTCTTTGAGACCAGACACCCCATTATGGATTTTAGCCCCATGCTCTGCTTTGGGCTGCTGGGGTTCCTTCAGCAGAGCTCATCATCCAAGCAGGGTCCTTCTCACTCCCCATGGGCTGAGGTGAGTCCGTGGCTGCATCCACGGCAGAAGCTCTCCAGAGGCATCGTGCCTTTGGCAAACAGAGCAGCTGAAGCCAGGAGAGGAACAATAGTGTCAAACGGAAAGGCAGTGCCAGCGCAGTGATGGGTGTTGTGCATGGTCATGTCACCCTACTGCATCTACACAGTCATCCTCTGAAACCCAAATGTCCTCTTCGTCTGCTCAGTGGTGCTTATTGGCTACAACTGCTGACAGAAAAGTGAAGGGGAGCTGCCTGACTCCGAGAGATGGCTGCCTCTCCTACCAGCAGTCTTCAGGGGAAGCATCTCCAGGCCAGCTTTTCCAGTGGGGAGCCCAGCAGCTCTCGTTTTGTTAGGTTGTTTTTCACGTGAGAAGAACGGCTAGGAAGAGGCACAGGCTGCTGACACCCAGCTCTCTAATATGCTGAAACTGGATCTTGTTCTGCTCAGAGGGTCTGATGGTATCAGCCTCCAGAGAATCAGTGTCTGACACTCCCAGTCTGTTGTTCATATTGGTTTGGTCTCAGCTGAGCTATTTCAAACAACGAAGAACATATCTGAGAGAGTTACAATTTGCTGTAATCATATTTTTCCAGTTTTTCTCTGTGATAATTACTCCCATAAATATCATTGCTTCACCTCAGCTCAACAGAGTGCTCTCTCTTTCTGTGCTCAACTTTCCACACTCGCATTGCTGGGGAAGGACAACAATAGGATTTGTTATTACCAGGGCCACTCCTGTTCTGGGATTGTTTGGGCGTCCAGTTTCTGTGCTGTCGTAGCTGATCAAAAATTGCCATCTGAAGTGAAAACTGGTGACAAAAACATGTTAAATTCTGCATGTGTTCAAATAACATATAATAACAATAAAGCTTTGACTTGGTCTTCAACCAGGCAAAGACTTGAAAGCCAGAAGTCAGGATGCAGCTTTGCAGTTAAACATCTCTGACTTTACTGCTAGCCCCTGTGTTTGGTTTAGTGACAGAGAATGTTTTTAATGTAATTGATGGGCTGCAAATCTCAGGAATTCCAGTTCCTACTGTGCTTACTGACTAACAGCTTTTAGGATAGACCCTGAAAATAGACTTTATAAGAGCAGGGGCTTAAGAGTCACAAACACATTTGAACTTCAGAGAGCCAGGCACCAGGAGTGCCCAGAAAGGAGGCACTTGGTCTGAGAGCACATGATGCAAGTAGGTATATGGGAAGGAGAAAGAGGTTAAAACAGGAGTATTACTATCCCCGTTTTAAAATCGGTGCAATGTGGCGAAAGACTGAAGGACTCATCAAAGTTACCTCTGTTGCCTATGGCAGACCTGGCATTCAAAGCAGAATCTTCAGATTTCTAATGTACCCTCTTAACTACAAGGCCATTCTTCCCCCCAGAAGATGATATATAGGTATATAAATGTGCATTGATGTAATGCCAAGTTATAAACCACAAGCCTTTCAGAACTCATGTCCCTGACAGATTGCGAAAGAACTTGAAGGCAGGAGAATTGTGGTTTGTCTGACCTTATGCTAATCATTCTCCCTACTTGTGTCTTGGTCAAACTGAAAATGGATAGAATAATGAACCCTTTTGAAAACCGTAATTTCTGGGTGTTGGTCATGACCCAGTTTTCATAAGTTGCTAGGATATGGGGATAATCAGGGAAATGAAGATTCTATCTTATGAGACAAGACCGAAAAGCTTGATTTAAACAAAAGGAAGTATGAGAAGGAATATTAGTACACTGTGAGGGGAGTAAATATCATAACTAATTAAGTTCAAGGACAAAACTGGCATCTGAACAAATGGATATAAACGGGACCGTAATAAATGCAGGCTGGAAATCTTAAGAAGCCGAGTTACAGGATTCTGGAACAGCTTACCAAGGGGAAGAGTAGGGCCAGAGAAAGTAAGTGCTTTTAAAATGGATCTCGATCAGTTTATGAACTGCGTATCATGCCTGAGACAACCAGAGCCCCAGATTCTTGGCCAGGCAAGTCCAGTGTCCCCAGGTAACAGCCAGAACATCACCTCACTAGCAGGTCTTGGTGATACTCTGGAAAAAGTAGCCAGCCACAATGTATCTCAAGTTGCATCAGGTATGTTTTGTTTTTCAGGCTCCTCTGTTCAGCGAGCCGTCTCAATTCTCTGATTATCCCACCAGCCGAGCACTTGAGATGTTCCTCGACATCTCCAGGTGACCCTTCCCCGCTCTCGGGTGCCAGGGCCAGGGACGGCGCTGACGCCGCCGGAGGAGATGCGGCAGGTGGCACCGGGCGCGCTGGCGGGCGGCGGGGCACCGCGCAGGGTCCGCGCCCGCTGCGGCCCGTGAGGGCCAGACCCGCGCCCCACGCCGGCCCTGCCTGCCCCCGCGGGGGCTTCCGCGGGCGGGCGGTCCCTGATGCTGCCGCAAGGCGCGGAAGCAGCTGCTGGCGCAGCCCGGACACCGGAGGGGGCAGGTGACGGGACCGGCTGCCTGAGCCGGGCCCGGGCCCTGGAAGCCCCCGGTCGGCGGGGCGCTCCGCCGCAGCCCCCTGCCCCGCGAGTGCACCGCCGCCGGGGGCGGGGCGGGGCGGGGCGGGCGGTGCAGATCGGGAGCGCCTCGGCCGGGCCGGGCCCCGCCCGCCTGCGCGGGCTGCGGCGCCATGCGCGGCCAGCAGGGGGTGCCGCCGCTCCGCGCCGCTGCGCGCCGCGCGGGCGGGCTGGGGCCGGTGCGGCCCGGCTCCGGGAGCGCCCGCAGCCGCCGCTTCGGAGCCCCCGCCCTCGGCCGGGAGGTGGCCGGCCCCTTCCCGCAGCTCCGCCGCGGCGGAGCCGCCGCAGCTCCGCGGGTGCGGGACGGGCCGCGCTAGAGTCCGGCGCTCTCCCGCGCCTCTGCCGCCCATGGCGGCCAGGGGCTGGGGAAGCGGGGCCGGCGGAGCGGCCGCCCCCGGCCGGGCGAGGCGGCGGCTGCGAGAGACAAAAGGCCGCCGTGTGTCCGCCTCTGCGGCAGAGCCGGGTGCGCGGCCGCTCCCCCTGCTCGGGCAGCTTGCGGCAGGGCCGGGGTCCGCCGGGCCCCAGTCCAGCCCCCCCGCGCCGGGCAGCGACTCGGGGCCACAGGCGAAGTCCGTCTCGTTACGAACGGTGATAGGCGGCCCGGCGTGCCCAGGGTAGCCGCGGGAGCCGGCGGCTGCGGGGCAGATGCCGCAGTCCGTGTGAGCAGCGCAAACCCCCGGCCGAGAGCCGAGAGGGAATGAGCGGGTCCTTACAAACCTGTGCTCGCGCGTGGCGGAGGAAAGAGGGAGCGGCCACCTTTAACCGGGCACTGAAGCACCTGAATTACCAGTAACAGTAACTGGATCGCTGTAGCATTGGGGGGTTTTGCTCTGGTACCGCATCCTGTGCGCGGCGCCGGGGCTTGCGGGGGCGGCACCGGGAGGAGCCCGAAGTTGCCACTGTCCCGGCAGGAGCGGAACGCGCCCCTCTGGGGCAGGGGCGCGGGGCTGGGGGGGAGGGGCCTGCTGCTCCCTGTTAGCTGCCGCCGCCCGCCTGGCTTCCCGGGGGGTTGCCTGGTACAGGGGGCGAGGGAGGCAAACTCTCATGTTGTGCCCGGGGAAAAGTTGCCCGGCTGGGGGAAGTCGGGCGGGATCCTGAGCGCCGGCCCTGTTTGGCTCTGGGCTCTTGCCTTTTTCCTCGGCAAACCCGGGGAAAGGGCGGGCTGTGCCTAGGAAGCTTCCCGTAGTCGTATGGAGAGAAGGGGAGAAAGAAAACAACACGTCTTCAGAGCGGCACCTCGCTTGTTCTGTCGTCTGCTGTCCTGGCCAGGGCTGGAAGGGGGACTGAGGACAGCCGGAGCAGGGCTCCGTGCCCTGCCTGGTATCGGCTCTCCCCGCTCGTCACCCCCCTCCCCCTAGAGACACGCGTCCGAGTCCCCGTGGTGAAGAATCCCACCCAACGAAAGTTGTATCTTTTTCGCAAAGGGGACCCCGGCGGCTCCTGTCTGCGGAGCGCTCGCCGGGCTGTGACTTGACCTGCAGAGGGCAATAGTTGGACGCAAATGCTGACAAAGGCAGCGCGGCTCCTTGGCTCGGCACCGTGGCCGGGACCCAAGAATGTTGTGTAGGTAGGCAGCAGTGCTTAATTAATGTATATTGAAACAAAAGATCGGGTAAATTGTTTGATTTGTCTTTAGGCTACGTTTTCAAGGCTAATCTAATTCATAACTGTTAGGTTTATTCTAAAGCGATTAACACAAACTTCCAGGAGAGGCATGCAGTTAACTCCAGAATTACCCTAAACACTAATTGTTTACCGGAACGTTTACATTCAGCCGCTTGGATTCGTATTATTAGCATTATTATTCTCTGCTAATCAGATAGGCGAGGTGGAAACGAGCGGGAGCGCTCCTAATTGTTGTGGCGATTGACAGGGCGACCGCACATACTTCGCAGGCGGAGGCGGCGGCCGCCCGCGCAGCGGTGAGGGGCGCGTCGCGCCTGGCCATTGTCTACGGGGCCGGGCCCCCGCCGTTCAGCACCGGCGGGCGGACAGCGCCCGGCCCCGCGCTCCCGCCGCCCCCGGCCCGGCCCGGCGCCCTCGCCCGCGGCTGGGGGGCCGGGGAGGAATTCGCCTCCCATTTGTTCCAGCAGCCCCTTCCCCGCCGGTGATGGATTTATTAGGGAGTGGAAAGGAGCACCCCGACGGCGCACTTTGTCTCCCCATCTGTGTGTGTAGACGCGGGTGCTGTAGGCGTCTGCGGCTTGTGTACATACACTGCTTTAATAATTATATATACGTCTCTATAACCTCATTATTCAGGAAAGATTAGAAAACGCGAGCAAATTGGAGTGTTGGCAGCAGGGGTGATTGCAGGTCTGGATGCACACTCCGTCTCTTCCCAACTCACCGCCCCCTTCCCCCCCACCCCCACCCCCCAAATCATATTTATCTGAGATTATGTCAAATTTCAGTGATCGGAAATGTCTTGCCCAAAAGCCATTCCCACTGGAAAAAGTCAAAAGGGTTCCTGGCATTAAAACGACCTTGCGTCATTCCTGATGAAATTAGCAGCGCTGCATGTTTAGAGCTTTGCTGTGGATGCACTTTGGTGACAGTAAGAAGTAAGAGATTTGGGGTTTTACCCCCCAGCTGATCAGAAGCCGTCTGCTTTCCACTAGCTGCCAATCTCGAGACCAGCACTTGAAAGCGCCTTAGACCTGCAGTCCATTTTTTACTTGTCTTTAAGTGCAAGCGATGGGAATTGCTAACCTCGGCTAAGAAAATTTCATTTCCCCCATCCTGCTAAACGGTTCTGGTCGACATATGTTTGTTATCAGAGAGAGGTGCTATGAACACAGAGCCATTTTCTTAGCAGCTCTTTGACTCTGTGTTACCATTAGTCCCACACGGCATTGGTCCTTTCCCGTTGGGAAGTCATGAATAAGAGGACTATGAAGCTTGCACGTCAGATCTTCCTCAATTAATCCACCATTAGCATGTTTGGGATCCTCTACTGGATGGTTTAACAGCAGCTTTGGTAACTGTATGCTGTCCAATACCCAATTATGCTCTGCTAAAAATGAACTCTGCAGAACAACCTTCCTGAGCTGTCAGTGTCTCCCGTTTTCCTATTTTAACGCTTGTGTGTAGTGGCAGGCGACAGATGGTGTAGATCAGATCGATTTGATTGCATTAGGCGATTTTTTTTTTCCTCCTCTCCCCCCCGACTCCTTTTCTGGAAGCCCACATTCATCTGAGAGGCGATCGCCGGGGACATGGGAAGCAAGAGCAGCCGCCGATGTGTGAAAGCAACGAGACATGGCCAGCCAGAGGCGCCGGGGTCCCCTTCCCGGGGTTTGTTAACATGGTAATCCGGCACCAGGAGAGAAAGCTGCTTTCTGCTGCCCAGAGCCCGTTCCCCATCACACATCAGATGACTCCCTGGTTTTACACACAGTTGGAGTTCTGCTCGAAACCTGGATTTAAAGGGTAAGCGCTTCAATAGAGGCGGATTTCTGGTGGTTACTCGGGTAGGTGGCGAAATAAGCGAGTTCCCAGCGATTTTGAAAAGAGGCTGCCTTTGAGCGGGCATGAAAATTTTCTTCCTTCCTCCTTTCTTTCCTTTCCTTATTTTTTTTTATCTCTCCCCCCCCCCCCCCCCCCCCCCCGCCCCCTCCCCCTTTCACCAGCGAGCCCCGTAATTCAGAACAATTTCCCGCACGGAAAGGCATCGCGCCTCTCTATTGACGGATGGGATCGATATGTCCCCCCTCTGAAATTTGCTTTTCGTGGCAAACCCGAGCTCTACTCAGAGCTCCGCTCCTAGTAGCTTAATTGTTTAATTCCCTCCATACGTCCCCCCTCCCTTATGTCCGCGCCCCCCCCCCCCCCCCCCCCCCCCGCCCCCCACCTCCCCGGGCACGGCAGAGGCGGCGGAGGAGCCCCCCGGGGCCCTTCCCCGGCCCCGCCGGGCTGGGGCTCCGGCGCTCGGGCTCTTTCGGCGGGGGAGCGGGGCGGCAGCGCCGATAAACATGGCTTTCCGGAGCCGGTGAACAAAGGTATTTAATGCCGAGGCGCGCCGCTACGGGCACCCTCCCGCATGCGGCAGCGAAGGTGCGAGGCGGACAGCGCGGCGGGGGTCGCGCTCCCCTGGTGCTCAGCGTGCCCGGGAGGGCGCGGGGGGGGGGCGCCCGGGCGCGCCGGGGGCCGGTGCCGGGGCGGGCAGGGGCGCGGGGGCGGGCGGGGGCGGGCGGGCGGCCGGCGGGGAGCGGCGCGGCTGCGGCCGGAGCTCGGCGCTGTCCGGCGCCGCGGGTGCTGAAGGGCCCGGCGGGGGCCGGGCCGGGCCGGGCCGGTGCCCGGCCACGGAGCGGCGGGGCTGGGCAGGGGAAGTTTGGGAAGGCGCTGTGCTCCGGGGGAGCGGGGGTGCTCCTCAGGGAGTGGAAAGGCAGTGTCAGATGGACACAGCCACCACAAGGCTGGCGCCGCGCGGGTCGGCTTTTCCCCCAGAACTGCATTCTTTAATATTAAAAAAAACAACCTAAACCACACCCCCCCCCCAAAAAAAAAAACCAACAAAAACAACCAAACAAAAAACCAACCCCACCACCCCAAAGTTTGGATTTCTGCCTAATTCTCGATGCGTTTGTGGAGTGCCTCCAAATATCGGAGAACGTCGGTCTAGGTGTATCCCTGTACAGTGGTTCTGCCACGACTCGGTGCATTTTACTTTTTCAAACGGCTTTTGTTCAAGTTGAAGAAAACCATGGCATCAGTCATTTGAGTTCCAACGCCAGCTAATGGGGGTTACAGCCTTCAATTTCACAGCGGGGAAAAATTACAGTGTTTGTTATTTACTTTCTATCTGCCATTTAGAATGCAACTTGAAAGCTTGCTGTGTTAGAAGAATATAGGAAATTGCATCTCAAATGAGATTAAAATAGAGGAGAGTGAGTTGGATTTTTTTATTATTTAAGGTAATGTGGCTATCGAAGTATTTTTTTTCTTTCTCTCTTTGTTTTTCTCTTTTCTTTCAAATTCAGACAAGAGCCTGTGTTACAAAACAAATACTGTCTTCTCGTATGTTTTTGTAGGAAGCATAGTGGTAATGTGTCAGGGAAGGCAAGGGCTGACGTTAAGGAAGGAATCTGTAGGAAAAGCAAGCGTCTTGTATTAATTTCAATTGGAATCTAATCAACAAGCTGGTCAGTTAGCGAGTGCAGTGGATAATGAGAGCTGCATAATTACTCATGGCTGGAGAAGTGCGGGGTACCGCTGCGATGTGCGGGTTCTGACCGTGCCCTGCTAGTTTCATCCCCCCCCCCTCCCCGTCACTCACACAGATGCTGTCCTTAGCATCAGGAGCCGGGGTGAAATAACCCGGAGAAGTTCCTAATCGCCAGGCGAAGTGTGCTGTGCCATGACGTTGCAGACATCCTTTCTATTTAGTTGGCGAACAATAAACGTTTATTATCACCGCGGCAGATCATCAGACAAAGCTTCCCCCTCCCGCCTCCCCCAAGTACGAGCGCTGCTGATAAGGGAACTGCTCCGGGTGACAGGCAGAGCCGCAGGCGCCATTTGGAAAGAACTTCTTTTATTATTATTATTTATTTTTCACCACCACACCACCCCCCACCCGGGTCGCCTTTCGCCAGCGTTTGCGGGAGGCGGCAGGTGTCAGTGCGGAGGTGCGCTGCCGCTGCCGCTGCCCCCGCCCGCCGCCCGGCTCGGTGCCGGGCAGCCACGGGCTCTGCCGGGCGGGCACACGCGGGGAGCGAAGGGCGCTGCGCTTGTACTTTGAAGCCTTTTTCGCCTCAGATTTTTTTATGGCACTAGAGAGGCCTGGCAGAGGAGTGCCTCTGCTGAGCTCGGAGCCTTTGCTATTTCTTTCTTTGATTTTCTTTCTCTTCATCGCTCTCCTTTCCGCTCCCCCCCGCCCGCCCCCCCCCCCCCCCCCCCCCCCCCCCCCCAGTAGCACATCGAGTCAGTGTGAGTCAGGACTTGTAAAATGCATTTCCAAAGCCCAGATGAAAAGTCTGTCAGGCGTGGCTGCGGCTTTATCGGAGCTCTCCCAAGCCCACCTATGCAAACAGATTTGTAGTATTTGTGTGCTTAACCGTGCATCTCTTTTACAGGAATCTGTTGCTGCGTATGACATCTCTCGCCAGCTCCCAGAGAGAATTGATGGAGCATACAGCTAGGGAATAGGATGCCAGAGAAGCACAGAGGAAGAAACCAGGCAATCGCCAGGTAAACTCAACCTTACTTTGATTTATTTCCTTTCACCTCGCCTGCAAGACCTTGCCCGCTCCAGTAAGGCAGCAGGGGAGCAGAGGGACTGTACGCGTGTGTATTAAACGCCTGCTCCTCTCGTTTGCCTCCGCAGGATGGGAAGGTTCAGCGTCCATTGGATATGGGACAAGATCACTCGGCAACCCTTGAGGATTCTCCTTCTTCTAGAGGGGAATTATAGTTATGGATTTATTGTCCCGGTGCAGCACTTCCAGCAGCAGCAGCAACAGCAGCAGCTTTCTGACTCTCTTCGGTGACGGGTATTCTTGGGTGGATAATACGGATTACGTTGTTATTGCTTAAGAATACGCGTAGTCGAGGAGAGTACCGGCGGCGGGCAGGCAGGCAGGCAGCGCGACCGCCCCCAGCCCACCAGCTGGCTCCTAACCTCCTCTAGTTGCCAAGGTAGCACCTTTTCCATCTTTTCCTACGCTTTGCAATGTTTCACTCTGTCTGTGTCTCTGCCCGGGCGGGGGGGGTGTGCTCGGCCGCCCCGTCCCCTGCGGAGGGGGGGTGCCCGCGTGTGTGTGTGTGCGTGTGCGTGGGAGCGAGCGCAGGGGAGGGGGCGCCGGGACGAGGCTCCCCAGGCTCGCAGGGCACCCCGCGGGCTGCGGGCAGGGGGTGGCCGGGGCCGCTTCGGGGCGCGCCCCCGCGGCCAGCGCCCGCCGGGGCCGGGGGGAAGGTGCTTGCCCCGGGGGGTGCGGGAAGCCCCCGGGGCCCCGGCGTGCGACCGGCAGCCCCCCGCCCTGCGGCGCGCCCGGCGCCCGCGGCCCCTCGCCCCTCTCCGGCGGGGAGCGCGGGGCGGGGATGGGGGGACGGGGCGGCCGGCCCCGCCTGCAGGGGGTCCCCACCCCCGGGACACGGCTTGCCTTCAGGGCCGGGGCGGGCACGGCTCCGCCCGTCCCCGCCGGCAGAGCCCGCGATGCCCCCCCCTCCGCGGCCCCCGCGCCCGCGGCCGCCGGGGTCGTGGGGGGCTGGGGGCTCCCGCGGGCGGGGGGGTGCCGAGCACCCTGGCCTGTGAGGCGAGGGGCACCCCGCACCGCCCCCGGGGGAGCCCCTGGGCCCTGGCTGCCGAGGGGTCCGGCCACCCGGTGGACTGCTGCTGGGGAGCGGGTTGTGCCGATTGCTTGGAGGGGGTGCTGACCCCTTGCCCCCTCATCCTGCCCCCGCAGTACCAGCCTGGTGAGGGCAGCGTTAAGAACCCACCTTCACACCAGCCCCAGCTCAGCGGGTCGGGAAGCACCCGGCCGAGTGCAGAGGCAGAGCGCGTCGGCCTCTGGGGCCTCAGGTTGGGATAAACGGCCAGGGCCGAGGGGTTGTCTCCCACCCCAGAGCTCAGGCGGTGGCTTCTTCCTCACCCACCCCCTACCCCACCCCCCCCATTAGAGCTCAGGGCTCCCCACAAGCTACTTGCATCTGGACAGGTGGGAGAAACAGCCAAGGGAGTGCTCATTCCCATTACTGGTCAAGCCATGCTCCATCTCTTTAACAGAGAAGAAAAGGTACATCCCTGCCTCCCTCCAATCTCAGCAGCAGGGCATGGACTTTTGGTTAAAATCCTGGTCAGCCTTTTAGATGCTGCGCTTAAGAAAACCCAGGTGTAGCATTCATGCTTCCAGGTTTTTTTCCCCTGCTCCTCTGCCCCCAAGACTGGCGGAGAGAAGGAGCAGGCTGTTATCATCCCTGTGTTTCCTGATTCAAGACCTCTCCACATGCCCAGATGATCCCAGGTCTTGTTATCACATAGTCGCAATTGTGAGACCCGATTTCAGCCTTAAATGAATTAGATGAGAAGCCATTTTAAAGCAAGACCAAGAGTACTGTGATGAGATAGCTTTTTTGAATGGATCCTTCCCCAAGCTCGGCTATGATGAGGCTAAGAATGATTGTTAACATGGACGAGCCAGACGTGGGGTGATCATTAAGTTGTGAGTGTGAGGCAGGATGATGGAGAATGTCTTTCTGTCTCTTGCTTAGCGATTGAAAGGCCATCTATGTTCTGCTTCATTATTTCCAACAACTGCCAAAGGAATCTTACTCTGTTGCCTTCAGTAGTGAGTGGAGCGCTCGTTGTTACACAGACATGTGGATCTGTTATTCTTTAGGCATATCTTTGATGCTAGCACTCTGATCCTCGTGTTTCTCTAATACCACTTAAAAGCAGATTTCTTTTTCTTGTAGTTTAGCATGTTCAACAGCCTCAGAAATAATGTTAAATTGTGCTTTAAAAAGACATGGTCAGCTGCTAAATCATAGTCAGTTCAGCACCGTAGCTCAGCCACATTCCCAATTGCTGCAGGAACAGCGATGGAAACACTATTTTAAACATCCAGGTTTGTATTACAAACCTTCCTCTGATCTGAGTTTTAGTTGATGTTTTCCCTTGAGTCGTGACTTAAGAGTATTATCAGGAGTTCCCATTTCATCACATAAAGGATGTGGTTTTGTTTGCTCTTTGCTTGGTTGCGTATCTTGTGCAGTATGGATTGGACTGGTACCCATAAATACAAGCTTAGCAAAATGTTTCTTTATACCTGCTTTTTTCTGGTCGCTTTCTGTTTAGCATGATGAGCTGGTTTTGCTGAATAATGCCTTAATGACAGGGCTGATGCATTTTTAATGCATGTACTCTTTGTCATTGTCAAAATTAACATTTTGATGATTGTAGATTTCTTTTCTCTAAGATCTTTTGGGAATTGCTATGATATGTTGGTTAAAGGAGTGAAACTGTAAGGTCCAATTGGAGAAATACTGGATATGTTCACTAAAATAATTATAAAATACTGTATAAGGGCTCTTAGAGCGATGTTTCCCAATAGCGCGATCTCAGAGTGGCTCTCCCCATTCATTAGCAGTTCCTGGGGTTTGTCACTTATGTACACTGAAGGACAGAAGCAATAATTTCTGAAAACAGATCTCTGAGAAGAGACTGTTTGTACGGCAGACCTGATCCCGGGAATGCATGTAGCTTCCACGGGACTGCTCAGGGGAGCAAGGCTGCTCCTGTTAAACCCAAAATATTTTGGGCCAAATCCTACCATTCAATGCAATAGCAAAGCCCCAATCGATTTCACTGCAGGAGAGATTAGACCCCTAGCGAAAGGGATTTTTATAACACTACACTTCCTATTTTTTTGCTTTAGAAATTTTGAATCCTGTGTGTGAAAAAGCGAGTTTAAAACTCCCCTGCCTTTAATAGTCTAATGATATTTTATTAACAGCAAAAAAATATATTAAAAGGCTACAGTGCAACAAAATAAGAAATTACTCTGTCTGTAAGGGTTTTTAGTTGTACCAGTATGAGCATTTTCTAAGACAACAGTTTAGAATGAGGTTTGTGGCAGCACCAGCCGTGTGTTAACAGCTGTTTTGGCGAGTGCATATTTAATTAATTTAGAATACTAAATTTCTGTTCTGAAATTGTTTTTCTAATCTGCATCCTGGTAGAAAATGAAATAAAGAATTAGCCCAAAAATAATTACTTGAACTTAGCCTTTTTTTAAAGGCCATAATCCTATGAAGATTTATATCTCTGGGTAATTTTACCCGCTAGAGTAGCCTAGCAGGCTGCTCTCATAGGTAAGTCTTTGTCGTGCCAGGGCCCCCGTAGCAGCATAGTCGACTGATGGAGGCACGGATGCTGGGGTGGCAGCAGCCCTGGTGCAGAGCAGGGTGCTGCAGGGCCCACCCGTGCAGCCATCCACGATGCTGGCTGCTCCCTCCGCGCCGGGGAGATGGTGATGGCTCGGGCCTTCCCAGAGCTGGGAACTGCCGAAAGGGCTGTGCCCCCAAGCACCATGGGCACGTCATGCCCCACAGCAGGACTGGGAGAAGCAAGGGTAGCTTTGGTCCCTGTTGTCCCGTGCAGGCAGGGGCACAGTCCTGCCTGGGTCTGCCTATAAGGAAGCATCACTCTGCTTAGCAATACCTGAAATTAAGTGATGGGGACTGCCATTTGATTTCAGGTGCTCTTCCCACAAATATTTAAGCCTACAGTCCTTAGATACATATATATGTATTGCTGAATGGAATGGATATATATATATATATACACACACAACCCCCTAAGTATACACGCATCTCTCTGAAGGGCTGCTGCAGCATAGGGTGAACAGCCCCGCTCCCCCAGGGCTGGCAGAGGCACGGCTCCCGTTCACCTCGGCAGGGGCTGTGCCGTTGCAGTGTGTATTTGTGACTGGTGTTGTGATTCCTCTTGCTGCCTGCAAATTTGCATAAAATAAATGCACACACTGTTGCATGTAGATACATACAGTTATGCAGATGCCTTCCCTTGGGATGAATTCTGCTTGCTTTCCACTTTTAAGGCTACAATGGATTTTGAGGGGAGTGTAAGATTTCTTCTCATAACAGGTTATTGCCTTTTGTGTCAGTTTAGGTGGCTTCTAGTGTTCATAGGGTTTTCCTAAGGAAACCGAGACTGATAATATCTATACATCCACACAGCTATACATGTAATTTGCAGCTGTAAGAGTAAGCTAACTAGCTTTTTCTCTGGGTTTTTGCATCATGTTAGAAGTAATGTATACAACTGGATTTTTAAGCATTTTAAAAAAATTAATAGTACCTTTACATACACAAAAGGCTTTTTCCCCTCTTAAAAGATTTACTATTTTTCTGAAAAGCACCCCCCTCCCTAGTTATTACCCTTAGCTGTTATGACACCTCACCATTTACTGTTGTAAAGGTAAATCATAACACTCATTATTAATAATCATAAATTTTTACTAGATTCAGCATCTGCCTCCTGCAAGATTTAATGGTGGAAACATTTTCTGGGCTAATGTCCATGATGCTTGCATGCTTTCTATTGCTATCATTTAGTAACCAAATTGCTCAAAAATCAAAGGACTTGATTATCACGTACCTGCAATGCACAGAGCTATTTATAAATGTTGGCTTGATAATGACAATGACTCAAAAGAAATTTAAATGACAGGCCAAAAATAAGAAGTCTAAAAGTGAAAATCCAAGCCAGAATTCGTAAAGGTTATGGGAAGAGCCTGACATCGAAGGGCAGAGAGGACCCTAAGGAAGGTAAAGAGAAGAGGCCTGGAGGTGATGGTAGAGGGTGACTGTGCCACAGCTTTGCAGAGCCAGAGGGCAGAGCAGAGGAGAGGCGCCAGTGGTGGCAGGCGAGGAGGAATCGCAGTGTGGCACTGGGAGAATGCACCACGAGTGTGGAAACCAGGGCTGGAACATCGCATGCATTTGGTAGTTTGCTTTCTGGAAAAACAGTATCTAATTAAAAGCAGCCAACAGAAAATTAGGTGAAATGTTCCAGAAACTAGAGGGGTTGATCGATGGGAAAAATAAGAGCCCTGATTATACAGCTGACAGAAGTTTAGATATATATACATATATATGTATATAAATGTAGGTACCTAGGCAAAATTAGATAACAATGCTCATATAGAGAAATTAAATGAGTATTCTGCTTTTGAAATCATTCTCCTACAGAAACCAGTGGGAATTTCCCATTGATTTCAGTGGGGTGAGAATTTCTCCTGTCTGCAGGAAAGCGATGTAGCCTGGTGTGTGCAAACAGACCAAGGAGCTATGTAGGGAGGAAGTGCAGCGGGGCTGAAAAGGTTCCTTTCAGTGAACCCAATCCCCCTCTAGCCAATGGGGATGATCTAAAGTAACAGAGCAATCTCCAGGCAGGAAAGCCCTTGCCTGGGAGATACAAGATGAGCTTGGCCAAGACACTGCAAGCAGCGGTCACCCCACGAGGGCTGGAGAGCCACCTGGGGAGGCCTCCTTGCCTCTGACTTCTGTGATACACCTCCACGGAGCTGGAAGGGCTCTGATAATCCCCCAATACTTCATACCACTAAAAAGAAAGAGGTAGGCTGGTAAGAGGCTACTTAAAGTTTCCAAGCTACTCTCTGAGAGTATTTCAGATTAAGACAAGCTTAATCTTTTATCTGTTTCAAGGTCGGCTGCCACCACAATATTGTTCTGTACCAGTTCATCTGGGTTGTGTGTAATGTACACCTCTTTCACATTATGACATTAGGTATGAAATGTTGGAAAAATATAGCTGACTTTAGTATTAAGAATTGCTGATTCATAACCTTGTTCAGAATATTAGCAGTTCTCTTACTAAGTCAGGGCAATATCACAAAGTTTATTAATGTTCACAGGTCAAACCTATCTTTTAATCAATGACAAAGTGATCACCATGGGACTGGTCTTTTCTAATTGGAGAAAGAGGGACATTCTGAACCAGACTGTACAGCATTTGATTGTGCAGCCTGTTACCAAAAAAAGAACCATCTCGCTGCATCTTACAGAGGCATTTACATAAATAATGTAGATTTCATATGACTTCTTTTAGATTATCTGATAGTAATAGCTTTGCAAGTATTCACATTCTCCTAAGACAAAGTTGACAGAAAATTCAAATAAAAAGGCATCACTGTAATTACTGCATTTGAGAGAATTTATTATAATTTCTTAAGTTAGGTGGGAAATAATAAGAGCAGGGAAGCCTGATGTATTAGTGCTTTACGCCATCTGGGAACTCGTCCTTTAACAATCATTCTTTGGAAAGTAACTTACCTGGTTACTCCAAGAAAATGTAGAACAGTATTACCTTTTCTTCCAGTTGCCAAAAACATTCTTCTGAAATCCAAGCTTACATAGTTCAATCCCTGCTGTCTTACTGGAGCAACAGTTATTACAGTCTGGTTGTTAAAAATGACCACTACAGGGAAAAATTGTTTCTTGTTCCCCTACTTTCTTTTCTCCAACGCCTGGTTCTCCCCCTTCCTTTTTATGTTACTTGCAAAAGGTTTGATGGGACAGATGGGTTTTTTCTTCCTCAACACTTTTTGAGAAATGTCAGGTTCATTTAAATTCCTAATTCTTTTCTGAATGTCTTGAGCTATAAAGAAGAGCAGTGGAAACTTTCTCAGATCTCAGTTTAAGAGGTGGTGATTTTTCCATTTTTAAGAGCCTTTTTCCCTCTGTGTTAGCCAGGGATCTGGGTTATGCAGAGGACAATAATAATTACTTTCAAGGTTTCAGTACAATCCTTTTCTCTTTGACTGTGCATGTCATATTGTCCTTTGTTGTGTTATGACATCATGTGGCTGTTGCACGTGTGATGACATAAACCTCTTTGCTTTCAGCCATGCATAGAGCCCCTCGGTGAAAACAGGTCCTGCTCTGGGAAGCAAGAAACAAAACCACTCCCTTTTGTTCTCCTTGTTTAGGTGCTCATCATTTTCTGTGTATGTAAGTTCTTACCAGCAAAGAATGCAGATGATGTAGTCCAGACCCTCAGTTAGAGATGAAAATAGACAGGTTTAGTTTTCATTTGCTGGAGCTGCAGTGAGTCAGTGCGGCTCACTCTGCTCCAGCGTCCCTGGTACAAAGGGAGGAAAAACTAGAACAAGGGAAAGGAGGCTGAATGGGCGTGATGTGAAATCCAAGGAAAGCAAAACAAATAAATAAACACCCACCACCCCACCCCACCCCAAATACTTAGCTAGAGTTTTTATGTTTTAATGTTTACCAAACGCCACTCTATTTACAGTATTTCACATTTCTTGGATGCAAAACTTAAATACGTGCCCCATAGAGAAGCTCAGGGTAATAGCTCTGCTTTCTCTAATAAAATCTCTCTTCTGAGATTAACTCTGGAGCTAGCAGTAAGGTCAGTATTCCATTTCATAGAAGTCAGCTCACGCTGACAAGGGTTTGGCCTTCTTAGTGATGGGCCGTTTGCTGCTCAGAAGTGTGAGGAATGGCTTTCTGAAATATCGATAGCTCGCCTTTGCTGGAGTTCATGATCAAATTTAGCTGGCAAGTATCAATGCACTCCAGCCCCAGACTGAAGGGCTGAGAGGCTTGGGCCTTGGGCCAGCCGCTAAGATTTCCTTTTTAAATCAGAGGCTAACTCTTCCATTAGTGTAAATCAGTGGTTTGTAATAACATCAAATGAGATTTGTGTCAGAGTAGCCCAGACTGCAGCCTGGTCTTGGGAGTTGAAAAGGAGTAGGAAAATTAGGCTGAGACCATCAGAATTCTGTTTCCATCTGGGTTTGGTGTGCGTGTGTGTAGATGTGCCTGTAACATACATGCACACATGACGAGCTGCATTTCATTCCCATGGCCGTTTCCCATGGCCATGTGACTGCTGTTCAATGAGGACCTAAGAGCACAGAATCTTCATCCTGGTGTGGTTTGATTGACATGTGCAGAGATCTCACATAAAGGCTCTGGGATCCTGCTTTTCATCCATAAAAGGAAAGCAGGCAAGCTTCATCCCTGGCTACACCCTTCGCACAATATACATCAATAATGAGGCAGCATCTATTTATATATTGCTCAGTGGAAATGACTGAATTCAGACAGAAGCTGGTGAGGCAGCCTGAGCTCCACCAGCCTCCATGGAGTCTATTGTTAGTACCCAGGATGACTCCTCAAGCAAATGGGGAAGAGAGGCACAATTTGGAGCCTACCATGCCATGGGGAGGAATACCAGCTTTGCCACTTGACAGGTGGTGTCTCCTCTCAGAGGATGCCTGTGATGACTTTGCCAGGGCCCGGCAGTCACGGAGCAGGAATGCAGGAGAAATGGTGGCAAGAGCACAGCCCCATTGCCGCTCCCCGGGAAGCGACACATGGACCTGGGCTTACCCATAGGGTGAGAGCTCCCTGCCTTTCTTCATGAGAAAAGATGTCCAAGGGGGGAACGGGAAGAAGGCAGTACTAGCTTGATACGCACCAATGCCTTCTCACCATGTCATTGCAGAAGGTCTTCAAGAGCATTTCTTTGCCTAGAAAAGAAAGCCCCATCCAGCGTTACGGTGTTGGTTAGGTAGGTCTGTGTGGCTGGTAGGCCAGTGCCGAGGCTGAGGTGCAACGCTGACACAGGCCCATGACAATGAAAACTTGCTCGTCTATGTGATGTTTAGCACAAATAAGGCACTCAAAACCCCTTAGCAAAATGTAATCCAGACAGTGCTCTTGCTCCATGTTCTTTTTCACTCCTCCTTTCCTCTTGTGGCTCTTGTGTACTTTGCCCATATGCTCTAAAGCCATTTTGTTTTCAGTTTTATGTATGTTTTATGTAAATTAGAAGAATCAAGCTACTCTGCTTGCTAAATTATAAATTGAGTGTAAATTGGCCGACTCTCTTTAAACTATGTCTATAAGTTACACAAAATGTAAGTAATCAAGCAGAGCAGGCTGGGTTGCGGAGGGAAACCACGTCGATAGCATGGGCCACGTGAGCTGCATCCACACATTCCCATATATTGCTGCTTGCCTTTGCAGCCTTGAATATCTCTTTCCTCTAAAGTGCCGATCTAACTCCTTTTAGACCGTTCTCCAGGATGCAGGTTTATTGCCTCCTTTGGTAGTTTGCTCAGCATATTCATTATAGCTTGTATAAATGAACTGCTCTTAAATGCTTGTTTCCACTCTTGCTTTAGGACCAGAGTAGATCCAGACTGTATCCTCTGGGAGCACTTACTCATTTTGTTTCCCTTCTTCCCCTTGTAAGTCAAAATGCCTGTTGATTTTAGTATCTGTCTCTTTGGCTTACTCCCTGCTTTGGCTCCATTTCCCTATCCCACACCAATTTCATATGCCTGAGTTTTGCCCTGGTTTATCTTTTCCTTTGCAGCCCTGCAGAGCAGGACCGTGGTGTAAGAGCAGGAGCCTGGCAGTGGCTGGCAGCCTGAGAAACACTGCCGGAGAGCAAGGGAGTTGGCTGGTGTCTTGGGACATCATGAGATGGTGGAGAATTTGCTACAGGGCAGACAAGACAGCCTCACTGGGGCCTGTTACTGCACAGTCAGACCAAGTTTTCAGAAAAAGGGGCCTAAAATCAGACCCCTAAATCTGTTCTTACACATTTAAAAGTAGGCTGAATTTTGGGAACTGGGTAGGACCAGTGTTATCATAAGCAGATATAGGCATGGTGCTGCTCTACAGTCTGACTTCAGGGTTCCTTTTAAAAATGTCAATTTTCAGAGGGTTGTGACAAACCCCACTGCCCCTGGAAGAGCAGCCCGATGGCAGGCTCAGCACAGCGGGGTGTCTGGCAGGCAGCGGCCCTGCTGGCACCCACACGCTGCCGGCATGTCCGGCAATGCTGACCAAGGGCAGCCTTGTGCTACTGCAGCCCGGCCCCGTGAGCAGCCAGCCACCTCGGGGGCAGAGCTGGGGATAGCTCTGCTCTCTGTCCTTTCCTTCCACACCAGCTGGAGAACAGAGAAAAATGTCTTCAGAGAGGTGGTGTAGTGCAGTTCTCATAAAATCTTGCCCAGCTTGTTAAGGCTGGCATCATGAAGACTGAGTGCCACTGCCATGGAAAATTCAGGTTAGAAATAAACTGCTGCAGGGAAGTAATTGTGGGCGGTGGGTGGGCTCTGCAGGCACGGCCCTGGGGCACAGGTCGGTGGGTAGCACCGTGTAACTCACAGCCCTGTGTGCCTGCTGGGGCCTGGGGTGCCCACGTGGGTCCCCAACCCTCCCAGCCCAGCCTGGTGGCTGAGCCGTGCAGCTCGGGGGGCACCGTGTGCTCTGCTGAGTCCCGTGGGGCTGAGGCACATGCTTTGTTAAAGGGGGTCCCAACTGAGCCCATTTTGCCTGAGTGGAGAGCTGGCCTTCAGGAGGTGCGGGCTAGGAGCTGCAGGGCACAAGTGGGATCTGATCTCTGCTCAGGCTTTGCCCTGCAGTTATTTGAGTTTGGGCTCTCTTTCACTGAGTTCACAAAATACACGCCTTTTTTTTTTTTTTTTTTTCTTTTAAATTCATTAAATGCTTTGATTCAGTGATGTACCGTGAGAATGTGGTTTATTCCGGCCATTCAAATCTTTACTGAGAAGTGATAAAAAATATCCAACCTGCCTTTTTAGAGCTGCTTATTTTATTTCAAAGGGAAGGCATAACCTTTCATTTCCTGGTGTGATTTTTATTAAACCTCTGCCTATTTTATTTGTCAGATCCCATCTAAATCTACTATCACTTGCATTTCCAAATAAAAGACATATAGGTTGGTAAGCAGTCTATAAGTCAAGCTGCTCTTCCTTGAAACTCATAAAAGGATCATTTTAATCCATGGAATTGCTAATTAAAGCTGCTTCTCAATACACAAAAATTAAGTTAACAGTAATTAATGTAGCCAGCCTGGAACCTTAGGAAGCTACTGCCAGCAAGTGTCTTTTGGTGCACTCAAGAGGATGCCGTTTGATTGTTGGCACCAACAGACAGGTTGGGAATTGTAAACATGGTAATTAGCAGTAAGTTTCTGGATCTCAACTTGCCAGACTGGCAGTCTGATTCTTGGAGTAGTTGTCGCATGGGAGGAGGGAAAAACAAAGTAAGGGAATTAGAGCAACCTTGCATTGCTCCCCAACATATGCCACTGGACCAATGTTTTTCTTGGCAAAAATCTCTGACGAGAAGTTTAAAAGCAGCGTTGCAGCCCTGCTGCAAACTGTGAACCTCACTGCAGGCATCAACCAAGCAACTGTCCCTGGCTTTTCAAACTACAAGTATTGCTCCATGGAAAGGCCTTGTAAAGTCTGAGATTCCCCTACTCCACTCTATGGTGCGGCACAGCATCGATAAGGTTATCAGCAATAATGGGATTAAAAGAGTTAAAAACCAGCTTTTGCAGTAATCCTGGAGTATTCTGTTGTTGAGCTATCAAAGATTAAGGTTATAGTAACCTTATTAACCCTTGTTGTAGTGTAAATAAAAGGAAATGTCAACCTTAATTCCACCATGAAATTAAATCTTCACTTCTCTAAATGATGATTTAAACACAGCTTACTCCAGCCAATGTGGTTTATGAAAATACGGGACCCACGTGAATTTAAGAAATCTCATCTGAGAGAGAGACAGGGAGAAAGGAGTGATGCAACATGGAGTTTCTTCTGTTTAAAATGCAAAAAAATCACATTCATCCACCTTGTATGTCTATACCTAGAGCCAACAAAGCATGCAAAGAATAAGGTAGGGACCAAGTGCTCATGGTGTAAATCCCTGTGATGCAGCAAACACAGCTCCCCCGGACCACAGCAGCCCAGGCTCTGGCTCTGGGCAGAACAGGTGGCCCTGGGCCAGGCAGCAGCCACAATCTGGTTGGTGGTGTCCCTGTCCCTGTCCCCATCTCCTGCTCGCCGGGCACTGTGTAGCCTTGTTAGTGCTACCACAGAGTGCCCCGACACAAGAGCTTGAACTGAGCACTGCTCCACCAGTGCTTTCAGTGCCAGAGGTGAGATGATGAAACCAAAAAATGTCAGAAATAAAATGGTTGCTGAACCTTCTGGAAACAGAGTGGCAGGTGCTGGTGTGAAGGGCACAGGTTTTCCTGGCTAAGCTGATTCCCAGGGGGTGGGAGCTGCCTCTCCCCGCAATGGACGGTTCTCCCCTTACCTGTGCTGGGCACAGCTCCTGCTCTCCCTGCCCACAGAGGCTGAATCTATAAGTAGGTCTGAAACTGCCCTCTGGGAGTAGTTCTTCTACCTGAAGAGAGGGAAGGACAGACAGACGGACAAGGCTTTGCTTAGAAGTCAATGGGATGCGGGCCAGGTAAATCTGTATTTCCTTGTGGGGAGCAGGAGGGGAATTACAGTAGGCAGGAATAGGCTGTGTGTCCTTTATTATGCTTTTTTGTTTGGGAGAAAAAAAAAAGTAGTGGTAAAATGGGATGATTCAGAATGATTCTGCATATTAAATAACTCAAACGCTTACTCTGAGTCTCTAGCAGAGAGGTAATTAAGTATAGAGGAGCTGCCTATAGCAGAAAGCGAGCTCTCTGGAGGGCAAGAGGCATTGCTAGGGAAAAGAGATGGCTTTAGTGGGGCTGCTCCCAGGGAAAGGGGATTTTCCACTTTAGCAAGCCTCTGTCTGCCCTATGCTACCTACACCTCCTGGAAATTACCAGGTGTGTGGATTAATGATAGAGCTGGGGAGTGGCCATGCTCTGCTGCTTCATATGGCTTACTCCGGTCCGCATGGACTGTGGAGAAGTTGCATTATGGAATTCAGACTCATAAAAGAGCTCAGTTTAGGGTGGTTTTTTCCCTCCGCTCACTGAATCATACTCTTCTCTGGTGTAAATTGTCAGCGCTCCAGAGCGTGCACCAGTTCAGATGTGCCCGCTGGGTCCTGCGCTGCCTCCATACCCGATGCTGCTGCAATTGCTACCGCAAACACAAATTGGCTCGCTCTGGCTCTTCTTGTCTTTCTGCAGCGTAGGAATAGACAGTGAGCCCATGGGGTTGTTCAGAAATATTACTGGTATCCAGTGCTGGCGTAATGCTTCCTTCTAGGTAGTATCCCTTTCCTGGACCATTTCCCAGTAAAATAGTAAATGGCAACCGCAGAGCAGTAAAGGCAACGGTGTATTTGTTTGACTGACATTTCAGAGCCTGCAGAGCAAACGCAATTAGACTCTACAGTGTGTTGCGGCTTCCTTTCTTCATTTTCCTACCGTGGAAGAGCTGCTGGTTAGCTTCAGCTTAAGGCTGGTCCCTGCACCCTGTCAGCCTTAGAGTGACAGAGGCTGTGGGGTGGGAGGGCGGCACGTGCCTGAGCCCCCACGGGTACCCTCTGCTTTGGGAGCCGCCGGCATCTTGCAAGGCTCCGGTGGGACAGGTGCTGCTGCTGCTCCGCTGCCGGCACGGCAGCGCTGGGCAGGAGGGGAGCGATTTTGTTAGTAGGTGTGAGCTTCCCCCAGACTCAGCAGAGCTGGCACCAGGGTGGCCCTGCAGCGCTCAGACCTGCGCTCCTTATCGGGGAGAAATCCCCATCGGTGTCTGCGGATCCGTGCCAGGCAAAGCCACGCAACATTTGGGCTACCTCTGTCTTCGCTGGGGGCAATCGATGCTTTCTTTAGTTTTGTAGGGTCAACAGCTGATGCACTGTGAACCATTTGATGCACACTTGGCATCAGAAAGAGGTGGAAAAAAATGGTGGTAATTGTTCAGATTTGTCCGAAGGTGGTAATTGAAAACAAATTGCTACCAAAAGCCAAGGGCCACTGTTAATTGCGGTGGAGCACTGCAGGTCACTCACCTGTAGGGAAAGACTGCTAGAGAGCAGGCAGGGGTCAAAATTGCTTCTCTCCTGGTGGGGAAAGAGGGTCTCGGCCATATAATTTGGTTTGTAGGGTTATTCTGTAGCTCATAGACCCTGACACAGAAACCCAGGCCTGCAGAGCTGTGCTTTAATTGCTGGAAATAATGCAGCTGGTGAGGGCAGGAGCAGCCGTGGCTTGCCCTGGTGGCAGGCGGGTGGCCCCTGCAGGCAACTGATGGCAGGAGAGGTGCAGGCAGCTGCCAAGTCCCCTCTCCACTGGGTCCTACTCCAGGGAGGGGGCATGTAAATCCTGGACTTGGCTGATGAGAGCGTGGCACGGTGGAGGCTGTAAAGTGTGCAGAGCCATCACGCTACCAGCCTGCTCCAACCGGGAGTTTTACCTTTCCGTTTGAACGTTGCTGCCATGCATCGTTTTATTTGTTGACAAATTTAAACGCTGCAATGTTTGCTATTCCCGGTGCTGCTTAGATGTCTGAACTCGGGCAGACATCAGTGCCCATGTAAGTGGTGAATCATTTTGCAGCAGGTCCTCTGGACACAGAGGCAGGGGAAGCCAGGTCGCAGGGTGGCACGGACCCGCTGCCCAGGGGTGGCAGGAGGGGCTCTGCCCTCGCTGGGCAGTGGCTCGCTGGGACAAAATCTCTTCTGTCTCTCAGAGAAGCTCTTTCCACACCACTAAAGCTATTGCAAGGATTCAGGAGATGGAACCAGTGATGGAAAAGCTGATCTAATTTTTACTAAATTGCTCGTTTTCTAGATACTTTGATTCAGAGCTCCTGCAGGGTAAAAGAAAAATTTCTTCAGCTTCCTATATCTGGTGACAAATTCAGAACCACCCTCTTTCAGAACACCCTTGCTCTTGGTTCTTGCATCTTTGTTGTGTGCTCTGGTAACCAAGTACAGCAGCGTGCTACAGCCTGCACTGCTGTGTCTGCTCCCTGCGCTAAGGCTGCAAGGGAGGGAAAGCTAGGACAGTGTGAGAATTGGGAACTAAAGTTTCTTAAAGCATTCTAAATGCAGGGCAACCCCACTGAAATCTGCGGTGGTGTGCGAGCATTGTCTGTAACAGGGCTAAGGATCGGACCAGCCCAATTAGAGCCTGGATTCCAGGGCTTCAAAAAGGACTTTAAACTAAACATGTGTGGCACAAGCACTAGAGTGTGAATACCCCCATCTAACCCGAGAGATGGAGAAAACCAAATCATATGCTGTTTTATTTGAGTTACTATTATTATTAAGGACAGCTTTTGGGAAGATCAGTAATAAAGTCCTTTTCCTCTTCTTTTACAAGGAAAAACCCAAACACTGTCCACGCAGCAAAGTCTGTCCCCAAATAGCAAGTGACAGTGTTAGTGACATGCAGTCCCGCTCCCCTCTGCGGGAGCCTTGCCTGTGCGAGGGCTGTGGGCTGTCCCCATGGGGGTGGCAGCTCTGCTGCACAGGGCACGTGAGCAATTGCTCTTGTTTTTAACATGTCAGATCATAACTTGCTCATCCCTTCAGTGTCAGGGTTGAAAAATACTGTCAAAATGAAAATGCAGGAGCTGACTGAGAAATCAGTGAGTATGCTATCTGGGTGCTCCAAATCTAGACATCGTGATTGATAAATGATATAAAATATGTGACTTTTTTTTTTCAATATTATGGAATGTGAACATGTTTGTTTTAAGAATAACAGCTCTGTCTTGCAGCAAGTGTGCGTACCCATGTGTGCAGGTGCACACGTACTGCAGTAGCCCAGCATTGCATGGAGTTAGCTTCTGAGTTAAGCTGGCAGTATGGAATGGATTATCAGCTCCCCACGGGGTCGGGCACGGTACCTGTACAACAGAGAGGAGAAGTCTGAGTGGGACTGGGTGAGAGTGTTTTCCTAGCTAGATACGCTGGTGTTCAACTTGCAATTTCACAATCCTTTTCTTTTCCGTCATTTCCTTTTATTTGTGTAAGCTGAAGGGAAAAGCGGGTGAAAAATGGCTCTCCCATGGAAGGAAGAGGTCTTGGCAGGACAACAGCTCTGTGTACACTGCTAAATGCTGTGGGATACGAGGAGCTGAACACAAGGCGTACATGGTGAACTGAAGGAGTTTACAGAGGGCCAAAGTGGCTTTTTTTCATGATAACCCCAGGGCCAGGCCACCTGGGAGCTCAAGGAGCTTCAGCATTCAGGGTGGTGGATTATTGCAATGAACAGATACAACCTAATAGCCCAGAAAAATGATATATAACCACATGCTCAAAGGCTAATGCCCTGCTGAAGCCACGGCCACCTGGGTTTCTGCCATCCTGCCGCTGCCCACCTTGAGTGTGGTGTTGAGGGTTGGTGCTGCTGTGCCTCAGCATGGTGCTCTGTGCGGGACTTGCATGGTGTGGTGCTGGGGGATGGCTCTAGCCCTTCTCCTTCTGGCTGGGGTGGGAGATTTGTGCCAGGGTCCTGCCTGGGTGGGCAGGGATGCTGCCCACCAGGCGATGCAGCGGCAGCAGCTGGGCTTGTCGGGAGGTTGGGCAGAGCTCCCGGGGGGCAGCGCGCTCCTCCCGGCCCCCTGAAAGGATGCGACTCAATAGCATCAGCAGGGCCCCTGTGCTTTTGACCTCGGATTTTCTCTTGCATATGCATAAAGCATAATGTGGTGTTAGAGGGTTTTATTGGAAGGAAACTGAGGAAGACAGTAAATTATTTTCAGTGTTAAATGTTTATGTTCATAATTAAAAATTCAGGGCACTTTTACGCAGAAATTTAATATCACCTTTAGAATATGAGAGCGGGAAATCACTAGAAATCATAGAAGAGGAGGGTCTTGGTTAAAGAAGCTGCAAATAAAGGACCTCTTTCTCTAATAACTCTCAGTGTTTCTACAGATGGATTTTCAGATAGCTACGCTAAAGCTCTGGAAATCTGAATATTATTTTCAGAGGATATATCCATAGAGTTATTTAAGCCTGATAGTCATAAGACAAAAGCTGTTTGTTGCATGAAATAAATCTCTGCAGTTCAGTCCCTTCTCTGGGTTAGCTTGCTCCCTTGGTGAAAAGTTGGGGACACCAGATTGCCAAGTGGGTGGAGAAAGGTAGAGGGAATTGGTCTGATGAGCTGAGGAGTCCCAATCCACTGGTGTAACCCATGCAGCACCCTCCCTGCCCAACATGGTGCTTCCAGGCAGGATCCAAGCCTCCAACACCTCAGCATTCCTGCCCAATCACATGAAATGAGATCAGGAAAAAAACCTGTTTACTACAGCATGGTCTAGTTTTCAGGTCCAAACAGATTGCTGTACATTGGGTGTGAAACTCCCTAATGTTTTAGTAATGATGCTGGAACCTCTTTGACTGACAGCTCTGAGCAAAGCACTTTCTGAGGTTATGTAAATGCCTAAAAAGAAACCTAACCCCTAAGTCTTAAGTGTGTAGCAGATTTGAGTCCTGTGAAGTCTAGGCACTGCCAGATTTGAATGCCATGCTGCTACCTTACATAAATACTCATAAATACATACAGTAAGTGTCCTAAAAAGATCTTTGGCTCACCGACTGAGCTAGAAGAAGGTGTTGCAGGGCTGCCCCATCACTGCCGGCTGTAAGTGGCATGTGGCGCTGCCCAGCACTGCTCTGGCAGGAGTGGGGAACCTGGTTCCCTTCAAGTCCAGCCAGAGCTGCGGGCAGCAGGCATCACGTCCCCAGCAGAGGAATGGAGTTACTTCCATTTCTGATGCCCACTAACAGGGCAAAGAGACCTTTCCTTGTGGCCTGTGCTCTAGTCTGGCCCAGAAACAATTATAAAGCATGTTTATAAATTCCACCCAGGTGTTGCAGCCCTTGCTATGAATTTCAAAATATATTTGAGATTTATTAGCATTTTGCTTCTTCTGACACAAAGGATGTGAGGGACAAAGAGCAGCAGCTTCTGTGCTGTAAGGAAGCACATAAAAATCTGTCAGTACACTTGTAATCTCACACTTCTAAGTGTTGTTATCCAAATATCATTGTACTCACAACTATTCTGTGTGCGTTAAAACTGAGGTGTAAAATACTACCTGGTATTAAAAATGCAATAGTAGCATGGATGGTTAGAGCACATTTAATGTTTTTGTGAGAGCTCTTGTTAGCTCTTATTGCCTTGTCCTTGGTGTGACTTAAGGCAGGAAATCAGGAGTTTACTGCATTTTAAAAATGCTCAGAAAGATGTGCTTAAGTAAATATATGTATTTTTTTTTCAGTGTTTGAATAGGTATGTAAAGAGAAGGGGGTTGAATAAAGGCAAAGTCCATGTCATAGAGCTTACTAAATAATGGGTGTGATTAATTTTGCAGAATTGTCCGTGAATACCAGGCAAAATGTTTCCCATATCCCGCAACTTCTGGAACTGGCTGACTCATTGTACTCAAGGAGTGGTACCTCTGAGGGTGTGATCTGATGCATATTCAGAATTGCCATTGATTTATTTTTTGGAGGGTTTGAATCAAGGTCCTAAAGGACCTGTGACACATTTTGGGAACAAAGTACTTGTTATATCCTTTCTTTTTTTGTTGCTTATGCTAGGCTAGGTGAGGAATCAGCACTAAATCAGAGCGGTGCCCACCTCTCCTCTCCTGGAGGGAGCAGAGGAGAGGGACAGGGGCACCTGAGCGAACGGAAAAGGTGGAAGAGGAAAAGCACAGAAGCAAATGACTGGAAATAGCAGAGAAGGGAAGAAACAGGAAAAAGCAGAAAAGAAAGAATCAAAGAGAGACAAGGGAATGAGAAGGAAGAGAGAGGAAAAGGAGCAGAAAAATGAAAACAAAATAGAAGACTGGATAAACATCAGTAAGCTCAATAATTAATTTTCAGTCTTAATCTTTCGGTGTACTCCTTCAGGCAGGAGCTCAGTGTGATTTGGGGATTTGTAGGGTTTTTTTGAAACAAACCCCGCCTCACCCTGCAGCACTGTCTTCAACAGCTCTTCTCCCTTTTTGCTTGGCTGAAGCGCCAGGGCTGGCACAGCTCCGCAGTGCCAATGGCCACCCCGTGGGTGGCCCAGCGAGCCTCTGCTGGTCACCGGCGCTGCCTGGTGCTCATCCACGTCCAGCCAGCCTGAGGTCTATGAGGAACAGGAGCAAGCACCAGTTCCTGGCTAAATCTCAGCAGATTTACTGTTTACAGAACTGTGACAAAAGATGAAGTAATGTTCTATCTGGCCACATACTGGGCTGCAGGTCCTCTTTTTTTTTTTTTTTTTTTTTTTTTTTTTCTAGAAGGAGAGCTATCTGATGTGTCTTTTACCGTCAAACTGAAAAAAACCCAAAAACAAACCACCAAAAAACCAACAACCTGTTATTGTGATTTAGAGGAGCTAAGCATTTAAAATAAAATATACATTCAGTGCTTTCACACAAAGATTCAGCGATAACCAGGTGACTTAAATCAATGCACTCTTATCAAAGCCCAAAGATTATTTTAAGGTGTTTATAGACTATCTCTGCTCTCATTGTGCCCTCTTACTGTTACAGATGGGGACGATGAAAACACGTGTTCCCATGCAATTACTTGCTGCTACCTTATAAAAACCCAGAGCCTAATGAACTTCAGTATGGAGTAAACTAATGGTGTCCTTGTGAAAGAGCAAGCTGAGGAGTTTTGCCCGACTACTAACAGTGAAAGCAGACTGTTGATGAGAATAAGCCTTTGTAAAAAGCCAGCATTAAGATAAAATTTGAAGGAGTTTGACTCAGCATTTCCAACCTGTTGAGAATGAATTCTGGACCTGGGTTGGGCAAGAGTTAAGAGTACGTCTCCTGTAAATCTTTACCTTGTGTTTTGGAGAAGCTGCTACGTACTGTCCTTTGGTAATCAGAAACATCAGCTGCCCTTGCACAAAGAGCAGAGCTCTCATAAATGCACTGATCCTAATTTGTGCATCGCTTTCCGAGTCATCAAAGCAATTTTAAAATCAGTATGTTATGTTTAAGAGGGAGGCCATGTGTTCCTCTCTGGGCAGGAATAATCCATTGAGTCTGCACAGGGAGAGTTAACATCCTAGATGCAGTGTTTTGTACAAACCAGAGAATATAAAGAATATTCTGGGAAAGCCATAAAGGGAGATGACGCAGTAACGGTTTCTGGGATGTTAAAAATACAGTTATGCTTATGAGCTGCTGTGTGAGCCTGGCTGCAGTGGCTGACTTGGGGTGATGCTGTGTGGATGACAGTTTCACAAATGTCAGGAGTGCAGGGCCAAGTCCCAAGCAGCTCCTGCAATTTTAACATGTTACAAGGCCAGAAGACTGCTTGGTGCAGTAATAATAATTTAGTGCAACTCAGATATGTAAAGATGTGTCTGAGACAGTGTTGGCAGACCTACCAACAGCACTATTGTTGGACATCACCATGATCAATCTGGAGTGGGGGTTGTAGGCTTGAGTTCAGGTCTGTGGGAGCAAGCCACTGGTTTTTAATGGATTTGAGCCATTCTTAAATAAACCTTCATTACTTAGGGTGGCACCTCTAAGTCTGCTTCTTACTGAGTAGCAGGAAGACGGAAAGAGCATTTACAACAGTAATAGTTTAACACAAATTGATTTAAAGACTGGAATAATGGGAAGCTTAGAGAGCTTGGATGAAGGATGGAGTTGAGCAGAAAGAGGTGGAAACAGAGGAACAAAGCCCAGCCAGCTGTGGATGAAGGAGGAGTGTGTTTTTCTGGCGGCTGAAGCACACCAGGCTGTAAACAGGGGATGCGAATGCTTGCGGCACATCTATGAAACCCTCCTCAGCTTTGTGACCTGTTTATAGTGCCAGGCGAATGGCCCCTGGGCAAATTGGTGCCTGCCTTTCACACCCTTCCAGCTTCCCACTCCACCACTGGGACCCACCACAGGGTTGTTCAGGCTGTGGTTTACTGAATGGGCTGCTAAGGGACTCGATTACAGTCTCCAATTTCCAGGGACTGTTTTTCAATCTGTCTAAAATACTTATGCCTGCAACATCTCAGACCTCTCCATGTCTGTGTTTGGTATATATATTTTTTTTTTTTTTTTTTTGGGGGGGGGGGTTGCCTCCTGGGTATAAAGTATTTTGGCTTTTAAAATGTGTCTGTATACAGGATTTTAGTAGCTTGGACTGCTTTTAAATGTGTATAATGAAAGTAACAGGCCCTTAAAAAAATCTATTATTGATCATGGGAAGACAGTAGATGTTTTTAATCTTTAGAAGCAGAACTACAAAGAAATCAATTATATAAATTATTTTTTAAAGACATTTTATTTTGTTAAACCACTACATCCAGAGTTTGTAGAAATGGAATATATTTTGTTTCTTCATATGAGGGTTCAGAGGAAACCATGGTGGGAGTTAGCCTTTCTCACTCAGTAAGTGCACCGATGTCAGTAAGTCAAAATTAGACTCTTCCCAGAATGCATAAACCATTAAAAGATTCAAAAGTAAGGATTTGGAGGGCTGTAAAATTCCCATTTTGGTTGATAAACTATCTGCAGGAGTTGTGATCTTTTTGCACAGACACGCATGATGCATTCTTTCTTTACTGAAAATTCAGGACTACCATCATGTGTGCCTATACATACACCCATAAGTATGTGTAATGTGTAGCTAAGCATGTATGTAAGTGTGTGTGTATATGTATTTCTAAAACTATATACATATTGCACGGTGTTATGAAGAGCCAAAGGCTGCTTTTGCTGTGCAATCTGTGGCATTTCTGAGAATGTCAAGTCCTGCTGGTGCCTGTAGCAGCTTCCCTGACTGTCCTGCCCAGTGTGCGGCTCTGGCTGACCCTGGTGATGATGAACTGCAGCAGAAACTCCCTCCCTGTCCTTGTCATGACTGACTGCCTGAATGTGGGGGCTGGTTTGCATGTTCCAGAATAGCCGCTCTGCCTGATGTGACCACAGGAATGTCAGGCCAGTGGGCTGAGCTTTGTGAAGCAGAGAAGAGCTGCCTTTAGCCTGGAGTTTGCACCTTCCACCATTTCCAGGGACTAAGCAGGAAACTGGTTCCTTCCTGGAAGAAGTCAATCAAAAAGGCATTATCCATTCAAGAAGGCTGGTGGGACTGTGTAAATGTCAGCAGTTTTTGTCATTAACCAGCTACCTTCAAGCTGGCTGAGGAGCTGAATAGTTCTGTCAATTGAATCCCATCCCTTCAAAAGGCAGGAACAAAATCACCATCGTAATGTTTTGGCAAAGCGAAACATTTTTGATTGCTGGCAAGGGTTTAACTTGCGTGCATCTCCCCTTAGGATGTCAACAAAGGAGGCTTTGCTAGTCAAACACTGCCGCCTTACCAGCCCATATTACCCTGATGATAAAGTGCTCCAGTGACAGAAGTCACCTTCTGTGTTCAGCTGAGCTCAACTGGAATTGTGCTCTGTAGCTGTGCTGTTGAGTGACTTTGAAGATGTTATGGGCACAGAGCTGTGCCACTGTATTTCAAGTGATAGTAAAAAGTCACCGGATAAATTGAAGGAGCATGGCTTCTCGTTGCAGTGAGTTGGACTGTATAAGCAACTCTATCATCATGCTAAGGCAGCAGATGCAGTCAGTATTTGGAGGAAATGGTTCATGACCTGATGATCCTTCCCAAGAGATGCAGCCAGGAAACAAAGATGCTTCCTCCCCTCCCCGGCCCTGAATGGGAGCAACACTGGTAGGGCCAGTGAGGGAAGCAGGGGGATCAAACAGTGGTAGAGAGTGAGGACAAAGATGCAATGCAAGCAGAAAAATCCTTTGCCATGCTTCAGGCTCACTCTTGCACTCAGAACTGTGGGACAAAAAGTGTTAGTTGGGGAAGACTTTCTTACTGAAGACCAGCAATGCATGCCAGGAGGGTGCTGCAGCCACTGACTCTGCAGTGAAAGTGAGGAGCAAAGCCATGATCAGCATGGGCATGGACTACAGGGGTCAAGTCCAAGATCTGCATCACCCCGAGAGTTGTGTCCAGCAGGTCCCCAGAGCAGGGGAAGGCCCTCACCCCACACAGGGAGCCACAGCCCACTGGACACTGGCCAGTATGCTCACCACATGAGCACATTAAAGCTGATCCCTGGCCAAGTGAATGCTGACAGGGTGTTACTGGAGTATTTCAGTCCCTGAGCAATCAGCCCTGAGAATACGTGAGCACTGGTGTTCCGAGTGTGAAGAGTGACCTGGCTAGGGGCCCACTCCAGAAGACCAGGGTGCTCCCCCCAGGGGCTACACCCTGAGGAAGGGCAGCCATGAGGCCAAGGGGAGAAGCTGAGCTGGCCTTGTGCAGATTCTCTGGTGGGTCAGGCTGGCCACGCTAAGTGGGTCCCTTCCCTCAGCTGATGTCATGACTTTGAGGGAAACACCTGGGATGGGTGGGTCAGAGGCAGAGCTGGCTCCTGGCCCTGCACAGGGCATCTGCCACTGCGGGGGGGCTGTGCTGAGGGTGTGCAGACCTGGAGTCCATCCCTGGCAGGGCTTGGATGTTGTCCCCAGCACTCTCCCACCTGGGTGACTCTGCCAGGAGCACCCCAGTGGGCAGTGCCCTGTAGGTGTCACACCCGACCGCTGCAGGTGGACACGGCCACACTGGTGTGCACACACCAGCCAACCCTGCACGTGTGGTGCAGCCATCACCACCCCCACGTACAGCAGTGGCTCTCACCCTTCAGGAAGGGTCTCCAGCACACAGCGATGGGATCAGCATGACCCCTGTGCTCCTCTGCTCAGGGCACTAGCTGCACTGGTCTCCCAGGCTGTGCCACCCCCACAGTGCTGCAGGGCAGTGAGGGGCCCCAGGCCCTGAACTCCCCCAACTTAGGAGCTCTGCAGCAGCACTTTTGCTCCAGGTGAGGGTTTGGCCCCTTTGTCTTTGCATCAGGTGAATTCAGCTCAGCTGCTGCAAAGGAGTGACTATATTTTCAGACAATAACTGCAAAATAAATGTGTAACAAATAAAGAAAAAATGCTGCTAACAAGCCTCATTGACAATGGCATTATTTGCAGCTATCACCTGGAGATTTAAAGAAAGAAAAGAGTGAAATAAAGCTGGTTTTGTTGAAGGGGTCAAAGTTTCTGCAGTAACACTCCACCCCCTGTGTGGCTCTCCTCTCCCGTGTTTCTGGTCTCCCTGTTGTCTGCTGACCTGTTCCACCTGAGGGCTGTGCTGGCCAGCAAAGCTGCAGCCGCTTTGAAGCTTGCTGGGGCCATGGCTGCTCCCTGGAAGGAGGAGAGAGAAAGCAGGGGAGACAGCACCAAAGGGAGGGGAAGAGTGGGGACTGGGGGAAGGGCACAGGTGATAAAACAACACCTCAGAGCAGCGGCTGACACTGGCGTGCTGCTGCGATGAGCTGCAGTTCCCAAAAGGAGTTGTCCTGTGCCAAGGGTAGGTCACCTTTCATCTGACTTGAGCTGGAGTGTGCATGTGCTGAGCCTGGAAACCACTCATTGCTGCACTGGGCCTTTTTGTGCACAGCCGTGGTGTTCTCTGCTGCCCTGTGATTTGCAATATCTATTTTATCATTTTCATAAACTTGTGCTTTTGCTGTCTTCAAGGAACTTCACCCAAGTAAGCACTGAGCTAGTTTACCTCCCTTTAAATCCATAAGCATAAACACCTTTGACATAGTTTTTCTGTTACTGGGATCTCTGTATTACTCACTTTAGCTAGGTGCTTTTTAAAGAAGTTAATAAACCTGGCACCGCAAGTCCATTGACTCTGTGGAACATTTTGTTTCCGAGGTCCCTTTCATAACCAGTTTGAGTATTTGTGTTGTTCTTTGGCACCTGGCCAGCTTTTCTCTTTAGTATTATTGTGCAATACACTTTCTTTTGTAGTACTTGAAGCTCATAAGACAACTATCAGTTTGCCCCCTGATGAGGGAGGAGGTATCTGTAATCTGTGCTTCATGTCTTGAGTTTCTTAAAAGGACTAGAAATCCCAAATGCAGTAACTTGTGGGTTTTCTGTCTTGGAGAATCAGGATGTCTTTGCATTACTGAGCAGGCAAACATTGAGCAGTGCTTGATCAATAAGAGGTGTTGCCAGAGGTCTGGTATAGTCTACCACAGCTGACGGTAAGTGTTGCTGTAGGCTATGGAACTAGGAATATAAAATGTCGAATGACAGTAATAATTCATGCATCCTGGGACATATAAAACCAACAGCATGTCAATAGCTGTGGCATGTTCTGCAGAAAATATGCATGACTTAGATGTTGCAAGAGCCCATGTTTTATTTTAAACCATGCTTTCTTTGGTGAAATATAGACTTTCCCCATTTGTTAAAAGCATTTATTTTTGGTTTCATGTTGCTACTTTTCTATTAAGATTCTAAGAGCCGTGTAGCTCAAAAGGGGCCCTGAGATGCAAGAAGCAAAATATATGTATTTATTGAAGAAAAACACATAAAAGATTTATAAAACAGAGGGTGCAATACTGTTTGCGATTCATGGACTGTTTCAGCATTCATAAAAGCATATATGGTTCTCATGTTGGCTTCACCGGGAATCGGACTGTGCTAGATAGGTTACCCAGGAGGTATCTGGCATTGCCTTAAGATGAAACTTATTACAATCACTTTGCATCTTACTTGGAAAGCAGAATATCTTGTGAAATACGTAAGAACTTCTCCAGTATTCATCCTCTTAAAAAAATACTTCAGGATAATTAATATTGCTTGTCTCTTAGGAAAAGATACTGAAAAGGGTGAATTAGTGCATCTGGGAGGGTATGGCAGGCATAAGAAGAAAAGACCGTGTCTATCTGATACATGTTCTCCCCTGTGCCACGATTGCACTGCTGCTTGGGAACCTAAAAGGGAAGAGTCCTATTTTACTGGCTAAGGCTCCCACAAAAATTCTTCAGATGAAACTTTAATGAGAAAAGGGGAAGAAAAAGCACAGCCCCATTCTTATGCTTTCAGCTGTGTGCTCCTGTGCACCTAGGCCGTGTGTTGCCGGGCCTTTATTTCTCTAAAACTGCTTGGAACTAGAAGGGTGAGATAGAAGTTGCATGAATACTTCTAAAGAATTAAAAAAAAAAAAAAAAAAAAAAAAAAAGAAAAGCATCACAAAGAAACCCACCATGCGTTATTTAAACCTTCCCCTGTGAGAGGCTGACGGCTCAAACACGTATGAATCGTCTGCTCTTCCATGTGACAGCAATCCCTCCGCTTCAGAGTTGCACAGCCCTGGCTCCCAGTTGCCCACTTGAGAATTTTTTTTTAAGGTGCATGTTCAAATAAAATGTCTTAAACATAATTTCTGGGTTTTTAAGACTGTGAAGTGATTTTGGTGCAGTGGACTGCACCTACGTAAACTGGCACTGAACCATATTTCATCACATCTTGCTGAAGCTAGTGAGACAAAGATGATGATAAAAATAAATAAAAAAATAATTAAGGCTGCTAACTGTCTGAGGCCTATGAAACGAGATGTCTTTGCTCTGAGGGGAACATCTTGGATCATTTTGCTCCTTCGGCTGGTTTGGGGAGGATATATTTTACAGTCCTCCCATGATACCTGGCAAATATAAGGCTGTCACTGTTGATCCTGCATCTTTTTGTATTAAAAGAATGTCTATGGTGTTTATATTATGGGGAAAAAACCTGCTATTTCTGCTTATTGTATTTTCATTGTCTCTTTCTTATGACTGTACTGTTTGCCAGCAGCTGAGGGGCCACTTTGATGCTTGCTTTGATGCCATGGTTTATTGTGTTGCACAGTTGAGCCTACGGTTTTCCTTTATAATCAGAGCTGGCATACTGGGTGAAAAAAAAAATAAAAATAAAGCTTTTCTATAATTATGGTTATCTCATAGAGTCTGCATTTGTTATAACTGCTGGGTTGCTGGAAATCGGTGTTTATAAATACCTATATATATTCTGATTTGTTTTCAATCCCAGAAATGTTTTTGCCTGCTTCTGTTCCTCACCCCTGGCCACTCATGCGAGCAGGCTTGTGTACCTGCATGCCAAGTGGCTGTTGCCTCGGGAAGATACCGGCCTGCGTGTGTTACCTGGATTATGTGCACGGCACAACCTACACCTTGTTCACTCTACTTGCTTTAAGGGATTAGCATCCAATCAAGAAAAACAAATGGATCTTGTTTTATCAATTCACCCAGGGAAGTGAGTAGCCAAAATAACTAGAACGTTAACTCTGGCAGGAGGGACAGAAGGCTGCCTGGCTGGGTTTGAGCGTGCCACATGATGCCCACCTCCGCCTTGCTGCTCTGAGGTATGCAGTTTCACCATGGGTCCTAGTATGTGTAACAAGACCCTCCTGTGCCCACAGCAAGACTCGCTTGCTGGGTCCCTTCTTTGCCCCATGCTCCATGTGGTAATGCCAGGCAGGACTTGAATAATACCCACGCGGATGTAGCTATTCCTTTCCTCCTTATGTCTCTCAGCCATTTACAGACTGATGAGGAACCATCCTGTTTTCATTTTACAGATGGAAAAGGAGAGACTTTGAAAGGCTGAGTGATTTGTCCAGGATGATGAAACAAATCAATGGAAGAAAAAGAGATCAGGCCACTCCACGCAGTTTAGGAGCACCTTTAACTGCCCCGTGGGTTTTCTAGGGAAAGGCATGCAGGTCCCCAAAGAGGCAGCTTCCATTGCAGAAGTGTTCCTCCATTATTTCTGTTAGATTATTGCTGTGAACAGTGGAGAAATGCAAAATGTATTATTCATCTCCCCTACTCATAAAATCAATACCTATCAAAATAAAAATACAATTTAAATCAAAGGGCACTTGTTGGCTGCAGATCCTACTAATTAGATATGATTTCCCAACAATTTCTTGAATTATTTATGCAAGGGACAGGTAGTAGGCACTTTATGTGCCCCAGAGTGAGTATTATAAACCTCTTGTCATGATACAGCAAATGTGGAATGTAGTGCAATGCAGTGTGATTTGTAACCTTGATGAACTAATGTAATATCAATAGACATCAATCTGTGCAAAAAAATCTGTCTCGTCCTAACATCTAACAAAATACGTCAAAAGCCAATAACCTTGTGAAATGGACATGTATTGGTGAAGGATACAGACTGTGCTCTTGGAATCAATTAAAAATGTAATACCTATCCACAATGGAAGCTACTAAACTGCCATCACCAAAAAAGAGGTTTGCATCATGCGTGGACATTCATCATGAGAGTAGCTCCCTCCAGGCTGGCTGTTGGTTCTGTAAGCAATCCCGACTATAGGATCTGCCCTTTTTTTCTTATGCTGGTATTGCTTAGTCTAGCCCCATAGTTGACATCTGAACAATATTTATGCCATATATAGTTAATTACACTCTTAAAACCTGTAAAGAAAAGAGCCAATGGTTTTGAAGATTTTTGTCTACAGATTAGGAAGCAGCTCTCCTGTAAAATGAAAGCTTCACAGTTGTCAGTCAATAATGTATATCAATGCTCTTCAATTTTTAATCATAAGGATTTTTTTAATGCATCTTCTTTGGATCTTAATTTTCAAACGTATACTCCCATCCATACAGCAGGTCTTAAGATTCCATCACACTAGCCACACATCAACTGAAAAGCCTTGGTCCCTTCATATAAACATGATGCTTACTCACCAAATTGTTTCATATCAGTGATTCAAAAGAACAGGCTGAAATATTAGGTATGTTTTCTCCCCAGTTTTTAAAACAGATGGCTTTAAAACTGACCATTTTATCATTTTACTTTTTCTTTCATCATTTGACAATAATTTAAGGGCAAGTGTAATTCTAAGGCCTGAACTAAATAGTTGAGCACAGAGCTGCTACGACTTCAAAGACAGCCATACACGAGAGGCTGAAGTAAAACCATCAGAGTAGTTCAGAGCTTAAACTTCCTACTCTGTGCCTTCCTCTCCAGCCTTAATGGTAACCAGGCTCCCAAGAAAGCCATCGGCAGCCTGAGCAAAAAGCTGTAGTGGTCCAAAGTGCCTGTGTGTTTCAGCTGCTGCAGGCAGCCTGTGATCTTACTACGCTGTTGGCAGTACTTGGGTGCAATTGTGCAACCAGGGATACGAGGCAGAGCCCTAATGCAGAATTTTGTGGCGTTTTGAAGTACAAGTCAGAATTTTAATGGTATTTAAACCTTCCTTATTAGTTGCACAATAAGTGTCTTTCAGCTAGTGTTCTGCAAAATCCTTCCTGGTGGTCTGTAAAAGACATGGTTTGAAAATCAGAAAGCTGAAGGTTGAATGCTGGGTGTGTGGAAATGGATCACTGTGCCTGAACTGATGGGAGGAATAAGGGAGTCTGAAGAAGCAGTGCATTAAGATATTGTGGGCTAATAAGGGTAGTAGCACAAAGCAGAAAAAAAAAAAAAGCATGGCATGAATACGTTGGTTATATAGGATAAATTCACCCTCAGTTATTCAGCTCTCCTGCTTGTATTTCTGTTATTTTTAATTAATGGAGGTTTGTCTGGCAGGTATGATAACAAAGTTCAATCCCAGAGTGTTTAAGTCCGAGCTACATCAAGTAAAACTATACAATCCTACATTTAATGTTGTGCATTTTCTCATTCCGTTTAAATGGGAACAAGCTATCTGGAAGGAGCTCCAAACATTGCAGCTGCAGTTTAGCGGTATTTTCATTTTCTTCTTCTGCCTAATTCCTTTCATACATGTTTGTAAAGTTGTGATTGTATACCAGTGACTGCAAAGGTTACCTAAATTAACACCATGGACTAATTTTGTTTTAAATGGAAGGTAGGAGCACACATCTGTTTCAAACAGCTTTGTAATATGCCTTCTGTGAGATCAAATCACATATAGTAATGACCACTTAAGTGAGCTCTTACATGCACAACTACTTATTTGCAATAATACTGACCAATTTTGCATCTATATGCATCTATAAAATGGCACTAGCTTTTTGGTGCACTGAAATAGGTTCCTCCCCTCCCCTTGAAAACTCAGTCCTATGCTAGCATTTAGTGGATACCAAAGAAGAGTGTGTGCTCTTCCCCATCGTGGAGGTGTTATTCACTGTACAACAGTACTCGTTAGATATTTTGTATTTTGTTTGCAATCTCTCTTTAAGAGAGACATGAAAATTTTTGTAGTTGTAACTAACACAATTTTTCAGCAGTGAATTGTTATAATTATATAACATTATAAATATAATTGAGGTAATAACAGCAAAGCAGCCTAGATTATATCTCTGGGTTGTATCAGAGGTTAAAAGCGTGTGATTTTGCTGTACATTGCACTGGTTTAGGAAGTATATATTTTGGAAATGGTCACACATGGAAGACACCAGCTGAGGGGCATATACCTTATACATAGAGACTATATAAAATGTCCTACTTAAACAGGGAAACATGCCTTTTCCCACAGATGTCTTTCCTACAGATAAAGGTGTGTACAGCCTGCAGGTATCTACAGTGGGCAAACAGAAAGTAAACAAATAGAATATGTTCAGTTGAGAAATTTCTAAGGTAAATAGTTTTGCCTTACACTGTGGAAGGATCAAAGAAAATCTTTGCAGAATAGACCCTCCACCGTGGAGACAGGGGACTGCAGTGGTGCTGCCTGGGCTCTGTTGTGGTGCAATCTGTAATGCTTCTGTCCCGTGAAGCAGGAAAGTATTGTGTTTATTTTTCAAAGAGAGAGCTCAGACATGGACAGAGACCACGGGACCTGTCTGCACACATAAGGGGACTCTATAAAAACTGAGGGGCTGAAGAAAGCTGTGTGGGGGCCTTGGCTAACACCCTAAACCGTTAAACCATCCTTGCAAAATTTATGTTGCCAAGTCTGTTGCCACTGAAATTTGAAAGCAAACATTAGCGGCCAAGAACATCATGCTAATTAATTGCCTCAGGAGGACATAATTTCCAAGATCTAATGAAAGATGGAATCCAGCTCCCATATGTCCCATTTGATAGCCCAAGAAAACATGCCCACATTTTTCACAGAAACAATGACAAATGTCCAACTACTTGTCTCTCAGCTGAATAAAACTAATCACCAGACCCAGAGATGGAAATGGCTGCTCATCAGCACCCAGCCTGAAAAGCCAACCCAAGATCTGTCGCTGAGGAACCATTTTGATTCACCATGTTGAAAGCAGCTTCAGAAGGTGTCAACAGAGCACCAGAGCACCTCTTGGTGCTGCTGTCAGCCACCGCAGCAGCAGCACCCCATACCTTGCAGCCACCCTGTCATTTTGCTGGTTTATTTAAAAAAGTAATAATAGAAACAAAAAAAGTTGGTATGCTGTCGTCTTGACAAAATGCTGGAAAGAAGACAAGAGGCATCGATATAAGTGCAATCGATGGTAGGTGCCAGTGCTGCCTTGCTGTTTTCTAAGCTTGCTCTTGCTTGAACTTGAAAGGCCTGTAGATGGGATGTTCGTGCCAGAAGGGCGCTGGTGCGTGGCCCCTGGGAAGCCGTGGCACTGGCCTGGAGATGGAGGTCTGTCTGTGGGAACGTAGCCCTGTTCTGCACAGAGATGTCCTATCTCCGCGTGGCTCTAAGGCATGTGGAATTGTTCAAGCTGGCTTAAAGGCATATTGTTTCTCTTTAATATTCACTATTGGAAAGCCGTGCCTGCTGCCAAGCTGGTTCTCCCTCACACCCATGAGGAAACCTTGTACTGTGTGAAGGCTGGGCTGCTGCTGTGCGGGTGCTGCGGCTGCACCGTGCCCTGCCAGGTGCTGGGACAGCCAGCTGCCATCTCCGTGCACACGAAGGTGGCCCTGCTGCGCTGGTGAGAGGTGTTAAGCAGTTCCCAGGTTTGTTTGAACGAAGCTGACTAATCAGGCTGTTGCTGTGTGCGCTGGTTGTTGTACCAGACCTGTTCACACCAGGCAGTGTGGACGCCTTTCAGGTGTCACTGCAACAGCCCCAGCCCAGCTCGCTCGCCCAGAGGATGGTAGGGAACATCTCAGAGGCACAGGGCAGACCGGGAAGCTCAGTGCAAACAGGGAAGCAACAGGGTTGTGGAGCAGGATGGTGGCAGACCTCAGTGTATAATCCAGGTCTCCTGAGCACCTCCTTATCCACCCAGACATCATTAGTATTTGTTAAATGGTTAATTTTTGGAAACATCCGAAATTTTCACCTTCCTCTCTCATCTTTTATATATGATACATGTGAAACTGCTAATCTAAAAAAAGTATCTCGACACCTTGTTTGGTAAAAAATGGGCACAAGGAAAGAAGGTACAAATTCCACAGAAAATTTTACCTTAAATATTGAAGAAAATATATTTTATTCTGTCTACCCTGAGATTAAAGAGCCAAAAAATAGGAAGGTCAAGGTAAGTAATTGTAACACAGCAGCTATTGTGTATTTCCTTGAGATCTCTCAGGTTTGTACAGAATAATGACATTTCTGAACTTCAATAACTTCCATGCAGAAAGGCACATCATTTTGACAGGCCTCAGTAAATAATTTAAAATCATAAGGGCTGCCATTATGCAGCCTGTGGGATAAAGTTAGACACAGGGTATTTTTCTGCAATTGCACTTCAATTTCATTTCAGATTTTAGGTGACATAAAGCTCAAAAGGAGCTCCTGGTACTACTCCTAGAGATGAGATCAACACTTACAAGTACATGTTTTGATGACACAGCTCAGAAAATTGAAGCGATTATTATTATGGAAGGACCAAGGTGATAAGTACCATGTTATATATGAACAACTGTCAGTCAGAAAAGCCAAGAAAGGTCATAATCCATTATATTAATGTCATAAATGTTATCATAAACTGACATCAGGATGGTAAACTAGGATTCTTGCATTTTTATTTTTTTTTAATGCTGCTGTTCTTAAACTTCACTGTATCCTGGAAAGACAAATTAGGTATTAATTTTTCTCTCAAAACACAGGACTTTAAAGATTTTCAGCATAATAGAAGTAGTTTTTTGAACATCCACATGATTTTTTTGTTTTTTTATTTTAAAGTAACTGGCTGAAGTGTCACAGCAGCATCCAAGATACCGTGAACAGACAAGGCAGGAGAAACAAGTAACACGGTCATTCCTGACTATTTAGATACTGTCCCACGTTGCTTTATTTGAACTGTAGCTGTCACACCTGCATCACTTAGGCATCCTCAGGCCTCCTGCCCACATGCTGGGAGCTGCTCCAGCTGCGAATGGGGAAAGCAGGAGGGCAGAGGTGGGAGCTCCTGCCCTGGCTGCTGGCCACACCAAGCCAGGACTGCGCCCTTTTTCAAATCACTACCTTGATGCTCGTCTTTTTTTTTTCTTCTTTTTCTGCATCAAATATGAATCAGGGTGACAGTCAGGAATGAAAGACTGTAAATCATATTTTATGTCTTTTGTGTTGCTGAGCAATTTCACACTCACAGAGTGTCACCAGTGCATGGCTTCTTTGAATTCACCCTGGGCTCCCAGAGGTGTATCACAGGGGACACGGAAAGCAGCATGCTCTCTAATAAGACTTTCTCCTTGCCAGCATCAAGGGGTGCTGCATCCACTGCTGACCAATCAAGACCCAGGAGTAAACTGTTGTCACCTCATCTAAGTCTGTTCCCAACACAGGCTCCCAAGTGAGTGTAAGTGAGCCCATCCCAAAACAAAGCCTCATGCCCACACTCACTAACTTTACAAATTCTGCAAAGGAATGGTATCACCCTGAAACGTGGTTGCATCGGAGGTGAAACAGCTACCCAGTTAGCACTGGACAACTTGGTTTCCAGCATTGGGGAAGTGGTATGGTAAACTCCAGAAATGCAAGAGGAATTTAAGGTGAGTTTTCATGTCCCACACAGAATCCAAAGAGAAAGCAGGGTAAGTACTTCTGGAAAGTGCCATGCTGTATTTACCGGCCACATCACATCGGAGCTGTAGTTTTATGTCAGACTAAAAATTCAGCATTTCCAGCAGACTCATGCTGATGTATGGGTGTGATAACATTGATGCAGGCAGGAGACAGCCACCAGTGAGTCACCGTGCCACTTCCTCCAGAAGCTGGCTGTCTATGGTAGGCATCCCATTGCACTGCTGATCTAGTCTCTGGCTTGTAAAAGTCACTGATATAGTCTGGCTCGTACAATCTCAAACAAGCCGTGTTTTTACCGTGCAGGTAAATGTTCAAAGTGAAACAAATATGGGCTAACTTGAATTGTATAAGATAACTGCAAATCATTACTTCAAATGAGAGCATAATGCCTGGAACCACAGGCAGGAAAATACATTTACAGACTATCAAATTATCTTGGGATAATAGTGCAACGCTTTTCTCTGCTGAACTGTGTTCTGATAGCTGAGGAAATAATACTACAGCTGGAAAAGGCTCAAAATTTCAAAGAGAAGGGATTTCATAAGCAGAGTGCTTCTACAGGAGAGGCTGGCTTTTCTGTATTATTTTGGGGGAATATAAAAAAAAAGACAATCAGAGATAAGCAGGTTTTTTTATGGCTCAGAACTACATAGAGTAATGTTCTATGATAAACAAAACCTTTAGACAATTTGTCTATTTTGTAACATAACCTGCAAAGTGCTTCCTTGTTCATATGAGGTTACTTTTCTCTGTGATTGCAACAATATTCTTTTGATCAAATGTGTTTTTAGAACTGGCATAAACAAATCAAGTAGCTAAGCAACTATAGCAGTTTGCATGCACAAATGCTGTCTGAATATAAAATATTTCAAGTGCAGTTTTAGAGAAAACAGAGCGCCCTTTGAAATTTTGGAACTAAAGCTATATACCATAGTGCTGTTTCTGATATCTGTAGAAGCGTATGACACCCAAAGTGCTTTTAGGATGCTCCAAGGTATATCAAAGAGCATTAACTTCAGCACAGCTGGGAATGTCCCCAGATTCACTTATGAATACATATTTCTTATATCCTGTATGTTAGCTACAGTTAACATAGCCTTGGTCATTGAGAATAATCCACAGAGTAAGCCTATTAGGTGAGATTTAGCATCTACATTTTTCTGCTCACATCTGCTTGCCTGACATATGTAATCTGCCTGGATGTCACACTTTACATCCTATTTTTATTGGAGGATAATGAAACTTGATCGGTGTCTTCATCTCCTTCTCCATCTCTCTAAGAAATATTTCTGCTTGTCAGCTTCTCCTTACCAGCACTCTTTGGTGTGAACCTTAGCCAGGTCCTTTATTTAAGGGGAGTACATGCAAGGCCTGCAGGCAACGGTACAATTTATTATTGTTTGTGCAAAATGGGCACAGAAAGTGTTACTTCAAAGACAGTAAGAAAATAAGTGATGTAGTAATTTCCCAACCTGAATTTTCTGTACTTCCTTCTCTCACAAAGCTTTGGCATATCACTATTTTAGCAGCCATCAGTCAGTAGTAGCTTTCTGAAGATTTGTGTCTCCTTTTAATTCTTACAAAACTGAACTGTAGGCACTTCAGTAATTTTAGAACAGCTTAGTCCGAGAGGTAAATTAAAATTAGGGAAAATTAGACCATTTCTAATGAGATGGTTATTACACTGAATAATGATGATTATTGGTTCTGCTTAATAAAACTGTCAGCCAATGCAAAATATATATTAAGTGAAATTACATTACATTCTATTTCTATCAACTCAGAAATTCAGTGCATTGCTTTCCCACAAACCACGGGTATAACGAAATGCTAGACAGTGCTTCCTTTTCCAAATAGGATGAAACACGGAGCTTTCAAAAACAGCCCTTTAAAGCCCTGATTTAAAGCCCATTAAATCTAATGCGGCGAAGATTCATGCTGACTTCTCTGCCATGTAGATCAGGACTTCACTAAAATGAGCAGTGTTCTCTCCTATTGTCTGTGCTAAATATCTGGATAATACTACTGTGGTGAATATTTTCCAGTATTATTAGCCTACTAAAGAAAAAAACTTGTAGGCAGACGTTTCCAGCCCCGTGCCTCACTGAGCTCATTGCTTGCTGGTTCACCTTCTCTTCTGTTCTGATTTTCCTAGCAATTTTGGAGAGGGACTTCATAGGGTGAATTACGTTTTTTTTTTTTTTTTCCCCCCAAGTTGAAAAAAATGAGGAAAATCATTTAAAGAGTTAGCTAAAAATAAGATCCTGCTGGACAAAACTCAACACTGAAGCCCCAAATGCTTAGAGGCGAGGCAACTCCCCAGAGACACGGCTGGCTGGGAAATCTGAATGCTCAGAGGTTTTTTGTTTAAAAGCAGGACAAAATACGAAATCTCGCCTTCAGCAAGGACTGCTGTGCTGAGGAATGAGAGCCATCCCTCTGAGAAGGTGCCTCCCTGCCTGTGCACTGGGAGCTGACATGGCTGTAAAATGCCAAGGGGGGAAGAAGAAAGGAGGGGGGAAGCCAAAAGCACCTTCCTGCTACCACACCCTCAATGCGTAGGGTTTCATCTAAAAGGGTGTGTTTTTGCGGAATGTTTTGATAGAAACCAAGCCACATTTGTCTTACAGAAACAGATTCTGAGAGAGACAAAACAAGCAGTAACAACTGGACAACTGGATGCGCACCTATGCCGACAGACCTGGTGAATAGGGGGACGGAGGCGAGCCAGGCTTTCTGTGGTGCATATTGAAAACGGGAGACACACAGATTTTCCTATATAATTCCACTTCTTTGAGAGTGCTATTGCTCTTAGAAACAGCAATGTATTATCTTAAATGAGCATGATAACATGGTTAATAAGTCACAGCACATCTGGTTATAAGGTTTTTATCATGCTTTGAAACATCTACTAATCAACTAGATTTCTTCTTTTATGAAGCCCATTTTGTAGAGTTCCATAAACAAGGTTCAACAGTCACAATTTCATTAGCATTATATTGTTGCCATGGTAATGTGGTACCAATTCAATTGATGGGCTTTTCATCCTGGGCTTATTATAGAATTGCTCTTCCTGTCAAAGATACATCTATATGGAAACAGCAAACAGACCTTATCATCTGAATATTAGCTCAAAATTTCATCGTATGCTAATTTGGATAGGAATGTACCACGTTATTGGCATCAGACCCAGAAATCATCAGAGACACGATAGAAGTTACTAAACATCATACATGGCCAAGTCACACACCAAAATTAGGAAAATTACTTGCATTGTTTGCTGCAGTATCTGAATTTGTAATCGCAAAAGCACTTAGCTCTGTTGTGATCATTCTCTGTAATGCTGTTGGGAGGGCACAATGCCGCAGGTGGTAATATCAAAGGAAAAAAAAAGCAGTAACAAATGCTAAAGAATAACAGGTGAGCTGAAGGGATGTTGGTCTGTCTCTTGTTTGCACGTTCTGCAGCGTGTTTTGGGGAAATTGCTGCCAAATATAACGTCCTGGTTTCCCGGTCTGTAAAATGGGGACAATGACCCCTCTCTCCCTGTGTGGAGCACCTGGCATATCCCCAATAACAAGTGATAGCTGGTACTGCTAAACATTGTTATTAAGTAAAGTAGCAATGTTTTTAACAGCTCCAGGAAAATACACTGCACAGATCTACAATTTGAGAAATGTCACTGGGAGAATCTGGACTCACCCAGGGAAACACAGAAGAGTTGGCAGACCGAGCAGGCAACAGAACATATGCACTTATGGAGGAAAGATACTCACAGCGTTAAAAAATCATGACAGTTTGTAGTTTTTTGAAAATAAAAAATATTGTAGGCTAAAGGAGAAGCACCTGCAGCAACCTGAGCAAGGAGAGCAATGATACAATATAAGGCAACAGCGGGGTGGCTTGTTTATTGTATATTGAAAAACTTGTATATTTTCACTGGGTTTTGATGATTATTTTCTACTTAGATAGGAAAAAATCTTTTTCCACCCTGACACATAATGTTCAGTCTATCATTTCTTAGCTTAATCATGTGGTGTCCTTTGCAGCAGCAAGGGTAAATTACAGACAGGATAGTATTCAGCATGAGCAAAGATGTGTTCCGTTTTACATGATAAGTTCTGTCTGATTTACAAAGGCAGTATCTTCTTCAGCTGCAGATAATAAGCACCGCAGAGGAGAGGCTTCTCCTCTGTTAGGATCCTATGGTTCATACAATAAAAATCACAACCATTTTTACTACTATTATCTGTTTATTTACCTTTACCATGATGCAGCCACAGGACCCAACTGAAAGTGGAACCTACTTGTGCTAAGCACAGCAAAACCACACAAAGAGCCATGGTCCCTTCTTCAGAGAATTTCTAAGTTCATGAGCCATGAGAAAGACCAGTGAGGAAAGAAAAAATAGAGAGGGAGAGACAGCTGGTGACTGACTGAAGGTCAGAGAAGTCTGGCAGGAGCAGAGCAGGTCTCCAGCCCCTGTTCCCTCCACAGGGATGCCTGCCCCACTAGGGGAAGGAGCTATTTGGAGATATCCTTCCCCAAATTCTGAGGTTTCAGACTCCAGCTTGTACACAGAACCACGCTTTAGCCCGAATTTCAATGGCTGCATCTATGTTGCTGAGCAGGGAAGCCTGAGGCAAAGCTTGAAGTCAGCTGTGCAGCCCACCCGTATTACCTATTAAAACACCTTCAGGCTGGCTCCAGGGCAACCCTGTTAATCCTCCCAGGGACAAAGGCTCAGAAATACCCTATGTTTTCAGCATGTTCAAGGGCACCAGGGTCAGGGTACCTTCCAGAGGAATATTAATGGGTTTCAACACCACAACCAGGCAATAGGGATCAGGCTTTCTTCCTCTGCAGTAGGGACTTCCAAATCCAAGCCTGAACAGATGGAGGGAGGCAGAGGGAGAGAGAGGAGATTTTGGTCGCAAGAGCGAAAAGTCATTTTGCACCAGAATTTGAAGGCTTTGATCAGGAAAAGGTATGATGTCTTAGATGAGGAAGGCTTTGGCTTGGAGTTTTGCTTGCTTTCTCCCTCTCTCTCTCTTAAAAATCCATATAATGTAAACCCATTAAACCTTGGGGGAGAAAGCATTCATCTTCTGATCAGTAAACACTTCCTTTTGCTGGGTAGTGCCTGCTGACTCTACTGCTGTTGCAACCTTTTAAAATGCTTCCAGGAAATCTCATTAGATTTTGATTTTTTTTATGAAGGAATCTGAAGAGAGTTTTAAATAATCCCAATTTAACTTTTTAATAAAAGCTGCAAATAATATGCTAGCATGGATTTGATCTCATATACATATCTGATAAAAATTCTGATTTGTAGTAAAATTCATTAGCCAGGGGTCTGTTGTCATCATATTAATGAATATAAAAGCTGGCAGCTTTAAAATGGCAATATTACAGTAAGCCTGTATTTTTTTATAGTGGTTTTGCATTGTGCATTCAGTATTGGTGAAGATTAAGATTTAGCATGCAGAAGTAATATCCATTATGATAGGATTGTCCACAGTGAATTGAGTAGGACATTTGCTTAATTAAAAGTATTTATCTTAGATGATTTAAGAACTATGTCGTACTACTGAACTGATGATGTAAATTAGTTTCCTATAATCTGTTCGCTACTGATGACTCTCCTTATACTAAACAGGAGAAGAAAAAGGTAAGAGAAGAGCGGGCGGAAAGTAATCCATCCCACTGTCTGGGAATTTAGAAGAACTTTAGCAATAATGACTAATTAACACTATGCCACGAGCAGGAAATATGCATGATGGCACCCATAATGCAGACAGCTAAACAGAGCCCTAAAAGGGTGCACTTCTAGCAGCAAGGTAGGAAATCAGAACGTGAACAAAAGCCCAGACCTGTGCTACTTAACCTTCCCTTAATGAGGCCTCAGGAGCACTGGACATTTGGGGAGCTGACCCTGAGGACCAGGGGTGGGACAGGGCTCTGCCGCGATGCGGAGACAGAGCCTTGGGCAGGATGGAGCCCCGTGGTGCAGTGTGGGGTGTCTTGGGGTTTCTCGGAGGTGGCTTCCCCTGGCTGTGGGCAGGGTGCTGTAGGAGCAGCGCTGCTGTAGCTGGGGAATTTGGGCAGAGAGTAGACCAGCGCTGCCGGGAGGGTGGGAAGTGGTCTGACCTCCCGTGGGTAGTTTTAGGCATCTGTTTATAAAAACATAGCTTTAAGGGGGAGCTCTAACTAGTGGTATGTTTCAACCTATCTGAATGTTACAGCCACACCGCCTAAGCCTCCTGGACTAGCCCGTCTTCCTTCCTCGCCATGCCAAACGACCCATGGAAAGCTGTAGACCTTCAGTCTATGGGGACAATATAACATCGGCATCCTGGGGGTGCTGCTACAAGGTCGGGCCACATCTAACTCCCTCAAACCATCCCGTCAGCGCAGGTGTGCTGCTTACATAAAAAGCTTGTGACTCCCACCACAGAGACCTACTTCTTGTCTTCTTAGGAAACCCTCCTGCCCATGAGGCAGCCCCCCTGAGGCAAGTGGACCTTCCACCAGCCAGACACACAAAACACCTGCTAACTAGTTTTGGCTGAGCTTAAGGGACAAAGTCTTCATAGATAGGGCCAAGAGGACAGGCAAGAAATGTTCCCCTTCTTCATGCCATAACTTTTTTTCTCATTATTTCTTCTTGTCTCCTTTTTACATTCCAGGCATTTTTTCTTTCTACATAAGCTAATAGAAAGAAATACTCTGCCCTTCTCCAGTCATTTAATTTAAGTAATTTGTTTAATTCTTATTACAAGCCTTCAAATAGCAAGTGACATTTATTGATATATGTTGCACTTGTGAAGCACTAGAAAAAATTACCTGGCCCGTTCTCCGCTACCATTGGCTTAGCTGACCATTTAGGAGCAGGAGCCACCCTGCAAAGTGCTGGGCACATGCACAGGATAGGAGTTGTCAGTGAACTCATGGCTACGAATCTGGTTCTGACCTGTCCATGTGATTTTCCAGGTGAGCCTCGGACCCTGCCTATGGTCTGTGCTCCAAGACATCAGCCCCGTGACAGCAGACTGAGCAACCCGGAGTCCCGCTTCCCCCAGCCACTGCACTGGGTGGCTGCTGCTCCCAGAGCTGCCCGCGCCGTGGGACACCCGGCCTGGCTGCACTGCTGGCGGAGACGTGGCTGGGGCCGGCTTCGCCCTGCTTGCTGCTGCCTGCCTGCCTTATTCTTCTGAGTTATGCCCAGACCCCTCCTGTCCTGTTGTGCCACTGCCTCCGGGCTGCACTGAGTTTTCAATTATCACAATATAGAATGCAGTTGCTATGTAAAACAGCTAGCGTGACTTGAGCAGGCTGAACTTAGTACAAATACAGTTAAATAAAAAGTATTGCTATGATACCAGGAGGCTGATTGGAACCACAAGATACCAGTGTCATATCCCGTGGCTTTTATGTTGGTAGATGTAGATTTTAGCCATTAGCGTCTAGCTATCCAACAGATAACAACCAGAGGAAATGGATCTGGGTATCTTCAGTTGTGAAAAACTGATACACTTTCGCCAATAAATGGAGGATGTGGTAAAATGCCAGAAGAAAAAAAAACCCTTTTGAGATACCTACAAATATAATCAGGCAGGTAATACGTGGTAGCATCTAACTATGTGTAACTTAAAGAAACTCCCTGATGATTCACAATACATTTTAAACTGAGCTCTGACCTCAGAGTACCAATGTGTGATTATATTGTCAGCTCCAGATTCAGGCAAGGAAATAAACACCAAGCGTAGGGCTTGACTTATGCGTTTGTAAAAGCAGTAAAAAAAAACCCCATCAGGTATCGTGATATCTAAGTGGGGGTAAAATGCTATGACAAAAGAGGGAGAAACAAGCAAAAAAATACAATAGTGTACAATGTAAGTTATTAACTTCTAGTAAAGCTCAACAGCTAGAATTTTAGAATGTGGTATGCAGACAAATCTGAAGAGAGCAACGCATTAAGTGTGTTTTTCTCCAGAGCAAAATGAAATACGCATACAGAGCAAATTATAATATTTAGTACTTTCAGGGCAAATTCTAGTTGGGGATCATGAAGTAATTTGAAAATATTAATGAATTAGCCTCACAGCTAGGTTTCAGGTAGATAATAATTATGAGTATTACTATAAATAAATATTATTATTATCATCATTCTTGCTCCAAAGGAATGGAAATTGAAGCATAGAGAGTTTATGTATTTCTCCAAAATCTGTGTTTTACTACTGTAACTTCTCTAGAGGTATTATGTATCAAGTTTATCCTTTTCCAAATACTGTATGTGATATACTGTTCGGTTTATGAATTCTAAAAACCAACCAGCTGAGCTTCCTTATGAAACAGTGCCTGTGAACATCTCCATTTGCATTTGAATTCTCAAGCAGCGACAATCCTGCTCAAAAAAAAGAAAAAAGGAATCATGAAAGTCAGTACAAAATCTGTCAAGGCCCCATCTGTGACTGGGTATCAGAATATTGCTAAGAAGCTCTGAGGAACAAAGTTCATTCCAAGTCTAACGCATAGTGCTTTTTGGTCGATGAAATTAATTCAAGCAGGGTGAAATGAGGGCACATACCATGAAAAACTGTGTTCCTCCACTGAGAAGTGAAGGAAAGCAGCATCTCTGCTCTGTGTGTGGTCTTGGTTTTGGTACGTGTAGCCGTGCTTAATATACTAAAGGTTTTACACAGCAAAATACGCAGTGTGCTCACATCATCTCCTTTTGATAGCCACGTGCACCTGCTGCTTCTCGGAGGAGTGTCAGGGAATGAGTGATCTCTGGTCCTGACAAGATGAGGACTATTATATCTGCTTGTTGCAAAAAGCAAGCTTTCATAGCCAGCTACCTGAAGTGGTAGGGAAACAAAATCATAGACCCCACCCTGGCCTTGAAAATACTCCTACAAACATGTTTGTTTCTTTCTGAATGGAAATATATAAAGGTTAGGGACACTTATTTGTAGGCTGTTTATGTATCTCCTCTTGAGGATCTGAATTCCTAAGAGTCTTGGCTTTACCTTTTTGTTCTCACATATGCAATGTTTGGAATTAACTACAGCAAACAGGAGAACCACAGCATTAACACCACTCTAATGCACCATATTATTTTTCTTTCCCTTTTTTTAACCGTTAGAGTATGCAAATGTTCAGTTAACTGGTCCTCTTGTTTTCTCTTTATTGAATTGCTTTCACTATGGCAAATAAATATTCATAAAGAACTGTGGACAATAAATCATTTCAAATAGTTCAAAGCCATTTTCTTTCTAGACTGCATATATATTCAGCTGTGACTTGCCTTTAATATTTCATTCAAAAGAGAGACTTGTAGAAGGACAATAGAGATAATGTGTCAAGTAGTAATTAAAACAGGGGGTAATGACTAAAACCATTTTGATCTACACTGTGCTCTGTCAAATTCATAATCTCCTGTGTTTGTTAAGATGACTTTCCTCTTGCTTTTTACAAAAACTCAAAATAAACTTCTGTTTGAAGACACTGCACAGAACAAAAGATTTGAAGCCTGAGCTTGTGGGGCCCAGAGCCCTTCCCAGCTCTGGAGTTTAGGTACAGCTATGCCGCCCCGGCAAGATAAACCCAGGCTGGGACTGCCCCTCCTATTGCTATATTGTGACTTCTCTGGGAAGTAGATCCAGATGCCGGGCAGAAGACAACCAAGGGCCACCTCAATGTGTACACATACACGTCACCTGTCTTACCATTTAGATTTAAGCTGAGAGCTCCAAAAGAAATCAAAGTTAAAGATCTGGTTATCTTACACATTTGGGGATCTTGGTTCAAGTCCAAGCAATGATGATGTCCCTTGTCTCAATATATGCGTTTTGGCTACTAATACAGATATTTGGCCCAAACTCATTATCTTCCTGATTTGTTGCTGACTTTAGGCCCTGATTCAACACAGCACTTACATACAGACTTAAATATATTGATTTAGGAAAGCATTCCTCTTTGTGTTTAATCTTGGGCAGACATTCAACTTGAAATCAATGGGACTTATGAACAGCCCTAACCTTGGGGTCTACATGGTTGCTGAATCAGTGCATTGACAGAAACATACTGGAAAAGATAATATCCATGTCTAATCAGAATTATAGTCTCTACTTTCATGGGAAATTACCCATAGATAACACCTTATTCTGCTCAAGAAATCAATTTTATAGCATTTATTAGAAAGCCTTAATTCACATTTTCTATTTATACTGGATGAAGGGTGTCATTCCTTGATCGTGCATCTGTAATATTGTTTAAATGAAAAAATAAAACACAGGAAAAGTGCTGGCACAAGGGCCCATTTCTGATTTTTTACTGGGACTTTTTCATTTGCCTGCCACATGGCACTCCTTTGGAGGGCAGGTGGACAGGCTGGTTCTGAAATCCCATGGACTTGAAGACAACTGCATATGAAATACCATGTCGTGCAGTACCTAAAAAAGAAACTCTCCCCCTAAGAATAACATTTATAAGGGCTGTCTGCCCAGGCTACATATGGAATTTTGAGTGATCACATGTTTTTATTACACAGTGAGAGCAGCAAAAAAAATAAATAAATGGATATTTCTGGTATGATGGTGTACAGGTTATACAACTGCAACTATGGCCTGATCTATGAGATTACAAGAAGCAGTTACTGAAATAATTGATGCTATGTTGCATGAAATAAAATAGTCTTCTGGCCTTTCTTAAAAATGTTTCAGACTGAAGTCTCATTTATTGTATTACAAAGATGCCAAACAGGGACTCTTAGATGTCATTTATAAAGTTGGAACACTGACATAGAAGGAGAAGGAAATTATGATGGGTCCCATCATGTCATCTAATTCAACAAATGGCAAGTATGAATATCGTAAGAAAACACAGGAAAAGTCAATGGGTGGTACTACTCTGTAGAACCATAAAGGGATACTGTGATCCACATTATTCCACTGGGTTCTGGGGGCAGAGTTTGGGAGTAACATAGAAGGAACAATTGTACAGTGTTCACCTGGCTCACAGTGGTGGAAACTCCCCCAGCTACCAGTATGTATCCTAATGCTGCCTACACTTGCTTTAAGGGTGATGAGTCGTGAATATGCAGCTGCTGGGCTGTACGCTCCTTGCATGCAAGCCTCTGAACCAAAGCCCCTTAGACCAAAGGATAGGCTGTAAGGGGAAAGCCGGGAGGGTCTTACTCTCCTGTGTAATTTAATTCTCAAATTACAAAAAGAAATGCTGAAGCTCCCTTTCCTGTCATATCATCTACTCCAAGATCTATTAAGAAAGGGTGAGGTTAGAGCAAATCAGCATTCCAAAAAAGTTGTTGCTTCTGATGGGCATTTCTATGGTCATGGAGTTAATATTGCTTAATTTAAGATCACCTGTTCTCAATGAAAACAATTAGTGCCTAGCAGGGGCAAAAGGTTTATAGAGCTTCAGGTGAGCTGGAACAGGTCCTTGCTGGATCAAAAGCTTTTTCCAATGGAAAGAGTTACTAGGAGGAACAACAGATCTATGATATGTTAGGATCTCCTTCATAAATTCTTTAGTTTCTGCTGAAATCTTATTGATTTAGAGAACTCAATTACAGAGGTGAGTTTTGCAACTGATTTAATGAGTCTAGGATTTCACTTTTTTCAACTTTCCTGATATATTTTATTAGAGTGTAGTCATTAATTTTCTATGCTGCATTTAACATAGAGATCATAGAAATAAAATTCTTCCTCTCTCACTTCACTAGTATTTAAACTTACATTTTTTGAGGAGCTAGAAAAAAGTCACCTGTTCTATTTTGTACCAAACAGTATCCTTGTATGCCTATACCTATTTGTCACGGTTATTCTTTTTAACATACGAAGATCATTATTTGTATCTGAAAGTCCTTTTGAGTTTGCTTTTTGGCTTTATTTTCTGGTTCTGCCTGCTAATATTGGGCCAAATTCTTAATTGGTATTGATTTGCACTGATTTTGCCAGAGACAGGCTGACTTTCAACTGCTGAACTGCCAAACACTTAACTTTACATCCTAATCACCTTAGCTTTCTTCATTATCCTTCTTTTATTAAAGAAAAGACTAGTTCACTCTTTTTTTTCTTTTTTTCTGAGCATAATAATAGTAAGAAACATGCTAAGGTATTCTGATCACAAGGAAGAAAGTTCTACAGATGCTCAATTTCATATGTTTTAAACAACAGTTTAGTATATACTGTTGTAGCTCCCTATGGAGCAAAAGTTCATTGTATGTTATGCTATGTTAACTTCATACCCTGATGCAGCACTCAAGCTAACGTGCAATGAAATGCAACACAGAATAATTTGATTTGGAAGAAATACTATTTAATGCTTATTTGCAGAGGTGGAGAAAGAGAAAAAAATATTTCCCCCTACTAGTGTATTTTCTTTTTTACATATTTATCTGGAAACTGTGAAACCACCTAAGATAAACTGTGTGGAAAGGACCACTCTGCATCCTGCATTGCTGTTTGATTAACTAAATTACATCCAAAGCATCTTTATCAGAAGGATGTTTGGTTATGAGTTTTTCTTTTTTTTTTTTTTTTTTTTTTTTTTCTCTCCAGTGCTCTGGCTTTTCTCCAAGCAGGAGGATAATTCCAACTCATAACAGATGTAGACCATCCCCAAAGACTCAGGATCAATCAGAAAGAAGGTGACTGTTCTTCTTAACATCTTAAGACTTAAGGTTTGAAAAGTCTGTTTTGTGTCCTGCAGACCAATTATTTACCAAAATAAATGCTACAAAAGCAGCCAAAGTACGCTTAAAAATTAACAAAACTAGTGTGAGTTTATACGCAAATGTAGATTGTTCATCACAGAGGAATAAGGAAAAAAGAGGCTTTTGATGCTGTGACAGAGTTAAAAGCTGAAGATCCGCATAGTAAAAAGGGCAAGTGAGAAGAGAGGATAAAGAACAGGTACTAAAATGGAGACAAGGTTAGGGGATAACAAAACAATGTATGAAAAAAGTGTAGTAAAGGAGGAAGCTTAGACCAAAGCAGCATGTGCAGCCCCAGCGGGGTATGCTTGTGGCACTTCAAGAAAGGTCTGACTAACTTTCAGAGATAGTAAAAACAGAATGAAAAGAGGAAGGGGAGGTGTGACAGCCTGTAGCAAAAAGTTGGAAGAGAGTTGAGAAGAAAAACATAAGGCACGCTCTGGTTATTTATACATTCTCCTACACTTCTTTCTTTGCAAAACATCCTATGGTTCTGTTAGTGTGGAGGTAGGAAAAGCACAAATAGATATAATGTCTGAATGTTGCTGATGTGTCCTGTCACTACTTTGATTTTGGGTATCAGTGTTCTGAACATGAGTCCATTTATAAAACCATAAAAGGGGGGAAAAAACCCAAAGCCAAAACCCCCCCTGTGGAGTGTACATTGATAGTAGAACTGATATCCGTACTGGAGAAACTTCAGATGCTCAGTTACTCAAGGAGGAATCGAAGTGTTACAATATTAAAACTTGGCCCAAATACTTATATTTTGAGTACTTCTCTTTGTTCTTTGGTATCACTATAATCTTTTATAGAAGAAATACAAATCCTTGAAGTTTAGATATAGTGAACTTCAGGTACACGTTGCAATGAAACTACACGTGCTGTTCTATATAACAAAAAAATGGAAAAAATTGATTCTGTATTCAGTGAAGTTATCAGTAACAGAAATGGGTCCAGAGTCTGTTTATAAGTTTGCAGCAGGTTTGAAGGTCTCTTTTGAAAAACTATATGATAAGAGTTCAGCTTTTGCTGTGAGTTTAGGATCATCTGTCCCGTGAGTAGGCTTCTTCCATCACCTTAGGCTGGCTGGTCACAGCCCTGGGTACACAGGCTTTCTGAGAAAGTGTGGTAAGAAGGATGGGTTGCTATTGCTTGTATTGAAATGTTGGCTAAAACTGTCTTTTGGGTTTAAAAACTCCATCTACTCCAGTTGCTTTTAAGGTTACAGATGTACCCTTCCTTCTGACTGTTTCAGTGGTCACTTAACAGGATATAGCTTGGATATAGTTGGATATAGTAGGATATTAACAGGATATAGTTGGGATATAGCAATGGCTGCTCTTGATTAGGTTCTGAACTCCTTTCACACAGCACATTGTTCTAAGCACTCCTTGAAGCTGGTGGGACCTTACTGTTTGTGTAGTTGAAGGCTACCTGGAGTTACCCAGAAAGATGTCTCAAAGTCATCTTAATGCAAATGGGCATCTCGGTGGACTCGTGCCACATGCAACAGCTACTATTTTGCCCCCTTGCTTGGGATGGCTAAAGACTTCACTGGAAGACAGAACTTTGTTGCAGCTAATTATAGATGACTGGGCAAAATTAACCCATCAAACTGCCATCAATGAATGCCTTGATTTATGATCATGCACTGTGTTTCACACACAGCAGATATCACAGATAATGACCTTCAGTAAACAGAACACCAAATAATGATGTTGGCAGACTTACAGACTTTTTTGATATACAGAAATTAAAGACTTTCTAAACTAGATGTATTTAAACTGGAGAATGCAAAGCACATGCTATAGTCCTGAAAAAGCTGCAGAAGAAGCTTTAATCCTCATTTCCCTGATGCTGAGCTTGTGTATAAAAGCTCTCCTTTGCCTCCCTTTCTGCTGCTACAAATAAGGCAAGGCACAGCTGATGGGCACCATGCCAGTAGAAAATCTGAGCTATGGGGAAATTCCACCTATATTTTGAGGCTTGCAGGGTCAGGGTAGAATAGCAACCACTATCTTAGTTAGAAGTCTCTCTGGGCTGCTGTGGACTACTACAGCTGAGCCCTACCATAGTTGAGGATCTGGCCCTAAATATTCCCTTTAAATAACAGGCATGTGACTGGTCTGGTTTACCTTTTAAGTTGGCAATAGTTAATTGAGAGAGACTTTAATCAATATTTATGTAATTTAAACCTGATGCAACCAAGTAGCCTGCCTCTGAGAAACTTTCCAACAGAGGTTTGCAATCTTCCTAGAACTCTATGGTATTTTGATGAATAACATTTCTAGCAGTGTAATTTTCTAGCTAATTATCATCAAACACCTAGACAGACTTTCTGCAATATTAGATATGCTTTGAAAAAAAACCAACAACCTCTCTTCAACCATGGACAGAAGGTAATTACAAATTCATTGGTGTACAGATTTTTCAAATCTTGAACCAGTGGTTCATTACAATATCTTGGTAGTAAAGTATAACATATCATAGTTGGTAGGCAGCAAAAATAACATAACTGATTTTTAAATTAAAAATCACAATCCACAGATAGCCCTAAACTGTGTATCAAAAAATAAAGTTGGAGAGATTTTAAATGGCAAACCATGTTTTCCTCCAATCAAACATGTTTTGGCCAAAGAGAGTCTATGCATTTTTTGAGTGCTTTATTTCAACCTTAAAGGAAAAAAAGAAACCCTACAATACAGCTTACCAAAATTCACAGATCAATATAGAACTTACAGTGGTTGCTATACCAAGAGTATTATTCTTATTCCAAAACACTTTGAGGTTACACTTAGTCATAAATATTTCTAGTCTCCTAGTCCACTCCTCATTTTGTTCTGTGGAAGTAGTATAAGGTGGGAGGTACAGACTTAAAAGGAAAAGAAGTCATTCTAGGAGACGCAAAGCCAGCTATGCGTGTCTCTGCCACGCTGCATCCTTTCACATTCATCCTGCTGACACCAAGGCTTGTCCCTCACAGGATCACAACCTGCATCTGTAGTGAGTAGTATTTGCTCAGTGTCACGTTATTGAAGCAGTGCAAAATCAAACCCAAGGAAAATTGTGTTACCATAGCTTTAATGGGGGTGGTGGGAGCTCATCATCTTTAAATGGCTGGTATGTACTTGCAAAGCATATAACCCAAAACCAGAGCTGACAGTTTAAGTATATGATGGGAGAATAACAAACAAGCGTAACAAACAGATGGGCCAGCCAGTCTGTTACAACGTGGTTCAACTGCAGGTCTGGCTGTGTGTGTGTGGGAGCTCCTTAGTCAATCTTAATTGTCATAGCTCCATTGACTTTGGTATTTACAATAGCTTTATTTATATGATGGTGATTAATTTCTTCTGTGATTGAGAAAAAAAGAATAAAAAATCCTTTTAAATCCTACAATATTCTGTTCCTTTCAGGCTTATAGTGAATATATCCAGTGACAGTGATATAGGTTCTCTCTGCAATAAGTGTGAAATGTCAAGTATGCATATATATATGATCTCATTGTCAGTATTTGACAAGCTTAAAAAAATATTTTGGCTATAGAAGCTATTGATGTAGGTGTTATGAGGCATGTGGGAGGTATCCTTCAAGTTTTTGGAATGTTTGAAGCAGGAATTTGCTGTGTGGGCTAAAAGGACTGTCTGCACCCCTCTCTCCCTCCATGAGTCCCAGCCAGGTGGAGATCACACTTTCCCAGCTGGCTGTTGTGGCTGCAGTCCACCTAACTGCAGGCATTCTGCAGGAAGGTGGAATGCAGCTTAGCCAAAAGTTGCCATAGCAATAGATTATTATGCAGTTAGAGTAAAATCTTGGACATGTAGGTGCTGCAATGAAAAAAATGATAATTGGTACAAATTTGGGTAAGGAGCTCCACTAAACATAACCTTAAAAACAAAAAGCTCCAACAAAACAATGAAGAGCAACAACAAAAACCAGCAAGAAAACACAAAACCTTTTACTTTGCTCATTTGTGTAAGGAGTGGACAGCTCCTGAGATCTAATGTTGCATGAGGCAAATAACACCCAGCATAATGCAGTACAATTTTTAGGCATACTCTTCATTATTCCATGAAATTATTGTTTTCCCCTGTGAGACTTTAATATAATATTTGGCAAAAATCCCCAAACATGTAAAACAACAGCTGACCAGAGAAGTAATGACTTTATGTATGCAAGACATTTGTCTAGAAAAGCATCTGTAAGGTTGACGGGTATTGTGGGGCTAATGGCATATAAAGAAGAGAAAGGTAGAAGAAATAGTTTTGGAGGTAAAAAAAAAGCTAGAAGTAAATTTTTTAATCTGATACAAAAGCCACAAACTTAGGCATGTGATCAGACAATGTAGTCTTATTTGGCGGGAGAGGATTTATTTTTTAAAGCATAGTGTGTGTTCTATAGAAATAGTCATTTTCAGTGGAAATAAGATAGTCTGCAGTGATGGATAATGTTTGTGATAAAGGGTTAATTTCCAGAAGGAAACTAGTTTAGCTCAGATTTTATTTTTGATCAGATTGACTCGATTTGATGTAGCGATCTAATATGACCTTGATTAAATAGGAGAGAAAATGATGATGCAGACTGTCCTATTGACAATTGCTACCTTAAGCTAGGATGGCAGTGAATTAACACCTTGCCCATGTTTTGCAGGGACCTTGGGTAGGAATTAATTTCTTCTATTTATTTCAACCTTGCCAAGAAGGTAATAACTGTTGCTGATTGTAAAGTTAGCTATTTCTGAAGTGGTGAAATAGGCTTCAGGAATTTTCTCAAAATAGTCTAAGACAGATGACTAGCTTGCTATCAGCCTAGTAGGTTATCAAGGACATAGGGATGTACCACGAGTTGTTTATATTATCGAAGCATCAGTTCTCCAGTCAACATCTGAGGCTGTAGATAGTCTTTATACATCACCTTATACCAACAGTTGAGGGCTACAGCCACATCTGAGCCTTGTAAGTGGAAATCGGCTTTGTTCTACGCAGTTTATAGGTCCTAGGTAAAAGTCAGCTCTATAGGAAGGCAGGGAAAAGAAATTTTCTTGAACTGTCCCACGGAAAACTTAGTCAAGGTTTTGTTCTTTTTGCCATATTTGCTGGAAGTACAGCATAAAAGATGTACTGGTTAGTGTTTGGGGGGGCTTCTATTTCACTTCCAGCCCAAACACTTTGTGTTACCTTACAGCAATTATTTGTGCAATGTAAAATACCACAGAACAGGGTTTTTTTTCCAGCAATATTTCATTGTTTGGCTTGAATAAAATATCCAAGTTAACTACCTGAGTCTGTTAGTGCTGGTGGCTCTTGAATACTATTATAAAATCCAAGTTATAGTTGGGGTTCATTGCACTGAGCCCTGTAAAGACCTGGAGTAGCCCCTATTAGAAAATTATTTTCAACTTGCAGCCTTTTATCTTCGTGCTTAAATCTTGCAACAGGAGCAGTACATTTTGCTCTTTGTATAGCCACAACTGCTGAAGTTACAGGCCAGTGTAAATGAATCATTTGCAAGTAAATGGAACTCTCTGTAGCAAGCAACTTGCAGACATGGGAAGACTTGGGTTAAAAATGTGCAGAGTCATCCTTAATGCTTGCATGGAGCACTGGTGGAGGGAGAAAGCTTCACTGTTTTAATGGAAATCCAGTGCCCTGTCACTCTCGGAGTAAGACATTTTTCCTCACATTCAGAAGGAACTCTCTGTGTTTCAGTTTTTGCCTGTTGCCCCTTGTCCCATCACTGGCTGTCACTGAAAGGAGCCTGGCCCTATCCTTTTGATACTTGCCCTTAAGGTATTTGTAGGCCTCTCCTGAATCTACTGGAGATGCTCCAGCCCCCTCATCCCCTTTGTAGCCCTCCGCTGGGCACCCCCAGTAGTTCCCTGTCTCTCCTGAACTGGTGAGCCCAGAACTGGACACAGTGCTCCAGATGTGGCCTCAGCAGGGCAGAGCAGAGGGGCAGGATCACCTCCCTCGACCTGCTGGCCACGATTCTCCTCATGCCCCCAGGGTCCCATTGGCCTCCTCGGCCCAAGGTCACACTGCTGGCTTGTGGGCAACCTGCTGTCCTCCAGGACTTCCAGGTCCTTGTCTGCAGAGCTGCCTTCCAGCAGGTCAGCCCGGGCCCGTGCTGGTGTGTGGGGTTGTTCCTCCCTGGGTGCAGGACCTTACGCTTTGCCTTTAAGGCAAGTGTACTGTTTGTATTGTTCCTGTCAGTTGCTATGGTTTTTCTTTTGAAGTGCTCTCACTATTACTTTAAATAATAGCTTCTGCAATGACTGCCAGATTTTTTTTATTTGGTCACAGGGCATAGCTGAAGGTGTTAAACAGGTACTAACCTAGCCTAAAACTGTTGTTGCTGATCATTGGGCATTGCCAAGATGGCTGGGATTTTAGCCACGAGAGGGATGGATGTGACGTGGAGACAAAGTACTAATTGCAATTACTTAAAGGGACTTTGAGTTAACATCAGTTATTGTATTTCTTTTAGGAAAACACAACCCTGTCTGTTCCTTTTGGAATTACTAAATAAGAACAATCCAAACACACCAACAGGTTGTTTCAAGGTTGTTGATCTGGTGGCAGTTTCTCTTTACAAAATAGTCATTTAAAAAAGCAAAGAGTAGTCACTTTGTTTGTCAGATATTTAGGTTGCAAGGCGTTTAAAATGTTGTCAAAGTTGAAACCAGTTATGCTGCAACTATAGAGACCAATAGTAAATACCAGTAGTATTTTGTAAAAAATTCAAGAGGTCAGTTTGCACCTTGTCAGTATCTCTGGAAAGCAACACAATTGCAGAATCCCTGCCAAAATAAAAATAGTAAAAAAACAAATCTCCTGCTGATACTCCTGTTGTTGGAAGGGGTGAATTCATACCAATAGTTCAGTGAATATATTCATGGTGTCTATCTATTTTAGAGGCTGATCTTCCCCTGATCTCCCTGCACGCATCCCTTTGAAACTGCAAACACAGAAGTAGTTAATTTTGCATGATCACAAGCCAGGCACTAAGTCACCGTCTCTAATATTTACCTGAATGGAGAAATACTTGCTGTTGCAGGAAGTTAGGTATGTAGTAAACCCATTCCCTAATAGTTTGGCAGTCTGACTTCTTGGAGACTTGGAAGCCTTCTCTGCACAGCAGAGGGAGGGCTGGAAGGTCAGTTTGCACAGATGCCAGCCAGTTGACATCTACAGGAATCTCTGGTGAACTCAGTATGATTTTGTCCTACTTTACTGCTGCATAGTGAAATGGCTCCATACCCGGTCTCATTCAAAAGAGAGAGCTCACCCTTGCCAGGAACTTGCTGCCATGGGGAATGTAGAAGATGCAAATAATGCTGTGTGCTGGGCCTCAGCGCAAATGATCTGATCCTTCAAAGCAAAACTTATTTTTCACTCTTCTCATCTCAGGTGTGTATGTCTGGAAAGGAGCAACCTTTGCTTCTAACACCCAGCGCTGAAAGAGATGAATGTGACCACCACAACCATGAGGTACCTCAGAGGGAACTAAGTAATTTTAGATTTTCAAGTCCTATCATGGATTTCCTTGTCCAGAAATGATAATTTGGTCTGATGTGAGTGGCTGCTCAGTGTATCTCTGAAATTAAATCCAATGTACTCATCCTGATGAAGTACTTCCAGCTTCCTCTTCCCCAGGTCCACTGCTCCAAAATCCCATCTTAATCTGAAATCTGTAATTGCTTTTGTCCAGAGAAAACTCACGATAAATGTGAATACTTTTCAGCTTGTAAACATCCAGATTTCCTGACTATTCTACCTAGCTTAAGGTGCAGCAACATGAGAGGCACACTGAGGTTGAAAATAATTTGAGGCACATACAGAGAAAAGACTGACCAGTGCAAATCCAGGACATCAATTTAGCAATTCTCAATCTTGGTAATAAATACAGGATTTGTCTACAGATGTCCTCACTGGAGATTGGAGAGGGGAAAAAAGCCCAGCCAGATTTTTCATCCCCTAAAATATCCTAAAGAAACATTTGGTGGAATTTAAGTAGGAAAACATTACACTGTGCCAGAAACAAGTTTTACTTTTTAATATTTCTTTGAATTGCATAATAGTGGTTATCAAAATATGTTTGTGATGTGAAGATACGTGGGTTCTTTTTGCTTAATTTTTCCCCCAGGATGATCACGTTGAAACCTGTGCTTCTTGCTACATCTACAAAGTTATAAAGCAGTTTAGGAGACAAGCTTTTGTTTACACTGACACAGATAGCTGAAATAAAGTAGTGGACTTAGAAAAGAAGAGTTTAAGTTTAAAATGCATTTAGGCACTTATCAAAGCTCACATGGTGGCCACTTTGTTATTTATTAATCTCTTTGCGCTTTACAATTCCAGGCCAAAAGGCTATGTCTGAGTAATGGTCAGACTTTCGTCCTAACAGAATTTATAATTATGTATATCTCATACCTGAAGTGCATTTGTACTCCTGTACTGTGGCATACTGCGGGATATCCTGTGTAGCTACTCTTTCTGAAGAGCACTGAAAATCTAATTGTAAACTAGCAGATTAGAAAGGCAAGGTAAACTTCTTCACTAATGTGAATGTTTTAAGTTGAGCATTTTCCCCAAACTGGTGAGGAAATGCATGAAGTTGTAACTATATTTAAGTCAACATCAAGGCTGCTATTTGAGAGAGGTAGTGAGAGCAATTCTTTCCAAATTAACTCTTGAATTCCAGTCCCCCTTCTCTGGATCAGGATGAGGGATGACAAAGGATGGCATATGGTTCTTTTCTTACAGACCTTTCAGAAACAGGGCAGTAAAACCTCTCCCTTTCACACTTCATCTTTCACGTGTATACAGTTGTTTCCTCCTTGACACCAGTACGGTGAAGACATGCAACATAGATTACTTCAGAGTTGATGAACCTGACACTGGAATCAGTACGGCTACCTCTTTCAACTTTACCCTAATAGTGATTTGCCTTGTCCTGGGAAAGTCAGCACTGTGACTCATTTTCTTGCTAATCCCATTTCTCTTGGACCCTTTGCACACGGGATGTGTCTCCTTTACACTGCTGCACTGGGGAGCTGACAAGTCAAACGGAGGGCAGAAGCAGCAAATAACTGAAACACAAATCTGTGCACTGTCACAGTGAGGTCCTCAAAGAAGGTAAAAGAGCACCTTGAGGTCACTTCAGACTTTCCTGAATCCCATGAATCTGACAGATAAACTTGCTGGTAAGTTTAATGAGTAATGTGGGTTGCTAAATGAGGCATTCAGATGTTGGGAGATGCTAGCTGTAGGACTGTAACTCTCACACTCTGTCATGTGCAACGAGTGAGGAAACTGGTCCTGGAATAAAAATAAAGATTGTCTATCAGATTCAAGTTACAACTGCACAGCAGATTAAAGTCTGGAATGTCCTGTCTTTCTAGTATTTGCACTGATGTGAATCAGGGACAATTTTGAGGAAAAAGTGGGGAGTCGCTTGTATGATATGTCAGTACACTCGGACCTCTAGGCTCCCTAATACATCACTGCCAGAATTTGAATGCTGAACTTTCAGAGTTTACAGTTTACCCTTTAAACTCATGGATTCCTCCTCCAGCCATTGTAGTAGTTAATCTTTTGTTTTCGATTGCAGGTTGTGTTCCTGGAACCGTTTGAATTTGAAGGACGTGGCCTTGCTTGCTGCCTGCTGCCCTGCCCTCCTGCCCCCCCCAGCAAGGCAGCCTTTCCCAGCACAAAGCGGTTGCTGCTGTGGTGGCAGCCTGTGCCTGCAGGTTTTCTGAGAAAGTTCATGTGCAATTACTTCTTTGTCATGTAAGCAAATTCTACCTGAAGAGCACAAGGAACAAAAGGTTAATGGCAATTTTCAAAAGCCTGTAACTCAACCAAGCCTCAAAAGCATTTCATGCCAGAAGTGAAAGTTAGGTCTTTAGCATCACTGCTCTGTTTCTGCTGCTTTCAAAACCCTGCTGGGGAAGGGAGAAAAAAAATCAGAGCCTGAGTACTTCTTCAGAAAAAACTCCCAAACTATATTTAGGCTGCGTAACACTTCTCTTATTAAAATTTCTTGTAACTTCTGCTTTAGAAAATCGGGAATACTTGTATTCTGATGACTGTTGTGCATGCCTCCTGTTTCTGCTCATTTATTTCCTGAAACAAAGTTCAGCTGTGCAGATGCTCAGTGCTGATAAGAGCACTATTTGCCACAGCTGAGAATCCAGAGATCAGGCCAGCCCTCCTGAACTGCTGGGGGAAGCTGGCAAACTGCAGCAGGCTGAGGAAGACTGGCTGGCTGCCACGGCTTACCAGCAGTAAGTTGATCCCCTGGAGAAGTACGTGGGAGGGGAAATAAGAGGTGCCCCCTCTTCCAAAAAATACAAATTGTGAGGGTAAGCAAGGTACAGTTAGATTTCTGAATGCCTTTCTCTGACCTGTACTTATTGGCAGAATAAATCCTGCTTCATTTGGAGGAAAAAAACCTTAAAAAAAATTCAAATGGTGTTACTTTTCACTGGTTCCAGAGGGCAAAGATCCTACAGGTGTCAGGTTTGTTTGGCTTCGTAGATAACACAGGGGTAACCTGCAGAGCAAAAGAGAAAATGTGTATGGTGACACTTTCAAAAAAAAATAAATTGGAGGTTCCTCAAAAGTGTTATCTGTCACTGCTGAAAGCCTGGCATGACAGAATGAAGCTGGAGAGTCCAGTGGCTGCTGTTAGTCTCTAACGTAACTGCTCCTTTAGAACAAATAGATGCAAACTGTAGATGGTTGGATGCAGAGCAGTTTATTTCATATACTTGGAAATATTCCTTGTGAAACTGACTTACGGGCCTAATGTACCTATACAGTCAAGACCAAACATGACTGGAAAACTCCCCAGTTAGCACCAGGGACCACTGAGCTGCTCAGCAATGTCAGTATTAATTAAATGAACCAAAGTCTCTTGGTTTTGTTAGAGATAAGTACTACCAATGAAGGTGATCCTGCTTCTGATTTTCCTGCCAACACTTTAACTGCTTTGCATGGGTGATTGTAATCAACAAGAATTGTTATGCAATGGTGCTGAAGCAGCCTTGAGAAAACACAGCTCTCACTTGAGACATGGAAGACCACAACCTTATTTCTCCACATCTTACAAGGGAAACAAAATCTCCACTGGGCATCTTATAAGTGCTCATTTACAAAGATGGAAATAAATAAAATAATTACGAGGCAAACACTTTCCCATGCTATTCTGCGAGGCATTCTCTCTGGAGACATGAAAGGAAGAGAAAAGGCAAACCTGTATGTAGAGGAATGAAGCTGGGTTAATTAGTATTGATAATATACAGCTGTGGGCTGGCTTCAGGGGTGTCGGGTTGGCCGGTGTAGATAAGGTGCAGCTGTGGCTGGTTCTGTTCAGTGGTTGAGAGCCAACGAAGAGAGAGCAGCCAAGGAAGAAGCAGAGAGAGGAAGAAGCAAGAGAAGAGAGAGCGAGCCCTGGATGAGGCAAGGTGAGGAGAAGGCAGCAGAGGGACTGCATGAAGAGTGTGCTGGTATGAGATGGTAAGAGACCTTGTTGCAGCGTGATAGTTTGGAGAGTGCTGCGACATCTGTACACCTGTTCTTTACTGCATCCAAAGGGTCATTGGTGTCCAGAATCTACTTGCGCTTTTCAGGCTTCATGTAAATAAGAGATGGAAACTTTTTTTTTTTTTAAATAAATCCTTTTTATGCTGTAATAAAGAAAGGAGAATGAAAGCAGACTGGATAAAAATTATTGCTGTAAAGAGCATGTCGAACACCAGAGCTGGGGTTGTCTTTTGATGAGAAAGAACCTGTGAGGTTGTTTGGCATGCACTTAGGGAAACCGAAGTTTGGTCATAATTAAAACTCTTCTGTTTTTGTGAAATGGTGGGAAAATCATATTTTGGTGGATCATAGGTGTGGTTACTTGAAAGTACTATCTAGAAACTGATGTTACAGTGGTTGTTTTTGTTTTTTTTTTAATTTTTTTTTTCAAATGGAAGATACTGGCTTTTTGCTATTTTTTAAGGCAGCAGGGAAGACAGAACTTCTTTGTAGGCATGTTGCAGTGGGAATGTATGTTTATTTCAGTGATGCCATAAATCTTGTTTGTGGTATTAAACAACGACAAGACTGGGAGGAAAGGCACTGAGGAGTGCACAGAGGGGCCTGGCACAGCCCGCTTGCCTGTGGCACTCGATCGTGGCAGGGCGGCTTCTCCAGGCGGGAACTCTCCGGGGTTGAGGCAGGGCTCGCTGTCCTGGGGGGAGCCGGGTGACGGTTCAGTGACAGGCCGGCGGCGCCGGGAAAGTGTGTGCGACCCCGGCACAGCTCCTCTTGCCTCTGCGCGGCAGAGGGGCCGCGTCCCTCGGCACGGCGCTGCTGGACGCGGCCCCGGCGCGCAAGCTCCTCCCGTGGGGTTTCCATGAAGCGGGGGTGAGGTCCGGCCCTGTCCCCGCGTCCCCTTCCACCAGCAGGTGACCTTGGAGGCCGCGGCGTGCGTGCCGACCGCGCCTCGGCGAGGGAAGCAGGGCGCCGGGCCCCCGCCCTTCGGCAGCGGCAGTGCCACGGCGGCGCCGTGCTCGGCCTGCAGCCGAGGGGCCGTTTCCCGGCGGGGGATGGGGTCCGTGACCCCTGCGGAGGGCTGCTGCCGTGCCGCCTCCTCGCCCCTCGGTGGCCGCCGACGCCCGCCGCGGCCCCGAGGTAAGGCGGCGCGATCCGTGACCGCGACGAGGTGCTGGGCCGCGAGCGCTGCCGCCCAGCGGGAACGCCCGCCCCTGGCCCGGCGTGGCTCTGCCCGGCGGGGCGGCCTCGGCTCCGGCCCCGGGCCGGCGCGGGGGGCGCCCGCCCACTTGGGCGTTGCTGTCCGGGCTGGCGGCTCCGCCTCCTCCCGCGCTCCGCTCCGCTCCACTCCGGGACTGCGGGGAGCCGGGGGAAGGCGGTGGCGGTGCGGACAGCATGGCTCGTGTGCTGAGCCGGGACCCGGTGGACATTGAGGTACCCACTCGCCCTGCCGGGACGTGCGGCTGTCGCTAGCGGGGAGGGGGCTCTGCCCGGCGGCGGCGCCCGGCCGGGAGCGCCCGGCAAAGTTTGGCTGCCTTAGGAAGTGCCTCGCCGCTGTTGCCGCTGCCTGCCGGCGGCGTCCGGGGCCTCGCTCCGCTGCGCTTCCCGGCCGCGGGCAGCCCCGGTGGGGCCGGGCAGAGCCAGCCCTGGCCCCGGGAGCTGACCTGCCGCCCGGGCAGCCGCTGCCCTTGTCGGGGGTGGCCGCCGGGGCAGCGGCGGCGGCCTGAGGCACTGCTCCGGCTCCCGCCCCGCGTCCCCGTCCCTCGCCCCGGCGAGCGGGGCCGCCGCACCGCCGTGGGTGTGCGGGGGTGTGAGGGAGGCGGCGCCGGCGCCTCCCCTTCTCGCCGCCTCCTGTCACTCCCTGCCGGCGAAGTCCAGGGATGGGACCCGGCGAGCCCGGTCCCCCGCGGTGAGGTCCGCCCCTCCCGGCTCCGGCAGGGTTCCAGCGGGGCAGGGCTGCTCGGGGGCCGTGGCCTGCGGGGGCCCTGGGCGGCCTCGCGGGCCTCAGGCTGCCTCCTGCAGCGCCCCCGGTCTCAGCCCCGGCGGCCCGCCGCTGCCCGTGGGCCCGCACAGTCCCACCGCGGGCCAAGCTGGGTTGACCTGCCGCACCGTGTGTCTTGGGGGTAAAACAGTTGTATGGAATGCTGAGCAGGATGGCAGGAGTAGCACCCTTATTTCAAGTGGCTTCCAGTACCTGTGGCACTCGGTGTTCCTGCATGATGCTCCTTGCCGCAGGTGGGTCTGGGAGCTCAGAAGCTGTAGGACATGGCCTGGTGCGAGGCCGAGGTGTGGTAGAGCGGGGCCAAGGCTAGTGCGGTGTGATGTGGTGAGCTCCTGGTGATGGTAGCCGAGTTGCATGATTGGGTCTGAAGGTAGCTTCTCCCACACTTCACAGGACCTTGTACGTGGCTGTAAGCTTCAACTCTTGGAGAGTCTAGCAAAAACAGAGTGATGATAAACCAGCCTGTAGTTTGGTAGTCTTGTTCCAGCCTGACGTGACTTCTTGCTACGGTGTACCTTGAAGTTTAAAATATTAGGTTTAGGGTGGACTATTGCAGCTCGTTGAAGGCCCAGTTATAATATGCAAACGTGCGTGGAAGCTGCTTGGATACACCTTTAGGTCAGTTGTGACCGAGTTTTGTCATCAGTGCTCATCTTGAGGTTTTGTGTCTAGTCCCTTTCCGAACTGAGCTGCTGCTCAAACCATGACTGGAAACCAGAAGTGCTCTTTTAGATACTCTGATAGACCTGCAACATGGAATGGACAGGAAGAATGGTCTATTGTAGAGGTCTTCCTGGCAGTTAGGGAGGCACAACGGTATAAAATCGGTGCTTGCCTGTCTTTTTCCAGCTCAGTGTTTCCAGAGCAGCCAATCTGGGGTTTTTCTTCAAGTGGTGAAGTTTATTTTTCTATTATAAAAGTTTGATTTTGGCAGTACAAGTTTTTGAGTACTTTCCTCAAATTCTTAATGCGAAATATTTCTGGGATTACATTGTTTTGCATTTCTAGATATGTATGACTGATTCAATGGACAGTATATCATTGTAGGATCATGTGCTGGTAATAGTATGGAGTACTGCGTGATTTAGAAGATTAACTGATGGATTTTGAAATAGACTAATGTTTGCTTTACTCTCAGGCTGAAACCAGAAAGTTTGGTCAGTATCTTCCTGTGTTTTTGTTTTCAGCACTCATTGAAATTAGCGAGGAAATCAAGGCTGTCTACCTCTAACCAAATGTATTGTCCTTTCCCCATCTGTTTGAATAAATTTAGTCACTGTATGATTTGTCTCCCAGATGAATATATCAATAATTACTGATAGTCTAATTGCAGCACTTCGGGTTTTTTCTTTTTCTTCTTTTTTTTTTAATATATATATATATATTTTGCTTCTGGAGGGAAAAAAGTCGTGTATTTTCAATAAAAATGTATTTTATCTTTTTCTTTGAAGTAGGGAAAGTGCATATTAGCGAAGCCTACATCATTGTAGATAAATATTCTCAGAAATTTGGTTGCTGAGTGGAGAGATCTATCAACATGAACACTGGCTACAAAACTTGAATGTTTTGATCACTTTCTTTGTTAAAGTATAGAAACTGAGTGAATGATTTCATGAAACTTATCTCAGTGGTTACCATCTCAAACATAGTTCATATAATTAAAATATTAAATATGACCTTTGGAGTCTCGGTACTACTTTATCATTTACTTAGATAGTTAAGGCTGGATAAAAAGACTTGATGTTATTGGTTAAAGAGGAGCCAAGAATCTGTGCCAGAAGTAGCTAAAATCACAAGTCAGTTCCCAAAGTTATTTAAAAAATAGAAAAATTCCAGTAAGCTGTCCCTGAGGAATCTCATCTCCCTTGGTTGGCTTAGCCAGCAGCTTCAGCTCCTGAGCAAATCTTTCAGCCCAACTCATGAAAATGAAGAAATCGCATAGGTAATCTTGTTCTAAAAGTTAGCTTTCCAAATTGTGGAAGACTAGTACTGTTGTGATTAAAGTGTAGGGCCTTCTCCAAAAAATGTCAGTGTTACAAACCCCAACAAACAGATGCAAAAAACCCAACAACAATCCCTCTCTCCCAAAACCAAAACAAACCCCCAAACTACTGCCAACCCCACAAAACGAAAGCACTGCCTTTTTTTGAATCTGGTCAACTCTATCAAAATGTGCTGAGAACACTCCATTGGTGCAGAAAATCTAAACAAAAGGCTTCCAGAATTGCTGTAGGTGAAAATACCTACCTTGGATGTATGGTGCAAGGACTTCTCTTGGCTTTTTATTTATTGCTTCTCTGTTCTTCTCTTTATAAGAAATTTTGAAATCTAAGGTATGAGGGCAGCATTCCCTTTCTAACTTGTAACATGAAACTGTGTTACATGTACATTAAAATTCCAGATAGTGTTTACAGGCTTCATACAGACCTTTAACAATGATACTCTGGGAAATAAAGTCTTCCCTTTTTTTGCCTTCCCCCTTCTATTTTTTTAGCTGATTCTTTACTATTATTGTGTGTAAACCATATATAATTCTATCTATTGGAAACCTCAGGGTTCTTTAAAGAATGAAAGTTGTCAGATCAAGTACTCAGAAATTAATGAATGACAAAACTGTGAAGTCCTGAGCAGAATCTTAACTTAGTTTCTTGAGTTCATGCAGAATCACGTAACCTTGAATGACATTATTTAATACTGTTCTTCTCTGTGTACTATGTTTTCCTGATTGCATTCCAGCCTTTCTCTGCAGTCCTTCTAGTTATCTCATTCAGTCATGTTTGAGTGGTGGATACTTTCTAGCTCTTTGCCATCCAGTCTGCAGGTAGTGGGAGTAGGTCTCCCAGCCTTCCTTGGTAGGGACTTCTCAGCAGAGCAGAGATGCTTTGCCACACGGTTGTCTCCAACCTGAAACATCGTTAGGAAATTAACACACACACCCCCCCAACTTAGAATGAAACAGCGTTATCATTCTTACAGTAGATGGAGAGTATATTGGCATTTCACAGATCAAACTTTCCTTCTGACTCATCTATTTCCAATGTTTAAAGGGGAGCTGGGTGTTGATGAATGGGTAATTCCTTGCTGGGCCAGCAGCTGGGTACCTAGCATGTTGTCACAGCTGTTTTCAGATGTTAGCACTGATGCCTGACTTACAAGAATGAAAGGAAAGGTGTAAGGGGCTAGAGCTGTGTTCTGAAACAGCAATCTGGGAATTGCCTGAGAATTACCAGGGTAAATTTGAGGCACTTTCATATAAAATACCATGAACATCATCACTGTAACTGTGTCAAGCTTTCTCTTCGTTTAGCTTTAGAAAGTATAGATGGCTCTTAAATCACATTTTCTTGCTTGAAAAGTTGCTATAAAATTCATCCATATAGCTTTATTTGGTGTTTACTTTAGAAAGCTAACATTTGTTGTGCTTCTCATGCATTGTACTCTTATTTCTGTGGTGGTGCAATACATAGGTATAAATAAGTTCCTATTGCCCGTTGTGGACAAAAGCTCTACAAAATATGTGAACTTCAGGGTGACGAGGAATGTTTAAGGGCCAGACTGTGTCCATTGGGTGCTGACCTTAGTGAGGACACAGGAGGCTCCGCGAGTTCGTCATGGCATAATAGGCATGTGTGTGTTGGTTTCGAGTTTTTTCAGCAGCAAGATGTACGCTGCTCTCTGAAGGCTGCTAATGAAGGTGGAATGAGGTTATAGCCTGGCTGAGCAGCTCATCAAGGGTACAGATCGCACACCTGAACTCAAGGGCTGCAGCTGGTTCCTGGGTTGGGTAGGTGGGGGAACAGGACTTCTTGTAACATGCTTCTTGCCGCATGTAACGGCTACCTGGGAAGTGTCCCTAAGCCTCAAGGAAGCTTTATGGTACAGCCTGCAGTTTCCATACCACTCAAAGTAGCAGATTTGCTAGCAGTGATGGTTCTTCATTTCCTGGGATATGTACTTAGCGGGTGCTACAAAACATGGGCTATGACAGCAAGGTGAGCAAACTTCACTTGAGAGGCTTATTCTTCTCCCAATACAAATGCACAACAGTGGAGGACTGCAGGTAGTTATGTCTGAGAGCTAAGTTTAGTGTCTTCTAAAGGGGGAAGCAGGGCAAGGATTGAAAAACAAAGAATACTGTAAAAGCATGGGAAACCTCCAGCAAGATAGCAGGAAATCCTACTATCAGCATGGCTCACAAAACTGTCAAGCAAAGGTTATGTGAATAAATAGCTGAAGCTAGCTTTCTTTGATCTAGGCTAAACTTTTATTTTAAAAAGTCCCAATTATAACAGTGTCTCTCTGTTGTAGATACCTGCTAGTTGTTTGAAGTTCCATAACAGAGCTTTAATACATAGAATTTTTTTTAAGTTATTGCTTTATAGCTTGCCGTGATGATCAGATGGCTGTTCCAAATTGATGGCTGTGTCTTCCTAGGGTCATTTAATGAGCAATCAGTGAGGAAACAAAAATTCCTGTTTTAGCTATTTTTGTTTAATGAATTTCTCAAGCTCTTTTCAATGTTTTAGTGGATTTGTTGTAGTAAACTCTTAGCCGAGTGGAACAGCAATTATAGGATGATTACTAAGACCTCATGGAAGATTACAGACCACAATTATCATGTCTATCTTGGAGAATTGAACAATATGATTTACTCATCAGTTTAAAACCTGGTCTGGCAAGTAGGAAGGAAAGTCTTCAGTATGAAACATTTCATCTTTTCATGTTCTACATGCAAACCCTGTTGATGCTCAAAGAGTTATGTATGATCTTGCCTCCAGTGCTGATAGTCTGGTAAATTGTAGCACTGAAATTCAGTCCTCCAAAATAATGATACTGGGAAAAATGAAAAACTGACTCGTGCTTTTCATTTTCCTTTGACTTTTGAGTTTTAATGTTACTCATGAATTCAACTTCAAATTTTTTCTACAGTTTTAAAATTTTACTGTTTTTGTAAGAAGGTCTTTAAAATAAGACCTGCTACTCCCACCTTTTCTTATGGCTGGGACTTAAGAGTTGCCATTGCAATTACCGACTCTGAAAACAAGAAGGAACTGAAATTAATTTTCCTTGTTGTTATGGATTTCATAAATGGAAATGTTGTAAATGGATTTCATGATCATTTTATATTTTAGATTGGACTTGAATTTTATTCTTTCCTCTGCTGAGTGTTACATCTTTTAAGAAAGTAAAATTACACGTTGATATAGGAAGCTGAGAGATCTGTAAGGCAGGTTTTTGCCCATCAGATGTGACGAGTGCAGTGGTGCAGGGCAGTCTTTTGAGAGGCATTTGAAGAGTGTGGTTTTAGCAGCAGGGCAGAATTTGCAGTTTTCAGTGCAGCTGAGTGAGGTGTGGCTGTGGCTGTATCTGATGAACTGGGATTTGCTTGGACCCAAGGTTGCACGGCTGTCTGTCCCAGCCAGGCTACATGCACGATGCAGTTTGAGCTACCCAAAGGCATGTGCTCCTGCTTTTCAAATGGACGTTTTTAAAAAATCTGCTGTCCATCCTATCCTATGCCATTTTGCCAGTTTTAGTAAAATGACCCAGGGAACACAGATGTAGCTGGCTCTGAGTTGGGAACACACTTCTACTTAAAATGTTGAGAAAAGCTGAAATTCCTGGTGGGTGCAGACAAGCTGGATTGAACGTGTCCTGTTTGTTCTGGCTACGCTAACCCTTTGACAGCACAGAGTTCAAATCAAAAACTGCTTTCTCTCCCTCCCTGGTTGCCAGGCAACCTCCCTCCTCTTATTAGCATATGATTTCTATTCCTTTTTTTATTTCATCAGTACAATGCTGATGTACACACTCTGCTCCTTGCTCTGTGACGTTGCCTTTGAGAAGAGCAGGATTTGTGCCTTTATTTGAGACTTCGGCAAGTATGTGATTTGGCAAAGAAATCAAACATTTAGGATTAGGAAAACCTTGGTCATAAATGTCTTATCAGAAGCTCAGAGGGTGACATTTGTGTGGGCATCTTATCCAAAATCTTTTCTTTTTCATTTGCTGTCATTTGTATACTAAGGGCAGAATTCTTCTCAATGATCAACACAGCAAAAATCTCTGACATCTTTACATGTGCAGAGCATCAGTTTCTGAAATGTGCCAACAGAGATCGGCTACACAGAACTTGGTGGACATTTTGTCATCTTGGTCTATGCAGTTTAAATGCAATGCCATAATTCAAAATGTAAATATAAAAAAATCAGATATATCCAGGTCAAATTGGGACAGATAAATTTTAGTAGAATCACCATAGTCAGCCTAGATTGACACGAAGAGGATCCAGTTTTCCTTGCAAGTAGGAAGAATGCAAGAATCTATTCACGAAGCAATTCTGATAAGTACTCTGTCCTCAAGACAGCTCAGAAATCATTGTGTAACCTTCCCTAACAGCCTTACAACAGAAGAGGGGTTTATTCCCCTTGGAAATGCATCACCTAGATGACTAGCATGTCTGTATCAAACCCATAAGTATGTTTGTGAAAGCTTAGGATAAATGGAGGTCCCACTTTAAAGAGTGGTAGGTCTTAGTCAAAGCCATGAGATGTTTTGGTTCCCTAGGATGTCAGTGTGTTAGCGTGCATTGTGAGTGATGGGGGGTGATTTACTCTGTCCGGTAAGACTGTCAGCCTTAGATGGCCAGTGCTTGGGTCACGTTGCTCAGGCTGGAGAGGGGGAGAAATACACCCTTACCTTTGATGTGTAGTCTCAGAACAAACAAAATAACCCACTTTTCAACATCCATGTTTTCTTATGCTGTGGACTGAGTTGGGCAATTTCAGTTCTGCCCTCTGTCAAAATGCTTAGACCTTATGAAACATCTGGTCTCTTACTGTGGTCAGAGATGCGTCACAAAGCAAATGTGGAATTTTAAGTGTTGTTAGGTCTTACAGAGACTTCACCATTTGAAATTAGGGTTGAAATTTACATTTGAAATTTACAGCCCACCTGTAAAAGTATTTTGTTTTTAATAATGCTTCCAGTATTTATACATATAGTTTCAGAAACCTTTATTAATATCATAAATGTTAATATATGTGGTGCTGGTACTTTATTTGTAAATTTAAAGTGATAAACACAATGAAGTCCTTGAAATGCCAAACCTTTCATCTTTGCTTAAGCCAAGGTTCAGTTTTATTTTCAGTGTGACATTTGCTGCCTGAAGTGTTACAAGTGACTTGACCTTAAAATTACGTTTATTTTGGTTCATTGAAATGGTTGGCCTTTCCAGTTCAACTTGACACCAACAGTGCAAATGGGAGAAGGCAGACATGCTTGCCTGTGACTTCATTTGAAAGCTAATTAAAAAAATATCTAGGTGATGAATCTAAATATTTCCATTTAGATGGGATGGTAGTCATCAGTTAAAGGCAATCATGGTGCATTCTGACATTTTAATTTCAGGTTCAAAAACAATTATATATGTAATTAAAGACAGAAGTGTCCAGGCAGCCAAACTGTCTGATTTAGACATCTTGCCAGTGTATGCCATTGTTTTAATAGATGTACCTGTGCATACCACTTTGAGAATGTAGAAATGAGGTGGAAAAATTGTAAGATGCTTTGAAAGTTTGATATTAGTTAATATCTTCCTAGTGATGCACTTCTTTCAAGTATTAGTCATAAGTGCAGTGCCATTAGGTTTATATTTATTACTGAGTTTGGACTGTGTGCTATTTTCAGATAGGTTGTTGTGGTACCTACTTTATTTATTAATAGATTTTTGCATGCTTTCCTTGGTTCTTTGTTGTGATTTGTTTTAGCTGTGCTCTGAGAAGCCTTATTTAAATCAAAACAACTTCTGTTGGAATGAACTGTTGTGGCCAGGGTTTTCTTGGTCGACAAAACGTTGGACCAACTTGGAGAGAATGAAGCAGGCTGCTGAGTAGGAGGTGCATCACTGAAAATTGGGCTAATGTTTATTAAGATGGGGATCTGTGGTTGTGCTGTATGGTCTGCACTGAGCTCACTACCCTGCCTTGAGAGAGGTCCTCATGCTGCCCAATTGTATTTCTGTTAGTTGATTAAGGAATTATAATATTGTGCTCTGAAGGGAGCCCTTTTTATTCTTGAGATGAAAGAACAGAGGCAGGACATGTCCTTCTGGGTGATGAGGAACAGACTGATAAATATGTGGAGGGAGCCAGAGGAAAGGAGAAATAAAATAGATGTTGCAAGCAAGCTGTTGCTGAATTTAACAATCACAGCATTTTCCTTTACAGCCACTGCACTGTTTAGCATCTATACTAGCATCTAGCTCATTATAAAATGCTTGTTTTTGCTTTGATTGTGAAGGGCATTCTATGAAACCCAATTCTATTCTGCTCTTAACAATAAGCTGACTACCCTGCCATCCGGGCATGTCTAGCATCCATGCAAAACTCCAGAATGCATGTGTGAAAGTAGGTAGAAGTGTTAGAATAGGTTATTAAAAATGTAGACCCATAATGTGAGTAAAGAAGATTGGAAGTATAAAAAGAGGTTTTACACCTGGAAGTTATTATAGTTATTTAGATTGAGTGAGAATAATAACCAATTGTTTTCTAAGATGTATGACACATTTATGAAAAACCTTGAAGGATAAATGGATCTTTTTAGTATGCTACTTCCACAAAGGACTCTATGAATAAAATAATAGTGAGAGAACTCTCAGTGGATGCTGAATACTGCTAATTGATGAAATTATTACTTATTACACTGCAACTGAACTCTGCTTAGAAACACTATTTTCAGTATGATTTTTTGAAAATGACAGCTGAAATGTAAGAGGCTTTGTATTGAAAGTGAATAGTGATAATTTCTTGATATCTTTGAAATGAAGCATATTTCGTTGACAGTTAAAACTGAGAAGTGATTTTTTTTTTTTGTTTTTTTAAGTGCTTAGATCATGGAATATTGCTATGGAAATAAAAGGAACTTTTCTGAAATCAATAAAGTAGACGATGTGGATTTATGAGGCATTTTAAAAATAATTTTAAGTGTTCTTTATAGTAAAGCAGTCAATTATTTGTGTCAGCAGTTTTCATATTATGTCACATGTTAAGGTTAAAAAGGAGGTTTGTGAGATTGGGTGTAATCATTGCATTTAGGAAAACTCTTAATTGTAAATTGAATCAGTATTGAAGAAGTACTCCATGTCTTACTGCTCAGAGCGAAAACAGGAATGGGTACCAGATTTGGCTTTGATTTAGTACTGATGAAATTAAAGCCTGCTGTCCCTCTTGGTGTACCATTTTAGGTCTATGTACTAGCTCTTAAGGAACATTATCGATAATTGGTGTGAGGATCTGTGTGCAGAGTATCATGTGTGATGTAATATTTTGGAATATAACTACAGGTGAATGCAAGATCTGATTTCAGCCTTAATAAATTTGTTCATCAGTGCTAGAGGTGTACCTCCCTCCCTGTTAATCTTGGCAGTCTTCAGCGTCTGAGGGATGAAGTAAGCTTGTGCAAATCCACTCACATACTTACTTATGTGTGGTCGCGTGGACATGCTAGTGGCAGGAACATGAGATGGGAGATTAGAGGTGGTTCCCAGACTTATTCTGCTTCCATTTTAAAGCTGTGCTTAATATTGACCTTTTTTCAGTACCAATTGAAAATGCAAAATTTAGCTCTTCAAAACAGATGGAAGCAAGAGAGTGACAAAAGAGTTGGGAGGAAAAAAATAATCAAACAAGATAACCATAACAGAAGCTATTCTAGAACGCTGGTGATAAAGTTCAGAAATGAAATTAATACAGAACAGAAAAAATGAAAATATTATCGCTTCTCAAAAAAACTACTGTCTGAGTAATATGTCAGCAGTAACCAATACTGTTGATGCTGAGGGACCAGTTCCTCTTTGTTAGGGTATAATAAGAAATAGTTTTCAGAAGATTGTAGAGTATTTGTTCTTAAGTAAAGCAGAGTAGCTTGCATGCTGCCAAACCTTAGCACCAGGTGAGGAGATAAGACTGATTGATTTAGGAGCCCCAGGAAGTATTTAGCACAAAAGCAAAGTTAGTTCATTTTTAACTCCCAGCATAGTGTTCTCTGTGCACTTAATTAATGAGCCTTTAATGAAAAAGTTAAAAGCAGTCTGGAGAGTTGGGTGAAAACTCTTCTGGTGTAGGAACAGTGTTTTTGTCATATTTTCTCTCTGATTTCGTTTTGTAATCTTAGCTGAACATCTGATCAGCTCAGCTTCATTCAGGTTTGCCTTCCACCCAGGTCAGTGGAAGGCAGGAATGTGGGGATGGAGGTCCTGTCATTCCAGGGTGACTCCATGCACAAGTGACTGCTCTTGTCATTTCCTGTGACTCTTCCCCCCTTTTCCAGGCTGTTTCAAATGGAAGCTAGGAAACTCATTTATTTGAGTATAGTTAAGTGTTTAAACTCAGGTAGAGTTTCAGGCTGAGAACCTTCATCCTAGAGGAATGCTTGTGCAAAGGCTGTCAGTTGGTGTGTAAGTCCAGGACAGTGAGAGAGAACAACTGTTGTGGTTGTGTACTTCTTAACGATTCAGTGTTTTGTCACACCCAGCTGGGGTGTCCTGCTTGGCATGTTGGCAGCTGTGAATCCCTTTGTCAGTTGTTGTAAGAGGAAGCTGAATTGGGCATGTAACTTCCACTTCTGGAGTGAGTCACCTGCCTCACTTAAATAACTTACCTGGTGTCTGAATGTAGCCATTTGCTCAGGAAAAGTGAGTGAATAATAGTTGAAAGAAGAGCTGACCCGAGGTCAAGCTGAAGGAACCAAATCCACATTGAATTGTTGGTTCTTCTGGCGTGTTTCTGAAGCTATCAGGTGGAGGAGAACAGGAAGATGGCTAAAGCACTTATACAACACTTACCTGGGTACTCTTCCTTTGCATTATTTCTAGTGTACTAAATAGTGTCACTTCTGTTAAAGCTGTTCCTGTTACTCTGCAGTATTTGTTCCTGCTCATACCAAATCAGAAACCAAGGGATGCTGAGTTGAAACAAGTGTTTGTTAATATTTCCATTCTAATGGAATCACAGCTTTGTGGTCTTGTGTCTTGTAGTCTAGGAAAGAGCTGTGTTCCGTCAGCAAGATGGGAATTTTGTTTTTGCAAAAGTCCAATACTTAAATTTTTCTGCAGCTTGTAATCCAAGGTTTTAGAATCATTACAGTATGTTTATAGGAGAAATACTTAACTATATTTTTAGAAAACCTTACAAATGATAAAAATAATGATTCTTCTCTGTTCAAAGGTCTCATAGCAGAAATGCAATTTGGCTTAATAAGTAAAAGAGTTGGAAAATAATACCACTGCATACAACACCCTTTATAAAGTATTTTAAAAACAAGTTTTCTGTATAAGCATGTGACAAAGTATGATAGATCAGAATCCAAACGTTTGCTGGCATGTTTTTAGATTGGGCAACTTAATCTGTTTATCCTATTTTTTTAAGAGCATCACCTCTGCCTCCAGCCCACACATTCAGCAGTGTTTAATGTCAATAACATTTAACAATCAAAACTGTTGAATAAGGACAAAGAACTCCAAGGAATTGCTTTGTATTCCCCGTAATCGATGTATGTTCCGTTGTCATCTATAACATGTGGTATTACATATTTACGGAATGTCATGTTCCTTTGCTTAAAGGTGTCAACATAGGATCACTGTGTGCTGCAAAAGAAGGCAATGACATGTTAAAAGGAAAAGGAAAAATCTGCAAGTTTCCTCTTGCCTTACTTGCATTGGCTGTCAAATTTTCTTGCTTGAAAATAGGCTGTGGTAGTTTTTCAACTATCAAACTTTTAATATTTTCATATGAGACTTCACATATCAAACCCTTACTGTTTATAGCGTACCATTAACAAATCCTTCACATTTCTATTTTCTTTCTACATGCTGTTCACCCCCCCCCCCCCTTTTTTTTTATTAGGATGCTCTGATGTATACGCAAAGTTACTAGAAAACCAGTAGTTCCATTGTCAGTTTTGTATTTTATCAGTGTATTAAACAGTTGCTACTGAAACTTTTGTACAAGTTTGCACATTAGTTGTACATAGGTAAGTTTACTTGTTGCTTAATGTTGCAACAGATTTAGAATATCAGTACTAATAGATAGTTGGCATGTTCTTGGAACAAATACAAATGTTCACGTGTTTCGAGCACTGAATGTACTAGATCTTTTGGATGTATATTGTTGTTTTCATCCTTGCATTTCAGGTTCATTTACTGGACTTTGAAAATCACCTTTTAACAAAGTTTTCAGAACATTGCTTTGCTCAGCTAAAATTAGTTCTGCTGATTTTGCCAATGATTAAACTTAAAGCAGTGATAACTTTTAATGCTAATTTCCCTCCTGTGATCAAAAGTCAGTAGAGCATTCACTTTTCATTAACTGACATGTTTCTAATGCAAGTTTGGGTTTTGGTTAAGCAAACACCCGCTATTGAGGGTTCTGTTGGGAGGTTCCATTATGGGTATACAATGGCATATTTTTGGTTTTGGCACTAAGTTTATTTCCAAAGGCAACTGAGCATGATTTCTCTTTCAATCTGTTTGTCTTCTTGCAGAAAATAGAAGTGAGATGTAAACGTATGTGTATGATAATTATCCTTTTTGCTGTGAGATATTCATTAAATGATTCTCCATGTGAGTGAGCAGTTACAAATGTTATTTAGTATTCCTCATATAACAGAGCAATTTGATGCACAAGCAGTCGAGGCATAGGTAAATATTATAGTGAGGAAACCAAAAACTTCTCTTATACCTGTGATGTAAACCTAAATATTTTCTGAAGCTTTAAGCTGTGATTTGTAAAGGTAACTCTGAGTGTAGTGGGTTTCACAGACTGTGGAGACCATGCACGTGCTTAGTTTTAAAGTAACAACAGCCGTGAAGCTAGGAATCAAGGCTGTGATGTGAATTGCTCAGGTTTTTTTGCACTTAGCCAATTGGTTGAATGATTTAAGACTGTCCAATTAGTCAGAAAATGTATTAAATTGTTAAATGTAGATGTAGAAGGATAGCTGCACCAAATTTTAAACTCTTCCATTTTTAAAGGCCATAAATTAATTAATATTTTAGTCAGCAAAATGAATATGGTAATAGTGAATGCGACTTTGAGTAAATCCATGAGAGCTGTGCTCAGCTATGCCTTCTCTGAATTTGCCGTGTTAATGCTAATAGCTTTTGATGTAATGTATTTTTTATAGTGTGAAAAATGTGATCTCATCACAGAGTAGGGTGTTCCTGGAGAAGCCTCCGATCTCACAACTTTATTTTATGGTACAGTGGAGTTTTAGCCTGCTTTGAGCTGTGTTGCATTTAATGTATACGTGCTTGTGTTAAATATGTGAATAATTCACAGAATGCTGCGATAGTACTTGGATGCTTAAAAGTTAAGTGCGGAGGGTGAGTAATTGCTTAGTTTTCCCTGTGAGGGTCAAGGCACTCTGCAGAGATTAGTTGTGTCGAGGAGGCAGCATGCAGAGTTTCCAGCAGCACAGTTTTCCACCTGGAGCTCTTCCAATAGAGGAAGTAACACTTTTTGTTTTCTGTTTTAATAAACCTTTTATAATTTACAGTAATACCTAGCATAAATGCATTGCTGAAGTAGAGGAATGAAGCTCTTGGTCTGGAAGTTTACCTACCAACAAAATTAAGTAAACTGTTTAGGTTTGTATAATTTTACTACTTTGTTTATCTGTAATGCATTAACTTTGCTTATGTAACAAAGGTGCCTGAGGTATATATACCACGCTTTTGTTAATATAGACATATTCCTAAGTAAGACTTTCCTGACTTTTGTGGGAGTGATTTAGAAAACTGCTCGTTTTGTTAAGAGACAGTATTTACATACTGCAGGGAAATTAGAGGACCATGAAAATCTGAAGTGGTAAAACTGTTCTGGAAAACCCACTTTCTAAGGATCCTGTAATGGGTCTAAGACTACACCTCTAGGATACCAGTATGCAGTGGTATTATTACAGGATAAAGAATAGTTTTATTTGTCACTAAGTATTAGTGGCTGTGTAAGGAGTGCAAGAAGCTGGAAAGGTGTTCTGATACACATGCAGTCTGTTTTAAGGGGAAATCTAAAGTGATGTGGAAATGTAAAGATGAAGATGTACATAGGTGCTATGCTAAAGGCATTGACCTGTCAGTTCACAGCTAGAACATGCTGACCACAAGTTCATCCATTGGCCTTCAAGTTCTTGCTCTTTTTGGAGACACTGAGCTTGTGTGGCTCAGAGAAGAAAAAAGTCTTGTGGTTAAAAGTTGAATCTTTTCCCAGGTGCGTTTGAGCTGCCCCCGGCTGCCCACATGTGTCCCAAGATTCAGGGTCAGGCCGCAGTCCCCTGAGCCTCGTGGCCCCAGTCCCATGGGAGGCATGTTTCCCAGTCACAGGCTGGCTGTCTCCCTGTGGAAGTGGCGCGCCATCTTTCAGCTCTCTGGACCTTGAGGACACTGGTTTGAAGATATCATAATGATGTAAATTGCTGGTTCTCAGGCATGGACACAGAGGGTCACCCAGAGAGTTTATCCTTGTTGAGAGAGATAACAAGGTTGCGGTTTGTCACACTACGATATACCGTAATATAAAGGACTTTCCAGTCAGCTTGTGACTTTGCTCACATGTGCAGCTGTTTGTGTCAGTAACAGAAAACCTATCTGGTAATATACAAAAATAATTCTTTAGGGTTTCTCTTCTGAGTCCCATGTTGTCTGGGATCCTTTCTGGTTCTAGAGTTGGGTTCTCCAAAGGCTGACCACGTTATTCCTCTGAATCTGTGGTCATTTCACATGTCATCAAGCTTTCTTGGGCCTTCATCACCTCACAATTAATCCAGGCCTGAACTACTGTGAAAGCAGTCTTTTTGAAATTTTTGGGTAAATTCCTAAGATGTATGATCAGCCAAGTTATGTAAATTGTAAAGATTCTCATTAGTTCAGATCTTGAGTAAGGAAATACACATTTGACACAAGTGTCAGTTTATGAGATATTCTATCATACGTAAGCATAAGGGAGGAATCCACGCTTTCCCATATTGTTTCAATAATAAAAAATAACACAGAGCTAGCTTCTGGAAGACATGAAATCATAGATACTTATGTTTTGAAATCTTGTTTATCTTTCAGTCTAACAAACTCTCCTAGGACTAGATCTTGCTCTTGCTTATTTGGTAATGAAACTTCCACTTGTAATAGTTAGGGACTTCACATGGTGTTTGAAGTGCTGCATCTAACTGATAGTGCTTCATGCAGCTTTCCAAAAGGCAGAGCAGATGAAAGAAGTAAAATGCGAACTAGGCAATTCAAAAAAGATATTAGTAGAAACAGTTCATGCCTTAGTAATTTTTATCTTAACTGACATGATTTTTAAACAACACTCATTATTCTGGGTCAGCTAATCTCATGAAAACAAATACTTCTAGCTTGGGTTCTTTGGTCTTTGACTGACTAACAATAATAACATTAGTTTCGTGTTTAGTTATACTATAAAATATCAGGGGAAAAACCCTAGCTACTTGTTTCTGTCAATGAATTAACACTTGCATAGCTTTGAAATTAATTGTTTAGTATGCTCATTACTCTTCGAAAAAATAAATATGTTCTCATTATGTTCATTTGGTGAACATATGTATCTTGCAATACGTTTAATGGTGCTTGCTGTGAGGGAGATTGCAACTCTTTTTAAGGAAATTGGGTAGATTAATGGAATAGGGTGGGTTAAATTGCTCTCCACATGCATTCCCTAGCATGCTTAGCCTACTCCTGAATTTTAATTGATATATAAGAAAGAGTTAGCTGAGGATGCTCTGTGAAGCAACTGGAGTAAACCAGGATATAACCTGTGTATTGTAGGGGCTGGGCTAGGTAAATGTGCTGTCTGAAGAAACAAAGCAAATAACACATGGGACCACATTTTATGCCCATAATCACAGTCTGCATGTGAACAGTTGCATTTTCAGCAGCTTCATTGCAGCTGTATGTGTATTCATCTGTGGTGAATTTCAGATGATATTTTGGGGCCGTTCATAACAAACTTCCTCAACAAGCTAGAGAAGGTGGATAGAATCCACGAAAAGAGGAAATTACTACTTTGTCTTATTAAGAAGCTGATAGAATTTTAATACTGCAACCTGTGACAGAGCCTGAAAAGGGTTTTTCTGATCCTTACTCTCGCTTTGAATTACCAGTAACAAAGATGAGGATTACTAAGGACTAAATAGTCCTGGTGCAACTCATTGGTTTCAGTAGGAGTTCTTCCAGAAGCAGAGTATTCTTAAATATTGTAATTTTACCAAATTTCCTTTTTCAAATGAGAGATAAGGTCCATGTAACTTTATTATTATAACGTAACATTACAAGGACACCTTGCTAAGGCTGTTACTTTGGCTTTTTTCTCTCCCTGTTCCTCCCCCCCAAAAAAAAAACCCAACCCAAAACAACAACTTAATGATTTAAAGAAAAGCTTTAAAAATTCGGAGTAAGGTGGTATGTTTTACAAAGACAATGCTGGAGTAGCAGGACTTTTTGACAACTGCCTTGAAGTTACTGCAGTCCCACCTATGATGTAAATTGTACTTTTTTTCTTAATGTCATCCCCTCTCCTCCTCTCTGCCCTCCCCTGCCCCCCCCCCCCCCCCCCCGATGGTGTTGGAGCATTCCTAATAACCACAGTGCTTCCGTAACTATATTTTATTTTGGTGAATATGCATTTAATTAAAAATAAGATTTAATTGTAATGGCTTCCTATGATTTCAACTAAAAGGGTGGCTTTATGAGGTGGGAATAAAATGGGTGTGACACTTTTAATGAAATTAAAAATGAAATGAAATTTCTATGCCAGAAGTTTATGTTGGATCGCTGCAGAGCATGTGGCAAACCTGTCTTGATTTACCTGAAAATGCTGTATCACAAACAGGATTCCTAACTGCAGAACTTGTCTATCCTGAATGACTGCCTTGAAATCACTTATTGGGAGTAATATTAATTCAAATTACTCACTGTAATATAACATGCTGTTTTAAAACTTTTACAGCCTTTTCATTAATAGATGATAGTGAAGATTAGAGCTAGTATTTTTTGTGTAGACTTCTTAATCATAGCCTTTAAAGTAGAAGCTGAGCAATAAACATCTAATGAATAGCTTATGGCAAGTTTATTCTCAGAAGCTACGTTATTGTGTTGGCACAGATCAACATAACCATTTATCACTAAATGCTCAAAATTTAAAAACTGTAGTGATCACTTATACATGCTAGTCATTCTCAATGTACATTACATATGAGTAGTTTATAGCATTTTAGGATACTTGCAACCTGAATCAATATATATTAGTTATAATGAATATGTTTCCTTCTAGAACAGGATGTATTAGGGAATTAAGCCATTCTTTAGTATTTTTTTAGCTTATGATAATCTTTGTCTTTTAAAATACATGAAAAAAATAATTGTTATGGGTTGTTATTAATGGAATTCCTTAAGATAGTTTTATTTGAGGGAGTCATCTGCAATATATATTGAGTTGTGTCATGTAGAGACAGACCACTTGGCTTTCTTCCCAAAGCGAAGTCTTCAGATTAATCTATGGAAATAGTGAAAGAAAGTATAATACTTTAGTGGCACCCATAATGATCGGTGTTGTGCAAAGCTTCAAGCTTAACTCTACTATTCATGTTGTGTGGCTGTACCACAAGTGTGTACTCAACATGGGCTGAATTTACTTCTGTGTACTTACTCAGCCCTATTTCTTTCTCCATCAACATAGTACATAGATTTCTAAAAAAATACAGCAGCATTGTATTCTGCTTTGCAGCCATTAATGATAGTGGATTTATATCTACTTTATTTTTAATGAAATAAATGTGCCCATTTGTGTAAACCACAAAATATATAATTCATGGATTTGCCATTACTATACAAATAGGATCTTAATGTGAAATCCAAAGGTCGTAGTATTCTGAAAAGTGATGTATTATGTACCCACATCCTCCATTGGGGAGCTTGATTCGTGCCCTTTCAACATCTGGAGAGATCAAACAACAGCTCATCTGGCAAGAATGAGAATTTATGTAGCAGAATAAGCATGGGATTGGGGCAAGCAAGATTACAGATGCTCAAATAATTCTCCTCACCAATGAGCTGCCCCTTTGGTCAGATGGCTAGTGTGTTTGAGAGGTTTGGAGTTTCAGGATTCCTTTCTTGATTGTCCAGGGTGGTTTAGTTTTGTTTAGCTCGGTGCACACATTAAGTGTTAGTTGCAACACTCCTAGAATTTTCTACTCGGTAATTTTCCACTTACTGGCTGACCTACCTGAATTTATTTGTTAAATTTACTAAATGTCTGACTAGCCATAAGCTGTGGAAAATCAGCCAGGGAACTGAAATGAATAAGAAGAAAGCACCCTCACTAATTTTCCATTCTGACAGTTTAACAGACCCAAAAGCATTTACATTGCTTTCCCATTTAGGCAGTTAACTTCTGAGTAGTTCTTAAACACCAGAGACCTCTAGGTAGGACAGCCACCTTGGTCAGCAATCCAAGATTTAGGCAGAGAGTATATTATTTAGGTAGTGGGAATATAAGCAATTTTTGCATTGTATGTGTGATTTAGTATGTTATGTGCCAGTTTTATTTCAGATTTAATTCTGGGACATGCTGCTCTACATAGTCCTTTTGGATTTCTGCAACTGTTGCGCTTGGAGCCATGTTCCTGCTGCAGAATTCCAACAGGAGCAAACATATGGGGATTCTTCCGTCCTTGGCTTGCCCCACCATTTGTTCCATGTTTTAAACCAACTGGTGCTGTACCCAGTGGAGTACATCTGTTACAGTTTATTACTAGAAATTTGCAATTCATTTCAGTTTGCTAAAATAATTATAATATTCATGGCCAAGGGTACTGCATTAAACAATTACAAAAGAGAGTAGGCAAAGTTTTGCTAAAGTGTACATCTGATTCAGGACCCTACTGCCCAGTTTGGGTGATTTGGGCACTCAGCATCCTGTCACCAATGAGTCAGATGTGCTCTGACAGTTGAGTTTGATCATCTTGAGAAATCAAAGTAGCAACTGAGATGCTGTAAGTGACATCCCTTATGTGAATGTCCCTGCTCTGTTTTAATTAAGAATGAAATAAATTAGCATAAACTGCCACTGAATGCGTTTGGTTGCCACATCTTGCCTGAGGTACTCAGCTGGGGAACACCCAGAAATGGAGCAGAGTCTTTACTGCTGGAATTGCAGAGGCACATCTAATAACATCCTCTAACTCTTCCTGAAAGTCAGCAGCATGTAGGCTGCTATCTAGTCTATACATTTTTTAATATTGCACCCCACTTTTTTGTTTCTTTGTGCCTTAGCCAATCTACATGTTGCTGTATTGGGCTATGTTGTTATTTGCAGGTAAACTTTGCAAGTAAGTGGGACTTCTGTTTTGTGGGAAAAATGGATTACCGATCAGTCCAGAGTCAAACGTGAAATAGTTGATTAGAAAGTGAACCCTTTGCATTTAAAAAGAAACCCCAAAAGTCCCCACAAACATCAGCACAATAAAATCTTAATACAAGAGAATACTTCTCCAACATTATCACCCACTCAGGCAGACTTTTAAAATAAGGAAGCATCCTGATAGAGTATTGATAGCCCTATCATACTCATCATGTTCAGTCTCCATTTCTGTAAGTCAGTCTCGCACATCTTTGACATACAGTAACAGAATAAGCACACCCTGTTCACCACAGTGGAATAGTATAGTGCTAAAGTCAAGTTTTATTAAAGGAAAACTTACAAAACCGATTCCAGGAGTTACAACCAAGAATATGACAGTTTTGGTTCTCTATCACAGACCCACGTCTGGATCTGTCATTTGCACACTGTTTGCTCTCACCCCTTGAATTAAATGAGGTCAGTTTTGCTATGGAAACCTGTCATTTGTCTGATTTTAAAAAAGAGCTTGAGTTCCAATAAGCTAATTTGATTTGAGTTGCTCTCTTTGGTGCAAACAATACAACCCCTATATTGTAAAAATTTTTTGCTTGTTTTGCTTTACAAGTGTTACTTGGAGTGATACGATGAGGCAGAATTATGTGTTTCTGTATGCTGTACATAACAACCATCCGGGAATGGAAAACATTATCATGGCCACTAAATATAATTCTGTTTTCTAACAGTCCAAGAAATGTCTAAATATTCATACTCTTAAGTAGTATGGAAAGTACAAATCTTAAGCAAATTACTATCAAGTTGGGCTACAATGGGGAGTAATTGTTAGTTTTGCGTATCACTGTAACTGTGAGGTGCGATTTTAAGAGGCTTTGAACTTTTTTTGAAATTTTATCTATATTTTAATATTTTACATTCTCTTTCTACAGAACATTCTGGCTTTAAATCCCCGAAAACAGACGCATGCAACTCTTCATTCAACTGCAGCAAAGAAACAAGTCAAGAAGCAATGGAAAAGGAATTCTGACAAAAGCTGTTCAGTAAGTGCACGTTTATTTTTTGGGCTTACTATTTTGGAACATGCAATAAGTCATTGAGGCTGTTAGTTGTGTGAGAAATTCAAATGTGAGTTTCCTGTGTTGTTCAGTAGCCGAATTTGGCTCCTAGTTCTGTTCCTGTAAATGCAGTTACTTTGTGATCTGCTGTTTACTTTTCAGAACCCAGTACATGCCGTACCTTTTTCCTTTTTGGTGATTTAGTAAGTCTCTGATGCAACTTTTTCCCCTTTTGTAATGGAGTGTGATCAGTCTCAAGTGTCATGCAGTATCACAGCTGGCTCACCACTTCCCGTGCCTCGCAGAGCCGCTCTCCCTGGGTAGCCAGCATCAGCTGCCTCTTCTGCCACTTGCTCCTTTCCTTTCTGTTTTCCAAGAGTAACACCGGGTAGAGCAGCACTTAGCTATCCTTTTAAAGACTGTTAAAGGTAGTTTTGTTCCAGTATAGAACTGGGGGAACCCATCATCTGTACTTATGTTTTACATATTTTTTTATATATATGTATCGACCTATACGTGTACTATATATAGATGGCCCTATGTATATATGTTATATATAAATATATAAAGCTTAGATTAAAACATGGCTCTGGATTTTAAATTTTGTGCATTGCATTTTTCAGGAAATAGGTGGTTTAAGAATAAATATTTTTTTCATTAGAAACTGTCTGTGTTCTTCAATATTTCTGCCATTAGATATAATTTCCTCTCTAGGTATTCAGATTCTTAGTCTCAGTGTGATATTCATCTCATCCTATCAGACTTTGTTGTCTCTTTGATCTCTCATCTGATTAGAAGGTTTGTAGTGGTTTTACTGTCTTCCTGCAGATTCTCTTAGATAATCCTCTAAATTCAGAAGTCTTTTAGGTAGAGTACTATATCTGCAAACTATTTCCCTTATGGGTATAATGTTATGCTGTCTTTTCATAGTGTCATCAAAACACTTTCTCCCACTAAGTAGGAAAATTCAGGTTTGAAAGCTGATAGTAGTTTATAATAATAAAAAAAATAAAACCAAACCAAAACACAAACGAACCCCCCTCCCCTCCAAGCTTCTCAGTTTCTCAAAATCCAGTGACCCACAAATACTTGCTGGGAGGAGCACCAACCCAGGGTATCCTTAGCATTTCAACTATATTCTACGATAGTTTTCCTGTTTTATAGCATTGATTATAAGAATCTGTCTCTTTACTATAGCGAATATTCCTATTTTCTTATTTTATTTATTGGCTTAATAATGTTGTAATAACCAGAAATTAATGTACACGACAAGTTTCTGTTTGTGAACAGGGATGATTATTTTGGCATGTCTGATGCAGTTATTGCCCACAAATGTCTGTTCCTGCTGCACAGATAGTTGAGCTGCTCAGCAAGCTGCTCCTGGACAGCTGCAGTTTACGTTATGTTTTCAGGTGACCTAAAATCAACACTGGGCTGTAAACTCCTCTGTTTCAGAAGCTGTTTGTTGAGAAGCTCAGGTATCCATGCAGCAGGGCAGGTAGGTATCTGTAACCTGATTAGCTGTTCCAATATAAATTATCCTAGTTAAACTTCAAAATATAGCATACACTTATATATATATAAATCTTCCTACCGAGTGTGTTAACACACATTTTTGAAAGCTTCTAGGGTTTAAGGTCACTTGCTTATCTCTGAGCTTCTCCACGTATCAGCCGTGTTTGGTTTTTTGCATTCAGTTTATTCATAAAATATTTGATAGTTGAGGTTTTGCATTTGATTGTGGAAGTACATAGCTTTCTAGAAATTGTCTCTCTTCCTGTGTTCCTTCACATAGTTGTGTGTGCGTACCTCGTGGTATCTGAAATGTTCTTGCATCCCTGAGGTCTGAACTTCTTGGGCTGTGCAAACAGCATTGATTTTGGGTTCATTGCTAGCTTGTGCGATGTAGATGGATTTTCTTTTGAATGTCAGATGTTGCAGGATGTTGTTTTGGCATAGGTTTACAATCTAATAAACAACTTGATTTTATAGTTCTGCATTACTGCATGGAGATCTGTGACAGACTGACACACTGTCATGTGTTGCAACTTACAGGGTTAAAGGTTAAGAGACAAGCAAATAGATACAGCTGGAACATACCACCATTATCACAGCGAGTTCTTATACTGTATATTATGAATTATTTGGTAGAAGTGTCACGTTGTTTAGTTTGCAAGTTCTGATAAATGTAAAATACTAGAAACTGTAAAGGGGTAGTCCTTATTTCTAGACCAGTAATGGTTGTAATTTTTAGAACTGACAAAGTTTTCTTTACTCAGAAATATGTAGCTTACTTTTACTGTGCAAGATTTATCACGTAGCTTACTACTGTGGCAGAACAAGACCTCCAAGACTGAAGAAATCAAACCTAAACATTTGTCTGGTATCCCATTACATAAAAGGCATTAGGAAGAAATGAGAGACTTCTTACATTCTTGAAATCATTGTTGTTGAGTGGTTTTAATAAACAAATTAAACAAAATGATAGAATCTTTTCCTAGCCTTTCTAAAACAAGAAAGCTAATGTGGAAAAGGATACATTGCGCACAATTTTGTATTAGGGTCTAAAAAGCCATTGACAGTAAAGTTGAGGCCAGGTAATGAACAGGTCAAGGTCCATAGGAAGTATGCTTGTTTGCATTTCCTTAAAATCTGAATTTAGCTTTTAGCTTTGGATTCTTTTAAAGCTGTACGGACGCTGCCTTTGCAGAATTACTGTTGGAGGGAAGGTGGGAGTATGAAAATACAAAACTAATTAAATTAGCAGCCCTCAAAACTCTGAACAAAAGCTGCATCTGCTGAGGCATGCACACAGTGACTTTGTAATGTCTAATACACTTCCAGATGGCAGACTTACATATTTCCTCAAAATAATTACACAAGTGAAATTTTAACTCCTAGTTTGCTCTGAGACACTTTGCACTGCCCATTAAATGAGTTTTGAAGTAGAAAATGAGTGTCAATATCTTTCCTCAGCATTGGAAAAACATTCTCCTTAAGGAAGTTTCAATTATACTTTTGATGAGTGCTATTGGTTATTTACTGTGTTGTCAACCATATTTTGATGTAGAAATGACTTATAGCTATAGGTGCAGGATCAGTCAGCTTTCCTTCTGAAATTTTAACTCGGAGATTTATGTCAGAGTAGGTAAACTCTTTATTGCTGAGTCACCCTTGGAACAGTGCTAAAGGTGAGCATTAACATGGGTTTCTTCCGTATCATGCTGAAAGGTGTTATAAACAGATGCCACTAGTCTGTCTGGGGAAACAAAAATTTCTACTGGCCAGAAGAAATTAAAAGTAGAAGAGTTTTGAGATGGCTATACTAATAGTAAATCTTGGAGAAGGAAGCAAAATTTAGATATATTAGGTCATCAATTTAGAGATACAACTAAAGCAAAAGAATGAACAGGGGAAGCTCAGAGGACTTGCTTTGATTTCAGGGTTTTCCTAGGTAGTTACGGATTGTTTAGACATCAATTTATGTTTTTATTTATGGTTTCCAACTGTCTATAATTCCATTTCTGTATGTATTCTGTGCTTGCTGACGTTTAAATCACGAACCTAGATGGGCACACATTGTGTGCATTTGCATTACACCCAGCACACTGAATTCCTCGCTTTACGGATAAGATTTCTAAGCATTATGGGACAAGGGCTGCTTTTACCTTGTACACGTGTGGTTTGTTGTTTTAATGAAATTTACCTCCTCAATTTTTATAAAATCACTTGTCACTGGAGGATTCAGTGGGATATTGTAGTCCAGTCTTTTTTTGTAGTGAAACCTTGGAGGTACCTACCAAGGAGAGGTGAGTAGATGTTATAAACCCACCTATGTAGTCAGACTTTCTTCAGTTTCTGCATTTAGAAATAATAGTCATAATTGCTCCAGATGGAAGAGTTGGAAGTATTTCAACAAGGCAAGAAAGGTGAAAAGGAAATGGGGTTTAAATTGGTTTGTAGTTAATTGCCATAGCCTGTAACAGTATTGATTTTCTGGCAGTAGGAGCATTGTTCTTTGTCCTTACATTTGCTAAGCCCAATCAGCATTGTGCAACAAGAGCCTGCCTTTCTTAAACAAAATAATTGTTAAGCTCAGCTGTTTTTTTGCAGGGCATCACTTTGGGGCAAGAGTCTTTAACTATTCTGTGGCTCTTTCCAGCCATTAGAGTGAACCGAATTCCTCACCTAGTCGTTCTGTGCAACATTAAGGTAGAGCTACCAGACTGCTTTGTGCTAACAGTGTAAAGTGAGACCTGCAATTCATTGCAAGGTGTTAAAGATCGTGTTGCTCTTTAAATTTGGAGGCAATTACTCCCTTAAAACAGTAGTAATAATTGTCTGCTAAAACTTCAAACTGCTTTTCACTTTGGTAGTGTTTCTGTGGCTGTCACTGCTATCTGTGAACATCTGCAGAAAGAAATTCTTACTTAAAAAAAAAAAAAAGTTTTTTGAGTACCTCTTGGTGTACAAATGTCCAAAAGAACCTGTAAATATGATGATTCTTTCTCAGCTCTAATCAGTGTGTTACTCTTAAGTACTTCCTTCCAGTAAGATGGAGAAATGCCATGTGATTTTTGTGCTCAATAGTGTACCACACGTACAGAATAATCAAGTTATCAGCTCACAAATAACTCATGGGTTGAAGCAGAAATAGTGCAAATTGCAAACAAGTAGATATGAAACCCAGTTACCCAAGGCCTGAAATCAAGAACCTTGGTGAATAAATGCTTTTTTAGTGAATAATTTGGCCATTTTTAGACATGTATTGATGAAAGATTATGTATTTATAAATAAAAAATAATCCCAAATATTGTAAAATAGAGAACATTCATTAAAGGGAATCAACTCAATTATCTCTATAATCTAAATGTATAGTTTACCTTTGCAAATATTTATTTTTGTCTGCATTGCATATGAATATGCAAGTTTAGCTCTTTTCTGAATGGATATACAATGGCAGATGTCTCTCTAATCGCTGCTCTATTCAAACATTAATTGGTAGAACATATGTAGAATTCTACTAGTCTGAATAGGTATAGGATAGCAGCAGTCTTTTTAATCACATCACTATTCAACCACTAATTGGTGTGATGATTAAGGGACATTAGAGGGAGCACTTTGACATCTGATTCTTTGAACTGATGTCGCTCAGGCTGCACTGTATTCATCATGGCCAGACTGCTTTTTTAAATAAAACGCTCTGATTCCCAAATGTGGAAAATACTGCATTAGGATCTACTGAGGTGATTAGGGAATTTGAGAATGATTCTTTTATTTAACTAGTGATTGACTGTATCTGCACAAACTATTCATATGAATAATGCATGGGTTACTGAGTATCAGAAAGAGCTGAGAAGTAACATCAAGAGATTTTCTCTTTTCTCATAGTGTCAATAATTAAATATTAATACACATTTTAAAATGTACCAGTTTAATCATTTAGCAGTCAAACTCCTACTCATGCATTTTTTAGATTAACTAATTACTCTGCATTTTCTCCTATCGATACCATATGCTGGCATTTATAACCATTTTAATGGAATAAAGGGGTTTAAATGCTTATATATGACATCACTTATACTTGGTCTAAGAAATGCATGTTATAATTCTTGATTTTTCTGTTTTATTTTAGTTTCATTGTCTTAAGGTATACTCATTAGAATATCTCAACAGCTCCTAACTTGCCTGACTGCTACAAATTAGTGCTTTTATGCACATTTTCTGTTTATCAAATTGTAAATACTAGCTGATGGCAAGTTATACCAAATCATTTCTTAGTCTGCTGCAAAAGGTTCCTTCTTAACATGTGGCATTTTTGGGGTGCTCTGCAAAACCACCTCTAACCTCTTAACTTCCTCTGAACAGAGTTCTTCAGATTTGGTTTTCTACAGATTTGATGTTGGATGATTCCCCTTCTCACAAAGCAGTACTCACCAAGGGTTTTTAGTTCCAGGTGTATTTCTGATTGTAACCATTTCAAAACCAAAGTGCCTCACAGTTGCAAATTGATTTTACACATCCATATATGACAAAACGAAAAATGCTTGTCTGCTGCAAATGCTGAATTCTAGGTAAGTCTAATCAACTTATTCCCCTTCATTAAAGCTTCACTGTGAACTTTCATCTTCTGCTTAGCTTAATATTCTTTCGGACATGGATTGCTATATGTGCACTTTCCTGTGGTTATTGGATGGAGATAAAGGTGCCTTCTTGTGTAGGTGTATTGGAAAACTGAACAAATAACAAGGCTAGCTTCTCTTTCTTTAGCCCTGCTACTCACAGTTGGGGTTTTTTTGTAAACCATTGCCTATACTGAAACCAGTACTGCTCTTTTGTTCTTTCCTTTCCTCTCTAGACTTTCTTCTTGCATAGCAAAAGCCTCATCGCTGTTCTGTTTAGAAATCTAGAAAAACAAAAATTATTATGAGCTTTAGGCTGAGAAATTGTAAGTGCTGGAACATAGTTTCTTGGAGAAACCTGAGCTATTGATGGTCCGTTCGTAATTACTCACCAGATCTGTTTATAAGTGTTTTAAGTCCTGGAAGACATGTGCTTACTAGAAGTAAAAGGAGCTGAAAGACCAATTTTAGTGTGAAGGAAGTAGTATAGCTTGCTGAATGCTGTGTTTTAAACAGGACTGGTAGCACTGTCGATTATGAAGTTGCACTGAAGTGTTCATTACAAGACCCAGCTTGTAATTTGTCTGCAACTTTGCCATGTATTTGGGCAACAATTTTCCAAGTACCAAGCTGTCAATTCTTTTATGCATATTAAAAAAATCATTCATATATGCACATAAAAAAATAACTAAAGTATGAATAAACAGGTCTGGGAGAAGAGTTTGGTTTTGATCTTTTAACCAATCCTGGTAGCATTATATTTAAAACTCACTAGTGTCTTCATGCTTTAAAGCAAGGATGTGTAACAGGCTGGGGATTGAAAAAGTATGTAGGTACAACAGAACTGTCCAGAAGCTTTGAAAACCTTATCTTGATCAGTTTCTGCTGCATTTTTATCACAATATACAGTGGAGAGCAGTTATCTGCATCATCAGTTGTGGCTCCTTTGCTTATAATAGTCAGTATTCTTTGCTTACAGTAGCGTCCTGGTTTTAGGAACTCCTGAATTTGTGGTGGTAAACCTCAGGAAAGATTTGAGACTTTCATAATGATTTCTTCTTTTGTTTTATAACTGATGTATTGTTTGAACAGAGTGTTGAAAATAAACCTAGTATCTCTTCCAGTATTGATAATCAGAAATAATGTTTTTGTGAGTCTTCAGTCAGCAAAGATGCTAGGTACTCCTTGGTATAAGAATGTTCCTTAAAGTGTGTGTGCTTCCTATGGAAGTAATGGAAACTGGTGGGTCCAGTCTCTGGAGCTGTGGTGTTGCCATGTTGAGGCACATTCCTGTCTTCAGAAAGCTACATGTACGTGTTTTCTGAGTCACTTCTTCCATCTTCAATCAGTCAGTTTCATCGGCAAGTATGTGGAACAATCACTCAGCAAAAGTTTGTTGCCCTTTAATAGTGAGAACAGAACAGCAACCTATTGTTGCTTACTCGCTAGCTGATGGGGAAGAGGTTTCCTTATATAAAGATAAAGATGCTACTACATGCATTCTGTTTGAAGATTTATCAAGTTGCAATTCATGTATTTTCCTTTAAAAAAAAAAAAGTTGAAGATTCCTTCTTCACGTATCATGTGAGAAGGAATGTTATTAACATTGCTAAATCAAGTAAACAAATTAAGAAGCGTCCAAATGACAACTTGTGTAGTTGCCTTAAAAGATATGCACTATTCAGGAAAGACAAAGGTGTCAAGTGTTTTACATTAGTTATGCAACAGACAGTAAAATGATAGCAAGGGTGAAACTGAATCTTTATGGATCAAAATCACTTTAGGGAAGGGTAACAAACTTGTTTCTAGTGTGTTGAGAATATGCTATAGAGTCTCCACACAGCAGGTTTAAATTTGGCTATGGCTGTAAATAGAAATCAATCTAATCATAGAATCATAAAAATGTAGGTTTGGGAGGGATAGTGAGAAAATTTCTGGGTTGTGACAGAACGATATATAGCTAGACATTTCTTGACAGATATTTGTATAAGCCACTTCTAAAAGCATATAATGTTGGAGACTTCTCATTTGTAGTGTTTAATCAATGCAACAGCAAGTTTTTTCCTAAAATATATTTAATTTGTTGAAGATCAAATTGTCATCTTGTCCTTCTGCTTGAAGAACAATTGATGATTGTTCCCTTTTGGTATAAAATCTGTTATGTTAGAACATTCCTGTTAGATACCCTTCCTGTTCTCTATTTTACTTCAACTCTTCTTTGCTGATCTTGTTTTTGGAAACTGTTATTTTGTTGCTTTTATTTGGATTTTCATTTTCTGCATCTTTTGCTAATTGTGATGATGAAAAATTACACAATTTTTCAGCTGACATCTAGCTAGCACCAAGTAGAAGGAAATAATTTCTTTACTTCATATGCTGAACTATCCCACAATGTGCTGTCCCCTCTGCAAGAGCACTGTTCTCTTGTGTTTGACTTATGGCCTAAATTCTGACCCTTCAGTTTGCCTTGATTTTTAAATTCTTATCATGACTTTTAAAATGTTCAATATTTCCACCTTCCCTGTTTCCCTTATTCCATCAAACACGGTGTCGGCAGAAACTATTAGTACCTTCTTCTTTTCCAGCTATCCAAGTCACTGGGGTCCTGGGTGAGTCATAAAGTGTCTTGATTCAGGTCCTTTCTTGGTGACAGAAAAGAAGCTAGGGGTTGTTTTTCAGCAAGCTGTGCACTCACTGGATATTTGTTTTATTTAGACCACATTTTTAATGGGCTTATGAAAATGTGCTATGGAATATATATTAAAAAAAGTTTACTCAAGATTTGTCACATCTACCACTTATTCTTGAGTCCATTCATCCTCTTAATGATATAAAATAAGATTGATTTAACTTTGGTTTTACATGCCCATGTTGGCTTTTTTTATATCACATTATAATTTTTAATACATGCATGCAGTTTTCTCTGCTGGGGGCTATAATTGGTATTTTCAGTCCCTTTTTTGTGAAGGGAAGCATTATGTCAGTCTCTTCTGGCCTTTTGGAACTCCAAGCCCTCAGAGTCTTTGAGTGCAAATGATAGTGGTCCACACATTGCTTCAGTTAGCTCCTTTATGACTCAGTGATAGATGAACCGCATCTGTATGATTAAAAGTAAAATATTCCCAAACCTCTTTTTTCCATACTCAAGCCTGCAACCCTATGTTCTTGCTAAAAATAGTATTTTCAGTAATAGCTATGGCCATACCATGCCATCTTCATAAAGAGAGCAGGGAAGGCTCTGAATAATTCCGTTCACTCTGCATCATTTGTTACTTGCTCTCCTTTCCTGTACGTAACCTGTACTTCTCTTTATTTTCTTCTTACTTCTCACGTATATGAAACAGTTTTCTTCTTATTATTACTCCTTGCTAACTGAAATTTACTTGGTGCCTTAGCTTTCTGATTTTATTCCTACAGTGCTTGTGCTGTTCATTTATACTTAGAAATTTATATACTTAGGTATGTGTCATAGTTTCCCTGCTTTTGTGATTTTGATTTCCAGGCCATGGGGGGAGACACGGTACAATCATAAAGTTCTGTGAAGTGCTTGCTTTTTTAATTTTTTTGCTTTGCTCAGGAATAGTTTCCTTTTGTGCATTTCTGTCAGGGTTTGCCCTTTCTCCTGTTTTCCTTTACTGATCAGTGTATCTTTCAGGTGACGTACCAAGCTATGCCTGAGTCTATTGAAATTATATTTTCTGGAGTTCACTGTCCTCATTCTGTTACCCTCACAACTTTCTATACTTGGAATTGATCGTAATGCTATTAGAGAGATAAATTATTGTAAGACATTTTGATTTTTTTTAAATTCAGCCTGGAAAACCAGAGATCCTAATAATGGCAGGGTGCAGGTATTTTTTGACGTGATAACTGACAAACTTTGTTAGTAACAGTCATTAAATCAGAAATGCTAATATAAAATTCTAAGTAGTATCAACTCTTACTAATTGAGGTATCAAGCTGAATTGACTTCAGCCTTACATTTAGTAAACAGGAAGTCATAGAATAGATAATCACAAAACGCAATGTTCATCAGGCTTTTTTTGGGTGTTAATTTAGTATAAATTCTATGGAATTGCCAACCTTTATTTTACTATTTTGTAAGACAAACTCAGAAGTCAATAAAACTATTTAGATCTGTGAACTGAACTAAACAGCTAAAGCACATGAATTTTGAGGAGTTTGTTATTAATTCAAATACAAAAGTTATCCGGAATTTGCATCCCGATTTGTAAAGAAGAGTTTCAGGCTGAACTGGAAAACAACTTCAAAAGGACTATTTAGAGGTATGAGAATAACCCATAAGGAATTGAAAAAATTGGGATTGATGGGCAAAGCAGGAAGTACAGAGGGAAAAGTGAGAACTTTGAAAAGTCAAGTTGAGTCACACCTGGTGAAAGAAATTAAAACAAATAGTAAAAGGTTATTCAGCTATATAAAACAAATAGTGAAAGGTTCTTAAGCTATCTAAATTAAAAGAAATAAAAGAACACAGAAAGTCAGTGTGAAGATAGGATTAAACATCCTAGATATTGTCTAAAATCAGTGTAAATCATTTTCCTAGTTTCAGTAAAACGGGGGTAAAACAAGAGGTGGCTAATGGGCAGACTAGTGCAGAAATGGCTATTATCCCACAGGCCAGAAGGAAAACTTGGAGGGTTTCATCTCTCAAGTCAAAGGGACAGGAGAATGTCCATAAAAGTATCACAGAAAAATTGACATGTGAAATTATAGGCCTAAGAGTAAAGCAAGCTCTATGTTGTAGCACTTTGTTAAAGAATAGCTGATGCAGATTCTGTATGTTAAAAGACAGAATTGATGGGCAGCTGTCAGTCTCATGTCAGCAGCATGCAAAACTTTGAAAACAAATTTTGAAGCAAAGATACAGTAAACACTTTAAGGTAAATATAAGATGGAATAAGACATACTGGGCTTTATTATAGGGATAGAGCATGACATACAAGATTTTTTTTTTACCGAATTAATAATGAATTATCATCTGCTTATATTAGAAAATTAACATGGATAGGGACTGGCTGGAAAGGAAACAAGTGAGTAGTGCTTAAAAAAGAGCTACTGGGCTTTGAGCAGAGCTTGTTGAAGGATCAGTCTTCAGATTCATACCATTTAATATTTTCATTAATGAGCTTGACATAAATATTAGGAGCATCTTCCCAGAAAGCTGACAGGCACTGTCAATACAGAAGGAAGTGTAACATCATAAAGAACTGTGACACTGAAGTTTAGAATAAAAAAAAAAAAGATAAGAATAAATTTAATACTGCAATTAGGAGGCTGTACAGCCAAGGGCTGAAGTTAAGAATGACTAGGAGCTTAGTGGTTGGAATTAAGAGAAAAGATGATTTAGAAATACCAGCTGATCAGAGGGTAATGGCTCCATCAACTGGGTGAGGAAATCTGCATGTGAACTGAACGTGAAAGCAAGAGAGAGAGTAACTGATCATCCAAGTTGTCACTTCCAGTCTCCTGTATACTTCAGTGTTTTGGACCATAGGTGTCTGATACAGCATGCTCAATTACTTGATAGATTTTCTGTGCTGACCTGCAACCTGTTAAAAGGGGGTATTGATAGTATGTAGAATAAATTGCTTTTAAATCACTTCAGATACCATAGTGATGAGTGTCATTGAAATAGTCATGGGGGAAAATAGTTGTACCTTCAAGTAACATTTTGAATAGTGTGCAGTAAATAAGGCTACACACTAAGCACAACTGTTGAGAGACTATTGATTTAGTGAGCACTCTGTTCTGTCTTCTGAGTCAGGCAGCACTTCTGTGTAAAATAGCATATGATCATATCATTAAAACTGGTGGTTTTGCTGCATACATGTGAAGTGGCCAAATCAAGTTTTGAAAGAGCAAACCTTTTTTAGGCACTTTTGAATTTAAGTGTTTGACTTCACAATGCCTGTGTGTGTTTTATGGTGGCCAGTATCACCTATGGGTTCTGCTGTGTTCTCCAACCAACTCTACGTACCTTTACTTCAGCCTTCAATTTCTACAAACGTTATTGTGGGAATGAGGTTAATAAACAGGGGTGATATACCTCATTATGTATTAGTTTCTGGCCTTCGTTTACCTCCGTGGATCATTTGCAGTTTCTCTTTACGATGTAACAATTTGTAGCTGACAGATGTGGACTGATGCTGTTAAATATCTTTTTAAGGTGTGCGCTCTGATGTGTGTTCTTTTCACTTGCTGCTGATACTCTGCTATGCAGACATCCAACTGCTTTGAGGCTGATTTAGCTATATAAAAAAATCCCCAAGTAATAACACTGATTTTGATGCCATTCAGAAAAATATATGTTAACTGAACATTTTTTCCATTCTGTGGGACTTCATCACAGGTTGGTCCTTAGCTAAATTACGTAGTTATCTTTTGCTTTAGTATTTGTATTTCTTGATTCCACTTCCAGGACTCCTGATATCCTAAAAGTTTTTGTCCTTTGGATAAGCATTATTTCCATATCAAAATTAAAAAGACTTTTCTTTCTCAGAAGTTGCCATTGGCTGTTGGAAGGTGGCTTTCATTGCTATAGAATTAAAAAGGAGTGTCAGGGAAACTGGCTTAATATCTGTTATTTTGAAACTCGGTGTAGCTAATGCTGAAGCATCAGTACTTTGTAAAGTATGGAGTTAATGAGCATTTGTTTCTAACTTTTGATGACTGATCCCAACAAACTTTTGTTTTAAAAGAAAAGGTGGGGTGGCGGGAGCGTCGCTTTCACTTCAGTCACATCTGTAGTAGTTAGAAATAATAGATACAGAAAATCTTTTTTTAAGATTGGATCTATAAGCTTTAGGACAAACTTCACTTTCCTTATAATTCCATTGCATTTTTGACAATGCTTGGACCATTTTACCTATCCTATACAATCAGGGAGCTATCTGCCATCATTGCTTTAGTGTAAAGCTTTCAGAAGAAACTTCGGGAGAGCGTAAGAAGCCAATGAATCTCAGACAGTAATGTATATGCAGTAACTATTTAAGAGTTGGGTGGATGTAGCAGAAATTTTAATTACATAAGAAATATTATTTGCATTCTGTTTCTCAAAGATTGTAACAGTAGTAGTATTAGTGATATATGTGATATATGACTGCATGTGTTTGTATTACAGAGTACCTGAGAGACAAGGGGGCAGTGTGCATCAGAGTATGTGGCCGTTTCTTGTGCTGGAAGAGTAGTCCTGTTGTTGGTGCTTTCTCTGGAGTTTTTCTTTCTCATTTATGTTTTCCTCTGCATGTATTTGCTAGGGAATGGACAAACAATGCGAGAAGGATCTTGCATATATTTGTAGCAATAAGTCTGAAAAGCTCTGTTGCCACCAGGGCTCTAGAAAAGCTGTGGAGAGGTACAGGGTGTTGCTAGGCAACACCGCATGGCCACAGATAGTATTTTTCTTTTAATTTATTTATTCTTCAGTTTGAGTGTGTCCTGCTTGGAGCCATTTGGGTAATAGTTAAGCAAGCACATAGAAATCGGAGAGCTGCAGGAGTGGAATAAAGGAATGCAATATGAAAAAATAAGAAAGGAAAAGCCATGACACATAACGAAACAAACCAAAAGACATGAAATAATTAGTAAGGACTAGGGGAAAAAAGTAAACAGGTGTGGGGAAACAGAACAGGAGAGAAAAAAACCTAGTTATGAAGAAAAATAAAAGGAAAAGGAAAGATAGGGCACTATTGAAGAAAAATTTAAAATTGAAAGCTCAAACAATGTATACACAAGCGAAACAGGGAAACTGCTGCTTAAGAGTAAGAATTAAAAATCTGAGATAAAAATGGCTTTGAGAACAAAAAGGATAAATTTGGTCATTGTGTTAAAAGAATAATGATTTGTGTGTCTTTTTGCTTTGCAGCCACCCTGCTCTATCCTATTGCTCTGTTTGCACATACCCGATAGTAGTGTGAGTGTCAACTCAGGAGCTGGGGACCAATTAATAAATCCAGTATGTTTTCCAGAGAGCAAAAATATTTTAAAGAAAGAGTTTGTGTTATTTAGTTAATATTCAGTGATTATGTTTGAAAATAGTATATTCAAAATGATGTCATTGCATTTTATTGTAAAATGTTGGATGAGTATACTACCGGTACTAGGTTAAGCTCTGGTTGTAGTGTAGGAGGGGGTTGTTCATACTCTTCAAGTTAAACACATCAAGCAGGGGCAGGTCTGTCCTGTGCAGTGTTCTGGGAACTAAAAGCCCTTCACTTGCAATAATTTGAGCCACTTCTAGACTTGAGTAGCATAGCCATGTGAGAAAAATGCTGTGACAGAACCAGCCCTGCTGAGAGACCCCATTTATTAGCACAGGAACTGTGTGCTCCCTAGCCCAAATGTCTTGAGGAGCACTGCTTGTGGGACCTGAACTAGACTCCTCCAAAGAGGGCTAAGCCTAGCTCACACCAAGGAGCCTTGCATCACACTTCTCTTCTTGGCTCTGTATGTCCCTCCTTGCTTGGGAATTGCTGGGAAGGTACTTGCCCAGTGCTTTGGAACTTGCTTGAATTGCTCGCCTCAGCTTGAACATAGCAGTTTTTAAGAGAATGACAAGAAGGGGAATAAAGCAGTCTGAGCTGTTTGAAGGCAGGCCAGGAGGTTTTGGGAGAAGCAAGCTATTTGGGTTGAGACATGAAAGTTTCCAAAGGAGTAAAAACCTTACAAAGAAGACAGTAAATGAGACACAGAACTAGAAGAGTGCATAGTGCCTTACAGAGGTATTGTTAGATGCTCTTCTCTCTAGGGTGGTAAATGGAGCTGAGACCAGAGGCTATATATTTATCCTGGAATGTTGTTTTCAAGCTGCATGTGAATAAACAGTGTTATAGCAGCATTCTCCTAATGCTCTTTCACTGTGAAAAGAACTTTTGAATGTCCTGCTGACAAAAGTAGCTACACATAAGCCCTGTTCATTTGTGTGTATAGGAAAGTTCTTGTTCATGTCATTTCTTACAGAAAAGAAACTGGTACCGTTTTTTCCCTTAATTTTGTATTGGGAGATTCTTAAGTTTATTAAACATGAATGGTATCTTATTCAAAGAAAATAATGCTTATTTGAGCAGTTTTCCCTCAGTTTTGATTATGTCTATGTGTCTGTAAATAGATGACACAACAGATGGTGATAACTTCATAGGATCTGCAACCATTTTAATAGCCCCCTACCTCTGATTTTCTGAATATTTTTTTGAGACAGAAAAAATATTTTACAGCAAAGGTACTGTTCTACTTTGTTGCTATGTGTCCATTGCTGTTGCCGGTGCCAACCCCCACCTCCGCCCCCTTGACTTGACATTCCACCTCCTTAGCAATGAGCGTAATGTTTCATTTTGACTAACTTGGCTTGATGCATGATATTTAAAGCTATGTAATTGTGTTGACTGTTAAAGAGTTTTGGCTCCCAGTAAACCAATTTAGTGGTTCTTTGTGCATTCTTTTACATGCTTTCCAATTTCACGGTGGTGTGGGTTTTTTTGGGGTGTTTTTTTTTTTTTTTTTTTTGGTATGCTTCCATGTGTCTCTTCTGACTTTGTATATAGTAGTCAAAGGTCACTGTCTTACTGTATGTGGACCCTATAGTTACAATAAGGTTTTAGATAGGAGTCAGTGATGAGCATAGTAAATAATACATATAAATATAGTAGTCTTTCCACAATTTTTTGTCTTTATGATATTTTGGATAACAAGAAAAAAAACAGGTTTTCATCTGATTTAGCTATTTCACATGGCAATTAATTTAAAATGTATTTAAACACTTGGCTTTCCTGAACATCTCAATCTTTATGGCAAGAACTATGTCATAGGCACTGAAGTATTTTTCATGCAGACTGTCACCGTTTTATTCTACTAAGGTAAGGAGAGGATGGGATTTTTCCCACCCCTCCTACAGGACAGAAACATTGAGTTGCTTGGAGCCCAGAAGTCAAATCCCTTGGAACTGTCATCAGTTCCTTGGCTCTTGGCCTTGTATTTAGCATCTTTTCAGGCTCTTTCCAGGGCACTTAAAGACTATTTTATGCAAGTCTTTTAGATGTTGGAGAGAATTGGGAGTACACAATTTAGTAAGTGGTACACAGAATATGGTTCAGCTGGTGCATGTGTTTTCTAACTGGGACCTTGGCAGGACGTTGCTGTTGTGGTTTAGGCACAGCTGGCAACTAAACCCCACACAGCCACCCACTCACTGCCCCCACCCAGTGGGGTGGGGGGGAGAAACCAGAAGGGTAGAAGTGAGAAAACTCATGGGTTGAGATAAAGACAGTTTAATAAATAAAGCAAAAGCCATGTATGCAAGCAAAGCAAAATAAGGAGTTAATTCATGACTTTCCATGGGCAGGCAGGTGTTCCGCCATTTCCAGAACAGGGCTCCATCACACGTAACAGTTACTTGGGAAGACAAATGCGATCACTCTAGGCATCCCACTTCCTCTTCCTTCCCCCAGCTGTATATGCTGAGCATGACATTATAGGGTATGCAGTACCCCTTTGGTCAGCTGGGGTCAGCTGTCCCAGCTGTGTCCCCTCCCAACTTGTTTGGCACCCCCAGCCTACTCGCTGGTGGGGTGGTGTGAGAAGCAGAAAAGGCCCGGGCTCTGTGTAAGCACTGCTCAGCAGCAACTAAAATATCCCTGTATTATCAGCACTGTTTTCAGCACAAATCCAAATTATATTGCCATGCTAGCTACTGTGAAGAAAATTAACTCTGTCCCAGCCAAAGCCAGCATACTTGCCTAGTTAGTTCTCATAGTTATTTGGGAAAGAAGCTTATGCAAAATCATGAGAAATAGCTTAGGCAGATTAGCTTCAGCAGAATTCGTTGAGAAATTGTGTCCTGTAGTGTTGGTTTTTTGTGTTTTTTTTTTTTTTTTAATGTTGAGGCAACTACAGGGAGCTGTAGTGCATGGTAAACACAGAACCATGAAATAAAATGGTGTGGGGTTTTTTTGTTGCACTTCTGAAAAATACTGTCATTGGAGACTAAAATGTACCTTACATGTTTTACAACATGAGAGGGTAGAGTCTTGGGCTGAGGAAGCAAGCCTGCTACATGTAGTTTGCTTTTATTCCTCTGTGTAGGGCTGGACTGCATAGATTCAGGATTATTGTTTAAGCATTTCATTGTAACTTTACTTTTTGAAAAGCACTTTTATTTAATAATTCTTTAGGTATGCACAAAAAATAAGAGGGGTTCTGTAAGTTGGTGCTCTCAAATATGTGGAGTTAATTCCTTAAATTCTTGATCTTTGGCTTCTAAAAAAACAGGGACTTTTGGGTGTGTGTTTTTTCTTACGCTCTTTGTTGAAGGTCAAGAACATAATTATTTTTTAGGAGTACAGTTCTACCTGCATTTTAAAGATTCTTCCTTTTTTTTCCAGGTTATGAGCTCTGTAAATGTTAATTCTCAGTATGAGTCTGGTCTTTACCTACATACTCTCATTTTATTTAATCTTGTTGAGTCAGGGGAGTATTTGTCTAAGCAGAGTAAAGAATCCCAAGGGAGAAGCAAGCTTGGTTGAGGTATGGGCAAGTACTGGGAGGGGAGGGAGTACAGCATTTGGGGTATTTTTTTTTTCTTACTAATTTTTGCTTAGTTGTATTTTCACTGTCAAATAAAAATTGTATATTTAGAAATTCTTTGTGGAGCGTGTGTCTCTCTACTTAGACTTCATGCCTTAAAGAATTAAATTGTAAATTTATGCTAAGAGTACTGGGGAATTGGAGGATTCAGCTGTCAATAATGGGTCCCAGACAGGATCTTAAACTTCTCTGAAGGCTCTCATGTAGTGCTCAGGCTCTCCAGTAGGAAAAAGGCAGGATTATGGCTGCACTGAGAAAAAAATAGTGTCTAGGTGAAGCTTGTCATGTTCTAAGAGATGATGTGTATTGTTCCCTGCTAGAGCCCTCCCATACAGGGAAGCAGCCTTAAAAGTGTCCCTTTGGATGCAGAGGGAGCAGTAGCTTGTTGCCAAGTCCTCCCATTCATCTACTGATCAAGTTTAACATTTGTTCTAGGAAGAGAAGGAAAAAAGTGGGAGAAGCAAAGGTTTTCCTTCTTTTTGTTCTCAAAGTTTTCTCTGCCTTTTAAAGCTGAGTCACAAGGGGAGGAGCATTATAACATGTCCTGTCTAGTGGCATCACCTGCATTCTCTGCTCCTTTATTATCCAGCTGTGCCTCTGCTGTCTTGCATATCTTTTGTAGCTTTTGATTCTTTTCTTTCTTTGGTCTACTATTCTTTGTGTTGCATGCTTGGTCCTTTCAGAATGTCTTTTCTTATCCTCCCTGTATCACTTCTATCTGATGTGTTATCCATTGCCAAAACACGTGGTGTCTGCATCTGCTCTGACAACAGCAGGTTGAATGCAAGCAAGATACCATACCCTTATGTGAACATGAAGGCTGTTATAAACTTGCCACTTGAAATTTGTGCATGAAACAGCATGAAAAGGAAGTTAGCAGAATACCATCTCAGATCGGAAGATCTTTCACAGTCCTGGTAAAATTGCAAACTAAAGTGTTATGTATGTTTAACAAGTAATTAACTTTTATATAATTACCTGTCTTTAAGTGCACCTTATTTTAAAGTATGAAAACTTTAAAAAATCTGAAATTGTCTGCTTCCACTTCAGAATTCATGGTTACATTAACAGTATTTCTGGCTATTAATAAAGAAAAACAGATGTACAGTTTCAGAAAATGTCTGAGACACTGGAGTTTCCTAGTAGCAGTCCTGTTTTAGCAATATATTCTTGTTTGTAGAGAAAATGTGATACTTCTGTTTGAGTTTGCACATGCATTATTTTTAGTGCCTTAAAAATAATATTTCTCTAAAGAAACCTGAGAAAAATTAACACTGTTATGCTCATTAGGCATTGATTACAAACACCCACAATTCTATTCAGTATTTTCTCTATTGATTTTGTTTGATTACTAACACTTAGAGCTGGTTTTCTCTTGAAAGTCTGCTGTTTTTGATGCATTGTTATCCGTATTTTTTAAAGAGCCTGTCTGGCCAATGTGGCTATGTCACATAATGAAAAAATTGTTATAAGGAATGTTCATGTATTATGAATGGCATGCTGTCAAATGTTATGTAAATACCTGAGGGCTCAATATACTTTCTGCAGATATTAGGAATGTGTAGATATAAAAAAAACCCCACCTGTTTTTCCTTTGGGAACAGCTGGTCAGGTATCAGTTTTAAGCTGCTTTTCCCTCTGTTTGGAATAAGAACCCCTTGAAAATGAGTCACAGTAAATAGGAAGGAGGAATTTAGTAGGCAGATATTGTGTAGATCATAGTATCTTCCAGTTCAGATAAAAAAAAAAATCCTCTTACTTGTTTAGTTTTTAAGATTGCTCTTAGATAAACCCCTTTGGCAAATGACATTGGTTTTGTCAGTTGCTCAATACAAAGATAGTTCAAGGGGGCTTCCTGTGTGGAGTACAGCTGTTGGCTACTGAATAACTTGAATGAATTGTAGCACCAACATTCGAATAAATGCAATATATGTAAGCCATGTTACCCTATAGCAGATGGGTGCTTAAGTCTGTGAGAGAAGATCAATGAAATAATTTAGGTTTTTGTGTTGTTTCAGTATAGAACGGCAGTCTGTTCCAAATCAAGAGAGAAGTCTGCTAAGAATATTTAGGTTTCATTGGAATAAAGCATAATGTTATATAAGTTTGCATCAAAAGAAGTAGATCCAAATTTATAATAATTCTCTATTAGTCTGTTTTTAATAATTTTTCTTTGGCATGTAATCCTGTTTAATTAGATTCTACTCTGTTGTTTCAAGATTCCATAAACTGAAGTCTTATATACCAGCTGCTAAAGCAGGAGTTACTGTCTAAATGATATTCACAATGAGTATTTGGAAGGTTTACAATTATACCCTTGCTAATAAATTGTGCTATTTTCCCCAACAGTTTTAAGTGCTAATCTTCAGAAGGCATTTTAAAATTAGCTAAAATTCCGTCAAGAGATTTACAAAAATTGTTAGCATGAAGATAATTATGTCACAGTCCTTGGACTCCATCTCTGATTGTGTGCATAAATCAGAAAATGTCAGCTGTGTTTTCCCTTAATAATTATCCTTGCAGCAATATATTACAGTTTAGATTACTATTATAATGTTGCTTTAGGTTTATAAAACACTAGTTATTTCTAAAGTTTTCTGCTGATGAAATAATTCACATTTGCAGAATAAGAAGTGATTATTGGTGTTAACATTTTATATATCAATAAGATCATCAATGTGGAAATAAACATTCCACACGTTTTATACATTCCCCTGAAGAATTCAGCTTTTTTATTACAACTCCGTTAAGGGAGATCATTTCTACAGTATGGCCAACATTTTCAAAAGAGCTAGCTAATGTGGTCAGCCTTGTGGTATGTGTGGGACTTGTCTTTTAAAGGAATTTTTCGTCCAATATTTGAGACTTTTCTTGCTGAATCTAACTATACAGGATATAGGTACTTACAGTAGATTCTGTAAGTCCTCAACAGTTTTGGCAATCTGTTTTTGGAGCCTGCTTCCTTAAAGGTAATTAATTGAAATATCAGAGGTAGCTACTACATCCTTCAGAATTTCAACCAGGTTGTCTCATCTTAAGCACTTGGAAATCTAGGTACAAATACTTTTAATATGCACATCTAAAAATATGGCTGCATAAACATTAGAAATTTAAGATACAAGATACTCTGTAGGAACATTTTTCATGGATTATAAAGGAGAAAACAGGAGAAAAATGGATTTGTTTTAGTATTAGCAGCAGTAAATAGAGACTGAACAGGTGAGAGATGTTCCATCTTTCAGTTGCTGTATGTTCTTTTGTTCTTTAATACACAGAGAACATTTGATGCTAAAAATGTGAGATTTACTTTCAGAATTGTTTGGAAAAAACCTCAGACTTTCTAAGAAAATTTCCTAAAGCCATGTGGAAGCAATGAATTCCAAGAATTCAGTAATTCTACTTATCTAAAAACTTCTTTCACAGTAAAGAGATGGTATTTTAAGTCAGTCTTTTGATTTGGCAGTGTATCAACTAGGATAAGAGATCTACTCAACTTCAGTGATACGGGCTGCCTTAGAATAGGTCTTAGCTGTTGTCAGATCAAAAGATTTTTATTTCTCAACTATCTCAAAATGTGTGTAAGACATTATCTGTAATACTAACACTTTTGAAAGTCTGCAGTGAAGTATTTCAGGATAAAGTAGCAGGATATATGGCTTAGTGTGATCTCACTCTCATTTGGGTGGAAAATTTAAGGTTGATTTCAATGGAAGCGGGGTCGCTTCTTTTATCAGTACTGTATTGCAGAATGGGCAAGTTTGAGTTACAGTAGTCTTAAAAGTCGGACTCTTAGGCCTGTCATGGCAGAGCAGAGGCAGCAATGCTTTTGTGATTTTGGGAGATCCTCATTGGTTACACCAGGCAACAGACGACTTTTGGCTTCTGAGCTACTTCTGCAAAGGACAAATCAAGAATTGCTTTTCAAATGACTAAGCCAAGTAAAGAGGGCTTTTCCATCCAAGGCAAAAACATAGAGAAGAAAGCTAAGCTGATGCGTATTTAGAGATGTGCATTAAAAAGTACAATTTCACTTTTACCAGAATTCTAGGTTTTGTTTAAAACTAGAGGGAGTGTTCATATTCTCCAGCTACGTGAGCTAGCTTGCCACTTCAGCCAGTGTCAGAGTAAGAGTACTTTGGACTTGGTAGTTGCTGACTTTCATCAGACTGGTGTATAAATTCTAAAGTTTATGTCATGATGATATTATCACTTACCATGACTGAAGATACAGAATTACGAGCACATAGTCCTTGTTCCCAGTTTGCAGTTTATTTTATTAACAAGAATAAATTGCAGTAGGAAAAAAAAAAATCATATTTTTGTGGCTATGGGAGGAAAAGCTTTTCAGTTTGTTCATTAATCTTCCTTCTTCCTCACATTCATACATTCATCATTCATCTTTCTCATTTCTGATTAGGTGTTCCACCAGTATGCTGTGTGTGATGCCACAGATATTTGTGGATATCTGGTCTACAGCTCCATTTTAAACTAGTTTTAGTTAAGATCTCATATAATAACTAAGCCATTTATTTTTATATATATAAAATCTCTTCCTGATGGTCTTGCTTTTTCATTCATTTAAAAACCTCAAAATATTTATTCTAGAATTCTTTAAGAAGCAGTTATTTAGACTTTTGTGGCTTTTTCACATGCAATGGTAATTTGACTTATGATGACCATGTCCTTAATAATATGTCTGTAGTTATTTTTCCTCCTGAACTTCTCAAAGTTGATATTTAGTTTAATATCATACAGCGCTATAGATCTATCAATAGCAATAACATACAGTGTACTACATAATTATTGAATTATAGAGTTAAAACTTCTAGACTTTATACGCAGATAAAATCACTTGGCAGTAAGCCACCAAACTCAAGTTTTTTCATTGCTCGTGTTTTGATTTTTTTACTTTAGCTGTTGCTCAAAATGAAACACCTTGGAGTTTAATTGCTTATTGTACTTAAATGTGTGAAGTGTTATGGGCCAAACATACTGCCCTGTGAAGATGCTTACAGATATTAATTTATTTGGTAGCATGGATAATAGAATCAGCTCAATTTTTGCTACTTATTTAATACTTAAGAATGTAAAGCTCACCCTGGTCACAAATTACCAAAGTTTCATCATTTCCCAGACATATTTTTCAGCGTATTCCCATGCTCACAATTTCATTCATATTGTATAAACTGATACCCTTTCAGATGATGTAGAAGTGTAGCGTGTGAGCTCATACTCGGACTCATGAAGTGACATCTATACACTTGTAGCTATGCTATATATTTGGTATTTCAGACATCCTGTTCTCTTTTCTTCAGAGGACCCACCATACAGTTTTGAATGATTGCAGCTCTAACTGGAAAGTAGTGGGTATGATCAGTATTTGCTTACTGTCCTGTTCAGTATGTATGCAGTAACTGATGACATAGTGTTATGAGGTCATTTTCCTTCTGGAGTTTGCATCTGGCTCAGTTTTTATTTAATTTTTTCCTAATGGTGAAGTTCTTTGCTCTCCAGCTGCTGTACCATGGATGAGAGTTGTTAGGCTGAAAGTAGCTGAGAAAAATACTGTCCAGCAACAATTCTCAGAAATGGTAGAAGCAAGCTCATCTTCTTGCCAAATGAATTGGTACAACATCTGGTATTTGAGTTTATGAAATAAGTTCAGGTTTTTTTGTGCTGGGTTATCCATTTTCACATTGGGTTTAGAGTTGAGATGGAATATTTCTGTATGTAAGGCTACATGATCACAGCATTTTCTTTATATATGGGCCACCTTTTTTGCCCTTCAGCTGACTAACACAGCATGGTCTATATAGACAAGGAAGAAATACCAGTTGAACTTACTCTTTCTGGCATTTTCTACATGGAGAGCATCAGTTATTTTAGCTTGTACGATATAGACAAGATTTAGTTGTGTTTGATAAAAAACTTTGTATGCTTTGGCTCCTCTGTTGTTTCTACATGCTTTATAACACGAGGTTAAGAGAAATGAACTGTGTGATGCCCAGATTTTCTGAACCTGTCCTGAGATGCTGGTGGCACGGGACTGTTAAAACAGTTAAAACTCTTTTAGTGCTTGGAGCAGTATTCCAAATGCTCTGTTTTCCTGGAGGATGGGAGGCTTGATTTTTTTTACTTGCACAGATACTTTTGGTTTGCTACTGATGAATCGGGAATTTTTTATTAATTAGTATTGTCGATTTGGGTTTCCTTTGTGGATTTTAAATGACTGACCTGCCTGTATGTGCTTTGAGCTGAAGGTCAATGTATGCTGATCTAAATAATGGAATACTTCATTGCAGAGCTTCCCTGTCTTTCTCATGTAATCACTTTGAGTTTTTGAGTAGGATTTTGCCATGCAAAGGACAGTTGGTTGTAATATAAACAAAGTAAAAACATCAGTTAGCCATGGGGTAAGATTTGCTACTCATACTTAAGACAAGCATCACTTTCTATGAAGGAGAGAAAAGATGGCAAAAGTTCCAAATGCAGCTTTGTTCATTTCTCCTGCTCAGAAATGTATTTTAAATTATTAAAATGTTGCATTAAGAAGTCTATAATTTGATTTAAAAATAATGATAGTTTAAGTGTTAATTGAACAAACAAATATCTTGTTAGGTCATTTACAAATATCTAATTATTTCCTTTCCAGTAATGCTTTTGTAGCCACAAATTGAATGTGATTATGAAAATAAAGAATCAATGCACAAAAGAAAGAACTATAGGTAACTTTTATTGTATTTATTATAGCTATCTTTAAAGATGTGGACTTGGAAATTAATTCAGATATTAAAAACTGTCAAAGCAATAGGCACAAATAATAGTGGACATATTTTCTTTAAAGCTACTGCGTAAAAAGCCTGACAATCCTGCCTTCAAGGTTGTTAGTAACTGTTAGGCTTGCAATTTGTTTCTTTTACACCCATACGGCAAAATTATGCCTCCCAGAGGTAAGTTCTGGTATTGGAGAAAGGTGCCTCAAGAGAATAGGGATAACCTAAAAGCCTCCTGTATTGACGAAGCCTCAAGAGAATATAAAAATCCTACGAATGACGCAGATGATGAGAGTATCAGAGAATTCTTGTTTGCTGGTATTTCACTCAAACTTTGCACAGATACAAATTTCTGTACTTCCCAGCATCTTCTGAATCAATTTTACTGCCATTATGGGAGCAGAAGAAAAGCATCAGCACTCTGGAGTAATGGAACCATTCACGCATTTAATAATAATTAACAGAATATAGCACAGTTTTATTTCAGTTATTGACACAAAATTGTTGGCTTCGTATTACTGTTAGAAATACTGGTGAGCTCTAATCTTGAAAAAACATGAAGTGGTTGAGTTGTCTATAAGCAATTAATTTTTTCAGGTTTTGTTATGTTTTAAAAATTAAATATTAATTAAATATGTTGGTTTGTTCCTGTTTCATTGGGACAGAATTTATAACTTTTTGTTATAATTGTAAAATGCATGTTTAGGTTTCTGTTCTCATCTGTGCGTATATAGCAGCTTTGTAGTCTTGGATACTGATAAGGAAAAATTAGTATCTTTTTTCTTTTTTTTTTTTTTTTTTTCAAAAAAGAAAAAATAAAAATTCTATACATTTCATTATGGAACATTTATAAGATGATTTCCATGACAACCATATAATAAGATTCATGTTTACTTTGTTTCTGTGTTCTCAATGTCTTTTTAATGACTCCTGTGTAATTAAAACAGAATGCATAATTTGAGGTTACGTAATATAAATCGGTTTTGTTTGCATGATGTTGAATAATGTTAATACATAGTCAATATACTTTTTAAAAGCCTTATGTGGATTTGTTCATTTGTTGCAGAACTGTGAGAAACTAGAAAATAATTTTGATGACATCAAGCACACGACTCTTAGTGAGCGAGGAGCACTTCGAGAAGCAATGAGGTAAGTCTGGGTCACCATAGCAACAGTCACAGATGTGGTAAAGAAAGAGTCATTCTTCATTATTGGGGGAACAAATGAGTTCATTGCCACCATTCAGCTCTATTCTCTAAGGTATTAATTTGTCAGTGGAGAGGCTTCCCTTGAGGCTGTACTTTGGTTTTGAAGCTGCATAAATGTTAAGCCTGACTGCACAGTAAAAAACGTAAATGTTTAATTTGTTATTTAAAATGCTTAAGGGGTGCCTTGCTTTATATTTATACTAAACTCCGAGTGAATGGAAATATTGTTCATCTGAATTCTGTAAGTGTTAAAGCAATTGTGCAACGCTGTTTGAACAAACCTGCTTGCTTTTAAATTGGTTTTGATTTTTATGTATGTAGTTCCTGTGTACTCTGATTTTATCACCAGATTTACATGATTTTTGTTTTGGTAACGGAACTATCTGGCCCTTCATATATTGTAGAGATGTATATTTTGCTTACTATCCTCATATAATTGCACTTAATCCTTACTGGTGGAGGTTAAAATTAGTCAGTACGTGAACCTTCTGTCACCCTTACTTGCACTGTAGAGTATCTGGGTACAGGACTCCAAAGAAACTTGCCAGCTATAGTATCTGGAAAAGAATGATTACTATGCTGAAAGGTGGTGCAATCAAAGACAGGTTTTCTAAAGTAACTCACTGAGTGATCAGGAAGATGTTAATTATACTATTATCTGTGGATCAGAAAATTATAGTAACCTATACTTTTAAAGGTTTTGGAAGTTGGATTGTAAAATGTAATGATGCAAACACAGTGCTTCATTACGCTTGCCTGATATCAGAGTTAACTTCTTAGACTTGGGCTAACATAGTAAAAAGTAAAAACAACAATAAAAAATACCAAGAATCTTCTTGAGAAACTAATTACACCCATTTGCTTTGATTGCGTTCATAATCCCTTTAAATTTATGGACATGTGTGAATGACTTTATTTGCATGACTGACTATGTTCATGATGCTCTTGTCTCATGTACACTGCTATGAATTAAATGTTTGTAAAGGTATTCTGACTTGAAACGCAACCTGCCTCTTTTGAAGCCTTTCTTACTACCTCCAAATTATATTCTTCTGTTTCTGAACATTTCAACTACTAGTGTTGCAAATAAGTGTAAAAATAATGACATTCACCTTTCTAATTGTGATTTCTTACTTTCTGCTTGTTTTGCTTCATACGTTTAAGATTTTCTCCCTATGTGGTTGATCATCTGTGTACAGATATCTTCTGTGTAGTGCCAGTAAATAGAAAGTCATTTCAGATAAAGATTTGGGGAACTTTTGGCATATGAAGCTACTTTTTGTATTTTCAGCAAATTGGATTTCAAGTTGCTGCTGTCCTGTAACAAAATTTCCATGGGTAGGTTTGCAGCGGTTTGTGATACATGACTCAGCAGCGTTAATCCTTTAAAAAAACTTGGGAGTTGACAGCTCTTTGGTGATAAACATTTGCTAGTGAAGGGAGCCTTGGCATTTCAAAGGTCATGTTTCTGTTACAAGGACTGTGTAGAAGATTCTCATGATTCTGTGCTGTGCATACAGTAAAAAGCACTTTACTATCTCATAAATTTGTATCCTGGCTATTTCTGCTAGTGTACAAGCCATTCAGAGAAATAGTTATTGATTGTGAAGTGTGACAGATACTGTGCAGTGCTGGAATTCTCTTAATTGCAGTCAATATTATATGGTTGATTTTTTTTCTTAGTTGTTTTTATGGAGGTAAAGACAATACTTACTAAATTAAGACTGTAGTATGTTTTTACAACATACTTGAGTAACACATGAAAGGTGCAAAATGTTAATTTAGAGAGGTATATGCGTGTAGGTGTATGTATTTTTCTGAGTGTGTGTGGAAGACACTTGTTATTTTAGGCTGTACAGTTCTTTCAACTGCTATGTAGTCACCCCGTATCCTTGGTGGCTGCATTTTTATATTTGGATCCTAAGATTATCTGTAGAATATATAATTCAAATGATACATTTTGACAGATTAAAGTTTACTTTGCTTTCCCATAACTGTAGTGGACATCAGACCAGGTGTGGGAGGACATAGATTCGCTGGCCTCAGTATTGTGAGATACCTGCCTGCTTCTGGTAAGGGAAGCATGTGAAGAGGGTTACACGTTGCACACAAGGCACTAAAATCATGTGGGCATGAAAACAACAACAACAGAAAAATCCTAGTTGGATAGCTAAGCAGATATATGTGAATCTCAGATGAGCCTTAAGTTGAGTGGGCAGTCTGCCCAAATCCTCTCTGATTTCCCAGAGTGCTACTACTGGTTTGCCAGATGAGAGTTACAATGAACATTTTTCCCCAGTGCTCCTGTTGGGAATAAGACCTTTTGTTTTAACTTTATCTGTGAGAAAAATGGTCAGTTTAATATGGGGTTTAGTACATTACTAGTCTGTGAATATAACTGTGCTCTGCAGAAACAAACACTAATATCCAAGAAGGATCTTGTTCTTTTTCCAGCTCTTCAGAAACTGAATGGTATTCAAATTAAGGATTACATGAAAATAATCTTTCTTGTTTATGTATATAGATATATGCAAAATGAACTTCCTGAAAGGTTTTGAAATGATCATAAATGATCATAAAGCATATCAACTTTAGTTCTACTTTATGTATTATTTTAGACCTTGAATGAGATAATGAACTGATAGTAGTTTGCCATTACTCAGCATATAAAGAGTGGCATTGTAAGAATTTGGTTTACTTACGATTGCACATAAAATCATAAAGCATTTAATTCAGTTAATGTTTTTCTTATTTTGTTAATGTACTCTAAATGGTTTATTATATTTTAATGCAACTGCAAAGCTTAAGTAAAAAATGAAAATACATTAGTTTTTTGATGTGGGGTTTACATATGAACAGACTATTCCTTTACATACCTTGAATGTGTATATGATAATTTAATTTGGTATTTTATGTTGTAACTTGGTAGAAAAATAGCATAGATATATACCTATAATGTCAGGTTGCATAAGTAAAAGCATTAAGCTTTTGTTAAACAGAGCTGAGTTTGTTCTTAATATATAATCACTGTAAAACATCTGGATCCTGATCCTCTGTAAAGCTTCTTCTAGAAATGTAAAGGAGCTTATAAACTGGTTTGGCTGCTACGAGGGCTAAGCATTTGCGGAGGAGGAAGTGGCCTGGCTAACTGTGCTGACTTTCATAGCCTTTTCATAGGTGGCAAAACCAGAATGTGGAATGCTGCAGTAACCATTCCTCTGGGAAAGTACGGTAAAGTAGCCTTGAGGAGTCTTACAAACAAAAAACCCCACAATGGATACCCCCGGAAAGATGAAGTAACTTCTATATGTGTGGAAGGAATCCAAACCCAATTATTACTATCAATTTAGAAGAAGTTAAGGTTTAGGGACTTACTGGGTTTAACAAGGTGAAGGAGAAATTTCAGAAAGCAACAGACATCAACTGGCGGAAAGGGATATTTTTTTTTCTCTACTGAATCCATTCACTCATTTGTACAGGTATCTGTTGTTATAAAGAGAGAGAATCACAGGTGAAATTGGAAGGGACTGTTGGGTATGGTCTAGGTTTCCAGACTAGTGACTGTGTACCAAAACATGCTTTTGAGCATGCCCCCCAATATGTGTATGTTTATTTCTTTATAAATTATGTACATGTGCTACTGTACTCATGTATTAAGTGAGTTATAAAACACACACAGGTATAGAAATTAAAAAAGGATGAGGTAAAATGAAAATAAACTCTACATAATTTTAAAAAACTTTATTAATGATACAAAAAATATTTTCTACCCATATCCAAGTGGATTGTCTTACGCACACTACACTTTGGACATCACTGAGGTAGACCAGCTTTTCTGCTCAGAGCAGGGTCAAGTAGAGCAGGTTGCTCAGGGCTGTGACCAGCCAGGTTTTGTATATCTCTAAGGATGGAGACTCCCCAAACTCTGGGCATACATCCTCACAATAAAAAAAAAAACCCAACAACAAAAAAACCCAAACCCAACAACAATACTACACCCGTCCCTGCCCCCTTTTAAAAAAAAAAAACACCCTGGAATTCCTTGTATTTCAGCTTCTGCTCGTTTCTTGCCCTTTTACTGGGCACCAGTAAGAAGAGTCTGGCTCTGCTGTCTTTATTGCTTCCCATCAGGTATTTATAATCTTGATAAGTCTCCCTGAGGCTTCTCTGTTCAAGGCTAAGTGTCCCCAGCTCTCTCAGCCTCTCCTCGTTTGACAGATGCTCCAGTTCCTTAACCGCCTCAGTGTCAGTGGCCTTTTGGTAGGCTTGCTCTGCGATGTCCTTGTCTGTCTCATCCTGGGGAGACCAGCACAGGACACAGCACTTCAGGTGTATCTCACCAGTGGTGGGCAGTGGAGAAGGATCTTCTCCCTGGTGGTGATGGTCTACCTAACACAGCCCAGGATGTTACTGGCCTCTGCTGCAAGGACTGTCTCACGTTCAGCTTATCCTCCAGGACCCCTAGGGCCGTTTTGCAAAACTGCTTTCCAGATGTACTGCTTCCTGGGGGTGCTCATCCCCAGGGGCAGAACTTGTCTTTCCCCTTTCCCCTTCCCTGCTAACGTGATGAGGTTTCAGTAGGCCTGTTCCTCTAGCCTGTGGAGGTCCTTCTGAATGGCAGCCCAACCCTTTGGAGTATCAGCTGCTCCCATAGATGATACATTGCTTTTGCACAGTATACTAGTAATACACTTCAGGCCTATGTCTAGTGTAGATTTCAGGAACCTGCTGCCAGACAGATGAAGCTATCATCTGAATCTGGTGTTACAATTACTTACTTATCAACAAGGTTGGTAAGCCACCATGGTGGCTTATGGCAGTGAGCAATCAGTAACACTGGTGAGATGTTAAATACATGAATGGGCCCTACTTGTAGGTGAATATGTTTATGGTCTATCTTGTGAACATTGACAGAGTTAGTATGTGTGAAAGCTTTGCAAGTGAAAATTAAAGCTGAATATTTTTGTATAGACTTCTTGTAAAAAAAAAAATTAAACATGTTTCTTTGTGCTTTGAAATGGGCAAGGAGAGAGAAAGTTTGCTTGTCTGTTTGGATCAGTATAAAATACACCAAAGTTCTTTTGGAATTTTCTTTTGCGTTCACATATTTGCATAGGCTTTTGGATAATGTGAATATGGGAGTGAGACTTCAACTGTGATTTGCAGTTTGATAGAAACAGTTTCTGTTAATGATGATATTCACTGTTGTCTTGACAACTGTATAAGCTGGGGTTAGTAATAATCAAGCTTCTTTTAATATAGTCTAGACTGTCAGATGTATTTGACAAATAGTTTCTATGGATGGGCAAAACCCAAGAAAATTGCACTGTAAGAAATTCCATAATTTCACAGTGTTCATTAGTTTTCGGAGGAAATGTTAGGGATTTAAAAATGTGAACAAAAACAAGTCTGCAGCACAAACTACAAGATATTTAGTAACCAACTAGATAGGACTCTGGCCTGAGGTGTGGCAAATACAAGTTCATATTCTGGTTCTGAGTCAGGCAACTTGGTTTTCCTAATTAAAAAGCCACATCATGGAGCTGAAGAGTTAGCAGGCATGAAATACGAGGAAAATGAGAACAATGAAAAATGTCATGTTAAAAGTATGCCTGCTTTCCTGTATTGTTCTTAAGCTGTTCTGAGAGATGGCACCAATCTTGTACAAGTTGAAAGGGATGGTGAATGAGAAGGAGTAAAGATAATTGCTTCTGGGTTCTTGATCCAGGTCTCAAAGATCATCTATTCAAAGAAATCCTTCATGTTCTGGGGAGGTGGAAGCCTTTGGAGTGAATTCCAGTGATCTGAAGTAGCCACTAGCCTTGTGATTAGTATACTTACTTGGGACTGAGAGAGTAAGTTCAAACTTCTCTTCCACCTTCTTCTGTCTTTACATTTCTCTCCAGTGCAATCATTTAAATGCTGCTTGGGGCATGTTTTTAGGAGAGACAAAACTGATTGTTAAATTTTTTTGTGCTGCTTCTGAAGTGCAACGACACTGTGCCTTCTTGGGTCACCAGCCCATGTTCTGATGTATCTCACAACCAAACACCACACCCACCGTAGAGGACATACTAATTAGGTAAACCACTTTGATATATAGGCTTATTAATTTAGACCTTTATTTAGGTTATGTTTGTCTTAGAGATATTCTTTTAAAAAAAACCAAAAAACAAAAAACCTGCAGATTTGTTCTCAGACTAAAACCAAAACAATGCACAGAACTGTGGAATTTAAGAATAGACCATGCTCCTCTTCAGAATTTTTTTTCTAGATATGTATGTTGAAGATTTTATAAATTTACCATATGATTAATAGCATATGGGAATAAGCAGATGCAGCAGGATGCTTGTGTTTCCGGTTACATTTGGTATTGTATAGGAATACATGCAGAATATTAGAAACGCTTGAGAACTTTTTGTAGTATTTCTGTATTAAAGACCTATGTGGCTAATAGAAATTAGTTTTATTTTGTCTGAGTACCATTTTGAAATCAGAATTTCACTATCATCTGTAGTGTACATTACAAATCAAACAGATTGTCAACATCACTTGCATTGACCAAACATTGACCATGTATCTTCACAGCGCAAGACAGCCCTGTATAAAGATAGCTACAGCTGAACAAGCTGCCTAGGTGCTAGAAGCTGTTTAGTGGCATTAGCAAGGCTCTGTGTTCATGCAACTTCACCTTGCTCTTTGTTGGCTAATTAACTCCTGAGTCACCCACTAGCCACCCTCTGGGGGCCTAGCCTGGGATGCATTGCTTAGACCTTGCCATGGTGGAGTAATTTCTGTCTACAGGCAGACACTGTGCAGAGCTGTAGCAGCAAACATGTATAGGAACTTGTGACATTAATGTAGCTATTTTTGTGATAGTTATCAGAACTTGCATGGTCTTTCTGTATCATTTACATGGAGAATTAAAGCACTACATATTTCATTTTGCAATTAAAAAAAGAAGGTTCTGATATATGACAACTCCATTTTTTCAAGTTACAGATATAACTCACACTGAAGATCTTGTGGAACTAGTGATAATGTTTATTTTCTTCACTTTAGAATGTAATTGCATTGCTTTATGTATTTTTAAAGTATAAATCAAGAAAACTATAAAGTGTCTTGTTTTGAGCTTGACTGTGAGATGGGTTGTTCTGTTCTATTCAACTTCATAGTACCTTGACCATAAATTTTGATACTGAATTACGTTTCCAAGTTTATTTTGGCTGATCATTGCACATAGATTATTCAAAATATTGTATATAATTTCTGTTTTTTAATTTATGAATTGTAATTTGTTTTTGGTTAGTCACGTAGAGGGTAGGCTTGTTTCTTTAGATATTACAGGGGAGGGGATCAAGATAAGTTAGATTGTTTTCCTTTTAATGTTCCTTTAGTCACCTAGCTAGCATAAACTAAAAAATGCAAATTTAACTAACCTACAGTTGTGCATTGATTGTGTTCATGACTGTCAGATGTGAAAGGATGCTGATTTTTTTTTTTTTTGAGTTTCCAATTGGCAATGCAGGTTTGCAGTTATTTTACATCAGAGAACTGAATTATGCTTTTTAGCGTATATAAACAATACGTGGATCTAGAACAAAAGTGTTGTTATGCCGAAGTGTGCTTTAGGCAAGTTCTTAATGAACAGTTTTGGTAAAATCTTGCACATTTTTCATACTGTTTCTTGTATGTGTGACAGTGACTGAATGATGCTTCAGGTCTGTTCCATGTATGATAAGCACATTGTTGCTGTATTCATGTGTACCGTTCCCCAAAAATATTTCTGGGGGAGAGGAGAAAACAAAACCTTTTCTGTCGCTTCAAGGGAGGGGAGCCTGGTTTTGCTTTTGAACTTTTTAGTTTTATGATTTAAAGAAAAGAATTGGATAACAGTCAAAATTTTTCTTTTTAGCAGACTGCAGGAGATATTGTCTGATGTTGGTGGTGAAACAGATTTTGAAAACCACTGTGGCAGATGGCTTACCACAAAGACTCCAAAGATGGCATGCAGCGGGTGCAGCATTGTACCTTTCAGTGACTAATAGCCACTTCTCTGCAAACCATTAGAGCAGAAATTGCACTACAGAATCTTGAATTCACTCTATGGGTTACTCCTTTGTTACTTTTTAAAATGCAAGGCTTTACAATATTTCTGAATTTTTTTCTTTGCTACCATTAACAATCAAGAAAAAAAGGCTCTGAATTGCTAGAGACAATATATACAATATGGACTACCTGGCTTGCGAATACCTTAGTTTCATGAGCTGATACACTTTGAAAAAGGTTTTGGTTCATTAAATAAAACTTTTGGGGGAAACAAAAAGTTCAGAAATAAGTGAAGGAAATTTTCTGGTGGTCTTGCCATGAGCCATGAGTTTCGGTAGATTGTTGATACTTGATTTTATGTTCCAGGGCTTTGGATGGTTTAGTTAGAAGGTGGCTTATACCATTTATATCGTAACAAAACTCTGGGACATACACAGAAACTGGGTGTGTTACAGCTTTGGCAAAGGAATTAGATATTTTAGTTCAAGCTGTCGAAGCTCATGCTGTTTTATTTGCAAATCATTAATTTGATCTCCACTGTAGCCAGTCTATTGAGAGTACAACATACCACATACATTCAAGAACCCCTGTTTCCTGCAGTAAATTCTGTTTTGTGTACAGTCATAAATGATTCTGACTTTACAAAGGCTATTTTAGATGTATCTGTGCTTTTCTTTTGAGGACAACAGTACATGTCTGTAAAGCCTCAAAAAGTGATCTTTCTTCCCGCTTTCCTTTGAAGTCGGTGGGCTTTTTATTGCAATGGGCATCTCTGAGTACATTCTCCTTGGACTTTAGAGTACAAAGCAAAGCTAGGGGATTGAGGACAAAATACAGTCTTCATTCAAAACAGCTTTATTGGGTAGTCTGTGTCTTTGCATTGTATGTTCATGGTGGCCAGATCATCATTATCTTGTCTGATTATGGTGTGTTTAGAACCTTTTGGTTATGATGAATATTAGTAATGATGCTTACTTTTTTTGCTACATCTCAAGAGTCCTAACTTTGTATTATACTGGCTGTTGTGTTTCTGGATATAAGAGCTAACATTCATTTTCCTAGAAATGTTTTGTATATTGGAGTGGGGGCGTTTCAGGGACTTAAACTGTGGGTCCAGCTGTGCCCCAAGGTATTTAACTTCCATCGCAATTAATCTGCGCTTCCTCTGTAGACTGCTGAATTTAAATCCTGATTATTTACTGGAAGCTATTTGGGAGAGCAAGAAAAAGTTATTTAAGTTTTATGTTCCAATGGAATCAACTTGTTTATTGAAAATAAGACTCTAAATTGTATTGGTTTTTTTCAAGAAAACAGTTGTTAAGAAGATAAACTAGCATCAGTACCACACATTTAGCTATCTAGCTACAAAATTTTGCAGAAACTATTTTCCATCCTAATTTCTAAGGAACACAGACGTTTATAGGAGAATATTCTATTAGAACTTGCTGTTGAAAAGTTGGTTGACAGCCTGTTGAACCCTAGACCACTTTGGGTCTTTCAGGATACCACCCAGAAACTTTCACTGCTAGCGTCTAAGTCAAGGCTGCTAAATTTTAGTGCTCCTGTGACTGAGGAGTGTTAAGATTTCAGGCAACAATTTGTACAAAGGAAGCTGCTTACAGAGTGAGACAAACATAAGAAGTGTCATGGAGAATCAAAGAACAAACTAAATATTCTTGATCAGCATCTCCTGCTGTCTTGAATGCCCAGTACTGCTTGTCTAGGTTGTGCTTTGTAATGTGCAGAGCATATTGGCAGTGACAAGATTCTTTGTGGACCAGGCATTTGTAGTAAGTTTCAGTCTGACTTAATATATTGAGTTTATCAATACGTTTCAGTTTAGCTTGTTCAGACAATCTGGAGCATTTAGTTCTGGCTTGGTCCAATATAAAATTTAAAGTTGTTTTTTTTTTCTTTCAGAAAGGAAAAAAAAGAAAGACATTTTCTTCTGTAAAATAAAATCTCAACAGTTCTAAATATCACCATAGTATTTGGACCCATTCAAATGAGTTCTAATAATGGGTGTGCATGTAGAACAGAATTTAATGGATAGAATTATAATGTGATTTCCATCAGAATACTTAGAAAAGACATTGATTTACAGTCCGACACCATTACCATACAATAATCTTTTAAAACTGGTAAGTTTTTGTAAAATATTTTTAAATAGTACTACTACTTTTTAAGTACTATTTCAATAGTTTTTAATATATTTGATTTTACTGTACTTAAAAAATAGTGATTACTGTTACTATATTTAATGTTTATTTAATAAAGTAATTATATTACTATATTTGTAAATACTATTAGTTTTATTGCTACTATTCAATAGTAGTGTTCAATGGTACTGTGTAATACTACTGATACTTTTATTACTGCTGTTTTGTCTAGTGAAGATTTTTCCATATTTGTCAGTTTTAATTAGTATTAACCCAGCATTTGCTTTGTATGTATCTGACAATATTACAAAAGCAGCAAGAAAAGACTTACACTTCGAGGAGTATTTTCATTGTAGAAAAAGATATATTCATAAAACAATTTTCTGCTCTTTTTCTTTTTCTTTCCTACCTGTTTGAGCATACAGGGGTTTCCTGAGCGGTTCTTCCTGCTTATCTGTGTTCTTTCTAGTGAACAGGGAAGGCAGTCGAGCATGTGTAAGACAGTTCCTGTTCTCAGGGTCCTGCAGCGTCTAGCATGGCTCATGGCTGGCAGTTAGATGTTGGGCTATGCCTCACGGTGTCCATGCCTCAGTCTTCCCATGGCAAATTCACCTGCATGGCAACTGTGGCTGGTCTTAACCCTCTTCTGCCCTGGAATGTATTCTCTTGACATTTCTTCTTATATAAAATAATTGATTGGGGTGGGAGTTATTCTTGCTTTAATTAAAGAACTATACAGGGATGTTTAAAAATGCTTAAATAGGACTCGGTGTACATTTAAGAGATATTCTGCCTCCCTAGAGTGTTTTCCACTAAAGAGAGCTGGGACTGCATGCTTAATCCTTAGTACCGCTAGCCATGTGGCTGCAGTAGCCAAAATGGAGCTGGAGCCCCATTTCTTGAATGTGCCTTTCAGCCTGCACTGAGATGCAGCTGCAGTGTTACCAGTGTCTGGTGTAACTTATTTTTTGGGGTTGGTATAGACAACCTTGAATAACTGCTCTGTAGAGCCACATGTGTAGTCATGGCCTACCTGTAGGGTGCCTCTGTGTCATCCTCACTGACACAGCTGACATTTGTGCAAAGCCAGCAGGGCAGCGCATGCCTGGGCAGGGGGGCAGTTGCAAGTCCTGCTCGTGGCAGGTGAGCACTTCTGTGCTGCCTCTAAGACAGCCAGCACTGGCAGCTGTGACGCAGCGGCTGCGGGGATGTGGATGTCCGTGTCAACTGCTCAAGCCTACAGGACTAGGTTAGAACTAGGCTGAGATAAAGACTACCTGCATTTCAAGGAGGGTTATGTCAGGTCTTAATGCCAACTGTTCTGCTGTAGAGACCCCCTACTGGTGGGCTACACAGAGATACAGTCATTCTAGGGCATTTTCTGCTGTTAGAGAGGTAGTCATTCTAGGGCTAAGTTCTTCTGCGTCCAAAAGCACGGGGAAAGGCTGGTTAATACCCCAGGAGAGGACCACTGTTCACCCAGCTGAAGATGAAATCCCTGATTTTCCTTTTCTAATACAGGAAGCCATTTAACCAGCAGGAACCATACAGCATAAATCTTTTGCTGTCCTTCGTAGTTCCATTAGATGTGTTTCAGTAAGTGTAAAACTATCTCCCTGTACTCCCTGCTTCTGTGATCAATTTTTATTCTTTTATTCTACTTGGGTAAGCTGGGTGAGTGAAGACTTCACCCCTAAATTGCAAAGGCTTGAGTAATCTTTTGCTTTTGCAGTTGCTAAACGTTTTTTTTCTGCTTGCTAGTGTAACAATATCATAACATATAAAATCTATTTTGTCTTAAAACTATAACTGCAAACAAAGCTTTGAAATGCAACTTCTCTTAATATTTCCTCTTCTATCATACTCACTTAATTCTTGATGTAAGACAGGAATTCATTGCTTTTGTGCTGAGAGTGTGAAGCCACAAGTTGATAATGGTAACTCAGTGTTTGTAATATAAAGTGTTGTTCCTGTAGTGTGGTCCAATTACACAATAGTAAAGCAAGGATGTAACACAGCAATGCTGCTTTCCTATTTGTTTCAGTAAGTTTAGCACAGCAGGAAATGTGGCATTCTTCCAAGGTAATGCGTCAAACTTACAGTTGGCTGGAAGTGCAGTGGAAGTTATTCTAAGACTTCATGTGCTGGCTAATAACTTACTGAATGTATACGACGATTGTCTTATGAAATATATTCAAGGTCATTTCAGTGTAAGGATTTTGCACTGTGTGAAGTGCAATCAATTTTGAGACATTATGATATTCCAGAGATATTTGAACAAGCTTCTCTGTAGATGCTGTTTATGGCATTGTAGTTTTAGTAATCAAATATAATTTCTGTATGGTTAGGGTTTGTGTACGCCTTTTTTCCAAGACCTGTTGAATCTTATGAAATCAGAAAGAACTACTCTATTAATCTGGTCAAATGATGTAAATTTTTCCTCCAAAAAGTCCTATTTTTTGAGGAAAAATATATCTAAAACAAGATCTAAAATGAAAATATACGTATAATATCAACAGACTGTTGCCTTCCTTTTTGAGGCCCAGAGAGCTAGTCATGTATCAGCAATTTGGCAGCTGGGAGAAACTGGAGATAGCAAGGCATCTTTTTTGGTAGTGACTACTGTTGAGACCTGGGGGGTTGGATAGGAATTGCTTAGAATTTTTGCAGTTGGTCTCATTTTCAACTAATTTTCACATCTCTCTAAAGCCTTTCCCCAAATCAACAGACATCTCTGTTGTGCTGTGGCACTCAACCCACCACAACCGTTTTAAAGATACATTAATGTTCTTTACAGTTTTTGAACAGTCCTTAGCAAAATATATACACTTAAAATAGCATAGGAATAGCTTTATAAACTGCTCCATGGTATATCTCAGCATGTTTCAGATGTGATGAGGAACAACTACCACTTATGGAGTATTAGCAGATATTCACAATTAAGGGGTTAATCTTCAGTCTTATTAGCAGTCTTGCTACAGAGGTTATCAGTGCATGCTGGAAACAATGTTGGGATTTCTTTTTGTGAACCACAGATAGTTTCAAGCAGATTATTGAATGCTATCAAAGGTAAAAATACCAGCTGTGCTGCACCTGGTTTAATTTAATGATTATAAAGGCAAAATTCCCTATCTTGGGCATTTTTCTTATCCCCCGTACTTATTTTTTCAATCAGCTGTCTAAAAAGTGTCTGACACCTCTTGGTGACAGAAATTTTCTCTGTGGTATTAAGTTTGGACTTACAGTAAAAACAGCAATTGCTGTTTAAAGCTTTCCAAAGATCTTTCGTTACATACACACACACATTTCTTGAAGCATTTCTGAGTGCCTTTGGCTGCAATGATCCAGCAAATGGAAGGTTGTTTGTCACTGGCATCATTTGTCATTCCAGGAGGCATGTTTGGTTCCAACTGCTTGGAGTTGTTTCAGCACTGACACCTGAAGAGTGTCTAAAAGAAAATAAAGTACAGAGGAGATGCACAGGGGTTAAAAAGTCAGCAATCAGGCTTGCCCATGCTCCTTTAGGCAGAAGTAGTGTCAGATGTTTGGGGAAAAAAACGACCACTGACTTAGCTGAGCATTGAGGCTCTGCACTGGTCTGGCAAAGGGAAGACAACTGCAGACAGTTATTAATGGGAATGAAAAAGGGGATCAATCAGTACTGATATCCCTTAGTAATTCCTACCAGCATCAAAAGCACCACCAAATTCTCTGTGCAGTTATTAATACAGTGAGCTTGCTGACTGCAAATGTGTGTTGTATATGTTGTCTGCATTTAAAGGTCCTTGTGCATCAGAATTGGATCACTCAGCATGGAGTGGAAGAATAGGGCGTGTTGAGTGGACGAGGGTACGTCCTGATTTGGCAAAGGATATAGGTTGAATTCCTGGCTTGATAGTGGTAATGATCAGAGTGCTTTTCCAATGAATAATTGAGTATAGGGCAGTCAAAATTTTCCTCTCAACAGTGACATAATTTGGCATAGTATGTGCCAATATTTAATGAAGAATACACATTTGGGACTCTCCAAGCTGGCTTTAGGCTCCTACAGCTGCTTTCAGAGTTCTGAAGGCTCTGTTTTGGATTGGAAACCCCTGCCCACACATGCACATTTGAACGTCACCTGTCAGGGGTTTTGGGGACAGCAATCACAAAAGGAGTATCAGTCAGAGATAAAGATCAAAACTACAGAGCGAAAAAACATACTTGTCCCTGGATATCCTGGATCAGAGTATCTGCTCAACACCTTGGTTTGCTTTGATGACTAGCACTGACACTGAGATGCTGCTGCTTTTTTCAGTGACAAAACTTCAGCTGAACCACTGAGTCTGTATATGTAACATGCTGTGATTTTTTTTTTCACCTGTTTCCTTACAGACAAACATATACAGCAAGAGAACAAGGCATTACCGTATGAGTTTCTAATGCTATGTGAACAGATCTGGATTAAAAGGGAAAGAAATATCCAAATTCCCTAAAAATGAATAGCATCTGTCTTTAATCTAAAGCCTCATACCTGCTGCTGTACCAAGCAGAATGACTGGAAAGTTTAAACTCAGTGTTTTGTTTATTGTTACCAATCAGTAATAAGTGCCCTCCTTAAATTCCATGATTTCATGTTTTCCAGACCCTCAATTATTGTGACACTGAATTTTTGCCAATAAATTTGTAAGCATTTCCATGCATTGTGTGGCAGAGTGTCATCTTTTATATTTAGTGTGGAACTCCTTTTTTGGCAGTAGTAGTATTGCAAAAAAACGTTGAGTGTTCAGGAGGTGAAAGGACTATGCCTTTCAGATGGAGTGGGAATTATTTGTGAAAGCATAACCTACACTGTTGTAGCCCTCCTAAATTTGTCTTGGTGCTGTATATTTGCCTTTATATTTAAAATTGCCATTTAATGGTTAATATGGGAAATTACTATAAGAAGGAAAAAAAATTCGGCATTTTTGTGCTGCATAGTGGCTGCAGTGAGAACAATGGGTCAGTGGCACTAAATAGTATCTGGTAGTTTGCTCATTTTGTTTTACCTTTGCATTCTTCCAGTGTATGGATAACGGTCAGTTAATACTATTACTCTATTAATTATCTTTTAGAAGGGGAAGAAAAAGCAGTGGGGAGGATTTTTTTTCTCATCACCTTCTCTGATTGCCAAGTTATTTGTATGTAGAGGGAAGATTCTTTCTGTATAATCAGTCTGCTGCTACCCATTTTACTGCCAAGCATTCCTTCTCTATGGTAGCGTAATGTTACCTAGGGAACAGCTTAAAGCTGACACATACAGTGGTGCCACAAATTAATTTCACAGTTATCAGGATATAGGGTGATAACAACAACATGAGCTACTGTGAAATTACCATTGTTCCCATTGAGTTACAGTGTAATTATTACTTTTGTGGCAACTATGCAAATAATTCATGTCACCACTGTAGGATGGGATGTGCTTTCCTTTCTCTGATTCAGTACTTTGTGCTTCAGAGACATCTTTATGTACTATAAACTAGAGCTGTGCTTTGAATTGAAATCTAAATATGGTTATGTCTTCACAAAAAAAAAAAGAAAAAGAAAAAGAGACTTAAAGAGACTAAAAACTAAAATCCCTTGCAGACTGTCCATTATCACCTGGAACTGGATCTGCAAATGCATGCTAATTTAACAGAAAAATAATCAAAGGATTACTTTTCAATTATTTCCAGCATGAAGGTGGCGAATCTTCCTTCTAAAAGGGAGCTTTGGGTTAGTTAGTTTTTATTAAAGGACATTTTCAGGTTTCTTTGCTGCCATTTTGTGGAGGCCATTTGGTGGAAGGGACAGAAAATGAGATGTTTGATTATATAGTTATATATTCTTATATTGATAGTTAAGAAAGAACTTCTGAAGCAAGGTTAAGATGCTGTTCCCAGTATGTAAGATGGAGTAATGGACCCTGCTAAAACCAGAGTAGCTACTGAGGTTTAATGATGGCAGAAGGCATGAAGGTCACATAATGTGATGAAGCTGGCATAGGTGCATCTTGTGTCACTTTGTTTAAACCAGAAATGAGTATGCTTTGCAGGCTGCAGGTTAGATTACATAATTTCAGAAAGGTGGACTCCATGGGGTTTTGTTTTTGGTTTGTTTGGGTTTTTTTGTTCATTTGTTTTCCATCCTTAGACTTGCATTTTCAACAGTTCCTACAGAGAGCTTAGGTGTGCAACTTGCAGATGTGTATGGATAGCCTACCTGAAGCTCCTTTTAAAATTCATATTCTAGATAAGTGGCTAATGACCACATTCCCAAAATTGCTGAGAATTCAAGAGCTTTAAATGTTTAAATACTAAAGAGGGAAAACTTGAGACAGCCCATTTAGAAAAACATCATAGCTACTATTGCATGAAAAGAATAAGCAAATGGAACTTGATTAAGTGAGTCCATAACCAAGTGAAAATCTGTATGCATATGATAGCTCACTATTATCAAAATTGTGAGTGCAAGATAAATTTCCCTGAAGGACAAAATTCCAGTGATGGGAAAGTTTCCTTTCTATTTTAGAATTTAGTGAAACTTAATTAATTGACAATTAATCCTAATGGAATTACACCCTCTGATTTTTTTTCTTAAATTTGCATTATTAATTTATGTTTGATAGTATATAAAAAATGAAATTGAGAAAATGTTTTCTCATTTTAGTTATAATAATTTTCCAGGTACTCTTTTGGAAAAAATGATTTTTAACTAATTTGAAGTGTTTTTTTTAAATTGCAAGATAGCTTGCAAATGGAATCTGTTTCTCCAGTTCTTGTTATATTGCATCGACAGAAATACAGAACAGCTTGATGAGCCTGTTTCTGTGAGAATTGACTTGTGAAGGAATGAATATGAACAACATTCTGAAGGAGCTATGTCCGTGAGCATTTCTAAGACACATATCTGTACTGCATCGCCAAGATTTGAGCTGCAGAGATACGCTGTAAATTTCTGTGAATATACAACAGTTGTACCTTTTTCCCCTGCATGAATGAGCTACATGAATATTGGGGTTTTTTTGAGGTTACAAAGAGAATTGTAGTGAAGGTACTGAAAGAGTAGAAATAATATCCAAACAATGATGGAATGTAAAGGTAAGAGCCATACTGGGTGTCAGTGCTCCCACATATATTATCCTTGTTTTTTGAAATAACAGTTTTCTGATGCTATTTCTTTAAAACTAATGAAAACCACTTATGCAATCAGAAAATTACAAAGCAGTGTGCTGTCCTGCATCAAAGTACTATGCTTTTAATTGGAAATACATAAATTGGTAAGAAAGTCACCTCCACGAAGCTCCCACTGATCTTTCTGAATCGCTGTACCTGCAGGAGAAGCATTTAAAAGAATAGTTGGGGTATTTTTCAGTAGTTTGATTGTTGTAAGTTTGTCTCTAGAAAAGCAATGTTCTGGTTATTTCTTGTCTTGAATTTTTTTCTTGGATCAACACAACCTGCTCAGGTTATGCACTGATGGAATATACCAGTACCATAAAACTTCTGTAACTGACGATCTAAGGCAGGGGTCCTCAAACTACAGCCCACATCCGGCCCCCCAGGGTCCTCAGTCCGGCCCCCGCTATTTACAGAACCTCCCACCCCCCCCACCTCCCCCCCCCCCGCCAGGGGCTGGGGGGGGAAACCAAGCAGCCGCAGATGACTGCCTGCCACTGCATCCGCGCGCCGGCCCCCTGGTTAAAAAGTTTGAGGACCCCCGATCTAAGGGAAAGTAATTACAAGCTAAATAGACCTTGTGTTCTGGCTCATTTATTATCCATGTGATGAATAATGGTGGAAAAGTGTGCAGTAACTAATGGACTGGCTTCATGGAATGACTCCTGTTTATCATATGGTTATTGCTCTTTTTAGAGATTTGCTGACAAATACATGTATTGCAGTATAAGGAGGTTGCTAGTTAATATGGATGTTAGCAAGGTTTTGTGGGAATGCTCTAAAAATTGCTTTAAAATTGTCTTCCTGTCACCATCCACTTTTATCGGTTCCAGATACTGAAGACCTAAGTCAATATCTAATGCCACGTTATTGCTTAAGTGCAGTAATATTTAAGTTACAAGTTTAATTTGAAAGAAGCAGCTTGGTCTTTTTTAACAGTTTCTGGAAAACCTGCTGCAATCCTTGCACGCTGTTGTTAGGAGTCAGCTTTGTGGAAGCAAGTCATAAAAATTTAGAGCTGCCAGAGGTGCTCATTGTCCTGGTTTTGGAAGAAGTGGGAAGGTCAGGGTGGGTGGTTGTGGGACTGTGGGGAGCTTCTGCTGTTGTCAGTAATGAGCAAGAAGCTGAAGTTGACCATAAAAATCAAATGTTGTCTTTTGTATACCTGATGACCCAAACAAGTTGTTATGTAGTGAGAGGTTATTTTAATACAAGTAGATACAAAAAAGTTGTTGGATTTTTTTTTTAAAGGAATCTAAACTTTAACTGTATGATGGACTCTTTCATTAATATGTAAGTAAAACTTATCTCCAAAACTGCTTGCATAAAAATGCCTAGTGATAATTAAGAATAATTTGCTTGCAAAATAGGTAGCATTAATTATTGTATTGCTTTTGGTACCATTTATTTATGGTTTCTTAGCTTCACTGGACAAATAATAATTCTGTGCTGCATGTGACATGTTTTTTTTAAAACAGCAAGGAAAGGTAGATTTGTTTCTACATATCTAAGTAAGAGAATTATCTGAGCTTGTTAGTTTGATGGATTTCTTCCCCCTCACTCTGGATGACCAGTTTCAGATATCCTGATGGGGAGACAGGAGGGAAGTGTGTATTTTTTGGTGTTAACCATATAGTTTTGTTGTTTTGTCCTCTTTTGTATTCTTGTTTTGTGGTGGTTTTGTTTCGGTTTTTTTGTCTCCAGTATACTCTTTTTTGTCAAAACCTACAAAGTAACTGAGGTGCTCTCCTGCTGCATAGTAAACTTGAACCTCTGAACTGAGGTCTGTACGCAAAGCCCTGGGAAGGTCCTTCGACAGGTTCTCATGACTCCTGGCAGAGGCAGCCCAACCTGATCTGGGAGTATAAGCTGAGCTATATTATGTACTGTAAATGCAGATGAGCGTACACAGTATTTGAATAGTGGTGCAAGGGTGAGCAGACTGCTTTTTTAGAAGTGCTGGTGGACAGGACATCAAAGGATAATTGTTTATTTTTATATATTTTTGTGTTCTACAATTGTCACCACTTGGTGCTTCATGCTGTGATTTTATCCAGGGAAAAAATGAACCATGTGAGAATGGGAGGAGTCCTTAGTTGTTTTACTTGATGGAAGGTGAACTTTTAACGTGGGGCTTGGATGGCTCTTCCTGTTTGTTGCAGTCACTGACCATTAGAGACATGGACACATCTTACTTGAAAAAAACCTCTTCTCTTGAGAGTTCCACCTACGGGAAGAGACTTAAAATAGCTTTACACAAAATTGTCTCTCCTTACCAGACTGAAAACTGTGGTCTTGTTACAAAATAATAAACGGACTATTTCTTTATGCAGGGCCACTGAAAATTAACAATTATGATATGTGCTCTGAAGAATATAAACAGTTCCGGTTCTCCAGGGAGAAACACATAAATCAGTGCCAAATCTGGCTAAATTAAAAAAACAAATAACCTATTTCATTTTGGCAGGGTTGGTAATGTTCTGATCCTTGGCTTCAGGGCCAACATATTTGTCTAGGTCTACACAGAAAGATGTTCATGTCATTTCTGCCTCTACAGTAAATAAAAAGCTGGATCAGCTCTCCTGTGTTGTCTCTGTAATGAGTTCCAACTGGAGTACTATCCCTCCATGTTTGGCAGCTTAGGCAGCTTTTCAGTGGAGCATTTTCTGTTTTTAGAAAGAAAGATATTTAACCTCTTCCTTGCCTAGAAAGGTATGGATATTGTAACATAAGAGATTACCTTAAAAATAGAAACTACATGAAAGTTTTGAGATTTATGGACATTAGTATATTTTCTGTTTATCCAGAGGAGTTCTCTCCGTTCTGACATGTCTTATTTCTTGTTTGGGGAATCATGAATATACTTTTAGTTTTGTTCTTCATAGTAAGATAGAATTTCTGGCACCAAATATATCCTAGAACTATGAGTTGCTGTCTTGTATCAGCTACTTCTATATGGCGTAAATGTCTTCTCTCCCCTGCCCCCCCCCTTTTTTTTTTAAAAAAAATAAAAAAATAAAAAAAATACTTTGCTCAATAGTCTTTCTCTAAGTTTCCTCATTGTGACATGAAAACCTGCAAGAAGTTTGTTTCTAAAATTCTTTGACTGGTCAGTTTGCCACCAACCAAGGAAACAAGCTCAGTGGTAATGAAATTTTAACTAAAGACAATATGTGGCATTGTACACTCAAACAATACCAAATAAGCAAAACTGTCCTAGAGCACAAATGTGTTCTTTATCACCTTCCCTAGAAAATGATACTCGATTAGGGAATTCCTTGGGGAAGAACAATTTTTTTTCATTGTCCCTCGCTAAGACCTGTGAAGAGCTTGCTTTATCTTCTTATTTTGCCTATCATCGTGTTCTCATTGTGGATAAATTACATCTGCCACATCTGTGTGTTCTTTTACAGCTATGAATTCCCTCCCTCAGCACACGTGGAAAGCTCAGCAAAGTGCCAAGCACTTTGGCCAACGCTGAGACAGCTCTTAGTCTTGCATTTAATTTTAAAGGAAGCAAAATTCCTATGCTTAAATTTGAACACATGCTTGAGTGTATGCACAGCATAGGGCCACAGTGCTTGTCTCTACAAATGTAATGTTTGTACTGTATGTACTATTTATGTTGGCTCATGGAAATAGATTCAGGTCCTGGGAATTCAGCTGTTGCTTCTTGTGTGATGATGTCTTGCCATGTGGTCAGTGACCTGCCCTGAAGCAGCTCATTTGTTGGAAGTACTCAAGGGATCAATCCCAAGTTTCATCCAGAGACTACCTACTAAGAACACTAATACTCCTGTCGCACCATGGATAGTCCTGATCTTGTGTGAGTACATTTCTGTGAGTAGTAGGATTAATAATTAATGCATGTTCTCTCTGTGTAAAATAGGATAATCTCTGACAGATGGTGGTTTTTAACAAGAACACTGCAGTAATTCAGATCAGACTAAGCATGTTTTATCTGCACCTCAAAACGAAAAGATGCTTACATGGATGTACATGAAACCTGCATGGCTGTCTTGCAGTCTATTGCTAGTTTTAGATAATGGACATACTGGATTTTTTGAGAGGTGGCAGTAGTAGTTGTGGTAGGGGGGTTATGTAAAATTTCATAGCATTATAGAAATGGTCTGTCCTTAACTGTCAAGCGTGCCTATCTGTAGGTGAACAGCTGAGAAGAAAAACAAATTGCTACTGATAGTAGCAATTTATTAACAAACGGAAGTCTATGAAACAGTATTTTTTACCAGCTTTACTATTATGAGTTGATGTAAACATACAATAGTTGGAGTTTTTTATTCCTTAAATGCTTTCTCTAGTGCTGTCAAGGAAACAAGATAATCAGTTCTTAGTCCTTCTTTTACTGAGACATGCTCACATAAGATTTAGAGGTCAAATTGGGCACCCATCAGTACAGTGAAGCTGCACTGGCCTCCAAGGAAAGATCATCTGTCTTTTTCTGAAAGCTGCAGAGAGGTATTAATGAATGATGGAATGGTTGATGTGCTATCAGGAGCTTGTCCAACATCAGCATCAGGTTGATGTGCTAGAAGGACTGCCTGATGTGCTATAAACATGTTGGATATTTAGATTCTCTCATTGTATATAATGAACTGTTACAAAAAAGCATGCACCATGGCATACTTGTGATGGATGGGTGTCATTGCTTAAATGATGGCTTTGAATCATGAATGTGTGTGCAAGTAGCTGTTTTCTTCCATTTGTAAACTACTCTGCAAACTATTTCTCAGAATGAGTAATGTACCATATATAGTACCAAAACAGTGTCTAAAAGTGCTTCATATCATGCTAAGTAGAAATAGATATGTCTATTGAATGTGGCATCTAGTTTGCATCGTTGGAGGTATCCATCTGGACCTTTTTTCCCTGGAAATGTGATTTTGAAATACTGTACATCTGTTCAAAAAAAGTGTTTTTCAAATTTATTGAAAAGCACATAATAATTTTCAAAGGAATGGACAGATTTTTTTAATCAATTTTTATATTGAGAAGGCTATTAACATGTGAGAATATCTTTTAGGTTACCAGTTCCGACAAAAGACCTGGTAGATATGAGACACTGAGGGTGATTATTAAAGTCACTTAAGAGTTGTTCCTGTAACTCCCTAAAGCCTGAGAACTCCTAAAGACTGTCAGGGTGCTTACACTGCTCTACAATTAAAGAGCTTCTCAATGCTGAACTCTACAGTAGGTTTCCATGTGGGGTCTTCCACATCAGTCCACTCCCTCCAGGTTAACAAAATCAGATGACAGAAGGAGCTAGTAACTAGTGTGATGATGAAAGCTAGTAGGTTAGAGGTTTAGCAAGTATGTTTGGCATATGGAGTATGTGAGTTCAAATCTCTGCTCTTCCTGAGTTTTGAGTAAATGCTTGAATTTAGTACTTCTGCTGCTCAGGGCTTAAACACAGGTTGTCCAACAGTGGTTGCTCTGGAACTATGGTTTTGTTTTTTTTTTTGAGATGGTAAAACACGGCTTAAATTTATTCCTTCATGGGCAGGTTCATAGTGATAACCTTCGGAGGAGAGGCATGGCTCTAGTTTGTCTCTGCCCATGTCAGTTATTCAAGCAACTAAACTATTTGCAGCTAGCATCTTGGCTGGTTTTTGAGAACGTCATGTATACCCCTACCTACTCTGTTGGTTCATTTGGTGTGTGTTTGGAACCTGAGCATCTAACTTGGGTCAAACCACTTCCCTCTGCTCTTCTGTGCAGTGAAGTTAGCTTTAGTTGCCTTTGCAGATGAAATGATAGTCAGAAAGATTACTTTAATACTGGCATTTTGAATTCATGGGAAGGGAGTAGTGTGTGCCTGAACAGAGAAAAGACTTAGCGGTCAAAATACAAGCTAATTCTGTGAATGCATGACTATATTGGTGCAAACGTAAGATTTAGAAGGTACGATATTCTAAAATCCCTCTTAAGTTTTAGAACTGTGAGAAGAGCAAATCTTATTACTGTATCTTCAAGATGGCATGTAAGCCTGAGCCTGTATTTCAAATTGCTTGATTTGAGGAAAGGTAATTCTGATTTTGGTGGCAATGCAATTAGGTATATTGCAATTCTCAAGATAAGTGTTAGCATTATAGTCATATTTATGTTGAGGTGAATTAGAAACAGCAGGAGGGGACATAATCTTGTATAGCTATATTCAGTCTGGACTTCGGTTCCTCTCAGATTCTACACACATGTGTTTTTCAAGTACCCATTCACATCTCTTCTCGGTTTTATACACCAAAGCCGCTGTTTTTCACAAGTGTAAGCAAATGGGAGAGGAGAAACAAAGAAAGTCCAAGAACTGCGTTAGTTAATTACATGGCCTTCAGGAACCCCTAGGAATATCCCTGGCTTGGATATATTTGAGCTTGCTTTTCTTCATTTAAGAATTTGACTCAAAATCTTCATATGAGACTGGATCGATAACTCTGGCTGGGTAACTTATTTTATCCCCTTCGAAGTAAAAATTAGATGTAGTTTTCTGTTCTCAGAGTTTTGAATACACACATCTTCTAACACCTTCTTTTACATCATAATTTCAGTATTAGCCTTAAGTTCTTCAAAATAATTCATCTGGATGGTGTACTTGGCCCTGGACCACAGGAGAGGGAGATTTTATGATAGGAGCCATCCCGATGTCATCTCTGTTTTAGATGCTGCTGTGAAAATTTTCATTGAAAGCAGCCTAAAGAATGCCTAGGAGATTTGTGTACAGCTTCCCACTGACATCACTGGAATGAGTTTCTCTAAGGCCTAATGATTGCTGTAGGTGTATTATTAGTTTACGGTAACGTGGTGTACTCATTTGTTTAATAAGCGATCATCTCGGTGGATCTACAGGGCAGAGGCTAAAAGTGGAGTCTGCAGTGAACAGTGAGCTGTAGCAGAGAGATTCAGAAATACTAAAGCCATGCAGAGAAATCAGTGAAAGAGAAACACAATACAGTAAAGCAGTGGTCAAAAAGGGAGAGCTATGTATTTCCCCCCAAGTGCGCTGAAGTACAATAAGGTGGCACTGGACAAATAATGATGATAATCTATAAATTCATTAATATCTATTATCTCTTTTGAGTTTTGCATAGTAGCCTATTGAGATCAATGCGTGATTGGCTATAGATTGACAATTATCAGCTTTACCTATTGTGTTCATAGACTGAGACCAAGTTAGAAGTTGATCTCTGCAGAATAAGTTTCTTAAGTGTGCTCTACAACTGAGAAATTGCTCTCACCCACTATAAAGTATTTTCAAAACCCTAATGCCTACAGGGTCAGATTTCTGTGAAACAGTAGTCTGAAATCTGTTTTCTTTTTCCTGTAGAAGTAGATTGACTTAGAAGAGTATAAAAAAAAAAAAAAGTTCTGAGTGATGTCAGTACATGGCATTAGTGTTACACCTTTCAGCTTTGAAGTTCAGGTTATTTATTGTAACACAATGGAAATGCTCAGAGGGTTTTCTGCAGAGTTAAGAGCCTAACAGCAGTTTATTGTAAGAACAAGGAAGATTCTGTTCTTGCTGCACTGATATGCAGCAAAATTACTTTATTAAACATTATGAGACATGATAGGCTATGCTGTTATTGACATGAATCTGGGATACATATTGAAGTTACCAGCCTTGCACTCTGCTTTTTTTTTCTTTCATAGCATTCTGGTATTATACAGTTAAGGGAAACATCAATACTTTTCCATTTTTGTTACTCCAGATGTTCCTTGGCACAAAACTGATGAAGTTATCTGTCTCATGGACCTGTACTTGGGTGCTAGGGCTTTGGAAGGGATTTGAGTGACTGCCTAAGAAGCAAACGAAAACCTAAGAGTGACGATACCACTTTGCATTTTTTCCTTTCTGCCACTGCAGTGTAGTTTGTCAATATTAGCTTTTATTTTCATGCAAATTGGATGGGAATTTACGCTGGAAAAGGGATCATTGTTATTATGCCATTGTACAAAATTCCCAATGAGTACATGTCTATTATTTTAATCTTTTGCTTGTTCTTTTTTGTGATTGTGCTATGGCATGGTATGGCATTCACATTGAAAGGACTACAGTGCTTTGTACTAACACTGGTGTGTTTACAGCTCTGTACTTTCTGTAAGTTTGTCAGTCATCTTGCAACTGGGATGTACTTTCAAATGGGAATAAACTGTTGGTCCTTTGTTCCAAGATTGGACTGTAGAAGTGCAAATACTTTTCTGTAGTACCCAGAATATTTATTGGGTTCTTATACTAATGTTTTCTCAGTAGTGTATAATTTTTGCTTAGTTTGTAGACCCACAAAAAAAGAGAAGAAGGTGATAAAAATGAGTTCATGTAATAAATATTTTTTCCACTTTTTGGTTATCATTTTAAACAACATCCCTGTTATAATCCAGATACTTGAATCAAAGATACACCATTAGACTGAAGTTACCATGTCACCATGAGCTGTATATGACTTTGTTAATGGTATATCTGCCATATTAATTAAACAACTGCTAAATCAGGGTCTGTACCTGTGTGACCAAAGTTAAAAGCTTTAAGGACACCTCTCCAATAAATGCTGGGGTTTTTTTTGTCACATAGTAAGTTGTGTTCTCACTACAGATTTCTCAGTGTTGCTTATAGACTGTATTTAAGAAGAGAGAGTGCAGGTTTGTACAATGCTGCTGTCTGGTGCAAGTTGGTATATACCTCCTCCTGAGTTGACAGCTGCTGTAGTAATTTCAAGAAGAATCCATGTTGCCTTTCCTGTGGCTTCTCCAGGTGCTACAATGCCTGGAGGAGGTAAAATGGCACTAACTTTTACAGATGTCAACATCTGCACCAGAGTAGGGCTCTGTTGATTAAAACTTGGATAGTCTAACACCTTAACAGTAATTAACCCAAATTACTTGTGACTGTGCAAATGACATTTCATGTTACAGATAACTTATTCCCCCCTCCTCCCCCCTCTGAGTTTTAGAGGAAATAATCTGTTCGTTTTACTGGTAGGAACCCAGACAATTCTATGTGAAATATTTCTACATTTGTTTTTCAATGAATATTTCTAACATACTTTAATGATTCTCTAAGTCATTCCTTGAATTATTTGTATTTGTTACATAGATTATTGAATGTAGTTATACCTTGAAAAATTAAAAAATATTAGGATTATACTATTATACATTAGAATCAGGTATAAATTTGGGGTCTACAACATACACTTTACAATCCAAATACATAACATTTAATATTACATAGTGTAAACAAATCTCTAGGTTGTAACTTGCCTGCTGGATGGAGGTTACAGAAGATGCGAGGTCTGCTGTGCCTCTCTGTGAGCAGTAGACGCCATGCTTGTTTTAGAAGCTCTGGAAAACACCTCTGTCTCTGTGTACTCAGCATGGCAAGTGATGTGTATTTCTGTACACTGGGACAAAGTTTTATACACTGCTCTTTGTACCAGAGACTGAAGCGGTAGTTCTGGAAAAGTGACTGAAGAAGGCTGCATCTTCTGTGTAACTGACCTAGAAACGCTAAGCAACAAGGTCTAATTAGGGAAATGCAGATAAGGTTTATGGGAACTGTGTGTTGCAGAATTGCAGGCTGGCAATTCCTCCTCCATGTTAAGAGGTAGTAGGGGTTATGAAAAGTATGTGTGGTTGTGGGTAAACAGGTGTCCGATTTCTAAATTCCTCCTGGCAGCATCTCATGGTAGACATATTTGCAGGCAAGCCTGGTTGTGGTTTTAAGAAAACCACTGTTGGGAGGAACTTTTCTCATATGTCACTTCTTTGGGTCATGTATTTTTGGTCTCTGTAGGATGCTATAGTACTGAGGGTTGCAGAGACCTGCTCTGTCAGTGTCTTCCGTTAACTAGCAGCAGCTTTCTTTTCATACTTCAAACTGTGACTTGTACCTGGCAATATACTGTTTTTCAGCTTTCCTTGGTTTTTGTTCTAGTCTCAATAAACACATAGAGGTGAAACCTGCATATTACCTCCTCATTTGTGGAAGGGAAGGTAACTGCATTGGTCTTACACAAGCTTGTTAGAAAGAGAAACTCATGTAGGATGTGACTGCATGCCACTTACTAAGCGTTCCAAGTATTTGCTGGGTTTTGGACAACATTTAAGATGCGTATGTATCTGTTTTAAAGCTAGATGTAAAAGTACCAGTGATTTGTAACTAGCTTTTAGGGTGATGCTGCTCTTCCTAATGTGGTAGTACAGCACTTCTGTTGTGCTGGGCAGCCCAGATAAGGGGCCTTTGCTAAAGTGAAAGGCTGCTCATATTATTCCTGGGTCTGCTATGGCTTGGATTTGGTGACATTCAGGGCGTCCTGTAAGCATGCTCTGTTCCTAGGCTTTTCCTGGAGCAGGAAAAAGCTAGCAAGAACTTTCTGCTGTGTTTATTCTTCTACTTGTTTTTTTACATTAGGATTGATATTTTAAAAGGTGAAAGAAATTGTAAAGAAAAAGTAAAGTTGAAGATATTGGGAAACAGGCTTAAATGATGTTATGTATTATTCACCAAAATAGCTTATTTTAGGGTTGGTGGTTTGGGGTTTTTTTGGCAACCAGGGTGTAAACCTGGGATTTTTTGCTAGTGTTGTAGCAGCTGGTGTTAGGAAAATTTCAAAAAGTTCAGAAAACATAGCCTTTGCATTTTTTCTGGACTCATAAATGAATAGCTTCAGTCTTAATCGATGACCTGTTGTTTTATAGATAAAAAGACAAATATTCAGTCTCTAAAACCAACTTCAGTGTTCATTGGCAACTGTTTACATTCATGTACCTTTCTTCCCGCAAGTTACACTAATAAGGCTGAGTTAAATTTTTTAGAGATCAATATAAACTGCAAGTATTCCTTTTTGGCATGATGCCATACTGCTGGTTCAACGCCTCAGACTGGGTACAGTTTGGAGTATTTGTGGAACTGCAGCTGGAGCACTCTCCGGGGAGATTTGCTTCTGAAGTCCTGTGCTGATACAAAGTCAAGTGGTCATGTAACAGGGATGCACCAAAAAGCAAAGCACGGTGTGCCTGTAGCCCCGGTATCGTCACGTAAGTGACCACTGATGCTCACAGCCCCTTTGGGAAGTGGTTTTCTCTCTGCATACTACAGAACTAAAACAAGACAAGGATTGACCTTTCATAGGTCATCCAAGCAGAGTGCAGAAGAACGTGAAACTGGAATGAGTTTTTGAAACAGTTTTACTTCTTAGCCCTAGAGTCATGCAATTAAAATATTTAAAAAAGTAAAGGGATGCTCCTGAGCTTGATAGTCAATTCGTTTCCACATGCATTTGCTTTAGTAAAAGTAGTGCTGTGTACGTAGCACAGGATGTCTTAGTGACTAAGCTACATATTACTATTGGAATAAAGAGAAAAGAAAACAGTCAGACACAGATATTTTAAAGATACCACTGAATGTATTGAAAGTTAATTTTTCCTTACACTATCATCTGTTCTGAATATTATGTGTTATTGTAGCATGTGCGCTTTGTTGGTATTCATGAGTACTGCAGTATTTAAAACACTTGCAGAGAAGAATCTGCCTTTGTTTCACAATGTATTTTTGTACCAGTCACTTATATTAATATGTAATATACTCCATATTATAATGTCTTGTAATTTGAAGTCTCCCAACTGTAGAAGCTTCACACTACTCCTCACAGGGACATTTTTGGAGAGTTTATCCTCTCAGTGGAGAATTCCATTCAAACGCATACTTTGTAGCTCACTTGGTATGAGAAATTACAAAACCTGCCCCTCACGTCTGTAGGCTGGAAGTACTTTCTAAAATTGTCTGTAGCACTTAAAGGCAGCTTTCAGAAGGGACTGATGGTTTGTGACATAAGGGGTTCCTCTCTGGAGTATACTGCTTCCTAGTTGCTCTTTGGCAGTGTGGGCTCTGTCAGGAAGATGTGTTTGTTAACATGCTGGCTGAAAGCAGGCAAACTCTGAGGTCTATCGTCCCAGAGCCTCTCTTTATACCGCAGATGGTTTAATTTAGGGATTGCTATATTTTGAATTTACTGAATTAAAGTATTTTGAAAGAATTTTAAAGTCTGATTAAAGGATTTTGTTTCCTTCTCACAAACTCCCCTTTTATTGGATACTTGCAGAGTTATTCAATAGAATTCTTAGATACCACAGTCACATTTCAATTTCACTTTCATTCCATAAGTGTGCATCAGACAGATGGATGCTTTATATGACAGGTGAAAGTGGAGGTTTCCTTCAGGATAGTTTCTTTTCAAAGTTGTTTATTTGCAGAGTGCAGCTTCAGGATGGCACTAATGTTTTTGTTAGCAAGTGATTTGTGCCAGCCCCAGTACAAATAAAACATTTGATTTGTGCATTCTATTGCAAACAACGTGCACATGCTTGCTGTCTTCAGATGTACTGTTTTTTATCAAATGGGAGATCCTGATTTGTTTTATTACAGTGTGGGGTGAATACCAAAGATAGCAGTGTAGTAAGTTGTAATAAAGTGTTATGAAATGACTAAGAAAGTCACTTCTTGTCTGAATTTAGTGTCAGGTAAGAGTCTGCCATACAGAACATGTCTTCAAAATGTTGCATACAACTGAAAAATAATTTCTTTGTGTTACTCTCTGAGAAATATGTGTGAATGTTCTCTTTGGATTCCTATTTAACTAAAAAAAAAGAAGGCGGCTTCATATTAATGTTGTTTCTGGTACGTTTGGTAACATACTTGAGTGGGTTAAATTTTTATTCCATGTGGTAATCAGCATATAAATCACTATGTTATGTTCAGTGTGTTTTGAATGTAGTCTGTTAACATTCATTAACCTTCAGGAACTTTTTTTTTTTTTACAACCCTAGAACATAGGTGTAAAATAAAACGATTATTTAATGTTATGATGCATACAGTATGTATACATGCTAAATTGCACCATATTTTCTTTATGAAACAACCCCGAACCTACTAGATACTCCCTGTGTGATTGCTATTTTGATATTTAGATCTAAGATATCAAATTGATAGGAGAATCATTAAGGGAAAAACACTTTAAAAATTAATCTGTAGGATTTCTCATTAGTGTGAGAGCATACTGTTTATTGCAGTAATTACTGCTGTAGTTAGATACAGTGGAGAGCAACGTCAAGTGAACTGAATTTTATGAGCAATGTAAAGATACCCATTCTTTCCTCATTACCAGGAATTTCAAACATATTTTCTGTTTCTTTGTGTAAAGAACCATGCAAATAAGACTACTTAGTTTTCTGAAAATCAAAAATACTAAATAAGGGTTTTTTAAATACAAACAGCAAGTTGGCATATCTTCAAAAATTATCAGAGAATTGTATCAGAGAATTATGACTGGTGGTCATAAGACTTCTCTGAACTATAAAAAAAAGTCTCACAAGTTACACTTGTGTCACCCTAAATAGAAAAAATATTTTATTATCTAGCATAATGCTGATATTTACTGTTGAGACTACACCTATATGTAGCAGAATTTGAAAAATGGTGTATTGCATACTATGGGATTTTGTATTGGAAAAGAGCTGGTTTTTTTGTCATGCAAAAATACATTATTTCTTTTTAAATAACTGTATGAAGTTTGTTCTCATGCATGTGTTAAAATCCATACAGTTACCTTGGTGCTCCAGCCAGTGTTCATTCACAAGTGTGTGATATGTAAAACAAAAATTGATGTAACTTGACATTATTTAAGCCATTATTCTTTTCTAAAACAGAATTTAAAGATGTCATCAAGGAACTCTGAATCTCAGTGACTAGTAAATCTACTGGCTATGTTTACAGGTTATTTTTCCTTTTAAAATGTCTAAATAATATGCCTCCAACTGCAACAACAGTCTAAAAATGAAACTTTTCTTTTTTACTGTCATATTAATGTCTGTGACAAGATTCTTTATCTGACACTTAGTAATCTTCCTGATGATCAATGACTTAGTCTGAAGTCCAAGTAACTCTTGAGTTGCCTTCACTCTTCAGAACAAGTATGAGTAAACCCAGCAAAAGTCTTGCTATAATTTCACCTTAGGGTACAATGAAGTCTGGGACAGACTTCTCACCGACTTCCTTGGGACTGTGATTTTGTTTGCTTGGGGTAGCAGACTGAGAGTTCTGCTCTTGGTCATGGTAGGTTTTAAGTAAAAATTGTCTGAAAGCTTTTGTTAAACAAAGTGAAGACAACAGCATCTAACTTGATGGTGCAGTGGAGCACCCAGGAATGAGGTGGTTCTGGTATTGCCTTGGAAGCTTGGCTGCAAGTGGTTTCTGTGCTGTAGGCTGCTAAAAGCCACTAAATTGTTCTGTGCCTTAGTCCTCCATTGCCAAATCTGACAATGAAAGCCTTACAGCTTTCACGGGGAGAGCTGTGCAAACCAAGAGTGAGAGATGCTCAGGTGCCATGTTGATGACTACTGCCTAGGTAAGCGTAGGGGCTTAAACGGTCTTTTGTACAGGCGTGAACTTGACTTGTCCGAGTTCAGAGTTAACTCTGGGTAGCACTAAGTGAAGCTGTGGTTAGCATAGGTCTGGGTCTGTGTTAATAAGCCCCAGGGAGGGCAGGAGTAGGCACTTTAAATATCTCTTGTAGGATCACAGACTGGCTGAGTTTGGAAGGGGCACAGGGGGATCCTCTACTCCGGTCCTGTTACTCAGAGCAGTGTTGATCAGCGCAGCTTGTTCTGAGCCAGGTTTTGAATATCTCTAAGCATGGACATTCCACAGCCTCTGTGGGCAAACAGAAAATAGCACACGTATCAGCATCATGCTGAGCTTAAGTTTAGTGGCAGAATAAGAAATGAGCAGAGCTAATTCTTCCACATGTGGTTACGGGCACTGTTCTAGCTATACAGCTTCCATATCCAAAGCGAAGGGTTTTGACACTTTGCTTTCACCTGGTCCACATCCCCAAGGATGGCAGAGCAGAACAATGCTAGGGGTTAGGCCACACACTGTGAGTCTGGTTTATTCTCAGGGCTGCCAAGGAGGTGTCTTAAAGTCTAAGGCTCATTGACTTGATTTAAGGAACTGTGTTTCTGACCATTTTCAGGGTGAATGCTAATCACTGGAGTTACAATGCAGATAAGTTGCATGTTAGCAACAAGTCATGGTTTAAAAAAGATGTTTTTGAAAATGGCTCATTGGTTCTTGATACTTGGTTTGGGTATCACTTAGCTTTTTTGTCTGTTGGTTAGTATGACAAAAGATGGGTCACTCATTTTAAAGCTGTGGTAATAAGGTTGTGTTCTGAGCCTACAAAATAAATGCTGCTGCTCTCTATTAAAGGAATAGAAATCTCTAACTAGACAGAAAAATTCAGATCAGCTGTGTTGGAACAATATTGCAGAAATAAGTTTGTCAAGTAACTTAAGATGTACCAATATGAAGATTTAGTACAGTAGTGTACACTTCCATAAAACATAATGCAAGACTAAGCATTTGCATTTTGTAATGTGACTCAAATACCCGTTTTCTTTTAAAACGAAAATGTGGAAATACAGCATTTTTGAAAAATCAGCAAATTAATACTTAGGTATGTGTAATTTTATATTTATAATTACAGAAATACATACACACAGGGAAGGACTGGTAAATGATGTGTTGTTTTTGATTTTGATTTTTGGGGTTTTTTTTGGCATTTGGGGGAATCAAATATGTGTTGTTTGGGTGATGTCTTGGGTATAGTGATCACGAGATGATAGTTTTTTTGATTCCTGAAGAAGTAAGGAGAGGCAGTCAGCAGAACCGCTGCATGGGACTTCTGGAGAACCAGGTTTGGCCTGTTTAAGAGCCTGGTGGACAGAGTCCCTTGGGAGACAGTTCTGAAGGGCCAAGGGCTCCAGGAAGGCTGGACATTCTTCAAGAAGGTAGTTTTAAAGGCACGCTTGGGATAAGTTTGGCTTGAGAAATTGGGCCTTAGCAAGGGAAGTGTTAGTAATGCTAGCAACAGTTGTGTTTTCTTTTTCTCTCACTTTTTCTTAATCCATGTTTCCCCCCACTTATCTTTCTCCTCCTGCCCCTGGCATACAGTGTGTCAGTAATTTAATCTCTTATTTCTCCAAGAATAAGGTAGTAATGTCATACTTTATATTAATGGTAAATTAATAAAATATTTATATTAATGGTAAATTAATAAAATATTTAATAGATACCAGCATGAACCATTATAAACTGACTGTGTAAAAACATGGAATACTTGAGGGCATTTCTCACACATAATTCATGTATGCTGACTAAACTGATTTCAGCTCTTTTGGGTGAGATGGTTTGTGTTCCACACCTTATCTTATGTATATTGTGGGAATATGCAAAATTCTGGAATTTGCTTATCTTTTTTAATTGTTAGGAAGGGAACATTAAATCACAATATCAGAAAATAAATTTGTTTGTTTGTTCTGTCGGAACTTAAACATTTTTTCAACTATTCATTATTATTTGGAATGTTTGTATTGTGAACTCTGGTAGTAATGAGATAGTTGCATTAACCATAACCCTTATCCCTCCAAAAACGATGGTGAACCATTACTGTTGCTCTTGCAAAGCCGTACTGTGAACTGTAGTTGAAGGATCGTTTGGCTGAATCTAAACCCAGAATGTGATGTTTAAATGTTTCGATGGAACCTGCTTCTATTTGAGATCTCTACACAGTAATTTAGGCTTATACTCTAGAAAAAGTGTGTGTTAGAGAAGGATTAGGACAGGTATAATGTTACTGGTGTGACAGTAATAGGATTCATCAAGCAAAGAAATTAATTCAGTTTAAAATATATGAGTAAGTAGCGCTATCAAGAGCTATTCAGAAAAAAATAGCTTTATATTTTCAAGCTAAGCAGAATAAATACAGGTGATAGTATAGTACACTCACCAGGCTGATATTGAGAAATATGTCAGGAGGTTGTGGAGAGCTATTTTCAGGTACAAAACAGTCACTCTAGAACTTCTTTTGAATGTGTAACATTTTTTATCTTCACAAAGGCAACAAACATGTAATGTAAAGTATAAATTTAATGTGTATTTTTAATCATGTGCTAAAAATTACTAATTTGCACTAAGGACAGGGAGATCCTTTTATGAATTACTGAGTTGTGCAAATTAGCAAGTGAAGAAACACAATAAAAAAAGAATAATCTATCACATAATGTATTTAATCTGTCTTGACATTTGTGGTTCAGTGTTAACCATTTATGCTAGTACATGGTATCTACCATTGTGCTAATAAACATACTGAAGGATATTTTGGAAAAGGCCATGCTCTGCCATCAGTAGGCTATTTTGCCACAGCAGCATCACTCCTTCCTCTGCTGATAAATAGGAGGGTTATATTGCCTTATGTAATATATTGTGCCTATTTCTGTTGCTATTGTTTGAAACTGTGGACAGCGTTTTGCGTGGTCATGTTTTGTAAACACAAAGTAGTAGAACTTAGTTTCCTGGATTTTAGTATGTGTAAAGCACCAAAATGGTTTTGTGGAGAGATCTTTCAAAAACACAGACAGGTACTGGGCTCTTAATTCCAATGATTTTGATTTTTGGGGTTTTTTTGGCATTTGGGGGAAACAATTTTTTTTTCTTTGAGTGATGGTTGTCAAACTCCTGTCTCTCTGAAAAGCTCCTGATCTTTGAAGGGGCTGGAGGCTAGTTGTGGATAAGGAATTGAATGGATGAAGACAAGACAAAGAGCTTTTAGTATTCTTCATTCCTGTCTAATGCAGAAAGACAAACCTCTCCTGACTGGCAAAATACCACATCTTCTGATTATACAAAAAACTGCTTTGAAGTGTAGAAAATAATGAGTAGAAACTATTTCCAAGAATGTATTTCTGGTCATAATGTGACTTGTACATTTCAAGCCTGTACTGAAATGTAAATTAAAGAGTGGATAACTCTCTGCTTCTGCTATTCTAGGCTTGCAAAGGAAAAACAAATTGTATTGACTGAATTACAAGTGACTGAACGCCCTTTACTTGCATTTGTTGTCTTCCGTTCCACTGCTTCGTGTTATGTAACGTACATGTATCAGCAGCACAACTAATGCACAGGTTAAGTGTTGGCTTGAATTTATATTGGTGTTCTCTGTTGAACTGCATAACTTTAGTCAGAACCCATAGACTTAAGATGAAACCTATGTAGTTTCTAGTATCTTAGGTACCTTTCTTGATTGAACAATATTTAACACAATCCAACCCCTCATAGAAAATACAGCCCTTGAGTATACCTGAAATGGGGCTGGAGTAGGATTCTAACACAAAAGTATCTTTCCTTCTGCTGCTTAAAGTTTGGAAGCCATTATGAAGATGCTTTCATGCAGGCAAGCTAACAGCTTTTAAAATTTCTAACCAGGCAAGTCCTAACTGAGAAAAGAATCTGATAAAACATCGCCATCATCCACTATCAAAACTCTTACCAGCCTACAGTAACCCCAAATTGGAATATATTCTGTTGTGATCAGATTCCAGCCAGGGAGAGGGGGATCAATAGCTAGGCTTGCCTGTTGGCTTCCTGGGATGCCAGGGATGCAGGGATGGAGCAGACTGACAGTGGTCACTGTCAAGGACGTTCTCCTGTTGGCCTCATTCATGATGAGAGCTGAGATCCAAGGGAGTATTGATGTCTTTTTGCAACAGTAGTGCTCAGGACAGGGAGAGTGGTGCTTGTACATGGTAAAAAGAGCATGGGTAGAGAGTTTCAGTATTCTTACTGCAAAGAGCTTTAACAAGACCTGTCTGAATTTGCAGGTATCCTCTTGGCATTCATAAAGAGTAAGGAAAACAATTAGTAGCCCTCACTGTTAAGGGACACTGGCAAGGAAGCTATACTTGTGATTGTGTTGATAGGCTGTGTCGTAGTATCCTTTAAATCCTGAGGCATGAAGCTGCTGGAAGTTATCAGATGTATTCATAAAACCCTAATGCTTCTAGGTTAGAAAAGAGCAACACTAAAATCTCAGCATCTAAGCCTTGGATATTAGAATGACAGGGAAGTTGCTGGAATGTACTGTGTGTGGCTTTGTGTAGAGAGAGGAGGTACTAATGGAGGGTGGAAGAGACAAAGCGCTTTGTACTGATTCCTGGGCTTTCTGAAATGTCTCTGTGTGACTTGTCTGAGGAATGGCAGTATTTGGATCTTTGTGGAGTACTTTTTTGTATATAAATTGTAACATTTTTTTGTAATTGTTTTCAAATAACTGTGAAAAAAATTGCCAAAAGGCAGACATCTGCTCATTTGTAGCAAGAGAAACTATCTACCAAAAGAGAATGTTTAAATCCTTCCATCAGGTTTTTGAAAATGCAGTGCCTTTGGGAAATGGGAAAAGTATGCTTTTTCAGTTGCACTACATTTACAGTCCCGGGATTGCTATATTTAGTGTAGGTCTAACAATTTGAGCGTGTACAAAGGCATGTATTAAAGAAACGATTTATCAAACCGTGGTGAATCAACAGATTAATGATTTTCTTACTCATCCTAAATTTTCTCTAAGCTATGTTTCTCTGAAAAAAACATTTTTTAAAATATTTTCCAGACAGCACTTAACTGCTGAGCCATCCCAGAAAATGTATTCATTTTTATGCCATTAGCTTCAGTATGGGAGGAAATGTGACAAATACTTTGTCTTTTATATAATCTTCTTAAAAGGATGTGAAAATTCTTTCTACTTAGGTTGTAAGGGTAAAACCTAAAATGTAGGATTGTTTGTGCCCTCCTTTTAGCAACAAATGTTTGTCCTATTTTTTGCAAACACTGATGAACTGATTGTGGTCTAGTTGCCACTGAAGCCTTCTTGACATTAGCAGGCTGGTACCTTTTCTATGGTACCTAGTAGATGATGTTTTATTTGCCAGTATACATCCGCCTAAAAGGCCATGCTATAGTATGTAGAAATCAACCCCTTTTAAAAATGTGTTCAGGTGGTTGTATTTGAAAATCCTTGTATATAATACTCACATAATTCAGATCCTTTAGCATACTGTTATCTTAACTAGAGTCCTTTTATTTACCCTAATTTTGAAGTGAGTGGTAAGGTGCTAAATACAGGGTTTTAATTTATAACGAAAATGAATACTTGTGTCATTCTTGTAATCCTAAATAACTTGAGAGATATATGAAGTCTTAAATTCTTTAAGGTTTCCTTATCTCTATAGAAAACCTCAACTGCAGATAGATAAGTAGACATAAATATTTGCCATTTTTAAAGGCCATTATTCAACATACTAGGAGAAATTGCAAAGATAGTGTAAACCTATTAGGTCATCTAGTCCAGCCTTCTGTCCATGTAACTTTACAGTAGTCCTGGCTGGTGAGACTTAAAAGGTTGAACAGCTATCTTATATCCCCAATTAAGTAGTGTGCATGTAGAAGTTTTTCTACTCTGGATGAATGAAACTGTGGTAAGGTAGAAGAGTGCAGTGTGGTGCTTTTGGGAACCAGCCTTGCTGTCAAGAGGATCAGGTTCTAAATTTATTTGGTGATGACTCACATCGATAGAAAGCGTGCCTGCGTATTACCACTACTGTCTCCGTAAGCTCTGGGTTAAAAAAAAAAAAAAAAAAAAAAAAAAAAGTTGAATGCAAATTATGTATTGGTTTCATGTAAATATTGAGTATCTGGAGGGTGACTTTTGGCTGCATCATTTATTTACATCATCATATTGTGAATGTTGTAAAATTCTTCACAGTGAAGGTGATTATAGCAAGATCTAGATATAGCACATACATACCAGTTGTTCAGTCTTAATGAATTGTGTGTTTACATCCAGTAAACAAATAAGACTGAATTTTCAACCATCTACTGTTGAAATGTACTTGTATCTTTAAACTCAATATACTAAGAATGCAACATTGATTTTTAATGTAATTTATAGAGGGTTTCTCTTTGCTCTGTGCTGACCCCTGTAGTTTGCCTATATGATTTCTGTTACTGTGTCATGAAGTTCTTTTCATTTGCTGAGGGGATACTGTTTTTGAATCTTTACTACTTGAATACATTTAAGGTAGAAAAGCAAAGTGAAATAATTCCCTTAACCAGCAAAGCATGCAATGAAATGCCACATGTTTGTGTTGTGGGTTTTTTTTTTTTTTTTTAGGATGCTTTTATATTATGAACAGGGATATATGATTTTCCTGTGGCTAAAAAAAATATGTATAAGTTATATGCAGTTTAGAAAATTAGAACTAAAATAGCAAGCTTTTTTCCTTTTTTTTGGGTTTTGATGGCTGAACATGTTAAGAAGTGACAATGTCACTTATTAAGGAGTCTTAGACAAGCCTCCATATTTGCAAAAGATGGAAGATAGTCATTATACACATGCAGTTCCTAGAGAAAATATTAAGTCTTAGAATTCGCTGCTGAATTCTTGCAGTTTCCAAACCAGTAGATCCTCTTAAGAAAAAGTGATGAGGAGTGGCACATGGTTCTCAAGTATGTAGCTGTATCAGTTTTAAGGGGAGGAAGCATGAGGACACTGGAGCTGTTCCTACTGGTCTGGGGATGAGAACTCACTTGGAAGACCTGGATTAAGTTGGTTTAACAAATTGCTTAAGGGCTTTCATTATAAGCAAAGGAAAGGTCTAACCGAGTCCCACTGGGGACTACATATACTAAAATAAAACACAGTTAAGCAGTCTGATAATGAACTGGGGGAAGTGGGATCTGGCAGGGCTGAGCTTTAGTAAGGATACTCTGGCTATGAGTTTTAAAATTTCGAAAAAGATGGTTGACTGGGCTCAATAATGTATCTCCTGCATGTGAATAAGCATCTTTATTTGGGTTCACAGTGGAAATGTGACTGACCTCTTAGTTTTCTCTGGAGTTCCTTATTGTAGTAGCAGCCAAAAATGTTTTGTGTGTGCGTTTTTTTTTTTTTTTCCCTACAAGTCTGAAAACAAGGGAAACAAACTTTTGAATATTTTATTTTGAAAAGGGTGCAATGAGGTAATTTGTGCTGTTGTCTGCTTCTAGAGTACACCCAGTGTAGGGTCAGACGTTCAGGTGACACCAGCAGCAAAGCCTGCGCAAACCTCCTTGGTCTTTTACCCTTTTTCCTCCTTTCCCCTTGCATTAGCATCATGGGCTTGGAAATGGTGGGAATGCATTGTGTGTAGAGGGCAGGGGAGCCTGCCTTGCAAGTAGCTGGATTCTAGATCAACATCAGATCAGTCCTCTGGGCAAATGGCAGGATGATGGTATAAAGAGCACCAGATAACTCTTTGGCACTCATGTCCTAAAAATAAGGGAAGCATTAGCTTATTCTGCTGTTACTGTCTTTCCCAAGACTACTTCTCCACAAAGGTTCTTGTTTAAATCACTCTTGCATTAATTGTGATGGAATTGCTGGCATGCCTAAATTGCAAGACAGATGAGCATTAGCACTGTTGGTGTGATTATTAGAGTCTGTGTGGTGCTGTACTGAGGAAACAGGTTTCTTCCAGGTTTGTAGTTTTTAGCTGAGGATGTGTCGTGCATCTTAGTTACATTATACTTTATAATAGATGGTTTATAGATGTTATTATTAAATGTATTAGATGTTTTCAATACAAATAAAATGGTAGATGTGTGCTCCTGTTGTTGATGATGTATTGTACTGAGTGCCATTTGTAAGATGTGCATAGATGATGAAGGTATATTGGGAGAAAAAATGTCTGTGACTGAACTTTGTAAAGTGTATTTTTCCTGAAGTGAAACCCGAAGGAGTTTCATTGACATTAAGATAAACAGACAACAGGTGTTTCATATTTTGAAAAGGTAATTTATACAGCATGAGAAGCATGCCACATAAAAATAATTTCTTCTCTCCTAAAAAGACTAGAAATGATCCTTGATATAAGTCAAAAAGTCTGTAACACTTCTGGGAGAATAGTCCAGGTGAAGGAAGATTATTGTGTACAGGGCAAGCTATAATAAAAACTGTCAGTTCTGTCAACCCTTCTGTCTAAGGTCTGTAGAGGATTAAAAGGATATTGAACATCATGTAACAGCTGTCTCCTGTGTGAAAGGGATCACTATTGTGGTGAACATAAATGCACCCATTTAAAAAACTCCATAAGGCTAGGTGTGGCTGAGCCACAAGTGGTTGGTTTGGCAGATAAAATGCTGCTTTCAAGGGCTTGAAAGAGCACAGACGGAGTTCTAAATAGGTAGGATCAAAGTCTTATCGATGAGTGTGTTTCTTGTGTGTCTTTTGCACTACTGGAATAATATGGGATACCATCAAGTTTGGCTTTAATAAGCAACAAACTATATTGTGTTCCTATGGTGTTGCAAAAATGTTAATTAATATGTAATGTGAAATGTAATCAGTGTTTCCAGGGAGGTTGCAAATTGAGTTTTGATTACTTTTTTTGGTAATTCTAAAAAACCTTTAATGTTTAAGTAAAAATGTTGTTGACAGTAATAAAAGCTTTACTTAGTTTTTCTGGGGTAGTTTAATGAATTTTGAATATTGATTAATACTTCTGAAAGCAAAATTTCATAATGTTTAATATGAAACAAAAAAAGGAGACAATGCTCAGAATGAATATTGCTATAAAACCATAATACTTAGAAATTTTGTATTTGAAATTAAAAAGAGTTCTTTTTCAGTTCTGAAGTGAATGAGAAGAAATAATCTACCCAGTACCTCAGAAAATGTAGGTTGGTTTGTTGGTTGATTTTGGTTGGGTTTTTTTCTTTTTCTTTTTGTAAGAATGAAGTATGAAAAATGGATAGCTATCCAGATTATGGAATGGATTTCCTATGTACAAGTAAAAGTGGCCCTCAGATTCATTAGTACAGGCTTTAATAGTTGCAGCACCTGCTTTTCCCTAAGCATTTATGGGTTTGGCCAATGGTCTGTGTATAAAGGTAAGGCTGAAAATTAAACTCAAGGTAAGTAGTTTTTGCTTCTGTAAATGTATCCCGTAGTTTTGTACACTGCTAAGTTCAAGTTTTTTTCCTCTTATGTGGATTTTAAATAACTAAATTTGAAGACCCAGATTCCCAAATACCTCTTTCATTGTACAAAGCAACAGTTTTAAGGGCAGTTATGTACTAAGCCCTGCTGGAAGCAGTTTACAAAATAATTTTTCAGAGAGCAATGGTAACTTCTTCAATAAGCACTTGTTGGGAGCAAGTAGGCCACAGAATAGGTGTAAGATGTGGGGGCCAATTGTGGTACCTAAACTTTAATTCTGATACAATATTTCAGATTAGAAATTCAAGCACCACATTTATTGACTTTTCAGTTTAAACACATCTGGTAACATTTAGGGTATTATATAACACTATGCTAACTCTGTAGTTCTGTACAGAGCTCTTACAGGATTGTTATAAACTTAACCCTACCTGGAAGTGTTTGCCATGAGCTAAGACAGCTGAGTCTTCCACAGAGGATTTTTTCAAAAAAGGTTAGAAAGAGATATGGAAAGCTAAGAGGCTTACTGTTTTTTTAAAATCAAACTCAAAACCCAAGACCACTTGTCAGCTTTTAAAGCCAGTGGACAAATCAATGTATTGAATTTTTAAAGCTAATTGAAGCTGATATCTAGCTTGTCGTTCATGGGAATTGCAAAAATGTAGCAATTTAAATACAACCTTTTTGAAGAGGTACAGTAATACTGCTCTAGTCTGGGACAGAATATCAATAAAGGGACCAACCGAAGTTCATTAGGGAGGTGCCATAATATAAAGGACAAGCAATAACTGAAAAGATGAGAAGACCAGGAGTCTCCTGAGCACATCAGGTACTGTTTCCCCATGATAGTTTTCTGTGGCAGACAGCACCCAAACTGGTAACTGCTGCTTGAGAGCAACCTCAGATTCTAGTTCATGGAAAACAGGTTGACCTCGCTGAGACTCGGCTGCTGTCTCTGTGTTATCTGTATGTAAAGTCTGACTTCCTCTCTGACTACATTACCTGATGTAAGCCTAGTGTCACCAGTAGTGTAAAAAATGAGAATCGAAGCAGCGTTTGATGTACCGTGGTCCTGGATGGAGCAGAAAGAGATTTTTATTTTTAATAGACCCTTCCAAATCATAATATGCTGATACTGGAAAGAAATCGTTGTCACCAGGAAATGAAGGCAAGAAATGGAAAAGAATAGCATTCACATGAAGAATCAGAGTTTCATTTTGTGTCTTAAGTTACATTCACATGAAGAATCAGAGTTTCATTTTGTGTCTTAAGTTACAGCGGCTCGGGTGGAATAATTGCTGCAGGTAAAGACATGTACATGGGTTTGACCTAAGAGAGCTGTGTGGTACCTGAGTTTGCCCATGCTTGCATGGTTGATGTATCCCATTTAAGATCTACCACTCAGGAGGAAGAACGCTTGCTGGACTTCATGCCTTTACGGTCTGAGAGCATGGGCAATATTTTTTTTGTGAGATATTACATAATAACTTTGGTTTTGAAGTCAAAGAATTCTGAATGTTGTAGAGCAATATATAACAAATGGATTAAAAACAAAACATAGATTTATAGATGCTGTAAATAAATGGTCCTAGTAAAACTCCAAAGAACAGGAAGCCTGTGTGGGAGTGAAGGAGCTGTTGAAAGGTATTCCATACAGATTCTAGTACTGGTGATCTTAAAGTAAATATATTCTTAGTGATAATATTGATTTGGTATGAGCTGCATATAAGATAGCTTCTGATAGAAATGTGAACTGTTTATTTGATTTTCTTGTTCACAGATTGAGTCTATGAGAAAGCAAAAGATGGTTGAAATTATTTGCATTATATATAAAAAAAGATTGTTTTGATTTGTGATGTGGTAAAAGGATGCTACAGCTTTTCTGATTTGGCATGTGTTGATATGCATGCTTTGCTACAATATTCTGCAAGCTGCACTGCTTTTTCTATTTTTAATCAACTCTAATTTGTATAGGAGTTTTATTCTGTAACAGTACAAATTGAAGTAAATTAAAGTAATGATATACAGGCTATATAAAATGGGTGAAAGGCTATAGTGCAATAAAGGCTATAATTGCAATATTTGGGGTTATATTGCAGTATGGTAAGTGAAAAATTCTGTGTCCTAGTAAAATGACAGGAGAAATTTAAGAGAAGGCTGCATATAATTTCCCATGAACTGACATGGGGCAGGCTTCTCGCCATGGGGCAGTGCTCAGAGCATTACCCCTGAGCTGAGGACAGAGCTCTGCCTGGCTGTGTTCCCGTCATTCAGCAAGCGTTTCAGAGGAAATCCCCCCAATCCACTTGTCATCTGGTAGCCACTATTTGTATGTGTCTGATCACAGACTGAGACAGACAGAAGAGATGTCGCTAGGCAAGGACAGTTTTAGTGGAGGAACCTACTAGAAATGGAGGTTTTGAAGGGCTGGGTGGCGGATGGCAAAAACTCAGAAGATGTGTTAAAAAGTGACTGGTGCGCACTCTCCTATACTACTGTCGTAAATACTTAGTGGCAGGCATTGGGTCATGATTTTTTAATGTTATCAAAACTTTCCATTAAAATGGAGTTATGCTGGAAAGTTGTGAAAAGGTGCAGGACAGAGAAGTGGAGAAGTTTCAGATGAATGGGGAAAAAAGACTACAGAAAACAGGAAGACAGCCAAGCAGATGCAAAGGGGAGAGTTCCTGCACTCAAGGGCGATTCCAAAGTAGATGAGAAAAGAGGAATTATGGTTGTACAGAGAGCCAAAGAAGAAAAGAGAAAGATGAGCCATTGATGAACGGAATGATTTGGAGTCTATGTCCATATGATTCACTACCTCTTAAGTGTGGGAAAATAACCCTGTCTGTAAGTGCCATTATTCTGCGCTAGGGTAGGAGGTTTTTGTATCTGCAGACTAACTTTCAACTCTGAGCATTTCTTTCTTTCAATAAAAAGCACCTCCCTTACACTTCCTGTAGCTGCTAGCAGCAATGTCGTATCTGTCTCTAGTCCTCTAGGGCGTCTATTTAAAATGTTATTCCTCTGGTCATCTTAATTTACTGAGAGAGAAGTTGTCCCATTTTCTGTGGGTCTGCAAAGGCTCACAGGAGACTGAAGAGGCAACAGTGGTGATGTGCGAGTTTTTCCTTCTTTCTTCAGATATGAACTAGTATTGCCAATTTATGTCATAATGTTTTGTTTCTTATGGTTCCTGCACATTGCGAACAGGCTAGGCATTTCTTTTTCCAGTATTACATATCCAAGACCGTGGTACTTGCTTGCTTGTATAGTCTGTGTTTGCTGCCTCTTACGCAGTTTCTGATGCCCTTTATGTTCAGAGGCATTTCTTGGGAATTAAATCTGTTTCTTCTATGGTTCAAAATTATGTGTTCATAGTTGATTCTAATTTAAGATTATTTTGTCTTCGTTGTTACATTGCACGTACACAACAGAGTTCTCAGCCTTGCATGTGAGAGTACCTTTTTCTGCTTCCTGACTTTGAATGAAAATAAATATTCCTCAAAGTATCATTTTTCTTTTGTACTCATCAAACCCCTGTATCAACTGTTACTGTCTTTTGGTATTTAAACTTGGCAACAAAATCTCTTTATAATCTTTTTCTCCTCTTCTATTCATTGTGAAATGTAATGAATATGAAGACAAAAGGGTACAGGATTTTTTTTGTTTGATTGTCAGATTTGGGGGGTTTGTTTTGTTTGGTTTTTTTTAATAAAGGAAATAATAGCATCAGGTTGTTTTTAACATCTGCCAGCAGTAGGTACTTACCGTTGCAGTAGAGGATCTTTATCCTGACATTTCATTTAAATGAGTCTATATATGTCCAAATTCCTTGATGATGCTACATACAGCAATATCAAATGGGAGAAGAAAGCTTAAATTTTGCAATATTAGTCATAAGTCATTAAAGGATTGAACCTTAAGAGAAAAACTTATGAGATGCTCTTCATTTCTGTCATCAAAGGCAATGGACATTTAGCTTGGGTATTACAGATTTATCTGGAAATTACAGGTTTATTTCTTCCCTACATGTGGCTTGCTTATTCCACTGCTGACCATCCCCAGCTCAGGCTTTAGAGAGCGGTGCAAGAGACTTGGAATCAAAGAAAGGCCTTGACATCAGAATTAGGTCTCATGTGCAAACTGGCCTCTAGTTTGTTGGGTGTAATCAGCTCTACCATTCTTTTAAAATTAATTGACCAAAGCTTCCGGAAGTGTATACAGAACATCATTATGAGACCTGTGTAAAACTGTTACATGGGTATCTGGGCTATTTCTCTGAGTAGTGGATAAAGTTTTAGAAATTTCTACAAATAGTAGAGCTGGAAGACTTTTTTTCAAAATGACTGTTTATATCCTGCAGAAACCCAAATAAATGGATTAGGATTTAATCTGCTTCTAAACCTCTGCCAACAGTAACCATGATAAAGGTTATTTGCCCTGTTTTGTGATATATGAAAATTTGATAGGTTATCAGCAATGATCTGTTGTGGAACATTACTCCAAATTACCTGTTTCACCCCCAGCCTTTCAGCATACATGTGATTGCACTTCAGATAATGTTATTGCCAGTTAGATAGACAATCATTCACTGTAATTTTAGGTAATGATATAACTAAATTGCCCTTCTTTGTTTAGAAGCAAAAATGTGTTAACAGCTGGTCTAGACCTAGAAATGAGACTGTTGGTCAGATATTTTAGCTTTAAAATAAAATACTGGGTAATATTTCAACAATTAAACAGTGAAAACTATTAATTGAAAATTATTCTTGGCTATTCCTTCCTTTTTTTCTTCTGTACACAAGAGTAGAGAACTGGTTTCTGATACCATTTTTTCCTAAAGGAAAAGATTTTGATGCAGAAGTCGTTACTTTTTTGTCCTTTCTTTTCCTCATTTGCTTTCTATTCCTTCTTATGCATAGACATACCTCATGGTTTCTAGCATCTTTTTTCCCAATGGGTAGTATGTGTTTCAGAAATTTGCAACTTCTGTCTAGTCCATTTTTCTGTTTTATTATATTTAAAAAAATTACTGCTTTTGAAGTGCCTTTTCCTTTTATTGTCTTAAGATGTTTGTAATCTACTGCTGTGGTTTTGTGGTTTTTTGCCTTTTTTTTTTTATTAGTACCCATAGTATTAGAGGTCAATTGCATGAGTTTGTGTGTGTACACGCATGGTTTTAGGTGCTTATTTTGCACTGTCAAAATTGATAGGTACAAACCTGATAGTTGGTAGTGTTGGGCTACCGCATTAAGTATCCTTTGCATGTTTTGTTTTGTTCCTGAAAGAGATTTACAAGCACACTCAATACAAGCACCTTAAACAATAAATAACTTTAGTGCTGCAACATTTGAAAATAAGAAGTCAAAGATTTTAAGTTCACTGGGGATGCATATGTATAATTTAACACTATTCGGCAAGAGATGTAAATTTTGAGCTTATATGTGTGGGAAACATGGATTTCTGTCATTATATAGTCATAGGCATGTCTATAAAGCTATGCCAAATGATAATATTTGCATAAATATTTATATAAATATGCTATACTTGCTTAGCATTTGTAGGGGTTTTATATCTAACTTAATTTACCATTTCACAGTGAGGCTGAGTTGAACCAACAGCTAAGTGCTTCCAAAATGGAAAATATCATTCCTTTTCCTTGAGTTCCTCAAGTTGGGGTTTAGTGGTGCAAAGACTGTGGTGTTGCCTTTTATATAGAATTCAAGATGCATATGAAGTGAATATGGTATCTTTTAAGACTCAGCATAGCTTATATGTTTCTGAAGGAGATACTGTTCCATGAAATAGGGAAAAAATTGATGATAGGGTGTTTCCTGATAGTTGGAAGGATTTTTCCTATATTTTTACTAAGAGATGCTGAGATACATACTCAGATTAGTATAGGTCTGGCTTTGTCTAATGTTCTGTATTTTTATGCAGTCCAGAATGGTACGACCACTTAAAAACATGGCGCTTTCATTTTCTTGGGTTGTGAGTGGTTTTTTTACTATTATTTTTTTTAAATCATTGAACATGTAGCTCTTCATTTAAATTTGGTAGGAATTAGCAGGTGAATTAGAGAAATTTAATGTAAATTTCTGGTTTGTTGTGTACATTACTTTGAGCTAAAACCATAGTTATGGAATAACCTTGTAAAATGAAAGGTGGGATTTCATAGGGTGGGAGGACAGTTACAGAAAAGGGAAAGAAATGTAATTGTTAATGTTAATGTTTTTTCATATGGGGACATGCATGTGGAATTGCAGCTCATGGTAACTTTTGGTCTTCTCTTAAGCACGGTATTTTAGCTGTGGTTTTTGAAAGGATCAATCACTTGCAGCAATTTATGTAATAACTCTCTGGTGGGTGATTCTACTGTTTTTATTTATGCTTTTTGCCTGGTTTGCCGGAATGCACTACCTTTGCTTCTTGGTACAGTAAATGCACTCTGTAATATCTATTATGGTATGGTCAAAGGATAATTTATTGTCAGATAGAAAAATAGGTCAACACTAATGTCACTTGATGATCAACCCCCCAAGTTTAATAAAACACCTCACGAGCACGCATTCTGCACAGTGCTTGATGTTTTATTAGGACTATAGTACCTTACAGTACCTGGCTATAGTGGGAGTGTAATTACTGAGCTGTCAGGGTGATAAGTGGGATTAATGGCAGCCTGGTGCACTTCAGTCTGCAGAGTGCTCAGAGAATCGAAAGATGGCATTATTATAAGAGAAATTCTGGACTGGCATATTCATGGCACCCTCCCCACCTGCCCAAAGCTCACATTCAAGTTTGCGTTACCCACCAACCCCCCCATAGCTGACATTTTCAACAGCTGTTATTTTCAAACTGGCTCAAAAATCAAAAGAGAAATAATTTGGTAAATATGCTTGCTAGCCACAGTGGGTAATCTGTACACTGCTTATCCTGCTAGGTGCCATTCTGGTCAGTTTTGACATGAGATTGTTCTATATATAATCCACAGAAATGTATTTTATGTTAAGTGCAATTCTTTTGGTCTTGGATACAGGGCTCGTATTTTAAAGGAAGCCACATTCAGGGAAGTGAAGAGCAAGAAGTCATAATGGAATTGTTGCCTTTTTTAAACGTGTGATTTTCCACTTCTATTATTTCTTTACTGCCTACACAGGCAAAATGATCATCTGAGCCCTCGTAGTGGTGTATTTTTGTCTAGTCTATCTCCTTTTTTTTCTGGCTTCTAGTACTAAAACTTTGCTGTCTTTCAGTCTACTTAAAATGCTAAGAGCACCCTCTTGACTCAGTGATCTGGCCATGTCAACCTTTTGAGATCCCCACTAGCCTGCCTTTGCTTGTTAAGGTATTTATAACACATGCCTGTCAGTGGGTCGTGCTGGGCAGCAGTAATTTAACTGCCACAGGTAAACCTGCTGGTGCTCTTCTGCCAGAGCCCTCTGACAACCTGACTAGCTGAACTAGTAACCCACTACGGTGTTGAACTAGATTTGGCTTTATCAGACTTCCCAGCTTTTGCAGCCTGTGAGACCTGTTTTTCTCTAAATACTTCCTCTGGGACCTTTTCCCCATGACTAGTTCTATCAGAAAATCCTAACAGCCACTGCCACATGTACCCTCACATTTTGCTGGCGCTGTGGTGTTTGTAATACCCAGCTAGATGATAATGAATAGGAAGAATGAAAGACTAATTAATCTTTTACTTAACTGGCTTTGCCTTCTCTCTTATTCCACCCTTAATTGAAAAAAACAACAAAAAAGTAAAAGCAATGCTTGTGATGGACAAAGTCAGGCCAGTTTTTCACTGTAGGTATTTCAGGCATTTCATTCCTTTTAATGTTGCTTGCTCTTCATTTCCTTGTGCATGTAGTCCATGCAGCTTTTCTGTGTTTGAAAATGTTCAGTTCCACTGGTTACTGTCACTAAGGAACAATAGTTAAGGTGGACTCATGGAACTTACATAAGTAGTTGTGCTCATATATTACATAAAAAACAGATTTTATTTCATTTTCCATAGATTGTTAAATTCTATATGTTAATAAATCAATATTGAAAGGGCCTCTGGAATAACTTCATGAATTCTGACATAATTAGTGGTGTTGCATTTGACCTATGATATGTAAAACCAAAAGTGTGTGCAAATACCTTTGTGTTTAATAGAGAACAGTTTAACTTCTTCAGCTGACTTTTACCGTTTTTTGTTAGGTTTGCTTACTGCGAATTGTGTAGACTGCCCTGAGGGCTGAATCCTTAGATGGGACTTGAGCCAGTAAGCAGACTGGTACATCCTCATTGATGCCTATGCAGGAACAGACAATAAATCTTTGCTACTTAGTATTTAATATATAGTTAGATTTGTCATTAGGGATCACAAGAGAAGAGGGTCTTAGGGATTTCAGTTGGGAGTATGCATAAGACTACTGAATTGTTTTCAGAGGTCACAGAAATATCATAGGAAAGGTGCCTTGAAAATTTATCAACATTCTTCCTCTTTGGCACATGCAATACAAAGTAAGTATGTCTGATTTTCCAACATTCAGAATTTAATCCACAGTGACACTTCCAGAACTCTTAAAATAAATTCAGATTCACAGTGCAGATGTTTTTCAAATAGAAAAATGAAATTATAAGAAGCTTAACTATCTTGGATTCCAGGGAAAAAATTACTTTTGTGTAATTAGACACTGTTTCCTAATACTTAGATGTGTAGTCTATATGTTTATAACTGCACCCTACTGCCTTCCTTTCTGAAGTGGAGTCGACAGAATGTAATGCATCAGTGTTGAATGCAAGTCAATAATGATCATGCAGTGCTTTGAGGTTTTAAATAGACATTTTATGAAAACACTCTGTATTATTCCTCTGTGGCTTGTCTTCTACCATGCTAACTTGAAACTCTTATGCTATTGCCAGCATTTGTATTCCATGTCTCCTTGACGCATTTTCTTTTATTCCTGCAGATGTTTAAAGTGTGTGGACGCCCCCTGTCAGAAGAGTTGCCCAACTAATCTGGACATCAAGTCATTCATCACGAGTATTGCAAACAAGGTAAAATCAGGCTTGCAGTAGTACATGGAAGCATGAAACAGAAGTTACTTGCAGTTCTGTTAGTGAGATTGCTTTTCAAAGTCTATCTTTATAAATGTTAAAAAGGTAGTTTACAACAGATGCTTTAAAGCTCAACAGTCAGCTAATTTTTAATTATTTTGCTGCTGTTCTGTGCCCATACAGATAGTGTATAGTGCAAATTTATTTCTTCATGTCACTTTTTCTATGGAGTTTTTGGTTTTGATGGTTTTCAAGTATGATGATATTCAAAATACTGAGTGTTACATGTAATTATTTAACCTTGCTGCTACCTAAGGTATTACAGTTATAAAACTTCTCTTTCATTAAATTTGGGTTTTTTTTGTGAGGTTTTTTTTTAAGAAGTGATTATAGTTTAAATGTGCTTTGGGCAGATACTTGGTATGAATGTGGTCATCTCAGTGTTTTGCAGTTTATAGTAAGAGGCTCTGGTTAATGCAAATGTAGTCAGTCACTTAGACTATAATAAAATACTACAGGAATAAATTGAATCCCCTCTTTGGAGGTACTGTACCTGTTCCTTAATAGGCTATTATACTATGATCATAATGAAATCTTAAAAACATTATTCTGATTTGTGGTTTACAAATGACTTTTAACAGTCAGAAATAAATAAAGATGACTGTAAAGTTGATATGACAAGATTAATTAGGCTGTCTGGGCTAGCCTAAAGATGACTGGATATTGATTGCCCCATACCTTTTAAAACTTGCTTCCCATCTGTGGAATCATTAGCTGCCATGTGATTTATTTGTCTGTATGAGCCCAACTAGACTCATAATCTACTGGGGGTGCTACAGAGATTTTCTGGCCATGTTTTATGCTCTAACATGTCTCACTGTTAGGTGCAGCTGAAAGGGCCAACACAGGTAAAGCCGAAGTGGGCAAGAGAGCATTGCTGTGTGCAAGTTAACAGACACGTTGCTTTTACTACACTGTGTATTGTACAAAGAAGACACCGGTAAATTCTGCACCTTAACAAGAAACATTAGGATAAGAGGAGATATTAAGATACATGTATCAGTTATAACTATGTATTGATGTGGTTTACAGTAATTGGCATTATGCCCAGCATCTGCATATAGGCAATGTTCTTATATAATCTGTACTCTGTCACTGCAGCATTTGTTTTCAGGAAGGTAGGCATCTGTTTGCAACTATAGTATAGTATGCGGCATATTGCTGCTTATTACCTCTTTCAGGCATTGTGAGGCAGGCAAACTGAACAGAGAAGGTAGAAGGCAGTAATGAAACTGCTAGTCTCCATCTCATCATTGTACTGTAGTATGTTTAGGAAACCTAAAGCAAATTTTATGGAATTATTTTAGCAGCATGGTCTTATTAAGATGAGTTATGCTTCTGTGTTGGGTAGGATAGGGTGATGTGTTGTTGAGGAAGGAAAAATGGTCTGATTATTGAAACATAAAAGCTGGGAAAAAGGAACCAGGAAAGATGGACTGAAGACAGCATCAGCAGATGTTGGAAGAACAACTAACAGCAGCAGCAGCCTGGAATGATATATTTGGTGGGTCTTTTAGATTCTGGTAGCCTGAGAAATACAAAGCTCCTTTGTGACTTGTAAGTCACTTTCACTCCTGATTCATTCTGAATTCTGTGAAAGGTGGTGTGACTGCAGAGCTTTGGGAGTTGCATTTTGGCAAAGGTATACTGAAATAATATTAGGAACTTGCCCTGAAGTTCTGAATTCTTTGCCCTGCTGAAGCCAATGGGTATGCTCTTACAGGTTTTAATAGGGCCAGATTTATCCTGTCAGATGGTCCATGAGCTGGATCAACCCTATAGAGTCTGGGCTGTTGGATGATAACTCTTTTAAATCATCTTGGAAGCTGCAGATGCTAGTTAAGATGCTGGTTTTGCCCTGGGCAGGTGACCTGATCACTTGCTGTTTTATCAGGAAATCCTGCTTTAGAAAAAAATGGTATACTACTATTCTCTCAGGGGAATTACCATTCTTTATGGAAAATCTAAGTATCTTCAATTCCTGAAATGTACTTATAGCCGTTCTTTTTGGACCCTACCCCTATCTATCAATACCTTCTGTATCCACTCTGAAAGTGTTTTTTATAAAAAATATACAACAGTTTTGGTAACTGCTTTTACCTCATGTTGATGCCCAATAATTGCATAAACAGCAAGGAAACATTCACACAGAGGAATTTTTAAAAAGTCAGGTAGCTGGTTTCTGCTAGCCAAAATGTTAGGATAAGAAATTGCATGCCTAAAATCAGCGCTGCTTCTGTGAAATCCAGTTCCAAGAGTGAGTTTAGATACAGTCTTACCCTTTGCTTTCTCTCCTTACCCTATTGGAAGAAATCTGATATAGCATAGTTGTGGGGGCATTTCTCTGCAACAGCTCTAATGCGAACTTCAAAACCAAGTAAACAGAAAACCAAACCAAACACCACCCCCCCCGCCAAACCCAAAAAACTAGAAGTGAGAAAAACCCACAACCAGATATGCTTAGCAAATAGCTGAAGTCATGAGCTGAGAAACAAGTCTTGCATATTTGTGACCTCTGTGTCAATGGCTGTGCCTCTTGTAATTCATGTACCAAGCAACTTCTCAGGGAAATAAACAGTGCATAGAGGGAACCCAACCTTGACTTGATGGCTGCAGTCTGCTAGGGTGAATTTTCCTTTTGATGAATTAGTTTCTGGTGCCCTTGCTAGAAAATACTTCTGTTACAACAAATTCTGTTCTTTGGAAAAAAGCGTCAGTAAATTCTTCTGGTTTCATTTATTAATAGGATTGTTTTGTAGGTATAGGTGTGTACTATTGTTTTTACACTACTGCATTTTGAAATGCCTTGCTTTCTGCCAAGCAAGCAATAGATGTAAGGTGGAAGCTGAGAGAGGGGTACCGGTTGTGGAAATGGTTCACCTGAAGTCATGGCCCTGGGAGAGTTGGTTTGAGAGCCCATTACCCTGGCTGCTCCTGCAGTGTCCTCTCCCCTCTTTCATTCTAGTGCTGCTGGTGGTTGGGGTACCTGTACCATGTGCTTTTAGAGCGCATAGAAAACAAGAATGGCATGCCTTTGAAAACCATGCTAAATCTTCTAACTTATCATTTTGAAAGTCTTTAATGGAACCAGTAAGTACTTTTTCACTTTCGTTATGCATTTTTCTAAACTTTCATTGAAGTAATCATTGAGATACCATTCAGCAATATGCTTGCTGAATATTTTTTGTCATTGTCATAAATGTATTTACTTCACATGATCAAGGATATTTTACATGTCATTGAAAATACTTTTCAAAATGATAAATCTTGTTTGCTGTTTTCACCTTGGATATAAACTTTATTTTTAATCCAGAAGCTTATATATGTATCTCATAATTTCTAGACAAAATAAATAGGTGACACATAGAACATTCAGGTATTTCAGGTCAATAAATCCAGGATGTTGGGGTGTGCTTTCTAGGCTTATTGAAGTCCCTGTTCTGAATCTTTCTTCATCTCTCACTTGAGAAACTCCCTACAGCAGATTACCCTTCTACTTGTTCAGAGGAGATTTAGTTCAATAAATTCTTTGTCCTCATCCTCGTATAAGCATGCAGGTATTTATTTAAACATGATTTATTATTAATATAGAGTATTTAGACAGCAGCGTACTGAAAATTAATTACTTTGTCAGGTACTTAAGAGCTCTATTGTATGTAGTTTGTTTTGTTGGAAAACTGCTATAGCAATCATAAAAGGTCAGGGATTCTTGTTCTCTTAGGCCTGAGGCTTTTTAGATATTTACAGGCCATGTACAATGTAGCTGCTCTGGCTGTTCCGCCATTACACCTGAGCTCAGGAGTAGAAGAGGGAACAGGGGAGGAGGGTTGTTTCTGGGTTGAGAGGGTAATTGAATTGCCAGACTCAATGAGCCTTGAACCTCTCTGAGAAAAAGGATGTCACTTACGCTGTACTGTGTTAGCTGCTGTGACTCAGTAGAGTGTAGGCCACAACTTCCATTCTCTTTTTTCCATACAAACTGGATTACAACTTCACTTCATAAAGGTACAATCTATTCTATTGTGTCTTCCCAGTCAGTGTTTCTTGGTTCATACAGACTGCTTGCAATTCTGTCTCTCTGAGACTAGACTTCAGATTCACTATGCACACTTTACTACTTTTGTTTCTAAACATCCGAAGACGGCAAACCAAGTATTCTGACTTCCAGCTGTCATCTTTTTAAATACAGCCTTCACATTGCATAGTGTATATTCTTTGTTTTATCACACAGGAGAGCAATCTTAGTTACATCTTTCTTAAAAAAAATAATAGAAGAAAACATTCAGCTGCTGCAGAAGGCTTTGCCCCCTTAGACCTGACTGAGTACCAGGAGTGATTTTAGGATTTTATGTTCTGGTTTCCCCATGTTGATATGTCAAAGCAAGGAGGACTTGGTAAAATGGAGCTCCAGCACCCATCATCCTTTAGGGCTGGCACAAGGAACTGTTGTACGGCAGCAGAAAATCCTGTAGCTTCCCAGAAGCAGCTCAGCCTGAACAACACTCGCAGCCTGTCCAGCTTTCCTCCTGTTAAGCAGAAGTGTGGGCCAGAGGAAGCTGCCGGTTGGAAAGCAACAGCTGCTTACACGCTCAACCTTTGTACTGTTCAGTGAGATGGTCTTGGATCTTTTTTTTTTTCATCAGATGCCTTTATGGTTGAGTTGTTGCATTGAAAAAAAACTGTTGGTGTGGTTTAGGTATGGGGATATTAAGTTGTGTTAACTTGGCACAGGTGTAAGGAGTGACTCAGCCTTTATAGTCTGAGACTATAATGAAGAATTGGAGGTGCAGAAGCATCTTTGGTGTTACTTGTCCTCACAAAATCACACCTGGTTGCTGTAGCCCTCTGTTACTAGCTCCCACATTTTTCATCTCAAGTCTTGCAGTATTACAGGGATTCCTGACATTGAGTCAACGGTTTTCTCCTTTTTCAGAAAGACCATCTATTCCCATAATCCCTTAATAATAAACTGGCCTGAGCTGACACATCAACCATTTTCTAACAGACTTTATAGGTGGATGTAAGCCTTCTGGTGGCCAGCATTTTAAAAAAAAAACAAACAAAAACAAAACAAAAAACCAACCAACCAAACAAAAAACCCACCCACCATCTTAACCCCCAAAACCAGCAAAGCCGTGCTGCCCTCTGTATAAAAGGTTGTCCCTGGACTGTGTAGAATGCTGGTAGGAAAATAGGGAAGTGAGAAATGAATGCCAAGAACAGTACAGAGAAAGTTGTGGGACACAAGAGTAAGTTTTAGGATTTCAGAGGAATGCTTTGGTTTAAATGAAACCGAAGGAAATGTGTGGTGGTTTTTTTTTTTTCCAAGAGAGAAATTCAGTTTTTTCAAGGGAGAAATGGGAGAGGGAAGAAAGTGGAAGATAGGGATGGATACCAAGGGATAAGGGTGAATCCGAAGTTTGTAGATTGAGGCAGTAAAGGAAAAAGTGTGGTAATGTACTGGAAATGAGTATGAAGGAGAAGTGGGTAGACAAAGGAAGGCAAGAGACAAAAAGCTCTAGGATCATTAAGAGAAAATGAAATGAAGAAAAGATTGTAAGGGAGAAAGGGTGTTGAGAGACATAGGATTATGACAGGTGAGAGAAACAGACTGATGGTTTTTCTGTGCCAGAGGAACTCTGAGTATATTAACAAAGGATGTCTATATGCCATTGCAAAGATTTTGGAAAATCATGAGTCACAGTTCATATGTGAAATACTGTAAGTGGGATACTGTTAATACAATGAAGGATTGTGGAAGTCAGAAAGCAGCTAGATGATTGGTAATAATTATATACAGATACACATCACAATTAATCTTTAAGTACTACTTTGAGTCCCCAGGTTTTTGAAAGTGCTGTTATATTCAGCTTTCTCTGTTAATCTTTGTGTATTTCAGGTCACTAAATATATAAAAACCCAACATTTAAAAGTAAAAGTGGTAATGGTGTTAAATTGATGCACTTGAAACAGTGACTTTTCTTGAGATGTCTGTTTGTACTTAGTGTAATGGAATGGCTGACAGCTGGTTTCAGTTGCCATAGTGTAATTATGTAGAATAGACTTTTGCGATGACACTATGTCAATTAAGGAATCTCTCACATTCTAGACTACAAAGGACAAAATGACAGTACAAGATATTTCTTCCGTTCTTTTTCATAAAAAGATAGTGACACTGTGTGAAATTACAGTCCTGTTATGATGACACAAGTCAAATGATGTGAAAGATTTCTGGATTGATTAAAAATCATCAGCATTATAATATAGAATATGTATGATTTGGTAAGTTGCTGTTATGTTTTGTTCATTCTTCTTCAGAAGATATCGGGGGGGCTGACAGACTGGGGGTGTTTCTTGTTATATTTGAACTGGTGTGTGTCAATGTGAAAAATGCTACTTACATAACAATGTACTTTAAATAGTGGTTCTTCGGTATGTGAAAATATTTTAATCCAATACATCTTGAGTATATTTTAAAGCCATCACAGAACATGAACTAGTATAGAAGGTGGTGATATTTTCCCATATTTTTTGTTATGTCTCCCTTTTTCTAAACTAAGCCCAGATGAAAAAGAAATTACCACTTTTTTCCTTCTTTTCTTTTTAAAGAATTCACTCTGTCCCAAAATCCTGATGAAATCAGTGTATTCATTTTTATTACACAAAACATAATAATGCATATTCTTCATTGTTTTTGAGAGAACTGCAGTATCAAAACACCCTTATGCATAATGAATTTATATAAAAAGCTCTTCAATTGAATTGAAAGAAAAGATGCTATAAGCATTTCCTGATAGTAAATGTAATTTCTTCTGGTCTCTCAGTATTGATCCTATGTGTTTTAATAGGTTTTTTTCAAGTAAAAAGCAGTCTCATTTGCATGCAAATTATATAATGCTTCCAAATGATACATGTGGAGATCCTCCTCTGCCTGGTTTCCACTGATTATTGATGTCTGTTTAAGGCTTGTTTTTGTTGCCTGTGTTAGCAATGTAGTATTTATTGACATTTTGATGTAGGAAACCACAAAACATCCTATCCAGTTAGATTAATTTATTTCTATGGAAGTGCACAGGAAAAAAGATTCTATGAACAAAGGCAGGAGCAGACATTTATCTCACTAGAAAATTCAGAAACATCCTAGTTTTAGACTTGCTTCCTCTGTGACGTCTGTAAGAAACTAGACAACTGAGTCATCATATTATTTCAGCATCTAAGAAACCTACTCCAAGCTGTTAAGGTAGCTTATATCGTTCCATACCCTGGAATAATTTTTTTATTTTAATGAAGCCAACCTTCCTTTAATTCTGATCCTTTCTCATGTACAACATGTGGTGTATAGTTAGTTACCAGCTTGCCAGGTCTGCATCTCATGTCTATGTTGTGTGCAACCTACTACACCCTGGTTTTGTGAAATAAAAGCAATCAATATGTTTTTAGAAAATGTGAATATTCTGTGAATATTCTACCTTTAATGTCACTGATAAATGTAATTATCATTAATACGTGTTTTTAGGTTAAAAAGTTGTGTAAGCACAAATTGTTCATGTAACTAAACATTTAAGATACTGTACATATACTACAAACTCTCATTTATTACTGTAGTAACACAATGGTTTGCAGTTTTGTAACACAGTTTGTATAACACCACTTAGTGTAACTTACTATACTGTATTTCCCTGCCAGTTTTTGTCAGGTATTGGAAGACATTTTTCTAATAAAGTTTGAGACATTAGATAATAGATCAATGCAGTAAAGGCAGGATAAACGACTACATAAAATAGAAGGATGAAGAGATGAAGCAACTCAGAGCTGAGCTCCTGAAGTCCTGCACAGCCCAGTCTCCGTGCTGGACTATGCCCTGGGTGTCAGGAAGGTTGCAGATGGGCTTGCTCTCAACTTACTGCATAGTCGGTGGTAGCAGCACACTGTCGTATCCTTTCACTGGTAGTGAACAAGTATCAGTGGCAATGGGAACAGTGGTTATACTGGGAAGTGTAAGAGGAGAGTTAGGGAGCTGCAGCTCTTCTGCACGTTTAAGTTTACCAATGGCAAAATTGACACAGGTTGAATTTTTGTTGGCAGACAGGGATACCAAGTCAGCAGTGAACTTGTTCTTCCCTTACATCTTTAGAGGTGTCACTTTTGCACAGCTGCAGCACGCTGGTGAAGCAGTGCAGAATACTTGCCATCCTGCTCCCAAAAATAAGTGGAACACTTTGTACTTCAACTGTGACTGTCTTTTAATTTATCATTAAAACTTACCTCATGTGTTAAGACTAGAAGATATATACCTTTTGATACAATTTATCTAATGATGTAATATTTAGCCTGGTAACATGTACTCTGTACTCTTATTCGAAAAGGATCCGATACCTCTTTTTCTCAGATACCACTAGTAGCGACAGCAGCAACAATTCATGATCGTGACAGCAACATCTCAAAACTTCCCAAATCAGGACCCCACCTTTGTATACTCCATCATGTTTCCCCGAAATTAAGGGGTCAGCAGCAGTTGGCCTTACCCCCATTAGGATTTCAGTTCCAGCCTCCTACTTACTGAACTCTGGCATGATGTTCTGAGATAGGTTTCCCTAGGTATCCCCTCAATATGCCATGATCTCAGTCCTATACTCACAATGACCCTGGTTCTCATCTCTTCCGCGTTCACTTGCTACTTTAACATACACTGTCTTTCTGTAGCATAGCTGTGCTGAAAGTTTGGTTTGAGCTTGCAAAACAAGTAAAATATGCCAGCTGTGTTGACACTGCCTGTAGTGGCACAGCTCAAGTGTAAGAATATACTTTACAAATATGTAATAAAATTGATTTTAAAAAGGAATATTTAACAGCTTTGCATTCTAGGCATAATAACTAATTTGTGTATTGATTTTAAGTACAAAGCCTAAAAATGTAGAAGACCTTAATGAAGTTACTTAGATGGAAGTATATGTTTTTGTATTTGTTTCCATTGAACCAGAGTTGAAGATAATAAAAATAATAATCCTGGACAACACAGGAAGGAAAAATGTAACTCTTATATGTACTGAAATATCAAACTGAACAAAAATTCTTTGAAAACCATTTTGTCTTTGAGTTGGGGAGAAATATCCTCACTACTAGTTTGCAATTATTCCTTTAGAGTGAAAAAAGGGAATGGCTAGATCTAATTGCCTGGGAAACAGACATCTAGGGCCACTTAAGATGCTGTAGGGTGTCTAGACTGGTCGCTGAGTGCTGTTTCAGAAAGACATATGGGTGTCCTGCATTGACTGTGTCACCTCTGCTGTCTGCATGGTTATGTGTCAGGGACATCTCCAGCATAACTAGACTTCTGTCTTTTGCTACTGGATTGAGCTTACAGTGTCTCTACTGGCTGTTTTTAGCAGCTCCAACAGTCTCTGGCATATCAAAACAGTATAATTCATCTGCAAGAGTGAAAATATTTGCTAATATGTACAATTTCCATTTGACTAATACTCCTTTACGTTGGAATAAATGAGAATTGGGGATGATAAAGTGCCTTACCAGTCACCACTGGCAAAATGGTTGAAAGTTCTCCCAGAAGAGCTGTGTAAAGTGAATGCCTATTCAGCCAGGATGAGAATTTCAATAGATTTTAATAGTGGCTAAGAAAATCCTATGAGAGTGAACCCAGGTAGCTTGTTTTCATTTCCATGTGATGGATGGGGGGCTCATGCTGTGCAGTAGACCAGCATCTGTAAGCAACAGGTCCAGTTGCATCTACAAATACATTCAAGTATGTTTCTTAAACATTGACGTTGTCTTGGGACTCTCTAGCTGTGTTCTGTATCTGGTTTAATTTAGAGAATTTTATGCTCAGTCTTTTAATATGCCTTTAGTGAATTTGAACCTCCCAAACCAAAGTCTTGTTACCCATTGTTGGTGATATTGTCAGATCTCTGTGCTGCTCTTCTTATTCATAACTGGATTCTTGCGCTGTGTGGCGTAGAGTTTGCTTTGAATAAACACTTCTGTGTACATCAGCATACTTGACAGACAATAAGTCACAGGCATCGCATAGGGTCTGCTGTGACAGGGTATTTCACATCATTTGAGTTAGCTGTCCTGCAACAGAGAGATAATGGTATTTGTTATAAAAACCAATTCCATGTTAGTGATGATTATTGAAGACTGCAATATGGAAGAGGTTGTGGAAGAGGAAGGAGACATTGTTTTTTAATCTCTCAGTTATTGCTAGTTTGGAGAAAGCTGGAATGAGATCCTGGCATTAATTTCTTACTGAGGAAACTTCTGTGGAACCTCAGCCATGTGCTAATTGTAAGTGGTACTGTAGTGTCTTCTGGCCCTTAAAGGAAACTGTATCATTAACCCATTTTCATGGACTTTCCTTGGTGGGGCTTTTAGAGCGGGTGGGAAGAGGGGTAAAATAAAGAACTAGAGTCTGATTAAGTAAACTTCAATATTAAGTATACAGAAGAAAAAATAGGATGTAAATGGTTTGCTTTAATTACACCATAATTTTATTAATGTAAATGGAGAACTGCCATCAGTAGCTCTCCCCCTCTGAGTAAGACTTCAGTTCACTCCTGTCATTTCCTCTGATGCTCCCACTTAAGAGAATTATCTGGTCTGAAAAAACAGCTAGGGGTTGTTTTCTTATGGCATCAGGCACTGGGAACTTGCCAATGTACATTCCTTAGATTGTTATTATGGGAAGAAATCTTGTTAGCTCTCATTTATCAGGATATTTTTCCTTTTCTGAAGATACACACTGAATATTGGGAAGCTGCGAAGCTGTGAATTGTACATAACTTCTTTAATCAGTTCCCTAGTTTGCTATTTAGAGCAACAGGAAAGTAAGTGATTGTCCTGATTGGTATCTAGTTGAGGGGGAAAAAAAAATAAATCAGTAGTGCAGTATCTACAGGTGAAGCCTTCTCTTCTCCTCACCGGTCTGGAACAATTGGCACTACTGATCTGGTGTGAAGGACAGGCACATCTGTAGAGATGGTGTGCACAGATGTGTAAAATAAGCTTTTCATTCCCTGTGTCATAAAGAACTGATAATCTAGCTGTCACTTTCTGGTCAGACCTTCAACAAGGGTTACGACTCAGCTACTGCCCAATTGACCTAGACATGGAGAAAGTATTTACAAGTACTTAATGCAGCACAGTAGTTTTCAAACATAACTTTCAGTGGCTTAACAAATTTGTATGACCATCTCAGACTGAAGATCTTTTTAGCTATTTTGCAAGCTAAAAAAAAAATTGTTTATCTTTGCATAACAATTTTGCTGCCTTTCTTTCCAGTGTCTTTGACATAATGCTGTATAACATATTGGTACATTTAAATAATGTCAGTGTTGTTTAATTTTTTTTTTCTCTTTTTCCTTCAGAACTACTATGGAGCTGCCAAAATGATTCTTTCTGACAATCCACTTGGCCTGACATGCGGAATGGTGTGTCCAACATCAGATCTCTGTGTTGGTGGGTGCAACTTGTATGCCACGGAGGAAGGACCAATTAATATTGGTGGATTGCAGCAGTTTGCTACTGAGGTAGGTAGGACTTGCAAATGTCTGAAATTCTTTGTATGCACCAATGTGTGTTGTCTAAGTGGTTGCCTTTGTTAATGATTTGTTTTTTAAAAAAAAGTTGGTACTAGTAAAATAAAGGTGTGGGAAGTTAGAATAATTAATTCTTTATCTTACAACACATTCAGAAGCTTAGAAATGTTTTCATAATGCACTAATTTGTGGGAACATAAGGAACATTATTGTGAAAAAGATGACTCTTTAGAAACACTAGTAGTTGAGACAGTTTGTTTTATAATGAAAGATTTATATAAGCCAGGTGAAATTGTAGGTGTTACTGAAGAAGGCTGCATAGGGAAAAAGGTCAAGTGCACCTGCATCTGTAACTGGATGTTAAGGAGCTGTAGAACTGTTCTGGGCATTGAGTAGATCCTGTAGCAGAACTAGTGTGCATTTGTACTGGCTTTGGGCCAAAGGAAAAGTTTGAGATGATTTAGACTTTTTACTATCCAGTTTTGCCAAAACTAGGTAAATAAGTCCTTTCAGGTTGACGTGTAATAGATGTCTATGTGCATCTGTCTATTTAGATACCTAGTGTAGATGCTTACATATGTGTGTTTGTGTACATTTATTAGGTCATAAGGGTATGCGTATATTTTGGTTGCTGAAGCAAAATTTTTTACTTGCCACTTGATGTTAGGAAGTCTTCTCAAGGGTTTCTGTTGAAATGTACGTGCATTATTTGTGACTGTATAGTTTTAATGCTCTGCTTTCCATCTGAAGAAAGATGGAGGCTGCTGCTCATTTGTTGACTTCCTTTGAAGGGCATGGAGAATTTGTATCAAACTCATGGTCTCAGCTCGCAGCTCATTTGATCTGTCTGAAGTATCTTTGGGTAACAACTGTGATTTTGGTCTCTGTAAAAGTAAGGATGTTGTGGCTGTATAAGAAAAGGCATATGCACATTTCTATATAGTCCTAACTAATGAGGTTGTACCTCTTCTATGTCTTGAGCCATTTGGCTGGTTATATTTACAAACATACAGTGAAATCCCAGTCACCTTTACAAAGCTTGAGAAATAAAAAAAAAAAATCTTTGTAGGACAGACCAGAATAGAAATGCAAATTAATCTGGAAGTAACAGACAATATGTCTGTAAGGCCAATTTTTTTCTTCTGCTGTCATTCATAGACTTCACACACCCTTCTCAATGGCTGTTGGTCATGATTCAATAAGCAAACATTCCTACCTGCTCCAGTTCTTCCCTCTTTTACCTGTTTGTATCCCTACTTTTTTCTCTCCAGGAGACTTGTAAAGCTTTTGGAGAACCTGCTAAATGTCTCTGCTAACTGTAGCTGAACCTTCTCTCCCCTCTGTCATTTAAGTAGCTATCCAGTTTGAATTTCTTGAGATTAGACCATACAAGTGTAAGTACAGTTTGGACCAAAGTTCTTATTTATAGGATGAGGCTAGAGACAGTGAATGTATTTGTTCTACATGTATATTCAATAGCTGGCTGTTATCAGTCAAGGGGCAATTTTATTACCTTTTCTTCTTTTTCTTTATTCCTTATATCTAAAAACTTAATATTTGTTGCAAAGGAGACTTATTTTTTCTCAAAAAAACCCCCAAAACAACAAAACACAAACAACAACCAAAAAAAGAAAGAAAAAAGAAAGATTAAACAGTTGTCAAGTAGATGATAAATACAATGGTGAAATATTACTGTTTAGGAAGCAAATGCAAGTAATATCTGTTAAAACTTGATTTGTGTCTCCTTTTAGCCCTAATGCTATGATTAATAGAGAGGAATTATGGCTTGATAGATAATGCTAAATATCTGCTATTTTTCTTCAAAAATCTTTAGAAATCTATTAAAAAAGCTCAGTGCTAGCACAATGATTGATACGAAAACTGCAGCAAGGATGAATAGCTCAGAATGGCTTTGCTCCTAATGTTTCAGGTTTGTTTAAAGTGATATTAGTGTCAAGAGTTCTAACAAAATTGTTACACAGTTCTATTTAACACTCAATAAAAATACCTTTTCATAAATTTTATTACCCTTAATATTTTTATAGTATCCTAAAATGTTAAAATTAGTTAATAAACTTTATTTGTATGTATTGTAGTACTCATAATTAGTAAAGTATGCAGTCACTTTCATAGTTAATACTTTTTTTAGCTTTCATTCAGGTCAATTTTACTGTGAAAGTATGTATAGTTGAAAAAAATGTAATGATACGAGTGCTTCCAAGTAACAATTGTTGTAAAAATATAAATTAAAATACTGAAGAAAATCATAAGGTACTACTGCCCATACAAAAATTGGCTCAGATACTGCAAGTGAAGTGTGTTCACAGCTTTACCTATATGAGTACCTTAGCAAATTGTGTAATTTAGGTGTGCAACATGTTACTCTTAATGAGAGCTGCATGGTAATTCTCGTGCGCTGTGTAACAGTTTGTCCCACAGGAGCTTATTTACTGAAAACTCAATTGTGCATAAAGCCAGCTTTAGACTTTTTTTTCCTTGGAATTAGTCTGAGGATCATACACTTGATGCATTACGAGAGCGAGCGATAGCGTAGATAAAAGATAAAATTGCAGTAAAGCAGGAATGTGGGCTTAAAATGGAAAATATATGGGTATGACGTATGCCCCTTTGTGCTTCTGAACAATGTCTGATCATCTGTTCATACTGCAGATAAAACTCCCTAATTGTAAAATATTTGTCTTGCATACGATGCCAAAAAAATGGCACCTCACACCTCATGCATTCTCCTTCTGCTCTTCCATATAGTTTTGTAACTATGCTTAGCTCATTCTCGAAGTAAATTGTAATCCAGTCTGAAAAAACATAGATTTTGACAATTAAATGTTCAAGTGGAAAAAAAGAAATGTCCGTTTGTATTTGTGATGTAGAATGTGTATACTGGGATGCAGTTACCACGGTAACTGTTGCATCTAGAGAATAACATGGAGTAAAAGCTCACTATTATAAATGATGAGTGTCAAGCGCAGGTTACACCTGCTACTGCACAGGTCAAAATTATATTAATGTCTTTATCTCTCTCCTTTGCCCAAGTACTTTAGAATCAGGAAACATCTCTGATTTTGGAACACAAGTTCAGTGAAAATATACTGAGATTACAGTGACAATACATACAGGCATGAGCTATATGACTGTCAGTCCAACAAAATAAACTAAAATTACTGGTTACTCAAGTACAAGTTTGTAAGCTTGTAGTAAAAAGAAAGCATGATCTATTACAATTTCTGTTGTAGTATTAGTAAAAAGCCCTCAAAATCTTACATTTCTGGTTAGACATCACTGAATCTAAAGGTTCTCCTGTGTTTCTAGATAATCATTCTGTTTAGCAACACAACCTAAATAGAAAAATGTATTATTTTAATCGCTGTGTACTACATTTAAATACTAGATCATTTAGTACTGTGGCTTCTGTGCCAGCTACAGTTCTGGTGATTTGTTGCTCTCTGGAGATATATTCTGGCTGCTGTTGCAGCAGAAAGAAATTGGAAAAGGAAACTTGATATGTTTTTTTTCCTAAAAGATGTGTTGTATGAGCTTACCAGCTGCTAACCTAGGGGCATCTCAGCAGAGCGCCTGTTCTGGGAGGTGGGCTGTGGGTAAGGGTCCCCCTCTGCGTGCTTGGACCTCCCTTCTCCAATCCACCACAGGCAACAGAGCAGTGGCTGCTCAGAGGGATTGCTGTAGAGGGGGTGTGCTGCAGCCTCGGGCTCAGGGTCCCTCTTGTAGTTGCATATTGACAGCTCTGATCAGTCTTAACGTAGGTGTGGGGAGAAGGGCGTTCTTGTGGAGCTGCAGCTCCTGCAGTTGGGCAGCCTTGGAACGGTTGTCTGGGCCCTTCACCTTTGCTGGCACGGTCGGGCATGCTGCATCAGCAAAGGAGGATTGTTCTGGGGAACTAAGATAACAGGACAAACAGAAAGGAAACTATTGGTATTAATTTTTATTTTAAGACATCTTTAGGTTATTTTCTCTTTTAAGTCATGTTGAAATGTATAATAATAAATTATAAAGTTTTAGGCTTGTCTGAAGGGGATGGTGTAGCCTTTTACAGTAGTTCAGGGGATGAATCTGATGACTTCTGATTTCTCAAGCCAATGCTGAAAGACTTGCTGATACTTGGACACGTTATGTAAACTTCTCTACAGCATGTTTGCAGACATTAGGCATTCTTTGATTTTTTTTTTTTTTTTTTTTTTAAGGCATTTACATGAATGTTGCGATGTCCTTTTAGTGGTAGGATTCATGAAGTGTGAAGGTATGGACTCTGCAGTGTCCTAGATCCATGGGTTTTCTTGGGACTGGGATAGTATTAACATATAGTTATTACATAGGTTTGAAAGGTCTTCAATGAGATGCTTTAGGCCCTAGCTTTGTCAACACTCACCTGCTTGCATAGAAGTTTGCAGTATTACAACTTTAGCTTTTAACTTGTGGGAGGGGGATCAACAAGTTTTCAGAACTAGCTCACGTTTGTGGAAAAAACACTTCTGTACATCCTGTGCTATCCACAGCAATTAAATGACATTAATAGTGTGATCATGTAATTTGACAACTTCAAGAAAGTTTGCTGAGCATGGAGTTTGCTTCATTTTTTATTAAAATCTGTGCAGGATATAATTTTCTTCTTTAAATATCCAACTGCCCCATATTAATGTAAACCAGCCTACAGATAAATATCCATGGAAACGAGTGGGAAAGTGTGAAACTAATACAATCGGTTTCTAAATGTTACTGATTTCATTGCCTGCATTTTTCTTTCTGTGCACTAGCAACATCTGATAACAATTCAAAATATACTAACATCTTTCACACTAAAATAAATACCAGCTAGAAGCTACTGCCTACATCAGTAGCTGTTTGGTATCTCATCACCTTCGTGAGGGATATTTAATGGCAAACCTAACTGATAAACTTATTTCTATAGCCTTTTAAGCACGGAAGCAAGCATTATGCCTCAACAATATAAAGGATTTAGTTATGAAGTCAAAACTTATGCTACTAAAAGATTAAATTTTCCTTTTTTAAAAAAAGAAAAATTTCCTAAACTCATCCTTCAGTTTTCCCCATTTTTTGATTTTCAGCCTCTTTCTATTGGTGAAGCTATTGTTATTAAGATGACAGATTAAACAGATATACTTTTAACTTAAGAAACATGACCTTCTGTGTATGTCTTGGAAACTACCTAATATGCTTTTTAGCAACATATCTTGTTTCATAGCATTAGGCAAAGGCTTTTTTACATTTTAACACTGAGGTTAAACTTTCAATCTATTTGCTGTTTTATTTAACACATCTTTGTCATAGTCCAAAGATAATTTTAAATCAAATTGAATTACGATAGAACTGTCTGACCATATTTGAATTCTGCAGATACCCTTCTCCACGTATCTGCAGTATATTCCTCTTAGAAAAATTCTGATCAGAAAACTCAAAAGTGACTGAAGTGAGTTAATTTTTTCTAATTTATATTAAAATTCAAATAACAATTCTGAATAAGTTATAACCTGCTCTGATGGTTTTAAATATTTTAGATTAATTTAAATCATGCTTACTAGCCATAAAATGATTTTCATCAGGTTAGCCAAATGCATTTCTCCAAGTCACCTGTTACTCTGCCAAATGTCACATATTTTCATCAAAACATGCCAATACTAGAATTGCGTAGTGAAGAAAAGAACCAGAATTTTATTACACAACGAGAACAATAAGCTTTTCCCTGTCTGCTTTCTGAAAAACAGCTAAAATAAGTTGGCTAAAACTTTCCAGGAAAATTAAACTTGAATCAGATGCTCAGGAATCAAAACTTCTGAAGTTAGCTTAAGTGGGAAATATTGTCGAACCTTATGTTTGCATGCAGTGCCTGGAATTATGCTCTTTGTCAAGTATACTGAATTTTTTTTGGAACAAGAACTAACCCCACTTCAATGAAAGGATGTTTCATTTACAAGGGAGAAGACAACAAACCGCAGATTTCACACTGGAGAGAACACCGAGCAAGTGCTCTCACACCTTTACACAATAAAGTAATGCACACAGGGAAACTGTAATATGTCATAAACGTCTGAATCAAGAGATAATTTTTTTCAGTTGTTGGAACTTTAGCAGAATAGATTGGCTGTTTGAGTTTGATCAGTTGTATCTCACTTGAGGACAAAGTCTCCATGATCTTTTTCATAAACTGGAATATCCTTTCTATGGACCCTGATGGACATGAAGCGTAAGTAGGGGACAGAATCTGTGTGGGTTTAGTTTGAATAGGCCCTAAGTGGTGAAGTAATGATTGCATAGTATTTGATAAAAAATTAAAAAATAAATGTCCAGTGTTATTGATGTCTATTAATAATCTATCTTACTCTTTTGTTTGTGTATGAGAGGGAGCCAGAAGGAAAGGCAGACATGGGGATGATGGCTGAGTCTTTCCAGTGAGAGATTCAGCTTTAAAATTCATTATTTGGTCTCATTTTCCGAAATGGGTCTAGGTTAAAAAAGCACTGCAAAACAAAAGAAAAACTTAATCACAAAAAAAATGAAATAATCCTTTTGAAGGGAAGGTGGATGTGAAAGGCAACAGTATTAAACTTTACTTGCATCCTGACCCAGTCTGAGCAGATTAAAATGGGAGAGGACAATTGCGTGTAATGTCGCCTTGAACGCTTGCTTGCAAAGTAGTCATCTCTGCACACCAAAGGATTTGTACAGAAGATTTCAGTAATATTTAGTTAGGTGAATTACATTTAATTAGGTGAATTACAGTGTCAGGAAACTTCACCATGAGGTGAGTGAAAATCTTTTGAAATGCATTGAAGCAGTTTGCTATTTTCACAGTTACCCTGCCAGCCTTAATATGCAAACCTGCCGCTGACTTCCAGATGGCAAGATACTGCCACACAAGCTGGCTGTGCTGCATAAAGACAGTTTCACCCTATTTGCAAATAGGCAGAATTAAAGTTGACCATTCAGCCTGAACTGCTAGGATTTCCTGCATGAGTGCTTGGTTTCTGAAGCTTAACACTGCGCTACAGTAGTGCAGCACTGTAGTATAGCATTTAGTTGATGGGTATGACTGTTCAGTAGTAAATATAAAAATAATTATGTTAACAATAAAGTAAATTTAGTGATAAATTTATTAAACATATGCATATTCAGTGTTTAATGTACACATAGAATATGCAAGTTATATAATTTGTATTACTGAGCAGACTTCTAAAATAACTGCATGACACTTTAATGGAAATTTGGTACCATTCAAGCCATTTCTGTGTGAATGTAACAAAGCAGACATTTTAGAAATATCCTATTGCATTTTGGTTATCACAGTCTAGTTTCACAGTACAATATGAGCTTTTCAGCCCGTGAAATCCATTAATAACCACATTAAACCTTCCCATATTGTATGAATTGTCAGGTTTAAATGATTCTTTTTTTAAAACAATTATCTGTCTCTTGCTTCTTGCAGTTTGTTAAAATGCTATGTCAATTTACAAAGACTGGGGGAATTTGACACAGAAATTTTAGAGGGGGAAGGAACTAATCATTGGTTTACCTAGCATGAGTGCTCAAGTGCGCATGAAGAAAATGAACATTGATTCAAAATATAAATGAAAAATTCTATTCATGAGTGGAATTGCCAAAGCTTAACGGGAGAAACCTTTGCTTCTTGAGGTCTAAGGAGAGTAAAAGCTGTTGGTAAACTTGTTAAATAGCTTAAATATGGTATTAAGACAAGCAACAATGTATGTATTTTAAAGGAGTAGTTAGTGCTTATGGAATGCAGTTCTGCATTGAAATGGATGGGAAATTATGTTGTCTTTTGGTGGTTTTTGAGGTGCAGACTTGAAGTGTTTGTGATATGACTGAAAATTTCAATAAAACAAACTCTCATATCCTTTTGGTATAGTATTTTGTTTCTGCTACAAAGATACACTCCTTGGGTTAAATATTTCGCCCCAATGTCTGAAATCAAATGAAGATGTAACTATGCTCTTCTGTGCTCCTCATCTTTAGTAGCCTGCAAGGGCTGTGAGTCATCCTTTTTCCTTTTGTAGGTTATACAAGATAGGGACTCCATTCCTTTCCCTATAATGTATGTAAGTGCAAAGGATAGTGAAGTCTCACTCCATGCATGTAGAATATTTCTGTGTTAGCCTCTTACCTGTACACTTGAGCAAAGAACTGATTTAATGCAAATCTGAAATGAACGGTGTGGCTTTTTAACTAGGTTAGGAGCCCATTGTGCTGCGTTCTGTATAAATACATGATAGTTTTCAGAGACTGACACAAAGTACTTTTAATGGTAAAGACAGAACGAAGCAGGTCATCACCATTTTACAGGTGAAGAACCGAGGCATGCAGAGAGCAGTCTAACTTTCAAGTATGTCTACAACTTTTGGACACTGGATTAAAAAGTAGAGAACATCTGAAATAGATGAGCAAGTAACATGAAATAAGTCCTATTCGAATTATCTAAGAGGAGGCATCTAAAGCAGGGCTTACTTTTGAAAATATAGCGCTGAAGACTAGGGGCAGTTCCTAAAAGAGTTTCAAAACCACCTAAGAATGGTTACCTACCACCTCTGAAAAATCAAGCCATAAGTGATGTATCTAGTATCACACAAAGTGTGTCCTGAAGAAGCAAAGACTCTTCACTGGCATTACAAGTCTTTCTGTTATTTGCAGCAATTATTTTTTTTTTTTTTGGTAGTAACAATAATCTGAACATTGCTTGGAAGGAAATTTTTGGTGTTACCAAGATTCTCTGCCATCAGGCTGACTTTGTATTACTACTCTCTTACTGGTAGTCTGGTTCCATCTTCTCTGTAAAATTTACAGTAGTGGAAGATCTGACTTCAGACATTTTTAAGACAAAAAGAACCATAGAAAGACCAAACCCTGCAACTACAACATGCCTTGCAAATGCATAGATCGTGTCATTTGGGAATTCCTATAACGTTATGAAGTGATCTGCAATAATACGTCAATGATATGTGACAGTACTAGCAGAAGCTTCCATCATGTTACTCATATTAAAATTTAAGGAGGGAATGTAAAGTATGTAACCTGTTGCATGTACTGCTTTTCAGGTGTTCAAAGCTATGAACATTCCTCAGATCAGAAACCCATCGTTACCTCCTCTAGAAGATATGCCTGAAGCCTATCACGTGAAGATAGCTCTTCTTGGTGCAGGACCTGCAAGCTTAAGTTGTGCTTCTTTTTTGGCTCGGTTGGGCTATTCGAACATCACCATATTTGAAAAGCAGGAGTATGCTGGTGGTTTAAGGTAAAACAATGACAACAAAGCACTGTTTCCACTTATTGTAGAAAGCGTAGCAAAAGATACTGTGCAAACATAGTTCATACACAATCACTCTACCTTTACCAAAGGAAGAGAGTAGAAAATTTCAGATACGGAAAACTTGTGTTTTATTTAAATAATTTATCGTTCAAGTTAAATAGGTACAGTTACAGGCAAGCTTTAACGAGAGTCTGGGGGCTATCTCCTATATTCTCTTCATATGACCTCTAAAATTCCAGAGTGCAATTATTACCAAATTAACACTTTAGAAAATTATGTCAGGAACCATTTTCCCTTATCCAAAACTTTTAAAACAAAATGAGATACCTGTAGCCAGCCCTGCATAGTAAAAGTATTAGTAGATGTTTAAAATGCTTTAGACAGATACTGATTTTATGGAGAACTTTAAACTTAGAATGCTTTTGTGAACTACCTTATGCAAATAAAGGTGACAGTGAATAAATTCATGTATGCCTGGTCTTTCAGCTTTAGTAAACAATACCATATGAGTGAAATAAACCCCCTACGATTCTTAACCTTCAACAAATTGCAGATACATAAAAGAAAGTACCTTTGCAGTTTGCCTATATGGTAAACACTTGGCTGATATTTGCATGGTGTCATGTCCTCTACACTAAAAGCTGAATTTTTACCACTTTAACAATGGTGTAGATTGTATCTTGTAAGTATGTTGGAATACCTAACTATAGCATAAAATATTTCAGAAACTGACTGGTGAATACCAACCCATTCAAAATGAAAATTAAATTTTACATGTTGAAGATGTACTCACACTGAAGTGTTTATAAGTGAAAAGAAACACAGAGAGAAAGAAGGGTGATGTGCTCCCATTTCTCACTGCGGCATCACGGAAATCAATAGCGTTGACACCATTAATGAATTTGATCCATAATGTCATAATGTCAAATACTTATTCAGTGCTCTGGAAGATAGAGAATCAATGCTGGAGAAGTTGAACTGTTTACTTGCATTTTTCCCAGTGAGATTCAGAAGTATTCTACCTAATTATCAAGATTTTAATATATAGGCATTTAACTGTGGAGCTGTTTTACTTGAACTGCTAGCCATAGAAGATTGCAAATTCAGTATATGAACTATCTATTCACCTGTTGAGTAGCACGTTTTCATAAATATCGGGTTTAAAATGTAAAGTAGTAAGAAATAATGAGATTTCCAACAATGAAGCTCTACTCGGTGACAGATTAGACCAGGGGTCCTCAAGCTTTTTAACCAGGGGGCCGGCGTGCGGATGAAGTGGCCAGCAGTCATCTGCAGCTGCTTGGTTTGCCCCAACCCCCAGCGGAGGGGTGGGCGGGGGGCAGTCTGTAAATACCGGGGGCCGGATTGAGGACCCTGGGGGGCTGTATCCGGCCTGCGGGCCGTAGTTTGAGGACCCCTGGATTAGATTTAGGTTGGATTCAGCAATATGATACAGTACTTTCTGCGGTTGCTTAAAGTGCAATGCTGCAGTTAGTTACTGTGTGCTTGCGTATTTGAAGCAATGTGATCTTAAGTTGCATCTGTTCTTGATGCTATGAGTTGAACTTAAAATAAAGCTTAGTCTGTTGTTTGTTCTGCTGCAAAAAGCCTTACATGAAGTTTTGCCTTTTCTGTTACTGTCCTTAATGGTCAAGCAGTGTGTTTTAAAATCTGTTTCTTTTGAGTCTTGAAGAACACATAGCGATCAAGGTCAATTTTACTTCAATTCATTGTACAAAGTTTCACATCTGGTTTAAGGACATCAATTCCTTTTGTCCTTATTTTAATCTTGGACAGAAGGGAGGCTGGCCTGTGGCAGCAATCATCCATTATTGCATTTGTAAGTCTTTGCAGTACATCTTCTAACAAGTTTAGGTTATTGATGGGTGTGTTCTCAAGGCTTCATAAACTATTACAAATGGTTAACAAGACCAAATTAATTTTATATTTGGAATCAGCTTTTGGAAGGGCAGTACTTGTGCCCTTTTTTTAGTTTGCTCTGCCTTTTTTTAAAGTGTTTTTAACTAGGATATTCTTTCACATACATGTTACGTCGTATCTGACTTTAATAATATTGTGAGAATAGAAAGGAGTCTAGTGACTGCAGTTCCTGTGGTGTAATTCTTAAGTGTAGCATAAGTCTGTGGCTGTCTGAACATGTCTCTCTGAATTTTTTGCATTCATGAGCAGGTTTTCTTACAGTTTGCCAGTTGTCTAACATTTATGCTTTATAGTAGGGTAGGCACAAACAGGTCACACTCTTGCTTAGAGACTGAACAAGCTTCACTGCTTGTGCTCTTAGCTATGCGACTGGTTTACAGCATACCAAAATATTTCTCTCGTTAGGCCCAATGGGTGTCCCTTGAGTAAAAGTAATTTGGGGTCATGGAGAAACACATAGCACCTGGCCAAGCACCTCTAACTTGGATCAGATTTGAGGAAGTAGTGAATTTGTGGGGCACTGGTCCCATCCAGTACATCCGTCCTGCACCTCTTGCCCTGTTCCTTCTCCCCCCTGTTGTGCCATTGCAGAGTCAGTGACTCTCTGCTGCTGCTGAAAGAAATTGTATCAGAATTATTGATGTTCCAGTTGACTTTTCATAAAGTGCTTATTTTCATAGTAAATGTGCATGCATGAGTCCCCACAGCACTGTATGTATTTGCATATGAACATATATGTACATATATGTGGGTGTACTCCACAGCACAAAACTAAGTAAATGTTTAATAAGAGCAAAACATTGTTTACAAATTCCAACAATGCATAACACAGCCAGTGCTGTTCTGGGAGCATGTTGTGGAAATGACAGGCCTTCAACAAATATATAGGTGGCTTGGAAAAGAGACCTTTCCTTTTGCTATTAGATTTATTTATTAGATCTCTGTTGCAGAATCATATTGATACATTAGTTTCTGCCTTAGACACCTTTTTACTTAGCATGACCTATGAAAATTGTATTGTCATGACACGTTCATTATATCTGATATTTAGAACACTCTTCATTGCACACAGGTCAGGAAAGGTGAAAAAAGGGCAGTATTTGAAATGATAAGAACACCAGTTTCCTTTCAGTATAATTAAAGTTGATGCAACTTAAAATAAATAAAATCCTTCTGGACTGTCAAAGTTAGAGGTTAAAGATGATGTGGTCACTAACAATATCTAAATTAAAGCCACAGTGAATCTCTTTTGCCAGTGCTTTTTTATGGAAGTTATAGATCTATTAATCTGAAAACATACTAGACTGAAGCTTAGAAATATCTGGGGAGGGGCTTTAAAATCTTTTCTGCATTTTCAGGGGTTTTTATATTCATTAAACAAAATTGTCTAAAATAGAACTTCACTGTGCGTGTCTGTAACATGTTACAGCAGATATTTTGAACTGGCACGAGTAGATGGCATTTCTTTGCAAATAAAGTTCTATACCAGTAGATATAAACTGAGATTCTATGCTGGCACTGCAGTTCTCCCATACAGGCTATCTGTGATTCTGGGAACTTGAAGATGTCATTCCTAATGTTCCCTAGGAGGAAGAAATGCCAGCTAATAAACGTCATCAAAAAGCAGACTTGAGACCAAGCGCTGATAGAAAATTACTGACTTTGTCCATCCTGAAAGATCATAAAAAATTCATGAAGTATAAGTGGAGGGTACAGTTTTGAATACCATTGCTCAAAATAGTATGTGCAACAGTTTTTAAAAAATATGTATCAGAAATTTGATTCTTTCGTATTGGACAGCTTAATGAATGACTGCTAGATCACTTTACTTTTAGTAGCCATGAGATCTTAAATGGATGTCTTAAGTTTGTTTAGTGTTACATATTCTGGTGAACAAAAGGAATGGAGCTGAAGCTCTTTTGGAGCCAAGTTTAATGTATGTTAAAATGGTTACCTAAAAGTGTGGGCAGGATTGGCCTCAAGGTACTGCCTTCCTGGCTTGTATTTTTAGCATTGGGTGAACAATGCTGTTTTGTCACTCTAAAAAGCCAACGGTCAAGCTTCAGCATATTCTATTCACATATGTTAAAATTAACTAAGGTGTGTTATAAGTATTGAATTTTTAACAAATAAAAAAAATCCTTTCTTCCTAAGAGCCAGAAGTATTTTACAGGCATTTTTATTTATTTTAGTACATCTGAAATCCCCCAGTTCCGATTGCCGTATGATGTAGTCAATTTTGAAGCTGAGCTTGTGAAGGATCTTGGAGTGAAGGTAAGAAAAATATACCCTACTGATGTATAGCTCAAAGAAAAAAGAACAAGAACTCTGCCAAAGATTAACAGCAAAATGTCATGCACATTAGTAAAGAACGATTAAAAGCTATGCTAGACAGAGGCAGGAAGATGCTTCCTCTTGCTCAGGGCATTTGTCTGTCTCCTGTCTGAATGCCACTAGTTTGGAAAAGGGCAATCAATAGTTCTCATCTGGCATGCCTGCATGTGATTAATTGTCTGTAAGAAACAAATTCCTAAATTGCTTTAGGGGTTCAATGTAGCTATTGGAATGATTTGATTTTTTTTAATCGAGTTTTTTCATGGAAGTTTGGCACTACTTAAAACGTTCATATTTGATACTTCTCCTTTCGTTCCCTCTCCCTGAGTTTTTTTTTTTAATGGTTTATCATACAGTCTTGCATCCAAGTTAATTTTATAATAGAATGCATCAAATTAAACAAAGTGTTAACATCATCATCTATTATAAACAATAACAGGCATTCAACTTCTTGGAAAGTAATAGTTAAACATTATTCTGTTAAATATATGTTGTTTATATATAATGAGAACATTGCTTTATTATTAATTTAGGGCTTGAGCTGAAGATTTAGATAGTATTTACAACTGCTGCCCACTTTAATAGAAATTACAAATGTAAAATGCATCACTGGATCAAATTTTTGAGTACTGGGGAGATAATTTATTTTTAACGTGATACTAAATCATTCAGTGAAGCAAGAAATTCTTCTTGGAATCTTCCATGTTGGTTTGTATCATAAAAGCAGTAGAGTGTTGTCACAAGACTCAACTGAGAACCTCGTCCTTCCCAGGTTTTATAAAAATGCTGGTAGGTAAGATAAGGCTTTAAATGCTACGGGTCTATTTTTCTACTCTTAAAAATCTCTTTGCACTTCTTGAAAAGACTGACAGAATGGAGGTTGAGGTAGGGATGGGGCTAAAAACAGAGCATTGAGACAATTTTAGACAAAATTACTGGGTATAGGTTCCTGGAGAACCCCCTGCAAAACAGTTCCCCAGGGCTCCATGTTATGACAAGACCTCCAGAACAGACTGATAGAACCACAGATGCCATCTTGACCTGCAAGTCCTCTGCAGTTTTGAAGTGCAACAGAGAATCTCAATGTAAATTTGCTTCCAAGCTCTGCCATTGGTTTGCAGTTGACCCTTTGGCAAACTGGTTAACTAAGTACCTTAGTTTTATACCTCTATAAGCCAGAAATATTTTCTGGTGTTTACTTAGAGCATTTCAAATCTGTGGTGGAAGGTGCTGTGTTGTGTAAATGCACAGTAGTGCTGTTTATTCAAGTAATTCTACTGAAATTAGTAAGAATTAGTCAGCTGAATAAGGATTAGAGAGCTAGGCCCTAGGAGTATTATGAATCCCCACATAAAATAGTATTGCCATTTAAATTCCTTCATTAGGTTTTCATAACATATGTACACAATAGGATAAAAAGAATGTAATGACAATTTATGGAATGCATTTTATTGCCAGTGAGGATGTAGTCTGTATTCTTGAAAGGATTACTACTGTACATGGTTTTTGCACCTCTGATAAAATTTATACTAAATCTCCAAAGACAAAAAAAAAGTTGGTGTTTTAAGTATTGTACGCTGTATTTTACACCTACCTTTTTTTCCCCACCAATAGGAAAAGCATGTTAAATGGAATATAGTCAGATTCAATAAAAACCAAGATATACAGTGACATGAAAACTAAACTGTTAAGATCCCAAAGTATAGTGCTTACACAGTAGGACATGGCATTTTATAAAGCGAATACACAAGTGATATAACAAAAACTGGGGGAAAACATTGAAGTTCAGAGAGTCTAAAGTACAGAGATAAAAACACACATACCAATGTCAAGAAGTACAAAATATCACAAGAGGAATCACACACACTTTATGCACTCAAAAGCCTTGGGGTTAGGAGAGATGAGCAAAAGGTGTGTATATCTTCAATTGCATGACCTCTACACAAGAGACTGATATAGTTGGTTTGCTGAACACGCAGCAAAGACTCTTCCCCATCTCACTCTTATTACAGCTGTAGTTGCTCAGCCTGGGCAGTGGTTGCTCAAAGCAGGATTGCTGGTGGAACATTACAAAAATTTTTCAGCTTTTGCTTCTGGAAGTGAAGAGTAATTGAACTGAAGCAAATATAGATTGCAGGTGCATTTTTATTACTGTGACTTGTTTATTTCAGTAAGTGAATGCCAGTTACTGCACTCTGGGCATTGTTGCTTGTGGAAATTATAATTAACTATTGAAAGTTTAAATCAGAACTGATCTCATTCATTATTTTGAAAACCTTTGTTAGTTTACCACTGTTGTGGTTTATAACCCCAGCTGGCAATTGAGTACCTTGCAGCCCATTGCTCACTGCCCCCCAACCCTGCCCCAGTGGGATGGGGAGGAGAATTAGAAAAAGGTAAAACCAGTGGGTTGAGATATAAACAGTTTAATCATATTTGATAATTTAATAATAATAATAGTAACGAAAAGGAAAAAGAGAGAGATGAATAAAACCCAAGAAAAACAAGTGATGCACAGTACAATTGCTCACCACCCGCTGACCGATGCCCAACCAGTCCCCAAGCAGTGATCAGTAGCTCCTGGCCAACTCCCCAGTTTATATGCTGAGCATGACATTCTATGATAGGGAATATCTCTGTGGCTAGTTCGGGTCAGCTGTCCTGGCTGTGCTCCCTCCTGGCTTCTGGTGCACCTGCTCACTGGCAGAGCATGGGGAACTGAAGAGTCCTTGACTTAGGCTAAGCACTACTCAGCAACAACTAAAACATCAATGTGTTATCAGTTATTCTCATACTAAATCCAAAACACAGCACTGTACAAGCTACTAGGAAGAAAATTAACTCCATCCCAGCCAAAACCATGACAACCACTCAGAATGGTCTGCTTCATTACAAGCGAGTAGGGGCACGCTGTAATTTGCACAGAATGTTCTTCAGACTTATTGCTAGCTCTGGCCCAGTATTTTTTCTGAATCCACAGAACCAGCGTTGGCTTCACTGAGGGTTTTTGGCATAAAGGTGTTCTAGCTAGTGGTCTTGGTGCAAAATTCAGGCTGTGAGGTTTTGAGAGCGTGGCACAAAGCAATCCCATCCTCCCTTTGGGACTGGCATCGCCTTCTGCGCGGTTGGAGGCCTACCAAGGGCCTGATACTGTGCAGGAAAACATTACTTGGTTTTCTGCTTAGAAACCCTCTTAATACAGAATTGTGTTATGTCTTTTCTTTATTTCTCTGTGAGAAGCTCATACTTTCACTGGTGTTTCTGCAATGACCTAAACCTGTAAAACTGCTTGGTTTGTAGTTGGTGCTCTGGATGATCTGTTTAGCTCGTATTCCCTGAAGGAGGTTCTTGCTTCCACATCATGTTTCTTAAATTCCAACTTTCCCATGGGAGTATGACCTTCTGTAGTCAGCACTGAATACAGTGGTTTACTTGCAGTAGAAAACTGCCATTTACAGCTTTACTTCAGTACTGTGTTCCATAGACAGGCTTTGTTTGTTGGTTTAGCTTGCTTCAACTCTTTCAGCTTACAGCAGAAACCAAGCCAGCGTGTGGTGGCCCCAACTTGAGGATGATCTGAAGGTACCTTTTACCTGTAGCTGCTTTGGGCCACTTGCTTAAATCAGAGCCAGTCTGGCCTTTTAAGCCTTGTTTGGGGGGAAAAAAGGTTGATATACTTTGTTTGTTCACTAGAAGATCCTGTGAGATGTCAGTATGCAGGACATGATAAAAATTATTTTCACATTATCACATAAACAGCAAGCAATTTTAATTCTTTCAGATAATGTTTAGTAAAGGCCTTGCAATGGGTGGAATGACACTCCGTACCTTGAAAGAAGATGGCTATGAAGTGGTCTTTATTGGAATAGGTAAGAAGAGCTCACTGTCCTGTGTTTTGTCACGTTGAAATTGAATGACTGTCTAAGAATCAACTGGGACTTGTGTCTGTGTTAACAGCATGCTGTGAGACAGCTTCAATTTGGTGTGTTACGGAAGTATGGAGTAAACAGGAAGCTAAAGCTAGCTGTCTTAAAAGAGTTATTTGTTAAGATTTTCACATCTATATGATAGATTTTTTTAAATAAGAAAAGAATGTAGCGGAATGGGTTGATTTATTGTTTGGTTAAATAGTTAAAAAATGGATGAACCAGAAACTTACTTGTAAGTAATTGTCATATTGGCCTAGAGCAATAGACAAGTTCAGTTTTCATATACCCACGTAATTACTATGTCTATATGTAAGCCAGTGATACCATGCTTGGTTGCTTTTTTCTTTCCTCAATATAAAACATGTAGTATCATTCCAACAGGCTGTAGTGAAATGTTATTATGGGATGGGTTAACAAAATAAGCTGACTTCGACTTAAATTAAAACTGGCATCATAGGTCTGTCTTCTCTCATATGCTAAAGAAGTCCTGCACCTGTCAGCTATTTGAATCATTGCTTCTTTTTAATGTTAGATTAGAATTGTTATCCATTTACAAGTGTTTTGAAGTACAGCTGGACCCATTGCTACCATATGATAGGCATGTTGAGCAGGCATCGTCTACAGTTGGTATGAGGCTTAATGCTCTTTATTGATCTAGACGTTGCCTAAGTGAACATAATAGGAAACAAGTTGTCCAACTGTTCCTCCTTCCTATTATTGATTACAGAGATGTAATTCTTAGTACAGCGACAACTGTTGTTTACCATCTGGTTATGCAGTATAATAAGCTTTGCAGGTCTATTCTGTCATGTGATTATAGTACAGAGCGTTATGATTTATATAATCCTAAATCCTCGCATTGTTAGAGACCTTCCATGTATAGGAATTCTGATGTGTCGTATTTTGATGTAATCATATACGAGGCAATGGTCCAACTTACCTTCTTTATTGTTTTTATCTATGGCTTTCAAACTGCTTTGTGATGGGGATTAATTCATAAAGAAACATTTCTTTTCTGAGAGTCTAGCATTTAGGAAAAAATTACCAGTCATTTGTGGAATATCAGCATGATTCCCCTGCATTTCTGTCTCGAATTTAAAGTAACCGTTCACTTAAAGGTTAGCAAAACTGACCACTAAACATAGAATTGGAATGTTTGTTTTATGTATGTGGGTTTGTTTTCTGACCTTAATGAAGTTATCCTAAAATAAAATATTTTTGGTTAGAAATATATATAGGCGACATTGTGCCATACAGATGCTCTATAAAGGGACACAGCCAGAATTTTAATAATCAGGAGCAGGTATCCGAAGCATAATTCTCTTGTAAACCATGTGTTCACTGGTTGTATTAGGAAACAGAAGGTATAAATGCTAATGAAGGATTATGTGCACCTACAAAGTTCTGTTATTAGAAGCTACCTTAGATTCATGATGAAGTTGGTCCCTCTCTCTACCCCCATGCCTGCTTGTCATCTCTCTTTTACAATATTGTGTAAGACACTGGACTGTTTCATGATCTCGCATACTGATAGCGAAAGATGGGAGACCAAGATGTAACCAAGGGGTCACAGATTTCTAGAGTTAGCTATATTCATGCAATAGAGCATTTATAAATTCTGAAAAACTGCAGTTTTTCTCTAATGAGACTGTACTGTATTTCTTTCTATGTTCTTTGCTTACTGACCAAACATATGCAATGATATGTCACGTTTGAACATTACCCTGAATCATGGGAGTAAAATAATTAGAGAACACAACTTGCATAAAATAAATTTATTTTATTTTATTTTATTTTGTTTTAAAGGTTGTTGTAATTTGCTTCTTGAATGAATCTGTACCTTGGTGGAAAATAAGTAATGGTAGTTTTCAATTTTCCCTATTGGTGGAAGAAAGAAAAGTGAATGGGTGTGTAAAAGAAGTCGTCGTCCATAATGGGATGAGGGAGTACACTGTGAGAGGATATTTTTCATAGCAATTTGGTTTTTGAAGCGCACACCTTTAGTCTTGTAAATGAGATGGAACTCAAGAACTTATCAGTCAGGATTGTACAAGAGTCTGTGTGTAATTCATGAAATGGAAGAGCACTTGTAAATAGCTGGCTATGTGAGGGCAAGTGGAGATGCAAAGAGAGCTTTGCAAGCTATTTTCCGCACAATTATGAATCAGGAAAAATCTATTGCTCTATGGGAATGTTGTGTGAGGTAGGGAAAGTACACTCTTCAGCTGTGTCTGTGGAAGGTAAAGCATAGGTGACTCGAGGTTGGATCACTTCTAGCAAGTGACCATACTGAAGAAAAATTAATAGCAAAGGCTTTTGTGAGAGCTATTTGGAAAGGTATTGGAAGTGTGCTCTAGCCAATGTATTTGCTCAGACCTGAAGGATGAAGAATTCCTAAGTTCACGTAGGATAGAGGTTAACAGCTTTACTCTAAAATAAATAATAGTAATAAAATACGCTTGGCTTGAAGTCTTTGCTTACTGAGGCACTGATAGTTCTTCTTAAGGTGAAAGACCCTCTCCAGTCAGTAGGTCTGGTGCATTTAAGTCACTGTTTAAAGCTCAAAAACCCACCTTCTACTAGAACTGAAAATGAACAGGTGGCCAGTATGTGTCACCAGCCCTTGGCAACTTCTGGGGTCTCAGTTAGAGTCATACCTTACCACCATAAGATTTCATGTTGCACCATCTTATCTTTCCCAATTAGGCTGTGGCTGTGAGTATAACATTGTAGAGACTCGTGGAATTTGTGGTTACAAAGACATATGTCAAACTAGCAAAGACTAGATCTGAGGAAAAGCTTTCATAGTTACCCAAATAAGTAGTAATGAGATTAATCTGGGCAATGGCATACTGGAAACCAACACTGCCCTCTGACAGCAGAACTTCAGAACAAATGGTAGGTGAATCTCAGTCACAAGATTGCCTGATACCTTTTTTGCTTTTGGTACTTCTTTTCTTCAAACTCCTGGTTTTTGCCCTACCTGAACTGTGTTTCATCCAACTAGTTCTTATTGCTGGACTCCTGTTTATTTCCAGATGATCAGTACACAGACTGCCTCTTCCCTGTCCATCACTTATTCTTATGTCCTCTCAGTTTCCTCTCTACAAAGGTGCGTATTTTACAACATCTGGCAGCAGACATATCTTGCGTTTTGCATACAAGGACCTAAGAGATACACTGTTCTGTTTTTCTCCAGCACTCCCGATTTCACATTACAACTAACGTAAGTTTTAAAGGATAGTCCGTGAATCTCAGTTTCTTACATGAAAAGTAATGGTAGACAATAGAACACACGAGATCTTTTTCACGGGACTAAAAGGCAGCAGGCATATCTTTATATGGAGTGGAGGAACAACTTGTTAAATATATTCTGGGAGTCTGCTATATTTTTTTAGTTCTCTTTTCATTGTCATTTGGTGCAATTTCTAAACTTATTCAGTCTTATTTCTATGAGCAATTAAAAATTCTGATTAGGAATTAGAGATGTAGAATTAAAGAGTCCTTAAAATTTTCATTTAAAAATTCCATTTATCTTCCAGTTACACATCTTTCAGTTTTATTTTGTTATTCACAAACATTAATGAATAGCAATTAAATCTCCCAAAACTAACCTCTAAAACTAAACATAGAAAAAAAATCCTTTCCAGATTTGATAGATTGCACTCAACATACTCTACCTAGAATCATCTCTGCTTTTTGATGGCAAATGTTCATGAAGAATTTGTGACTGAGCTGACAAATCAGTTTGAAAATTTTGCTATTAAAAAAAAAAAAGTCTTGCATCAGTTGCTGTCTTCTGTAAACACCATAGAGACTCAGAGCAATAGAGAATCCGCATGCTGAGAGCAAAAGGAGAAATCAATGATGGGGTGAGGGGCTAGAGGAGAGAGCACGTGGTCCTCGGAGACAGTAAAGTACAGCAGCAAAGGGTATCTTATGGAGAACAGAGTAGTCTGAATGCTTTGTGTTACTGTGTCTGTTGGTTGGTTTTCAGGGTAGAATACTTAGGATTTTTACAAAACCTGTCTGTCTCACTTGGCTATCAGAGCAAATGCAGAAATACTAGGCTTCTATTACTCATCCTTCTTGAAGTTCAGCTACATTCTTTGGAAAGCAGGATTCTGTGGTTCTGTCTTTTAAGACTCCACAAAGCATTGTGTATTCTTTTTGAAAGAGAAGATAGAAAACAATTTTTTTTATACAACTGTTTAATTGAATAGAAATGAACGACCTAAATATTTAAAGTATTAAAGGATATGTTTTGTGTCACATTCAAATACATAGAAAGGCTATCATCATAAACATATTTTCTGCAGAATTTTAGACGAACCTCTATCCTTATTCTGTAACATTTTTCATAACATAGGGGTTTTATATAACATTTACATTCTCTTTACATAAAGGTCAGGTAAAAACATAACTTCAAAGATTGTTTTGTTTAGTAAAATATTTAAAAACATCTTAATCTGTATTCCCAGAAATTGCTTAGGCACTTTACTGTCTGTAGGCTTAAACTTGCAGCACTAACTTTCTATTTAGCTTCTTATTATGGAACAAATGCAGCTATTAATGAAGCTTTCTCGTTTCTTCCTCCATCTTGTGATGCTGAGTTGCTATGAAGTTAGTTTTATTGTATTAGGGTGCTCAGAGGTTCTATTAAATTCTGTAATATGGTAGGTTAGATGAGCATACAGAGTAAATCTTAAGATTTTTGCTTGGATGTATGCTAGAGAGTATATCCTGCTTGCAAGGGTTAAAACTGTACATACAAAAGAAAAAAATGAAATCCCTGGTGGAAAGAACCTTTGTGTTAATTGCAGTCATTCATAGTTAATTAACACAGCATTCAAACAATAATATAATCAGATGACTCCATTGATTGGAATGAAATTACACGCCAAAAAAAGAAATTAAAAGTCCAAGCATTGATGTACCTCGTTTAAAAAAAAAAAAAACAACAAAAAAAACCCCCAAAAAACAAACAACCCTGTAAGACTGATTTACTGTCTCTTCCCCAAAAAGTAGGTAATCTCCTCATGCCTGTTATTATCTTCTGATTAACTATGCAGTGCCACCTGGTGTGCAGATGGGAAGAATATTACACATCAAGAGCTCTGTTCACACCCACCCACACAGATATAAACCTACGTGGCAAAAAGTGAACAGATGTTCATTTTGCTTGTGCTATAGGAAAAAAATGTGCATCGTACTCCTGATTCATAAACTAAATTTGGAGGACATGAAATCTGCATATGGGGCCCATAGGCCCATGGCCAGCACAGACATTTATGGAGGAAATATGTCATATTCAAAATAGTTCTCATTTCAGGTTGTGAACAGACTTTTATTTGTTTGCTTCTCTGGTTTTGTTTTACCTTGTATTTCTGAGTTTTTTTCTTTTTCTCTTCATTTGCTATTTCACTTCTCACCTCCAAAGGGAAAAGGTTAGAGGCAGAGGCATTTGAAAACCTATCTAGGATTTCTCTGTTGATGAGTTGTTTTTCAGAATTGTTTTCTGTTTCTTGGCATTTAAGATATTCTCTAAAATTACGCTTTTAGGTCTCTTTGTGAAGACCTGTTTGGCTCAGCAGTAATGTAGCAAGTCATGGAAAATATAATGCATCTTGATTAAAGATGGAACTGTAGTACAAGCATTGCATGGCTGTAAGCTCTGAGGATATTCAGCTCTATTTTTTAAGTTTATTTGGTGATGTTTTGTATTATTTATAATTGCATAAGTAGCTTGACACTTCATAGATGATACAGGTTTTGCTGCAAGGAAGCTGAAGCCTGAAGACTGGGTAAAACACAACAAGCAGCAGAGAAAAATAATATGTTGGAAAGTAGTGCAGGAAAGAATGATGTCATTGGAAACATGATCTGCTAGATACTCAAAATAAATGTGTGCCTAGCTTGATTTCTGTGTTGGTTTTATTGATGCTTGTAGACAAGGGTTGTCACTGCCTCATAATCTTGCAAAGATGGTGTTTTTCACCCAGGATTTTAAATGGTGACAACAGTGGCCTTTGAGGCATCAGTATCCTTACGTAATAAAAGAATACAGGCTGCAAAGCCAGGGAAAACACTTGGAATTACCTTTTACTGTGACAAAAAATATTTGAATCCCTTTAGCAGAGAAAAGCTGTGAGACTTCAGTATTAGATACAAAGAGAATGAAGTCATCAAGATGAGTCATGAAGTCAGAGTACTCAGTTTCAAGAGCAACAGTGACAAAGAGCAGTGGCAGGATTTGGACAAAGCCAATTCAAAATATTTCACAGTTGCCTTATAGTAACCTGAATAATTCTAAAAGTAAATTTTAAAAGATTTTTTTTTTTTTTTACATGAAGATCCATGAGAAGGCCAGTGATAGATGCATTTGCAATTTAGTACAGAACAGGTTCAAAACTGCACATTGAACTGCAGCTGCATGAAATGAAGTCCCAGGGAAGAAGGTTTACACAAGTATGTGCAGTCAAGTATTAAGACTTCTTTATAGTCTGCCTTCTGGACAGCCTTAGCTCCTGGCTCATAGATTGGAGAATGAATGCACCCTTCTATAACACCACATTTCTTATTTTTTTTTGTCTTGTGAAGAATATCATAAACAAATTACACCATAAATTGGTTCTAATACAAAACCCATTAGTCCTCAATATTAATTTTATTCTCATCTTCTGCTACTCTTCAATCTAAAAAGTGTTTTTTATTAAAACTCAAAAAGAATATATTTATTGTAAAAAAGAAAGTCTGTGACAGAACTTGTTCTTGCATGCTTACACCAGATGTTTCAACTTCCTTTTATTCCCAGTGCAGCATCTTTCCTGGAGACCAACAATGTACATACATCCAAGAATTTTTATGCTTGAGGCATTTTTTTCTACTATTGGCATTTATGGTAAGCTGCTATTTCAGTTTTGTAGTGCTCACTATTGCTCTGGATATTGGTGGAACATTCCTAATACGCATTGGAAGCAGTAAGCAGCTGAAAGCTTTTAGGGCTCAGATGCACAAACCAGCTTATTTATTATTGATAGTCTTAAGACATTTAAAAAAATGTATAATCTGCCCTTGGGCATCCTTAAGTTACTCACGTGCAAATTACACAGATTTTCATGCTCTTATTTACTTATCTTTTCTATCAAAAAAACTACTTAGCATAACAATCTCTATTGCACCTGTTTTACGAAACCCTCTCCTGTCTCTTTCCAAGGTGCTGGACAGCTTCACTGAAGAAATGCTCATCTAAATATAAGAACAAAATCAATTTGCTTCATATTGTTTTAAGATTAGTTAATTTTTTTAATATCTTAGCAGATTAAGTAATCTAACATTATTTAGCACTTTTTGGGTGTTTTTTCAAGCATATATTTTTAAGCATTTTGATGATTGAGAAGTACATGAGGAAAGAAAATACTGAACAAAGTGGTGACGTTAGATACTGCATTTTCATATTCTGATGTTACACACTTTCAGTGCCTTTCATCTAAAGAAAAGAACTTTGGCTGCTGATCTGTTATTTCTGAAAGTTCATGAGTGAGTTACTTTTATCTTTTAAATAGACAACTATTAATTATGCTGCCATCTTTTTACTTCCATGTTAATATTCAGACACAGAATGAACAGTCATCTGAAATACAGCTGGTAAGTTAGTGCATATCCATTTACTTAAGTTGAGCCCCCTTTTCTTTGTAAGGAGGATGCATGTGATCCAATATGTATTTATTGTAATCAGACACTTCTTGAAACATTCTACATAATACTATAGGAAGACTGACACAATACAAAATTAAAACAAAAGGTTTAGCAATTCCTTGCTTTCCTTAATCTTGCTTACAAAAGATAAAAGGATGGTTAAAAACCTAGGCTTGTTGCATTTTTTTTTTTTATTTTTAAAGATTGTACAGAAGTAGGAAATGTATCAAAATCTCACTTGTTTAGTGCCAGTTATTGGTGAGAAGATGTCAAGCACTCTTTTTTGTGTTAATAAAGTTTTAAGCAGCCTTTCCTGTTCACATTTGTTTCATAAAGTTTCTGAATTCATATTCCTTTCACTGCCCGCTCAGCAAAGGGTGTATCTTGCTAGTTGAATTGAATTGACAAGTTAAGACAAAACCTGGATTTGTGCAGTGGTTGTGTGGTACTTGTTGAAGGATTTTGAGAGGTTGCTTTAGGAAACCTTCCTGCTTTGCCACCTCTCTGCTTTGGGAGAGTGGTCCCTAGGAAGCCACCTCTGGGCACGGGCAGGGCTCAACGTTTCCATCTGAACTTGTGTTTGTCTTGTGCTTCTTGGTCATCTGCTTCCCTTTCTGTCATTGCATGGTAGTCAGGCCTTTGTTGATCTAGGCACAGTTTGATATAATGAAGGGCAGTTACCTCATTTCGGGGGGAAATCCTGACACCTGGATGTGCTTGAGGCCAATTTTGGTCCTTCCTATAACTTGGGGCACACTCACTAGTGATTCTGTTTGTCTGGGTGAGATTCACAGCCTGAGGGCCTTCTGAGACCTGCAGCTGGCTTTGCCTGTGTTCTGTGCCCGAGGGAATCCCTCAGTCCTTCCTTCAGGCTCAATGTATTAATTGAAAAGCTTTCCTATCCCAGAAGTATTTGTGATTTTCTTATCCAATACAGTAGCTGCCTTCCAGATCTCTAGTTTTAATGTGATGGTAGTTTTTAAAGGCAACAAATATCTGAGAAGAAAATTTTACATGTTCACTATAGTAAGTAATCTTTAACTAACCTATTTAAATATTTTTGCTGCTTTGTCTCAAATTTTGAGTGAATAGAGATGATCCAGGCTTTTGAACCACTTGTCATGGTCATCACACTTGAAAATTGTTCTTCACTATTCTAATCTATACTTTCTGGAGATGCCAGTCATATGGTTGCTTTTACTATGAAATTAAAAGACACTCTGTAAATACAGATGTTAAAGATTACTAAGACTGTGTATATAATTAGGACAGAGCATATAAATACTGTAATACGTATCCCATGGTAAGCCTTCTGAAAGAAGGGTTAACAGGTAGGCAAATACTTCTCTGAATATGTGTGGCGTAGTGGTGTGTCTTATAGGCTTGAGATCAAGTTTGACATTCCTTGTGCATAAAGTCACATAGATAGTCTTCTGTGTACATTTTATAGTATCAAACTGTATTCAAAATTTGGCACTTCCTTGGTGATGTTACAGGGTGTGGGGTGTATACAGTAATTAAGACCCACTGTTTGTTCTGTTACTGTTTTCAGTCTATTAATGCTAAAATTAATGTAAATTGTTTTTATAAAGCAATGTTTACAAGATTAAAAGACAGAAATAAGCATACTAAGTACTCAGAGTGCTTGGATAATGCTAATACAAATTATATGTTTGTTTAACAAAGCAAAATATTTTCCAAACACGGTCCTTGACAGTGTTTTCTTTCACAGGAAATCCTTTGGCTATTGTTCATTCATTTGTGCTAAAAATGTAGTAAGCTGAACATGAACTGTTAGAGAAAGTGCAAATGCATTCAAGAGCTAGTATGATGACTCAGCATTCCCTTTAATGATCTTTGGTGATTAGTTTCATAAGAAGAAAAGCATGAATAATGACAATTTAAAGATCAACAGGTTTTAGCCAATTCCCCTGTAATGTTAATACTGCCATTGTGTTGAAATTACTAGACACTTAACCAAGTAGAAACTTGTGATGTATTAGTGAGTTTGTAAGAATTGTCAAGGTTCTGCTTGTTATTGTTTCACTGATGTAATAGAAAATGGTATAACTTGCTGCAGATTCCTTAGGGTTTTTTTTCTTAGAAATGATGTATTTTTGGTTTGTGACTAATGATAATATATGGTGGTTTATTTGGGTGTATGCAGTTTTAATAGATTCTAATAGCTTAGTAGACAGTGAAATTTCAGTACCTGGTTGTTACTTAAATTGAGATGACATCATTAACCATTATCAAAGACCATTTCTCAGTAGTGCAATATTTATAGCTTTTTCTCTAATACACTGGGTTTTTAAAATGAGGACAGAACATATCTTCTAAAAGAAACAGTTATTCTAATTTTATCGTTAGAATATTGTTTAGTAGTTAGACATCAAAAATACCACAATTCGTTCCTTCAATATGTGATTGCTTTTCTATTCACTGCAAAACACAGGCTTGATGCCGTTATGGCCCAGAACAAATCTTCTGTAGATGAAAGATGATGGCTGAATTTCTATCTGGGAGATTTCTCAGCCTTTAGATAACGGTCACTTCAAAAACGAAAAAATGTTCCCAAGAAGATTTTACATACTTGGGTGACCGAATAGTAGCTGTTTACATTTTTATGTTGCTTGTGGCTCTTGAGTTTGATATTCTGCAAGTGTGCTGTAGAAGAAACACTCTTGGTGGCTAAGGAAAAAGAGAAAGTCTAAAATGTGAAGTATGGTGCCTATTCTGAGTAGATTTTAGGCAGTTTTAATTATTTGATGCATGCCCAGGTGAGGTGGCTTATCCCTCTGCACCCCATGCAAAGCTTGGGAAGGCCCTGGGGGTCTTGGCAGAGCTCTTCCATGCTGGAGCCTGGAGCAACAGCTGAGCCCAGTTCCTGCAGCCTCCTCTGCAGCTTCAGCACCTGAGCTGGGGGCATGGCATGCTATGCCAGGGGTTTGTGTGGCTAGCTTGAATTCGAGATTACCATGGATCCTGAAGTCGTCCCAGATTGTGGATTTTGAAATTGCCGGTTTTTCTCCTTACACTCAGGGTTTAGAGATCTTGCCTGTTCCTAGCAGAAAGGAATTTGCAGAGCTGAGGGAGATAGACACGCTGACCTTTCTGTGCAGGCAGCATATGGTACTGGGTTTTGGTGGCTGTACTAATCACTGAGATAAAGTTGCTGCCCATTTTGTTGCTGTAGTAGCTGCTTGATAAAGCTTGGAGTTGATTTGCATTAAAAAACCTGATTGCCTTCCCCCAGTAGATAGAATCTAAAGAAATCACCCCTAATTGTTACCATCCATGCCGCCTTTGTGCACAGCTTTTTCTGGAAAGCCCAATAAAATTAAGCAAAGAAAGTTCTGAAATCTTAGCACTTTTTAAATCATAGGGACATAAGAGTCTTGATGCACCCATTACATTGGCAAGTTGGTTCCTTATTTTTCAAATGCAAATATGGGCCTTTGCATGTGCTGAATGTGCCCTTTATTGTATTGAAGCATAGAAAATACACATTGTAGCTCAGTCACTTCTGTAGACCTGCCATGCTTGCAAGAATGGAATGTGTTTAATCAGCCTTGCAGAGTGAATAATCATAGATACAAGTGTGGTGTTCAGTATTCATTCAGAAAGCTATAGAATATGCAAACAAAACGTTCAGTTACAGGAGAGTTGGGTGAACTGCAGCTGTGGCAGGAGATGGTGGTGGTTTTTAACTGGAAGCCATGTTCATTGCCTCTAATTTTTCACTTGGTTTATAACAAAAATGTAAATCATGCACCACAGTAGATCACTGGAGGGTAGCAGCACAGTGTTGTGCTTGCCTGAGAGTGAGACTTGGGCTCTGGCTATTGGCCTCCGGGCTGACTTCATTCTTTTGTACTATCATATGGTAACAGTGAAACTTAGCACGGAAAGGGCTATGAAAGTACTCAGTGCTGTAGAAGTGCTGTGGAGAAGCTAGCTTAGTTACTGCTGTGAAACATTCAGGCTGTTTCTTGGAGCTACAGAAATCTTCATTCCTAACCACCTGCAATTTGTGCTGCTTCCCCAAATTTCATTTCTATTCCAATATTTTGAAAAGAAGTCTAATGACCAAAATAGCAGATTAAATAATGCAATATAAATTATTGGCATGAATCCAGCAGTTTCTCCAGGATCACAAGGAAGCTGAAATTTTTTATCAGATAACTTCTTACTCACATTGTACCATTCCATTCAAATTTTCCCCAGTAGGATTATGCTGTTAAAGATGTATTGTATCCTACATACTGTTTTCTGAAATGAAATTTTAATAATTTATCAAAAATGCAACACATCTTGCATAGTGCCCAATATATATTTATTTCAACACTTCAGATATGGAAAGATCTAGACCAGAAATAGTTTGCTTACGTGGTTACATTTTACTTCCATGTTGGAAAAGGAAGACAATGTGATTGCATTTGTGTTGCCAATTTAAAGAGCAGCTTGACTTTGTTTCCTTTGGTTCTCAAAGAAAAATATGCCTCTGCTTGTATAACACTCCTTCTAAAACTCCCTGTAATAAGATCTGCCATGCAGTACAGGTTTCCGTATTTCTAATAAGCATGTGGCAGTATAAGGGTCAGGGACTAACCAGTGAATAAAAGTCAAAACTCAAAATGAGGTGCCTTTCCTGTTTAGTACTAGGCAGTGATAGATACTGATAATGTTTGATTAATGAGCAGTAGCCTTGCAGTGGGTGAAAACATCTGTAAGAAATGATTTATTATTTCAAAGGTATTGGAAGCTTACCATATCTTGTAGATTTAACTGTGTGTGCCTGAATAAAATAAATGAGATGCAACATGTGAAAAATGAAAACACATTACTTGTAAAGGATGTGTCACAAGTAGGGTATTTTTGTTCAAGTACACTTTGTCATGGGGATTTTTAATGTTGCTCTGAATACAAATCATTTAACTGGTTCATAAAATCAACCTAGTTGGAATTCTTACATCTATCATTGAGACAGAAATGAGGGTTAAACTTACTATGCTGGAACTTCCCTTAAATATTTGCATTTGGCAGTATATACAGCTGTTCAGATTGCACATATGAAAAGAAAGGATTCTCTCTTAGAAATATAATAGAAGTGAAAAAATGTATTGATGCAATTTTAACACTGAAATCAGGAAAATAAATTCTTTTGTAGTGTCATTAAAGCTAGTGTCATCAAAGTTTGTTAAATTTGCTGTAAATGTCTTTATGAACAAAAGTCTAATTCTCTTCTCCGTATATAAGCTGCATGTATTAAAATGAATAGTGGCTTGTAGATGGAGGTTTTACTTTTGCACAATTGTAGGCTAGTCTTGTAGTTGCTGGGTAGTCTTCTAGACTGCTCTTGGTTTATGAGGTTGACCTTATTCTTTCTGCGATATGTGTCTGTGTGTGTTGATCTGGTGTCAGGTCCCTTGGTTCTGTTCAGGGCTGCCACAGAGTTTGGATCACATAGAGCTAATGATGGTACAGGCTCAACTCCATGAAACTGTATGTATTCAGGCAAGCTGGAGTGCCCCGACTCTTGTGTTAGAGAAAACTGCCTTTGCTGTAGTTTTGGAAGTAGGTAAGGTGGGACAGTGGAAAGATACAGCCTGCTATCCCATTTTCTCATCTTACGCCAGGTCATTAACTGTGGAGCACTTCTCCGCAATGGGGAATATTTGGAAATCTTGGTCTGTTTATTCCATAAATCTACACCTATTATTTGTGTATACCTTATCCACTTCCTTATTTTTCTGCTCTGTCAAATTCAGAAGACATCTAAAATATTTTTCCTGTTGGTATTCAGCACCGAGTACTTAAGTGCATATAAATTCCAGCCAGAAAGAAGGCATGTTTTCCTGTCATGTAAAGAAAGTATAACCTGGTAAAGTTTTTAATAAGGTGTGCCAGTTGTTAGTGAAATTGGGTGATGTGCTGCTGTGTCCCTTGAACCTCTTTTCACACCCTGATTTGTCTGTGAGGTTTAGTGCTGAAGGGCTACAGCGTGGTAGTTACATTGTATTTACTTACTTCGGGTCACCATTGTTAATTGAAACTTTTGTTTAAGATCCCATTAGATTCTATTCATAGCATTTGCTTTCTTCACTTTCAGCCTTTTCTGCTTAGTTCTTCATCTTGTTTTGATCTTATAGGCTGCTCTGTAGTGGGAGTTAGAGAGTAGAAAAAAGCCTCTTTGTCTTCAATTCTCTTTTCATAGTATCTCTGAAATAAAAAGAGGAGGAAATTAATTTTGTTTCTGGACCATGCCTTCAGCCAGTTCTTCAGGGTCCTTGAGTAATGTCATAGCTTTGAGTTAGAAGGTTCTCTTGTTCGTGGAGAGGTTGGCTCGTCTTGTCAGGCCCTAGAAGTTATTTCTCTTAAGATGTACTAGACAGTTAAAGCAATTATGAAAGTGGAGGGCATCTGGTTTTACTGTCACTGGATTTCATAAAATAGAGCTCCAGCAGTGATAGCAACTCCCTCTCTTTAATGTGGAAGCCACAAACTGACTACATTAAAGGAGTGACCTTTCAACCTACAAGCTGAGTGGAATTAGAGCAGCTTGCCAACCATGAGGTCTTGGTAGTATCTCTGCAGCAGGTGTTGGCCTAGAGAACATATGGAAGAACAGCTGGACACTAAGTCCTCTGAGCTCTCACAGGATCCTGACCCATGTATATTTATAGGGAGAGGGGGAAAAATAACCCCAAACCAAACAAACCTGAAGAAATAGGTAATCAGAATGTATAGTAATGCTACATGGATGTTGCAATAGTTTAATCTAGCAGCCAAATTGAAACTTCAGAAGCAAAAGCTGTCAGAAGCATTGTAAATCTGATAGTTTCTGCACTGAGTGATCTGGATCCAAATTCCTTGGTCAGGCAGCTGAGTCTGTAAGCTGTCAGGCATGGAAGAGGAGAGGCCTGCTGCGAGCCCATTTGAAGGCTTCTATTGCAAATAAGTTATGTAGAAAGCCAAGCAGAATTTTTCCCCCTTCCCTTGTTGTGCACCAAATACAGAAGAAAATGATAGTACACCTTTAATTGATAGATCTTTTAATGCCCTTTGTCGTTGTTGTGTTTAGTGATTACTTTCAGCTTCTGAATTAAGCTGGCTAACAGTGTTGTAGAAGACCTCTTAAAATGCCACTGAATTAAGATTAAGGTTAAGGACAGAACCATTTAGTGCTGTGGTCCTATGAGAACAGTCTTGCTTTTATCAGTGATCTCATGAGATTTTCATGTGCAACGTGTATTTTTTTTCTTGCTTACTTTTTCCTTTTTCTTTATTATCTTTGTAAAAAATACCCAAAGGTACAGGCTAATGGTGTATAACTTTTAAGAATACAAATTCTGATCTTGTTTCCATTGAAGTTACTACTAAAGCATTTGATGAAAGCCATGTGTTTCGCATCTGATGTTTGCCTTAAATGAAGTCTGTAAGCTATGTTATTACACACTATTAACAGCAAGTTTGATGCCTGGCCTTTTGTATATATGCAGAAATAGAAAAAGTAAAAGAAAGCCTTATCATGGTTTTTCCTCTCAGTCCTGAGCAGGTACTGCACAAAAGACACTCTTACTGCTCTCAGGAGTGTCAGAACTGTGCAACTACTACTGCTTCCTGACATCTCACCTTTTCTAAGCACTAAATGCAACTAATTGAGCGTTACCATTTCATAGCAGAGACTTTTCCTTAAAGGCACGAGAGAACTTAAAGGCTGTGGAATAGGTAAGCAAAAAGCAAGACAACTCAAAGTTGAAAGGACAAGTTCATTCTCCATATTATCTGGGAATCCGGTCATTGTTGCTAAGGCTCCACAGACAATCAAATTTGTCCCAAGTCTGACTTCTAGTTAAGTGGCTTAGAAGATGAAGCAACAGGACAGGGAAAGGAGAGCCTGGTTTAAGCAAGGAATAAGCATAGTAAGCCTTCTTCAGACTAAAGAATCATTTAACAGCCTCTCTTCCCAGTCTGTCAGAACTTCAGTTAGAAGAATGAATTGCCTTTTCTTATGTACGTATGCCTCAGTGAACATGTGGGAGAAGGACAAGGACTCTGCATACTGCACTGTTATGGCCAAGCAGGACACGCACTCTGAAAATGGCATCTTCACCCATACCTTGTCAAGAAGGACACCATCCAAACACCATGCAGTTTTTATTCTTTACGTGTTGAAAAGTGTTCCCAGCTTCTCTTAACTTACTGTAATGTGGGGAGCATTCTTTGGTATGTAACTTTTTCTTTACATCTTTATTAGTAACAGAAGGATGCTGGCTTGTGATTTTTCTCCCTTGCCAAATGTACTTATGTCAAGGGTTGGTGCAGCTAGGGTTTTATTTAGATAACGCATGATGGGAGGGAACAGTCTCAGGTGTAGGTAAGGACTTGAATCCATGGTTTAAATTCAATGCGTTTTGCATGGAACAAGCCCAGCTTGCTAGTTAAGACAGGTTACCTGCTGCATAGTTAAAATCACGTGGAAAATTTGTGGCTGAACATATTGGAGCCATTTCTTATATTTTAGTTAAGGAATAGTAGAGCCCGACTGCATAACAAATGTAGTGTTTATAAATGATTTTTTTTTAGACAAGGACAAAAATAATATTCTTAAATTTCTAGATGTTTTTTCGTTATCTTAAAATAATTTTAAGTGGCTAAACTGATTCACATATAAAAAAATGCGTTATTAGGCTTTGCTTTAAGGTGCCTCTTGAAGCTTCTGCCACTTTAGAATCTCGATGTATTTTATTGGCATTTTAAAATTTGAAAACAGATTCAGGCCTTAGTGCTCCAAGTGTGTGTGGAAATGAATGACTAATTATAAGTATCTGTACTTAAGTCAGGAGTTATTCCCAAAGCAAGTAGTATTCACAGCTGTTGAAATGTATTTTACAGTCATCTTAGTGGCGATATTGCATCCCAAGGGTATGCAGAAGGTCCCATAGTCAAGCCAGTGTTATTCTGAAAAGACATTGATTTGGGGTCCTTCAGCTGTCATCATTGTTTTCCAGCGCAGTGAAACTTGAGTAATAAACTACAATATGCAGGAATTATGAACTAATGCTTCAAGATAAAGTTCATTATGTCATTGCGTGCTTTTAAAATCCTGTGCTATTTTTGCTCATGTTCTTCAGCTGGGATGGAAGTGTATCTATAACAGTATGACTAATTATCTTTACATGCATTTATCACTAAATAAACTTCACACAAGACAGCGAGATTGTTTACTTAAGCAGTATAATACTGGGAAGGGAAGATAGCTCTAGAACACAGGATTACATTGCCAGAATGGCACTATTTATTAAGCTATGATAACGCTAATGTTCCTCTTTGATGTATAGCATGTGCGACTTCAGCTGAACTTGTAGAGAGCCTTAAGGATGTTTCATTGAACATTTAGTATGGCAGCAAGCCAGAATACATTTAGCCTAAACCCAGATGACAGGTTGGTAATGAGGTAGTGATTGATGACCACTGCTTCCGTATGAAAACCTGCTTGATATGCTGGGGGGGAAATGCATTGCTAGCTCTTTTCATTTCACTCCCTCCATATTAGTTATTCTTACTGTAGAGTAGCAGCATTGGCTGCTGGTTATTCAATCCTGGTTTCACTTTTAGATGAGAATCGAGTGCTCGGCTGAGATTTTAGAAGCACAGCCCTATGGCTACATTTATGTGTAATTCAAATCCTAATTTCAATGGATTTTTATTATCAAATATAACTGCAATTATATCATCTATGAAAAACCCTATAATATTGTTATTACCTGCCTCTGTAATTTTACAAGTCCTGTGGTTTACCTTCTGTGCCATCTAAATGGCATTGCTTTCCCTTCTGATGTAAAAAGAGAAACTTGGCCCAAAGGTTGTAAAGCATTGCTGAGGCAAACAAGCCTGAACAAAAGGCTGCTGTTTATTTTGCCTAGTCCTCTTGAATGCTTTATTGTAAAGACACTTTGCAGTGCTTATTCAGATGATGGACAAACTGTCGTTCTGTGCACCAGGAAGGATATTTAAGCCCTGCCTTTCAGCCAGGTTCCACCCTGATGTCTGAATTAGCAGTAAGAAGCGTTAGGAGGAGGTAGCAGAGGACTGCAGGGGTTATATCCATAGCTGCACGCACTCAGACAGGCTGTATATTAGATGTCCCCAAAGCTGCAGGATAACTAATGGGTTCACATTAAGGCCTGGTTAGAAATCACCCAGAGATGCAGCAAAGGGCACTAGGGCAGCATAAATATCCAGCGTCAAAAGAGGCTCATTATTAGTGTTTTCCCAGGCAGAAGTGTCTCCTGGTCAGGAATGGGTGAGGAAGCTTGTCACCCTAACCAGAGTGACATTACACTCCCTCAGAGCAAATATACAAGCAAGAAAAATTTGGATTAGTGGTGCAATCAAGAGCTAGAATAAGGAGGTGATGAAGCAGGGCTGGGGCAGTTCCCATTCCCCTCCTGCAGCTCCTGGGGATGCAAGGGAAGGTGTCATGCTCTGTGGAGGTGGAGGGGACTGGCTTTTTGACAAGGAACTGATGCGATACCAAACAGGCAGATTTGTGGTGTGTTTGAGAACTTGCATTGGACCCGAATAAGGGAGCCTCTGTTGCTGGGGTTTGCTGGTAGACCTTAGTGGCAGGACTGGTTTTGATTTGATCAAGGTGCGTGTCTCTGAGGCCAATTGAGGCCTGTCTGATACGACTGGGCAGCCAGGAAACGGCCATCTGTAATAATTATTGTATGTTTGAGTTAGTAATGATCACTTTGGGCAAATCTAGGAGCGCTTCTGGCATGACTCCGAGACGGGACAGAGGAGAGGGCAAGGTGGGAAAGCGCTGGCCTTCAACTGATGTGTGAACTGGTGGTCACTACTTTTACAAGCAATTTGTTTGGTACCACGGTTCATCACGAAACGGATGCACCTTCCCTTTTTGGGTTGATGCTGGGGAGAACATTTTTATCTGCTTGGGAACCTGTCCAGGAGTGTACAAAATAAGGGCTGAGGTAATCAGTAATGCCTCTTGGTGGCAGAGAGGGTCCCTGTGGAATTACAGTAGTCTTCAGAGGAGACCCAAAGGAAATGGATAGTCAGTCCCATCGTCAGGCATTGGGAGAGGAGATGGCCACAGCCTGGGCTGTGTTCAGATATGCATTGCTGAAGTTCATCTCTGTATGCACAAACCAAAAATGATTAGGGCAGGAATCATGACAGTCATGGGACATGCAACTCCCACAGAAGCAAAATTAATGCTGTTATGTTTTTACTAAACCATACCCCTCTGATGTTTTCTTTCTTCATGTGGCTTTCACCTTTCATCTCACTCACAACCTTTTTGTGAACCTCTGCTTACTGAATAGTAAGATCCTTAGGGAACACTGGTCTCCTTTTTGTTTGGAAGGTACCGACATCACACATGTTCAATACCAAAATTGTACTTTAGAAATCATAATATTTTAATTTAGGTATGTAATTCATTTGATGGGAACTTACATTCCATAATTTCCTGTGTATGGCCGTAGCATCCCTGGGGCAGGTGTTCTGTCCTGAGAGCTGCAGCATTTGTCAGCTCAAGTTTGATTTAAACATTGCTTTCTTATGAATGCTTTGATGGAGTCTGTCAAATTTTCATGCTTATAAACTGTCCCTAATTGAGATGACCACATTTTGTTGCTCACTGACCAGTGACAGGATAGAGAAGGTCCATTGATTTTTACTTTATTCCTGGAAAGACCTTAATTTTAACAAGTAGCGGCAAGTGAGGACATAGTCTTTGGGTGGAGATTAATGGCCATATGGTGTTGTTGCTTATACACTGGAAAGCTTAGTTATTTACTGTAAAATCTGACTCAAAATTCTATACGCAAACCAGAGACTCCTGCTTGGTTTGTTTCCATAACAACATACAAAACAACATCAATCACTTATAGTAGATCTCCACACTCCATAATTAGGGATGCAGTTTTAAGAAGTGTGGGAGGAGTTGTATAAAATGTTTTTGTGTTAAAAACAACGTTAGGCCTTGTTCTCACAAAAGCTTATGCAGAGACTTCACTTTACACAATGAAAGTAATTCCATTGGCATTTATGGCTATGTCTGCACAGCTCTGATGCACTGTCTGGAGTGACTACGCACGCCATGCTGTGTCCTGTCTGAATGACTGATGTATGAGTGCCTTCTGTGTAGGCAGCAAATCTGGTCTTGACTCAGGGTGTACGTCCATAAGACGATGTAAGCAGACCACTTTAGCTACAGTGCGCAGACTTCAGTGTAAGTGTAAAAGCTTGTAGTGCAACAACCTATGCTATCGTAGAGAAGCGATAGCAAGAAAAACTGCTCAAAGCACTTGCTTTATGCAGAAAAAAAAATTATAAAATTAGCTGCACACTTTTTAATGTAGAATTTTAAGGCAATGGAACACTGTCAAAAGCATATATGATATTTTTCAGTGGTACCAGGTGTGTTCATGCCATCCCCATGCTTTCTAGAACATAGCAGTTGATGACAGATACTGCCATATACAGCTGTTACATAGTAATTTCTGCAGTGACCCAGTTCCACAGTCCCATTAATCCCTTTGTGGTGATCTACAGATTGAAAATATTCAGAATCATCAAATGCAAGGTATTACTTCTCCAACAGACTTACTACTTTGCTGGAAAAAGTGGGGTGTTTTTTGTTGTTTTTGTGTTGTTTGGATAGTGTTTGGGCTTTTTTTTTAAGAATACACCTTATCTATATATAAAAGTAACAAGCTGAAATGCTTTAAGTTCTCCTGGCATTTTTAAAGGCAATGATATAACTAAGTTATAAGAAAACATTTTCTCCAAAGCATCTTTTAGCTGAAAAATCCCTGGGCCCCTAGGCAAGTGGTGTTGGAGTCTTGTTACTTTTAGCTGCTCCAGGGACAGTGCAGGTGGAGTGAGCCTGGGAAGGAAAGGCTGAAGGGGAAAACTCTGAAAAAAGTGAGGGAGAGTTGGGGAAAAAAAATATAGAGAAATGGGAGGCAAACAAGAAAAATATATCTACAAGGAAATGGAATTGAAAAGGAAATGTAAAAGAAGAAAAATTAGATGTAATAGAACACACAAACTGGAAAAAAACCCCAACATCTGAAGAAATAAAAGCTGAGAGGCATGAGTAATATCCATAAAGATGATAAAAATGGAAAGGGTTAAAAGAAAGTGAAAAGCTCATATAGCTATTTTAGCCACATTTTCAATAGTTTCCTTCATTTGATAACATAGATGTAGATTTTTTTCTTTAAAGAAAAAGAACAAATGGATGGAATAGATGTGTTTTGATGAATTTGGATCCTTCCTATTCTTTGTGAAACACTTGTCACATAGACCGCATAAGTAAGATCTAAAGTTTTTTTTTTAAAAAAAGGTATTTATATAAATGCCTCTCCCGACTAGTCAGCTGTAGTAAGTTAAAAGGGGGAAGTGTGTGTATTTAGAGGATTTTTACATTGTTTTTTATTACGTATTTGACTGAAAGAATAAACATATTGTTATGCCCTCCAGTATATTGTGGACTTTCCTGTTTTTTTTTCAAAACATAATAAAGTCACAGCTGAGGTTGCTAGGTGACAGGTAAGAGAAGTTACATAATTAGACATGTCCAAAAAATCTCCAATAGTGGAAACTAGTAATCCTGAAGGAAGGTTACCATTGTCTTTGCTGACATCCAATGACCAACTCATTCAAATGTACAGTTCATTAAATAGTCACCTCCTGCTCTGCATCTGCAGCTGAGCTCTTACTGCTCTGTGTGGAATTGGTGGAAATAGAGGGACTTTTAATTAGGTGCTGATTTTGATTTGGGCTCTGAATAACCCTTTGGCAACGTTATTTGTCCTAGGTTTTTAATACTAGCATTCGCATGTGTTTCTGAAAGACAGAGAGTGTAGCTGCCCACTGGTAGGTGCAAGTCTTTCCACCCGTGTCCACCCTGTACAGTCTACTGGCAAAACAACTGTAGCGAGACATCGTCTGTAGATATAAGCCATCTCCTTAAAACAGGGAATGGAAAATAGTTGCAAAAATAAGCATTTTACAATAACAAATACATGTTGGAGTCTTGATTCCTGTCTCTAGTCACCATGGAGCTCCTCCAGTCTCCACAGACTTTCTAAGACCAAAGTGCCTTTCAAGGGCATTGCCCACTTCTCTCACACCTTGATTCCTGTGTAGGGCACAGGTGGTCTGGGAGCCTCCAGAGCTCCAGCTGGAAGGACATAACTGTTCGATGCTTGCACTAGCACTGTCATAGGCAGGAAATAGTCTGCGTGCTTCCCGGACCGTAAAGATTCTGGTTATGAAAGATCCACTGTTCCAGCATTTTAGAATCCTATTGTGTGAATGCCCAGGAGGCATCACAACCTTGCTTCTAATGTATGGTCCTCAGCAAATCACTTAAATTTCTTTGCACATATGTAAAGTGCAGGCATAGATGTTTATCTCTTATCTGGATACTGGATATTTTGAGGATTGTCTGTGCAGCACCTTGGAAATAGAAAGCACTACAAACAGTAAGTGGTATTTGCTACTATTGGTATCGAAATAACTCGTGTAGCCAAGCATAGACTATAGCTTGCTGTCTGCCTAACTGATTTACATTTCTACATGCAATGGAAATGGGAAGGTGTTGCTGTAATATCACTACCTTAATTTTCTAAATTTTACGACTCTTGCAGTACAGCCGGAAGTTCTGCATGCTGCATTTGTTATGCATTTAATTACAAGGCTTTGGAAATTTTAAATATTCTGTTTTCTGCCCTTCTTTTTCAGTGTCATGCTTTTATGGCATCTTTCTGATGGCTCCATTTGCTGTGCACATATTTTTGTTTATCTCTTCCCAGGATTTTAAGTAATCTTAGTTGGATGTATGGTTTACCTTTTATTAATTAATATTCTTGTATTGTGTAAAATCTATGTAATTAGGAATTTTGGTTTCAGTAGAGTGTTCTAAACTATCTATGTAAATGATTGAATGAATAAATAAATAAATACCGAAGTCCCTCAAACCTCCCCTATGGTGCCTTAATAGTAATCCTTTTATCTTGCAAAGAGTGCATTTAGAAACAGTTTTGTTTCTTGCCCCTTCAACAGTTTCTTCATTCAAATATTCTAAGATGTTGCTTAATTCATGACTTTGTTCCTGAGCTATGAGCCTTTGAAAATGGCTTTTTCCTTTCTGTTAAGTTGGTGATGGAAATGAACATGAAAAAAAGCAGTTGTCTGATATATAAATATGTATCTGCTCAGCATTAGATTGCAAACTCAAGGGAATTTATAATCCTAATCCCTCCCTCCAAAAATTTGAGGGCATGAGCTTTTGGAAAGACTTTTACTTACAGGTGTGGAGCTGTGTCTGTGCATATGCTTGGCAGTGTGATTGTCAGTGCAGGGTTATTAAGCTGATAGTTTTCATTGCACATGCTATACCTTTAACATACAGATCTGATTTTGCATTTGAATGCGTAAGTGAATACTTGTTTTCTACTCACATGTGTACTATAATCAGGAATAAAGTGGTGGTTACAGAATGCAGAAGTCAGAGTTAGATTTTTTTTTTTTTAGCAAAAATTTCTGTTTATCTGAGTCCTCACACAACTGTTGTTGTTGCTAAGGTTAATTAAAGGCATTCTGTGGCAAGTGTTTAAGCAGGCACAGTATAATTTTATATGTGAAGCAAAACTAATTTATCATTTAAAATACTGGTGTGAAAGGCTTAGTTTGGTATAACTGATTCGGTGATGCTGAACTTCTGAAAGATAATTTCGTCAATAGGGCGGTGGATGTACAAGTCAAGATTTCCCATCTGCATGGTGGGATTTTCACATGCACTTTTAAGGAAGCTGCAGTGTCGGTTAGAACTTGTTAGAAAATGACATCAGAGGTGGGATTGTTACATGTTGCAAACATCTGTGAACTGCAGGTAGTGATATCTAAGAAGCTGTTTTTAAATACTAATAACTTAAATCATCTGAGAATGGAGGAAAATTGTATTCAGTTTTTGATTTAAAGTCCTTGTCCTGAACTCCGATTTTACAAGATGAATATTTTTGTTGAATAAGACAAGCCCAACTCTGTCACTTACCGAGAGAAGGACTGTTAGTGGCAAGATGTGGTTTCTGCAAACCAAGTGTGTATGGTGCTAAATGGAAGCAAGGTTTTGGAGTGAAGAAGTTTCAAAACCTAACTTTACAGCCTTGCGTGAGAGCTGTGTTTTCTAGTTCTACATCCCTGAGCTTTGCTTTTTGTAGTGAGGGTAGATGAAGAAAGGGTCTGGTTCCTGGTAGACTGCCACTGGCTGGGGGAGCTCTGTAACAGACAGAAACATACGGGGCCTGTGGAAACTGCTTGTAGGTGCCTGCAAATTTCTCTTCATTTTCTGTGGATGTCTGGAACCTATGCCCTAATACGGAATACTTTTATTTTGCCTAACTGTATTATTAGTGGATTTTTCAAATCCCAGATAAAAGATTCTGAAATCTTTCCATGGCTTAGGACCTCAACTGAGGGGTATTTCATAGAGTCATAAAATAGTTGGAAAGGACCTTTGGACATGATCTAGCCTAGCGCCCCAGCTCAGAGCAGGATCAGCTGGAGCAGGTTGCCTGGGACTGTATCCAGTCGGGATTTGAACATATTTGAACACGTAAGAAGGCTTGTTCTGGAAATCTCCTGGGACTCCTGAGGTTCTTTGCCTCAAAGACAGTCTCTGTGCTAAGTAGCACATCAATAATGCACAGCCATACAGATCTCTTGGAAGACAAGGTATGGATCCTGAAGATACTTAGGCCCAAATCAACCAAAGTATTCAGCTGCACACCCAGGAAGGGTTTTTTTTTTTGTTTGTTAGTTTGTTTTGGGTTTTTTGGATGGCTTTTTGTGTTTTTTTTGTTTTGTTTTTTCTCAAGTACTGTATTTAGTTTGGTCCATAACACGTTTAACAGTGTTACAGTTAGCGTTAGATTGCTGCAGGGAAATTTTTCAAAACTTGATTTTGTTGGAAGTGCTTTTACAAATGTACCTGACTTTCACTACCCAACTGGCGTACAAAGCCCAGCTGGGTTTTAATTCTGGCACACAGGTAGTACTGAAAGACTGCCAAGTAGGTTTCTAAACAGATACCCATGTTCAAAAGTATTCTTCCTAATCGTGCAAGTAAGCATGTTTATTATCTTTTGATCTTCGGTGTATTTTTGTTTCAACTCTAAACAACATGTCATCAATGTTGTATTTTATAATTATATAACATCAATTGCCGACCACTGGTAGAAGCTTAAAAAAAATAGTGTGGGTTTTTTTTTTTTTTTGAAGTTTTAATATTATAATATTACACTGAATAATTGTTTCTCCTCAGTCTGTCTTCATGATTTGCATGGACAATATTTCTGCTAAAGACGACATAGATTGCATGTAGCAGGTTTTTAGCATAAAGTAATTGAAGATAATCTCTGTGCTTTCCTGATTCATTGGTTAGCCCAAAAACGTCTGATAGCTAACCGAGGGTTTCCAAACAGTGTCAAAATATTCAGTGGCAAGTTGATGTTGACATGATTTAAGTCAAATGTATTAATTTTGTCTTAGTGATACAGAAATCAATGCATTTTAATACTGACTTTGGTCTGAGTTTGATCCCAGTACAATGAAGGGCCTAATGCTGTGAGCAACTAAACTTTTTCTTTAATTGTGTAGCACTCAGCCTTTGTCAGATAGTGGCCAGCATGTCAAGCAGAAAGGTCTAATACCGGAAAGACAGCAAAAAGTGCCTTGACAGTATGCAGAGATTACTTTGAATAAAAAAGGATGGAATATTTAAAATTAGTTCAGTATGTGCTTGTTGGCATTGTAGCATATCCTCAAAGCCCTTGACATTTTGAACAAGTTATCTTTTAGCTCAAAATAGACAGTGAAATAAGAAAATACAGTAGACCCCCAAATATTCTTTATTTCTATGAGCCTGATGTTGGGACCCCCACAGAAACCTATCTTCAGTTTACCTCCTGAGGATTAATGGAAAAGCTGCATTTACTAGAACTGCCAACTTCTACGTCTGACAAAAATTAAATCTGTTTTAAAAAGAATAGCACAAACTGCATCTTAAATTTATGCTAGTGGCATTGAATTTAGGCACTTGAAAGCAATTTCAAGAGCAGATTTGCATACAACAGAAACCTGTAAGCAAATTGAAAGTGCTGTTTAGGATTCATAGAGGAACAAAATGCATACTCCATCTCTGACATAATTTGTCTTGAGGTTTATGAAATAATTTTTCATTGGATTATAATATTTAAAGTAATTAAAGATACAATTTGCTGTTTAATAAACAGTGTGTTTTGTAACTTCATTAAAGATGCTGCCTTTCTTAATTGTAATGGTCCAAAAGGTTGTCAGTGAACTGTACATTAACTGCAGAGATAATAATGATTTTATATGCTAATAATTTTTAAATGAATAACTCATGTAGGTTTTCAGCCACATGGGGAAAACAATTTACATTCCTAAAGCTTACTTTGGTATTAACCCCTTTACTTGGGGAGATTGGATATCCTTGCATAAAATGTTCATTTGTTTTACATTAGCACTAATGCAAGCATGTAGGACCCACTGGTGTGAAAGGAATAAAAGCAGCAGCATTAGACAAGCATGAACATTTCAGAGAGAAATCCTTGTTAGAGGGACCTATTGGGACCGTGTAACTTGATTTTCTATTTATTGATCAGATGCTTCTTGGTTTTGTTACCATTTGAAACTCCACTGGGAGAGAATCTTCCTGATGTGGTACTGCAAATACAAAAATATGCACCAGGAAGACACTAAGGACTCATGCTTTCTCCTTGGTATGTTTGTGTGGCTGGACTAACATTACTATGGGTTGGATGCCATGTTGGGGAACCATACGCTCTCTTGGGAGTATTTGCACCATTGGCTGCGAGCAGTTTTAGGCATCTAGTTACAACTTTCTGAAACAGTCGTGTCTCTGGACATGGCCATAAGGGACATAGGTTCCTACCTTTTTGAACTTTAAGTATCACAAAATGTAATTGCTTAACATAAGAAGTATAAACTTCCCATTTTGAATTTTTTTATTAGCCATCGAAAGAATAAGCTTAAGAAGAGGAAGGAGCTTGTGTGAGTGCCTGTGCAGATTTCTGCACCTGTAAGGCAAGTTACCTGACCAGTGTTCTTCAGTGACAGTTTCATTTCATGTTCTTGACTGCTGCGTGTTGGTTGAGGAGGCATTTTGGAGATCTTCAGCGTAATTTCTCTGTCTGTTTTCTAGATAGTAGCCTTACAGCATCTGAGGTTCTACTGCTGCATTGTATTTCTGACCAAGAGTACCAGATTTAGCTCCCTGTCATAGTATGTGAAACACCCAAGGAAAACTCGAGCAGTTGAAGAAAATGGTATAACTAATTAATAAAGACACTCTGAATAGTTTCATATAAAATACAATGTATGCTGATGTTGGGAAGGAATTCAGATTTAATTAATTAATTAAAAAAAACTTAGACAATTTATAACTTTTTTCTGTCATTCACCCATACTCACAATAGGGTCTGGTCAAGTATGACCTTGCTTAAGTTATTTCCAGTATGTGAAAGTATGCAGGGCTAGCTGTATGGTTGGTTTAGTGTTTCTCAGCTGAACTAGTTGTGTAGGAGAGTATCACTTTAGCAGGATATTTACATAAAACTCCTTGCTACAGCTGCTTTTAAAAGGAAAGGCAGATAAATATGTGCTTAATGATAAGGACATTGATGTGAAGTGGGTAAATGACCCGAGTGAGAATGCTCATTGACCCTCCAGCATGTTACAAGTGTCGTATTTGTTGCAGCGTGCTCTATGCTGACACACAGCATGTGACAATCTGAGAAGATAAAGCCTCTGACGATGCATACTTATTATTCACCTGCAATTATAAAACTGTGTGCTGTTTTTCTTAATTAATAGTGAACACTAGAGCATAGTCATGTGGAAAGTGTCTCTTCAGAATGCTGCTTTAAAGAAATGAGTAAGTCTTCTCAAATGTTTGATAGATGATTCATGGCATTGGAGCTGCTGATGACGAGCCAATATAGCCAAGCCTATAAATATGCAGTTACAAGAACTCTGGAAACATGCGTTCTGGTAGCGTGACAGATTCAAAAAGCACTTCTGCCGGAGTAGGTTTCTAAAGTTGCTTTCTTCCTGTTCAACATTCAGATACTGCTGTCTAATTAGACTAATTGGCTGGCAAATTTGTCCTCTTTTAAATAAAATTAGTTTGGAGGTGAGAGAACAAATATCATCAGAAACCTGAATTACTCTTTTTTTCCATAATGATTGTTTCTTTTTAACAGAGCAGAACTAGGCTTTATTATTTCTAGGGAATTTCTGTTTAATTTACTATATATGACACATTTTCAGAAGGAATGAAAATTGGCAGTCTATTTATAAACCTTTAAACAAAGTAATCATAACAGAATGACCGATCTCCACCTTGCCTACAGTGGCAGTAATGGATACAGCTCTAACAAATAACTGTGTCCTGATGGTATTTTAACAAAACGAGCTGGCTTTAAGTCAGTACATGTGCATTTTCCTGTATTGTCTTCTGAAGATCCAAAATACACTGCGGATAATGAGAATGAATGATAGCTTAGATGTGTTCTTTCCTTGAACTGCTGGTTGTATTAAATCCACAGCTCCTGTAGCAGACGACCTACAAATCTATAACATCCGTTTCAGATGAATTTGGAAACAAGGGGCTGCATTCTTTTATTCTTGGTCCAGAGATTAAAATTGATCACGGGAGACACAAGGGAGCAGATTTTAGTATCACAGCTCAATGTGGTTAACTGGGATAGTGCACAGCTTCTGTTCTACTTAACTGTGCGCATGCAGGTTACAAATATTATTGATTGCGAGGGTCAGTGAAGGCTGGAGGGAGGTTACATTGCTTGATGTTATTTGGTAATTTTTAAGGGGCAAGAGCTATGAACCCTCGTAGCAGCTGGGACAGGTACAGTTTAAATCTGACAAATGGAGATTTATGTTTGTGTGAGCTGGCAAAGCCCTTCAGGTAGAAATAATAAATGGAAATTTGATAGCTTGTTTTATCATAGGTCAAATAATGTGCTGTAGAAGAAGGGGAAAAAAAGATTTAATTATTACCTTTTCATCAGAATGCACTGATGATAGGTTTTCAGTTGTAGATCTGCGCTGCAGCAAAATTAATAATGTTTAGATGTCTTTTTTTTGAGGCATCCTTTTAAAATCTATGTAGAGACGGTTTACCTGAAGTGATTAAAAAATGCAGTGTAGGCGGAATGATACAGGAGTAATTACTGAATAAGTTTTATAGCATCTTTTTGTTCTTCTATGTGGACAAAACCAGTGTATTAATACTCTTAAGATAAAACGATATCATATGTTGAACAAGAACTGGGAAACAATATTTGTTTCCTATATTGAAATTTCAGATAGAGTGGTAATTATTCAGTAGCTTTTGGAAGACATTGCTGGTTTACGCTGAAGACTTTTACATTTAAAAAGAAAAAAAGTTTTAGGTGGATCCTTGTTACATTTTAAAAATAGAAATAAACAGAAAATGCTATTTTTTGCAATTATTATTTAGTGGGTTGGATTTTCTTCCTGGATAAGTAAGATTTTAGAAGTATTTAATATAGAAAGTTATATAGGGTGCAAAGCTGTAACTGATCAAGCCTACTGTTTTATAGTCACTATATTCAAATAGAATGGAAACTTTGGAAGTAGCATGCAACAGAATAATAGTGGGCTTTAAGAGAAACCCACTACTATTACAGTTAAATATTTCTGTGATGCTGAACTGTTGTATTTTATCAAATTTAGTAAACAATGTTATCAAAAAATCGGAGTTTATATGTGTAACATTTTGATACCACCTATCAGCTATTTTATTACTATCATATCAAAAGTACAGGACAATTTTAGCTACTGTAAGTTGATGTTGTTTCAGTACACCTCACTGCAGCTTCATTGCTGTAGAGTGCCTGAGATCTGACTGAAATTATTACTCCAGAATATGAATTACTTAATTATTCCTCATATATTTCCACAGGATGAATTTGCTGCCTTAGATGGATTTTTTTTTTTCTTTTTTTCAATCAGTGCTTTGCAAGAGTGTGGAGGCCTAGTATTTATTTTTCTTTGTGATGCCAACCAGGCATTTATGTTTTTTTCTTTGGGGAATGTTTTATGCCAGTTTTCTTCTCATTTTATGCGTTTCCTGCATATTTACCATATGTAGCTTCTATTAATTCAGCTTTTCAAATTTTTTTCCATTTTTTTTGAAATAAAAAAATTAATATGAAGAGATGTTTCCTATGCTAACATTTGATTTTCCCTTTGTAAATTTTAATTGACTTTGATTATTCCAATATGCCAGTGTGACTGTTTATAAACTGGACATAGTAGACAAGTAAGTTATAATGAATCTACTTGGAGAAAGATATTGTATCTATTGCAAACAGCTATTGTAGTATTTTCTGCTTTCTTTTCAGGAGACTTGCACCCAGTCTCTCCATCAGTTTGTTTTGCTTTCACTTTTACATACTCAGATTTTCTATACTGTATAAAAATCACTTTACTGTGACATATGGTTTCTGAGATGATGTATTTTGGTGTTCTTCAAGTTACTGCTAGACAGTCCTCAAGGAGATGATCCTGCTTTTGTGACCACTTCAGCACTGTTTACTGAACAACAGGAAGCATGGGGGCCAGTTTTCTTCTCTAACGTGGTGCAGCGTATCACACTGACAAATAGTATCTGGCTGGTGTCTGGAGGAAACACAGCCCCCCTGTGTCTTTCCTTTGGCATGTTAGTGCTAGGAACAGAGTTGTAGAACGAAGAGGGAAAGGAACTGAGAACGCTAGCATGTCAGATCTTAAACTTCAGCATCGCTGCTATGCTGGTTCAGGGATGCTACTGAATAATGACAGCGTGTGCCAGTGGTGAGAAGTAACCAAATTGCAGTCAGAACTAAAAATCCAGTTCAGCAATATTGTAAGCAGACTGGAGAAAGCTCTTTTCCTGGATGGAATGGTGCTTTCTTATATCAGAGATGGATTTGACTGAGACTACTAAATGCATTTTTGCTAGTGACCTTTTCAGGTTTGTTGCCAGTATAACAAATGTTACCGAGATGACATAAGAAAGGTTTGCAGCAATATTCCAGTTTATTTTTTACAGGAGATGTTTCTTCAGTTACTCTGTATTACAATTTACAGAACTCTTACGTTCTACAAATCAAGATTCATAGCAAACTGTTTCAGTGCTTTAAGTCCTGCAATAAACAATAGCAGGCAGAACAGAACCAGGGGGAATGTAAGCAGGCGTCTGCATTCATCCTTCTCTATGATGAGGTTTACTTCGTAGTAATCTTCACATTTCAGCCAGTCCTTTCACCAAGACTACCATCTAACTTCCTAGCATCCTCAATTTGATTATTAATTCATATATGGACAACATTGTCAGTTTCCAACCTGAGAAGAAAGGCTAGAATTCCCATCTGTTCCTTAGTTTAGGAAGCTGTATTTCTTTGTCCAACTTAGTGTCACGTCTTCTGGTGTGTCCTTTAAAGAATTAGGTTTTTAAAACACTTTGTGATACTATATGCTTCAGTAATGCTTCTGTATATGATACTATATGCATTCAGTATATGTTTCTGAGGTAAGCATTTTAGAAGTGTTTTTGGAATGTAAGTGCTCAAGTCAGACTGGGAGTTGAAAATATTTATGGTGCTTAATTGAATAGCCAGATACTGAGAATTGCAAAATCACCACATAATTTCTCCAGATCTTTGTTTAATCATCTTGAAACACTGACGATTTTCACTAAAATACATTACCTTAGTCATATTTGAGTGTTACTCTGATAATATTCCAAGTGCAGGTCCCATATATTGACCGTAATAAAATTAAGAAGAGCAGTTGTGACTGAGCATAGGCTGTGGAGTGCAGGCTAAAGCCTTGAGAAAACCTGGACTGATTACAATATAACCAGATTGGGGGTGGACTCTGCACTTGATGATGCTAATGAGTTATGGTTCCCCTGTAGGCATTTTGGTCAATGTTAGATGTCAATCTGATCTGAACATGGGATCATTAAATATGGTGAGGGCAGACCACAAGGCTGCAGAGTTTTGTAGCCCAAGATCAGACATACAACACCGATTGTGTGGTCATAATCCTAATTTCCATCACTCGCATGGGAATCACAGGCAGAGTTTAGAATCAATCCATCTGCAGTTTCCGATACCTATTTATGAAATATTGGCTGCTTCTAAACTGGGATTGGACAATGGGCTTCAAAGAGAAGCTGGATTATAAGAACAAATTTAGTTCTGGCTGATCAGACTACTTCATTCCTGTTATTTCAGCATCATTTGCAAGAGCTCAGATCTTTGTCTCTGTGTCTAATTTGGCAGCAAAGTAAGGTGTGAGACCTATAGACTGCATTACTACCAGGTTCAGCTACTTATTCAGATGTATTTAAAAGATACTACGGTATGGACATATAGCTGTTAGAAGTTAAAATGCACTGCGGCATTTGTGCATGGATCTTGTTGATAGGTGTGAAGGGTGTTCTTTCACGTATGCTGTACAGTGTTCATTCTAACTTGGAGGTAAGAAAAGGATAACCCAAGTGTCTTGTAGTTCTTTTTTCCCCTTTTCAATGAACAAGGCTTTTAGCCATCATTAGGGAATTACTCCTACAAACCTTGCAAGTATACCTATCCCAAAATAAAGAAATCATTAATAAAAAACAGTAAAAAGGAGCAGTTATATTACAAAATAAATCTACCAGGCTTACAAAGAAAACAAATTTGAAAGAGCCACCTGCTGTGGAGATGAGGCAGTAATCTCAACAGCAGGAAATAAAAGGGAAGAGGAAGAAAATACAAAAGCATAGACATTAAAAAAGTAATTAAAACACTTATCTCCATCGACATACATAGCAAACAAAAAAAAATCAACCACCTAGAAAACATACTCTATTGAACCTCACAACAGGAAGTAACAAAGCTGCCACCATAAAAACAATCTCCAGCAAAACGAGAGAGATCCTTTAAAAATTCAAGCCTCAGAAGTATTTACTAATGTGTTAATCACTAATGGACTGACCTTGAGAGAAGCTGAGCACCTGCAGAGCATTTGCAACTTTACTGGGCATTAAGTCTTTCAGAATCAAACCTTTCAAAGTGTAGAAAGAGTAACTCTTTAGATACCAATGGCTTTCTGTTCCATTTCTGATGAGTGTCATAGCACTGATGGTAATGGTGCATTTTGTATGATCAGCTATGTGGCACAGCTTAGGTACCATATTTGGATAATGTATTTCAGTATGGCTCATATCTAAATTGTTGTGTAATATGTAACGTTGATCCATGGACAGCAATATTATCAATATTTATATGAATGACTGTGACTTCTTACAAACAAATAGGTTGAGCATATGCCGCTGCATACAAATAGGTTCTATCGTGTCTAGGGAAAACTGTAAATTTGACAGTTAAGAGAATTCGCTGTTTCAATGTTATCTTTCAAGAAAATACTTTAATGTACTTAAAACTCATCATCCAATTTCTACAATTCAGGGATTGTGTGACATAAAGCTGCTTTAAATACATAGATTTTGATCTCAATTTCCCCAGACCACAAACTAGACTTGTTGAAGAACAGGGCATTCAAAAATATTAAAGGATGCTTATGCACTTGGAATTTACAGTATGTTCTTTCTTCTCTGTCGTGCACCTTTGTAGTCACACTGACCATCTGGTACCTGTAGTCGCAAGTCTCTGGGCAAGTGTGAAATGCCATCAGAACTGTCACATCTGAAGTATTTTCATATGGTTGCAAAAGGAGCAAGTTGGAGCACTAGGTGGATGAAAGCTTAGGGAGATGGGACAAAATGAGTGCTTTTCTGTTAATTCAAAAGGACCCTTTTGGAAGGGAAATGGTGGGTTTAGAAATTTACCTTCAGAGAGCAATTATTTTAGCTTTGTATCTACTTTAGCACATCTTTTTGAGTAAATAAGAAATCCGTATAAACAGACATTGTTAACAAAAACAACTTATCAGGCCATGTCAGTTCCTCTCTTAAAATTCGTATCAGTCTGTCCATCAGCATTCCATGGCTCCTTTGCCCAGGGCACATGAGTGGGCACAACTTGTTATTCCTATTCCTCAAGCTTGCCAAAGGTGAGGAATTGCTGGTGTAAAACCTCTGCTGCCTCATTACTGGGCAGCGTTCAAGTTTCTTACACCGATTAGCAGGCTTGGCTGGCTTAGCCTCTCAGGTATTATTTCAGGAGACTTGCGTTGCTACCAGAGCAGACATGCAGCTAATCGTATGTTTCTTCTGCCCACATCCAGTTTCTTACGAGATTCTGCATTTTCATAATGCGTAGATTCTGACAGTTCAAGGCTTTCCACCTGGTCTTGGGATCTCTTGGGCCTCCCTCCCTTGGCAGATCCCTGTCAGGGCAGCTGGGAAGGGCAGAAGAAGTGTTCTCCTTGCAAATGTGATTTTTCACAATCTTGTTTGACTCCAAAACATAAGCAGGCTTTCATGGATATGGCAAAAGGTGGAAAGACCTTCCTACCCTCTGAATTTCTGCGTGATGCTCCATATTTGTATGGCATGAGAACATTAAAAAAAAAAAAAAAAAAAGAAAAGAAAAAGTCTGGTGAGTTGCTGAATGGAGGTTGATTTTGGTTTTGGTTTCCTAGTGTAAAAGGTAGAAAAATGCATGTGCATAGACAGTGGATCCAATTTTTGTTGTTTTCTTTTGAATTCAATTTGGATAAATTTATAAATGTCATCTTGAAACAAAGTTGAAAGATTAATTATAAAATAAACCTGTCAAAATAGTGTCTTAGCTTTTAAAAAAATAGTTCTTGGTATATTCAAACACAGATTGCATTCACATGCCTGAATTTACTTTTTTTACCTGTAGGTAGGGGGTTGGTAAAACCAATTCAGCCAGTTTTGATCTTGTCAGGATAGCAACAGCTAAGAATGCAAAGAGAGGGAATATTCTTGAAGGATCCTAGTTCATCAGTTGTTTATCTGGTCAAGCTTAAGTTTTTCCAAAATGTGGTATTATCACAATTAAAAATTAAGCAAACCAAGCTTTTCAGTGTTTGATGTGAGAAAAATCAGAAAACCTCACAATGCTCTACTAAGTTTTGTCCCTGTAGGCTACTATGTACTTACGCTCATCTTCAGCTCCATGTTTTTTGTCTGGACATTGTTTTCAGTCAGCTGCCAAGGAAAACTACATTTGATCCTTACCAAGGACAAGGGCTTATTTTGTATGTCAGTTACTGAGACTGGCTGAGAAGTTCATTTGAAACTTCAGATCTGCCCAAACACGTCACATTTAAGTAATCCAAATGAGTTTGGGTTCGAAGGCATTCCTGTTTCTGGGGAGAGGGGATTTGATCAAAGTAGGAGAGAGGGAGATTTGTATTTCTGTGTTTCTATTCCCAGTTTAGTTTAACTTTCCAGACCAGGCTAATAGTTACAGAGATAGCAGCAGTTCTTATTTCCTTTCCAGGTTTAGCTGACTGATGTATTGATGCCTTGATTTATTTGGTGCAGCAACCAAGTGGACTAGGTGCATTGTTCTGCGTGCCAATCCCTTACGTTGTATACATGTCATTCTGGTACATTGCCTTGTATATCTGACAAATTGACCCTAATCATGTAGTGATAAATATTTCAACTGGACTAGGGAATTGTGAGAAGATTCTGTCTCCTTAAATGGAGACGATGGACTTCACGCTGCCAGTTGAGAAAATTAACATGCATCAGTGTTGTGAGAACAAAGAGTACAAGAGTTTGATAGGAAGCAAATGTTGTTTTTTGTAAAAAATATATATATGTATGCATGTGTATTTTTGTATATATATATACAAGATAGAAAAATGGGAGGTTAAAGCCCATGTTTTCCAAAGCCACTGTTACAGTGAATGTCAGACAGGGCAGAGACACTGATGCTGTGGTGTGGCCCACTGGAGAAGGGGCTGTGGGGATCAAGTGAAGGGAAGAAGGGAAGAGGGCCTCGTACTAAAGGAACAGTGATGCTTACGGAGAGATAGCTGGAGCATCTGAAGATAAAAGGCTGGGCCTAGCAAACCAGAGGGTCAGGAACAGAGATGAATTGCTTTCTGCGCTGTACCTGACCCAGACTGGGGCTGTCTTGATTAGCTTTTGCAAAGCTGAACTAGATCTGTCATGCAAGCTGTTACTTTTGTGATGTTTCTACTTTCTCTGTTCTTAGTAAATGCTGTTTTCCACAGCCCATGAGGCTTCATTGTGTGGTTTGGGCATCAGTCGTTTCAGAAGCTCGTTCCCTGGCATCAGCAGGCTTCAGGAAGCCCAGGGCTTTGGCTGCAGAAGGCAGGGGCCAGGCATTGCCCTTTGCTTCTCCGTGGATGTGCTAAGGCCATCAGAACACCACCAAGGGAACTGTCTGTCTAGGCTACCTCCTCTTGGTTACCTTTCAGAAGAGTTGTTCTTCAGTGCAGGGGAAGGAAATAATTGTTATCACTAGATTTTGGTATAGGTTATTTTAAGACTGCAGACCTAGAATAGTGAAAGATTGTTTCAGAACAAGAAATACCAAGTAATAAATATAAAAGCCTTTTAGATAGCTTGCAGGTGGATTCAGAGAGCACAGAACTGACTGCCATTGGCTTCAGCCTAAAACCTAGGGGAAAGACCTCATGTTTGTCTAAGCACTTTTTCTTGGGTGGCTCCTGGATATTTTGTGCTGTTGTGTGATTTCCCTTTTGCTAAAGGATCTCTGATTTATCTTCAAAAGATATTTCTCTTAGTTCATTATTTTGACCTAAATTGTGTGTTTCATAGATGACTGGGATTTTTTACATCTTATTTTTTCTTTAAAACCATTTGCTCAAAACTACATTTTTCCTCTACAGCTGTTTTTTTCATCAAATGTTCTCTCCCAAGAGGCTGTTGGCTATTTATCAATATTTGATCTGTCTGTAAAGCGTACTTCTGTGGAGTGGCTGTTTATTATAAAATGGTGTCTCTCTAAAGTAGATCTTATAATTTCTTGATCTTTTTCTCTGTTTGTCTGCCTCTGCCTCTTTCTTAGCTAGCCTAGTGGCTTTAGGAAGTACTCAATCTCTATTTTAACAAAATTAAATGCAATCACTATAATGGCAAATACTAAACAGCAAAAGGAGATACATCAGAATCCAGTGCATCCAGTATAACTTCTGGCCAATGCTTAGCAATGAGCTGGAAACTGTGCCAGGTGTTTGTAAGAGAAAAATCCCTTGAATTTCCTTCAAATATAAAATTTGCAAAATTGTTTTTCATGGAGTTTTCACAAAATGGAAATAGAAAAAAAATAAATAGCAGAAAATACTATGTATGCTGACTACCTCTTAGGGTTTTGGGGTTTTTTTTTGTCATATCAGCCAGGCTAAACATTATTGAATCCAATGTCGTCTTAATCGAGCTCCTGTGATTTCAGTGACACTGAACTAGCGATGAACCTGAACCATGGACATTGCAACATTCCCTTAATTCTATTCTTTCTTCAGCCTATGGGAACCAAATTACTGATGCTGCTGAAGACAAATTCGTTTTCATTAGGAGATGATAAAAGCGGCGAACATAAGTGGGAAAAAATATTTGTGAGGGTTTCTCCGTGTTTTGAATGGGGATAGATGTTAAGTAGAAAGGAAATGATCTTTAACACGGGCTGCATGTCTCACTAGTGACATGAGTGTTTCTTCCAAGAGTAAACTGAGGCTTCTGAGCTGGTTTACAGATGCCTCAGTAGAAGTAGTTGCATTACTCTGTCCTCTGCCTGTAGGCAGTCATTGGGAACTTTTTCCGAGGTACTCTTGTTGCCTTAGGTGATTATGCGATATATACATAGAGGAAAACCCATGCAGTTCTAAAAATAATTTCTTTAATGTATTTTACATATTGTACTTTCAATAGTACTAAGTATTTCTGGCAGCCTCTTAAGATATCCATTATTCATTCTTCATTAGCTGATATTCCAGTCTGCCCAGGAAGTACAGCGTTCAAAGGTCTTGAAGTTCAGTATGTGCCAGTACTTTCTAACCTTACTTTTCTTAGTATCCAATTATAGATCAGTGGCGTTTTGAAATTCAGATATTTAGCAACTGAGTCGTGATAATTTTTTTGTAGAGATCAAGAAAGTGCTCAACAATGTGAGATTTGTGAAATGCAAAAATGTTGGGGGTTTTTTGTTTGCTTTTTAGCTTGTAGGCCACAGAGAGTATGTTTTCATTTTCTTCAATAAGACTTAGAACTAAGAATATACTTTTTTTCTTCTTGTATTACAGTAACTTAATTCAGGAATTTAGAGGTTTAAGAAACTCCCTCATATGAGGTTACTCACAGAAAATCCTAAGCTTTCTTATGACTGAATCCTGATCTTACGCTGCACTGAGACAGATTTTTGCTTCTTCAGTAGTATAAAAAGGCCCTAAACCTTCCCTACTTGGAACAGCACGCCTCAAAGTGCAATCCTGCTTTATTGTTGACACTAACATGGTGTTGTTGGGGTTTTCCAGACCAATATGTCTCAAAGCAGAGGAAGATTAGTCTGCTGCCATCCATGACTGGGAATGGAGGCAACACAGATTGCTTTGCATGCTCCAGTTCTGCCTGCTTGCTCTGAGAACTGCTCGGTTCTCGTGTGTTTTCTTAAAAAATTGTTGACGTTTACTCCGTTTCAGTATGTAATTATTAATTAGCATCCTTTGACAATATTAAGGATTTTTAAATGTAAATATGGAAGTCAAGGCTCTGTTGAAAATACCCTGATAGATCATTGCATTTGCATGAAAAAAAAGTTTCAACTTCTGTGTCAGCTAGGCTGTTTTTTTTGTGCTGTCCAAATGTTCACACAGCAACAAGAAGATATTCTTTGATAATTGGAAGATTGTTTTTGTTGCTTTCTTTTAATTGAAAGATATTTGTTGCTATTATTGGTTCTGAAGTGTATCCCTGTCTGTTTCCTGTGGCTTGTTTATAAATGTGTGCTATTAATAACTATAAATAAATGTCAGCCAGTAAGGACTTTGGGATTTTGAGAAAACAATCAAGGATGGCAAAAAACGGTGGCATACAAATACAGGTAAGACAGATGTAGAGCATTGCCATCTGTCCTCCTCTCCTCATTGGTTAGGCTGTGTATTATTGCCTCATTTGTGTTATTTGCAGAAAAATGCTTCAAAACCAAGGGAATAAAAGCATTTCACAGCACTAAGAGTAACACACACATGCAGGTAAATCAATACAAGAAAAGCTTACAAGAGTCTTCTCTCCCCCAGTAGCTTCCCTGCTTTTGGCACCCTGTATATCCTGTTCTCTCTAACTCTTTCCTCTGCATTTGTTTTTGTATGAGTTATATGAGTACACAGGTTACTCAACAACCTTATTTTCAAGTGCTCGTATTATTAAAAAATCACCAGTTATGTAAACTACAGACTACAAACATGAAACTACAGTCATTTGTGGAGGCTTTGTAGAAGTGCTTGTATTGAGGACATTTTTGAGAATGACCAATACATATTTCACATTATAAACACATTGAAATTTCCTTTGTCATTCTGATATGCCTTAAAATACCTATTTTAGGTTTGCCAGAACCAAACAGAGACAGTATATTCCAGGGACTGAGAATGGATCAAGGATTCTACACATCTAAAGACTTCTTACCTTTGGTCGCAATGGCAAGTAAACCAGGTGTGTGATGCTGTGTTTTCGTTGTAATCATGTTTGGTAAGTCATGAGGCGTTACTGATATTCCAAAACGGATGGCTGGTTACACAGCAGTACAGCCAGTTATGGAGTGCCTCCCGGTGAATAGGTCTGGGGCAGGGTTTTCTCTTGGTGAGTTGCAAACTCAGGAGTGTGGTCAGGAAGGTCAGTCTTAGAGACTGTAAAGCAAATAGTCATGTATAAAAAATCTAGGCACATGGCAAATCATTACCCTTAAGAAATTACATTTGCTATTATGAATTATATTAAAAAAATACCATAAGCTTCTAATTTGTTCTCATTTGTATATATTATCTTGATATAAATAGTATATATAAGATGGTCTTGAAAAAATCTGATGTTAAAGGAGGTGTTGCTGACCCATACAGGCAGCTGCTTGGTATGTTGTTGATAAATGAGCCCAAGTCATTTGCTGCATGTTTTACAACACAGTTAAGGGAGCACTAGTTCCTTACCCAGAGAACTTACAGTCTAAGACTCAGGACAACAGTAGTATGCCAGGAGTTAGTAAGACAGCACTCAGTTCATAGGCACCAAATGCAGTCTTTTATGCTTTTACATCATTGAGTACAGATATGGCTGTGTTTACTCCCCAAGGATTATGGCTGCTTTCAGTGGCCCTGAATGTAAATCATAAGCCCCAGATGGATGAATGACATTGGGCTTGTGATTTCTATGCCACGTTCCCTCGTGGTCTAGATTTCCCCAGCGTGTTGATAAAAAAGAAATTCCATGGACAATTTTCTGGGCATATACTTACGTGCAGTATGTAGTATTGTACATATGACCACATATTTAACTGCACATATACTTTTCGTATCTACAGATAAGATTTTCTTCTGAGCATTCAGAAACTTCTTTTGACATCATATAGGGTTGTGCGCTTATTTAGTAGACTTTCCATAACCATTGTGTTGAAGAATGTGTCTTCTGCGGCAAAGTATTCTGCATATAAAAGTAAAGTTTATTACCCCATTTAATGCAAAATATTTAGGAAGGGAGATTCTGCATCCCATCTGTCCCATCTCTCTGCTGTTTTGATCAAATGCTTATTTCTGTCTGTTTTCTTCAGCTCAAATGGGTTGGGAGAAAAGGGTGGGTTGTGGGTTTTTTTCTAAGAAAGAGATGTTTAAAAATGAAACAGATTGAGAATTTGCACAGCAAAACATTTGTAGACTAACAAAGGAAAAAATAAATCCTGCAAAACAATCCCCTCTTGTAATATTTTTGACTAAGATACTTTATAGAATTCCATGTGGACACGTAGCACTCATGTACTGTAAATTGCCTGTCTGTATGAGGATCTATATACTGTGATCTGCATCTTTTAAAATGTTGCAAAGTAGCACTCCCGATTTGACAGGATACATAGTGGTATTATTTTATAATATTAAGTCTACAATTAAAAAAAGGATGAACTTTGAAGAACTAACCTTTTCTGATTGACAGTAATAAATAGCTCTGTGGTGTTGTCTGTTCATTAACATGGTCTCTTTTACTTAATTTTCCTAGTGTCTGTCTGTAGCCGTAGCCACCTCTTGCTCTCTAAAGCATGGAATTTTAAGTGAAATATACTTGTCCTATATCCTGCTCTATCCTCTTTCTTTTACTATGACAGTTCTCTAAATAACAGACATAATAGACTTAGTCACGGTAAAATACATATTCTGCCTGCTTATTAAGTTCTGAATACCATTTGTTAATATACTTTCCTCCAAAAGAGGTTCCCCTTGCAAATATGTAGATGGGAATTTACCTTGGGAGTGGCCTTGTCACCAACAGCAAATTGGGCTGCTGAGACTGATCTGTTCTAGACTAGTCCCATGGCAGCGCTCAGAGCTGCCATTCCTCTTCTGCACCTGTGCTTTTTCCACTGCTCCATGTACAATTTCTGTGCAGGATTAATAGTGTTAAAAATAAATTAGAAAAGTTTAGAGAGATTTTTAGAATAAGATGACTATTAAGTAAATACTAAATGCAATGCCACGTGCGTGGGGGGAAGGTGATAGCATTTGCTATATAGTAAGCATTTTACAAATGGAGAATGTGTGTATTGGAGTGTTGTTTCCCACTTTGTTTTTATGTCTAAATTAGAAGCATCATTTCCTTGAGTGATACTTATGTTTCTTTACAATTGCATGTGAAAATCTGCTGCTCCTATAGCAGGATACTCAAGTTAGAGTGCAATGATTAAATGGCTAGCTTAGCACCTCCTGACTGAAAATATCATGGGCTCATTGAGAATATAGCTTGATATTGTTTATGGCATTATTTTAAAAGTTGCAATAATTTTCTTAATCAACAGTTAGTTGTATTTAAACCTGTGATAAAGTGCAGTCTCATACAAGGAACACACAGAGTTCAGTTTTACTTAATTTCTTGTATAATTGAATTGTCAAATACAAGCTGTAGATGACAAACACATGATGTTGTCATTCTCTCCATGTAACATTTTTCAAATCATTTGTAGAAAGCCACTGTAGATTAAACTTTTTCTCCCAGTGGAAGATCTAGGGATTAATGTAATAACAATGTTCTTTCTACCTCATGTTCAGCTGCCATAGAGAATAGCCTCTGAGAACCATGTCACAGCCAGAACAGTGTCAGTGCCTTGTAGAAAACTGATTGAGGGGACTAACTTTTAGGAACAATTACACAAAACTATCAACAAGTGGTCATCTTTTGAAAAATACCAAGTATTATTCTTTATGATCTGTTAAAAGGTGGGTGTTTTTAACTGGGAGGGCAATGAATCCGATAAGAGAGAAACTTATTTTGAATAAAAAGATCTCAATGCTAATTTCAACCTGACTGAACCCACAATCCTACAAATGTGTTGTCATTTGAATTCTTCCCAGATAGAAAGGTGCAGCTGCTTAGAGTACTGACTATGAAATTATGTATATGAGCATATCTTAAAAATGGGAATAAAACTGTCTTTCAGCGAAGCAGAATAATTTGATAGTGACACTCCATGCTTGGAAACTGTAAGATGCAATTTTACACTGCTTTGAGTACAAGTACCTTTTGAGCTGTCATGCAGAAATGGTTTCTCTACTTGAAAATGGGGTTTTCCTTTCATCTTTCAGGGATGTGTGCCTGTCACTCTCCATTGCCATCAATACGTGGAACTGTGATTGTACTTGGGGCAGGAGACACTGCTTTTGACTGTGCAACATCTGCTTTACGCTGTGGAGCTCGTCGTGTGTTTGTGGTCTTCAGGAAGGGATTCACTAATATCAGGGCTGTCCCAGAAGAGGTAAAATTGAATAATGGCAATTTTGAGAAGGAATTTTGCTTATCTCTACAGGGCCTGAAAGTGTGCTATAGGTACTTGAAAGACATCTACTAAAGGTTTTGTTTATAAAAATGCTCTTAATATGTATAAATGTTTATTAAAGGTCTGAGGCTGGCTTTATATAGTCTCTATAAATATTTTTTTTCTGTTATACCTATTTCCTGTAAGGTCAGAGAGATACATTTGCATACAGGGTGTAGAATTTCTTGTACGTTAGAAAATACGGTAGAATTTTTAATCTTGGAAGCATCCCACAGATCAAACAGCCATTTGAGTATTGTAGGTGACTCTTCAGGTCATGGTTAGATCCTAGAATGATACACCTTCTGGCTGCTGTCTAATGAATCTCAGTGATTCTGACGTTGCCTTGGGAGCCTATAAAATCTTGTAAGAAAATTACTTACAGTGATTTTGGCTTTGAATCACTGCCAATGGCAGTAAAGCAATGTCATTCATCACAGATTTCAGAGTTCAATTTGATTTTTGGTTTGGCTTTGCACTTTGGCATTTATCAGGACATCTGCGCATGTTGAAACTGACTGTTCTTCCTCAATGTGTCTGTACTACAGGAGGGTGTTTTCAGATTAGATTTTCTTATTTTGATGGTCTTTTCCCATTGCCATTTATTTGGTACATGCTTTACACTTCTGCATGCTTGAGGATATCACAACATCTAATGTATCTTTATCATGACATTTGTGGGAGTTCGATCATCTGTTTCAAGAAGGTGGGCATCTTAGATATCTTACAGGAGGGGAATGGAGGTGCAAAAAAAATAATAGAGGGTCTCTTGATGCATAATTTACTTCTGTTACATTTCATTTAAGAATTCTAGACACAATTAAATTACAGAAGCCATTGCACAGACTGACTCACGTGCTATCCAGCTTCTTACTGATCAAGAATCAGCTGTCACTTTGAACCAATATCTTGGTTAGCAGCCTGGGTAAATTCCTAAAAGTTGTCAAAGTTTGTATTCATCCAGTCATGCAGTGGCCTTGAAAAAAAGTGAAATAAAAGTAGCTGCAGCTAGTAACAACCATGCTTGAATGATGTCAGGTTGGATATTACATGTTCAAAAAAGTTGTTGTGTAAATATAGACAACCCAATCCTGAAGACTTTGCTACAACAAAATGCTGTTTGACTTCAACAGTTTTACCACAGCAGAGATTCGGATCTTCAGTCTGGATTTTCACTCAGAAGACTGCTGTTTGCACATGATAGCCAGCATTTAATAACATCCTAAAATCATAGTAAACAGAAATCAGGGCATGTACTTAATTAATACTAAGCCTCTTCTTAAAAGACACAGATAGTTACATAAGGTAGCTCTTTTGCCCTCAAAGGAGTTACACATATTCAAAATAACAGGGAACAAGAAGAATATATTGGAGAAATATTTGCGTTGCAGATTTACTTAGTGCCACTGTCTAGAACTGCTTGGTTTAATAGAGTGGGAGGCTCTGAATGTGGTATTATGTTGACTGTCTGTATACCGTACATAGGTGACTTCTACCACAGAAGAATGCATGGTGGCATCTTGAGTCAGAACTTGTTTTGTGGGCTTTTTTTTATAAAAACACAACAATATTAAAGTTACATATTGCTTCTACTGTACAGATGGAACTTGCAAAAGAGGAGAAGTGTGAATTTCTGCCTTTCCTCTCCCCTTGGAAAGTTGTACTTAGAGGTGGACAAATTGTTGCTATAGAGTTTGTTCGAACTGAACAAGACAGTGATGGAAACTGGAAAGAAGATGAGGATCAGGTTGTCCGTCTGAAAGCTGATGTGGTGATCAGTGCCTTTGGCTCCGTGTTAAACGACAATAAAGGTAACCCTGATTAATGTATTCTCTAAATGCTGTTATTTTAGCTGCAGCCATTTCCTGTTCTTTGACAGTTCTGTGAAATGAGTCATCTGGAGGTTACACAGGTTGTGACTGCTGGTCCTCTTCACAAGAGTTTCTTTGTCCTTTAGGTATACCTCTTGGAACAAAACTTGAGGGTCTGCTAAACAAGCAGTTTTCTGTGCATCACTGTATAGAGCAGGAGCTCAGATTAGATGTACAGTTGTCAGCATGTATCTTGCTTTCCTCTCAATGCAAATGGGATCTCAAAGAATACTCGAGGGGATTTCGTCTGGTCTCAGTAATTAACTTTAGAGAAACTCATTATGCTACAACTTTAAACTGAACCGATCTGATCTCTGAAACCTTTCTTTTGCCTATTAAATTAAGCAAGAATTAGGACAGGTTCATTATTCTGGTTCAGCTGGTCTGGGTATCACTTGTTTCTTGTGCATATGCAAGAAAACTGGCTCCTCTCATATATACAATATTTGTTAAATTCAGCTGTGCTTGTCTCAGCTTGTCTCATTATTTAGTTGTACTTTACAAGCTTTGGCCTTAAAGATTACCAATTAAGCAGTCCCATGTTGAAGATGTAGAAATAGGCACATAGATGGCATTTTCAAGATTGAATGAATTGTCTGAATAGCAGAAAGAGAGCTGAAGAATATGAGTACAGCTAAGAACACGGAAATTGAGCAGAGCTGACTGTTCTTTGACACTAGGTAAGATTTAAAGAGTTCAGGTACATACATCAAATATGCCTTGAAAGTAAAAAACACTGACTCAGCAGAAAACAGATGGATAAAATAAGTAGATCTTCAGCCTGGAGATGCTCCTCAAGATTAGCAGGTTCTTGAAAGCCTTAGTGATCAATGTACATCTCCAGGGCACAGTCACACCAGCCAGTTAACCCATGAGGTGTTGTCATGGTCCTTTGGGTATGAATGCTCTGACAGAGGACTTGGCAAGTGTCTCAGAGCGCGCATCACCAGAAAATTTGGTAATTGCATTCTGGTTCTGTCAGTGCAAAGGGAATTTCAAAATTTCGTAGAATAATGTGCTTTTGTGAATCTTTCCAATCAAGGAAGATCATAAATCTAAAATAATCTAAGCAGAGTCTGAACCAGAATGAGCTACTCGGTGCTTCCTGTTTACCAGTTCAATTTTATATAAAGTTACATCATCATACCACCATGAGAAGAGACTAAACTCCTACAGTAAAATAGAAGGATCAATCTGGTTCCTTGACGAACATGTAAAGTTAATTCCAGGAGCATTCCTATCTTGTGTGTGTGTTACTATTGCTTTGGGACAGGTTAATGCGGCCTAGGCTGTTACCTAGACAGCAACTGCACCCAGTTACCTGCAGTGCTAATTACTCAGGGCTGACTCCTACCCTGCTTGGAGATGTATCGCTGTATAAACGTGACACCTGTGTTGGTCATGTTTTAGGGTTCAGTCTAACCTCCAGGAAGGAATTTTAATTTTTAATTTTTTTAAGAGATTAATGATCTACTCCATTGGTGGAGTTGACTGAGAATTTTGGAAAGTTTTGTTGTTGTTTTTAAAATCCCGTTTCGATTTTTTGAAAGGTTTTTTGGAGCTTCATGTGGTAAATCAAGCATTAGCCTATGCAGTCAGTATGTTTTGTTGTGATTCATAGACCCTATGATAAAGAATGATTCTGTTTTCTCCCACATGAAAAACTGCTTCAGCTGAAAGGTTGAACTTACTGTGTTGCTTAGCCATAATACTGCACCAATCTTGTATCTCCTAGTACACATTTGCTGTCTAAATTAATTGCTGTAAGGTTTTTAAGTAGGAGCATAAAATGGGAGGGGAACGAAGTCATGCAATGAGCTGATCATGAAAGAAGAGAGTCATTTACCTTTGGGGTGTGCAATACATATCAGTTTCACACTGTATTTTTTGTGAAACTGCTATTAGAATAGCAGGCAAATTATAAGGAAAAATGCAAGGCATTTGTTTTGCATGTGAAAATGAAAAGAAACTAAGACTTGAGGGAATAAAGTGTTTATTTTGAGTATACCATTTCATCTGCTTTTAAATCTTTATTTTTTGACTAAGTTGTCTTAATGAAAGTCAAAATTGCTTTTCACCATTGAGCTGGTTTACAACCAAATCTCCAGGCTACCTCAGCATACATAATAAAAGAAAATGAGAAAAAAAACCCAAACAACCAACCAAAGCCAACACCAAAAGCATCTTGTATTCTTAGTGTTTCTTTTTAAAAAAGAAAGTGCAATTTGTTGTATGCAAGAGATGGGGATACTCACATATTCTCCATCAAAAGATGGATATGAAAATATTGGAGGTCCTAAAAACAATGCCAGGGACAAATAGATCTGACTTGGACCTTGATCTAACTTTGGAGGAGGGGATGGACTAGATGACCTCCAGAGGGCCCTTCTAGTCTGAATTATTCTATGACCGGATTACTCAGATGCAGGCTGTGTTAATTGTTGCTCATAGAAAAGGCTTTATCAATTGACCTAAATCCTAAGAGACCTTGGGGAACTGCAAATGCAGTATTGGTATGGGCTAAGCTAGCAGGATATGTCCTATTTGTTATTAATATTGTTAAATGCTGGTGCTGCTGATACAAGAAAAAGAAAATACTATGAAAACCAGAGGGATTAAAATCAGACTTGGCCCCAGTTCAGGGAAGTGTTCAGGGCACCTTGATGCTCATGTTTTAAGGTTTTGTTTAACAAGACATAAGCATGTGACTGACTGCTGTCTGAGTAGAAACAACTCATAGGTTAGAAAGCTTTTTCTACTCTATTGTCTTCAACAGGTTATTTCTTATTTTTGCACAGTAACTATTAAATTTACAACTGAGATTGTGTGCTCACAATAGGGTTTTAGTATTTTTGTTTTGTTTAAATAAAATGCTGATTGTGTTTTTAAGCAATAGTTCTAGTAGGTATTCATCCTCCCATTGGGAATCATATAAATGCATCATTAATTTAAAAAAAAATGGACTCCAAAGTCCATTTTATGCTCGGGAAGTTGCTAACAGACAAAACAGGAGAGATGCCTTCTAGACTATTTTAAGAACATTACCACTTTACTGAAACCAGTAAAAAAAAACCCCAACAAATTGTTCAAATCAAACTACTGCAGATGGAGTAAGAAAAATGTTTTGCTTCTTGTTGAAAGAAAAAAAAAAGATTTTGCAACCACAAGCTGCTTTTTATTTTACTGCATAGCTTACCAAAGCTTTCGAGCTATCATAACTGACCCACATAAACAAAGAGCTGTGAAAATAATTTTTTACCTTTCCTCATGTTCCTGCTTTCTGCTTCATTTGTTATTTTGGAGGCATACAATGTATTAGGGAATTACTGAAATATCTTCTGTCACCATTCCAAATTGCAGCTACTCAATATATACAAATGCAATTCTGTGTACTCCCTGGCACTGCATAGAGCCTCAACATCCTACTTAACAGCAGTCCATTTGGTTTTAAAGTCTAAACTTCCAATAGCCATTTCCTTATCTATTTTGTTCTGATAAGCAAAAGGGAACAATATTTTTGGACTGCAAAATTTTGCACTGGAACAAATGTCCTTGTTCTGATTTATTTTCTTGAATTTCTGAGGAGAACCTGGACTTTCTGAGGAGAACCATGGAGGAAATTATGGAAAACAGTACACTTGTTCAAAACGCACTACAAAATGCAGTGCCGGACAGGGGACTGAGGCAGGATAGGGAACTGGCAACATAAGTTTAGTTCAACACTGTTTAGCAGGCAGCAGTAAAAAGGAAGTATTCCCATTTATGAGAACACGGAATCTTGGCATGATAATGTCTATTTTATTTTCCTGGAGAGGCAAAAGGAGAATGCAAAAATACCCAAGCAAACTCCAAATACTGCCTTTGCAAAAAAAACCCCCAGAAATAGTAGGCTATTTGTGAGCAAAATGCATTTTACTAAATTTTTGGTAGCAGCTAGCTATTGCATGGTAACTGAAGGGCAAAATTTTATTTCACATTTCTGGGGATCAGTCACAACTTTTAGGTATGTTGCTTTTACTTCTAGTATGACTGTCATCTTGCTTAGAAACTGTGGCAGCAAACCCCAGAAGGCTTACTGGAGTGTAACTACGGCCCCCCAGTATAGTTCGACACACAGCAAAGATAAATTTACCCAAGTAGTTTACAAGTTAATTTTTTAACCCACTCATATTTAATATTTATTTCTGTAGATTGAGGAGCATTTGCTAGGGAAAAATGTTGCAGAGCTCGTAAACGAAAAAGATTTTAGTTTACGTTTGTACAAATACAGAAGTTCAAATGCTCCAGAAGCCAGTGAACCTGCATGAGTGTTGAGTTTCTGCATACAGCCTGCTCAAACAACTAGGGAACTTCAGCCTCCAAGGATCAGAGCCTTGACTATCTGATGAAAGACTAGGAGGGAGGAAGAGAGGTGGCTGTGATGCCCCAGCTGGGAATGCCCACGGGGGTGACCTGGTGTCTCCCTGGTAGCACAGCATCTGCCTCACACCCACAGAATAAACTTTTAGTCACCAGATTTCTTGAAAAATTGCTATATAAAACTGAAATTTATATAGATTCAAAAGTTTCCTACTGAAATAGGTAGGAGTTCTCCTGCTGAGTCATTTGGAATAGGATTTTACTCCACAAATAGGTTTACTGAATGAGTTTGAGTGCAGCCGTTCCACACTCTGAAATGATTACCAATTCCTGGTATCCAAAAATGGCTTCATGATGACTTCTAAAGCCCTGTTAACTTAGAGCAGGAATTCTGCTCTTTCACCTGACAGGCATCAGTACACATTTGCTTGCTGGTGGCAGGCAGAAAATAGTCAGTACAAGCCTGCAGCGGGAGCCTCTCCTGGCACACCTGGACCCAGCTTTATCCAGTCAAACCACTTTTTACTCCTCGTTCAGTACACCAGTGGGGCAGAGGCTGTGGGAAGCATGAGTGTGCCTTTCTTTGTTTGCTGGGTGTATAGATTGGGCAGCGGCAGCAGTTAATCAGTCTGTTGGTGCATGTGACAGCTGTACTTTTTTACATTTGAGATTAAGAAAGTTACAGTATATATTTGTATTTTTCTGAAGTAATGCTACTGTTCACTGTAAAGGAATTCTGTAAGATGGATATCAAAAATAACATTAATGAGCTACTAAAGCTAAAATTACAGGAACTTATGAAATTGGTTAAACATAAAAACCATTAAACTGTTTATTGAAGCTTCACAGATATACTGCAGCTAATGAGCATTTCTGCTATTTAAATAAGCCCAAATTGAACACACATTACATGGATACATAATTAGTCATGGCAGTCAAACACACAGACTCACTTTTAAAGCTTTATTTGAGGAATCTTTTCCATTTGATTTGGTTTGTTAATTAAAATATTTTTTCTGTATTCACTTATATTTTAATATTGTTTCTGCAAGTGCTATAATTTGCTGCTGCTTTTCCATTTGTGTTTGTTCGCTTTGTGAATATAGCAAATTTGGAATATACATTCAGAACTGTCCTTTTGTTCGGTGTTATTTGTGTTAGCATCACTTGATAGCAGCAGAATAATTCAATTGTATGTTGTCTTTCATCCAGAAGGATCTTTTCAAATTATGTATAATATCTCACCAGGATATGGAGGAGAAGGCAGTATAGCCACAGGACTGTACTTTGAATTTTCAAGAGAAAAGCTATATTACTTTTAAACTTTAAAGGGTGTGAGGGAACAGGGCTTTAAAAGACGCTCTTTTCTTTACCTTTGCCCAAATCATACATCAAGAAAAACATTAGGGATCTAGTTTGCTTATTGGTCAGTGTCAAACAACAATTCACATAGTTGGTGTCACCTCCTTTCTAGCTCAGGTTTGGCTCTTAAGACTCTCCCTCTCGCTCCTTGCAGAGGCAGAGAAGGGACTTCCCTTGGTGAAAGCCAGTTCTCCCTTTCTTTCTGCAGGTGGTCTAGGAGTTGATCCCTTCAGCCTCACAGTTGCCCCAGGTACCAGATCCAAACTGTGAGGTTGTCAGGAACTCTTCTGTAAGGTGCTTTCAAATCATGCCCTTATTTTTACTTAAAATCTTTACTTAAAAATTTTTACTTATTTTTATTCTAAATCTTGGCAATTATAAAAAAGACAGAAAGAAATAGCTGCTGGATGCCGTGTCAGCCTTGCCACCAGGGAAATGTTCTTTCCCAATTTTGAAAATACTGATCAGGCAGACAAATCCCCAGGCCCTGGGGAGATGTTTCAGGTGAAGGTATGTTGGGCATTCTTTGCACTCAAAAAGCTTTTGGTATAATTATGTTCAGACAGCTATTTTAGCACAAAACAATCCAAAGATAGATTTGAGAAATGTAATAGATACAGGATAACAGAGGTAATACTCTATTTTCCCACAAGATGAAAGAAGTAGCCAGAACTTCCAGTTTTACATCATTTCTTCTGAAAAACTACATCTCCGATAGTGTGTTGCCCTCTAACACCTTTACTGTGGTTCAGTCCTGTCTCAGAGAAATAAAAGGGGTTTGTTAAATCCCCAGGCCCAGATCCTGCAGCACCAAGTTTTCCTCTGGGTTTTTTCCAAACGTGTTTTTACAAGCCTCTATGTATTTAGCTTGCAAGAACTGTCTGGACCACATGCTGAGATGGTACCACTGCATGCAATAAGTTATCCTATATATGACAAATACAAGATGATCAAAAGCTTTCTTGAAGTACAGACAGTCTGAGACACAAAGAGAAAGTTAATATATTGATTTATAAATATTACTGAAGTATTCTTAATAAATTTTCTATCAGCCATTATCAGCACTTTTTAAGAAGAAAAAAAAAACCAACAAACCCAAAAAACCAAAACCAACCCAAACAAACAAACCAAAACCCTCATTTTCCAGACTGAAAAATGTCTCAGTCTGAAGGTTGTTTGGTGTGCTTTTTCTTTAATTTAAATATTTTTAAAGAAAACCATTTCATAAGTTTTTGATTCTGTTACTACACAAATATTTTTGCCACAAGTCTATGTGTGGGGTGGGAGGAATTGTGCAAGCAATAGGTCTTGAAGATAGATTAAATACTTTTGGTATGAAAACCTGCTACAGTCTTCTAGCTTAAAACTGTCTTCTGTGATTCTGGCTTCTGAACCAGTTGCAAAAAAATACTTGGGATTTGAGTCCTCTGTGTACATGTTTGTGTATGCCAGGGGTGAGGAGGAGAGCGTAGGTGGGACAAGTAGACGACGATGTTTGTGCCTTGCTTCCTCTTTTATTATTTTGCCCCTGATTATACACAGCCCCCACTTTGAAATACACTTCTACTACACAATTTGGAGGTGAAGGGAGATAGAGAAGAAATTCCATCATGATGATGTGCAGGAAAGATGCATTTGAAGCTTGCTGTATACTCGGGCGTGCACTGGGGCAATACCACGACTTTGCCCTTGTATTGGAGAAATATTCTTGTCTTAAACTGGCAGGTTTCTCTTTTACATATATGACAGCATGGCTACATCAGTTTAATTGACCTTGGCAATCTGCATCTGCTAGTGGTATGTCCCTGAGGGACGTTGCAATTTTAAGCTGCATTTTATTGCAGAATTTTCAGTTCCCGTAGAGAAAGCCATATAAAAACTCCCTCATTTTGATATATGCCATCAACATTTGCTGAAAATATTTTTGAAAACATGATTCTCTTCATGAAGCTACTTTGAAGTGTCTTTGCAATTACAATTGAGTAATTTAAAAATGCATAATAAAAATCATTTTAATATAGAGCAAGGATTTTTTTCTGAGCATTTACATGTATTTAATGCTATTTGTATAATGCTATGCAGTATAAAAAATTATTTTCACATCTACATTATTTTTAAGGACAATAATAATGTGCAGAATGCCTATATGTGTTGTTCATTAGCATGAAAAAGAAGAAAAAAAGATATCTTAATGCATGCCCTAAAAAAATACAGAAATTGCAGTGAAAAAGATAAAAAATATATTGCCTACATGTAAGCATTTAATTTTTATTCTGGATTTATGGTTTTATTCTTAATATATGTAACAGTTTTCAAAGTGTGTCTTACTTTCAGGATGTTCTGAGTTTAAACATTAAGTCGGGATGATTTTGACTTTATTGGAATATATCTTTTTCAAAATTAAACTTCTTTAATACCAACACACTTTGTTAAAGCCAAAGCTTTGATAGCATAACATTTTCTGGTGGGAAAATGTTCCATCTGAAAATTTTCTGTCAGGTTTAATAATGACCTGTCAAAAAATAACAGAGTATAATTTCTGTTGTGAGGGTCAATAAATGTGGGAAGTAAATTCTGGAGATCTAAATTGTATCAGAAACGTTCTTTTTGGGGGTTTAAATGTCAAAAATAGTGCTGCGTATTAAGTTGCACAAGAGTGTATATGGTAGGTTATTCAGGAGAAAAGCATGTCGATATGGTAAGTGCAGGACAAAGCTATGGGTGGAGAGAAAGGGAGAAAATTTATTTTTCCTTTGTTAATGTTGTTCATTAATAGGATTTTCAGAAATGCAGGATTTTTCCCTTGGGAGATGAGTAATGCCAGTGAGAATGGCACTGTGAATCCCAGCTTCTGGGATATGCACTGTGTACTCAGGGAGTGACCAGAAGAACATTAGCACCAATTATTTGTTGAGCTTGCGTCAAGTCACTTCTTGTGACACTTGTGTACTTTTATTTTGTACGTGAGTCTGGCTTTGCAGGCACACAGGAACTCATTACTTTTCTGATACTACCAAACTGCTGTTCCGTATGATGTGTCACTGGTTTTCTGTCTGAGTCCTGTTAGTAATTGCATACCTCCGCTAGCTCAACAAAACCATTTCTGTACATAAAAGGACTTCTCATTTCTACTTCAATTTACATTTAAGTAAGTGAAAGAACTTGGAACTGCTCTGCTAATTGTTATCAGTGTGTATTTGACAGATTTTAGCAACAGTTTTTTCTTTCTTCTATTAACATATTTGTTGTTCACTTTAATTACAGTCAGAGAGGCCATGGCACCTATCAAGTTTAACAGATGGGGTCTTCCTGAAGTAGATCCAGAAACTATGCAAACAAGTGAACCCTGGGTTTTTGCAGGGGGTGACATTGGTGGTCTTGCTAACACTACAGTGGAATCAGTAAATGATGGAAAACAAGCTTCCTGGTACATGCACAGATACATACAGGTGATTTTTTTTAAAAAATGTTTTCCTCTTTCCCATCTCTATCTGCTTTTAGATGCTTTAAGAGATAATTTCATTGTGGTTTAGATTAAATACACAAATTTTGAGAAACTAATACCCAGATTATCTGGTGATTTGAACATTACAGATTCATTCAAATTGGATCACAAACTTAAGTTTGCGTAGTTCAGCCCAGTCTAAGCAACATTTTCTTGGTCCCAGGTCTAAATTCCACTCAAGGGTGGCAAGCTTCTCTGCGCAATACACAGTGCAAGTAGAAGTCCTAATTGGGTAATTGGGGGAAAGAAGCGAGCCCATCAGTACTAAAAAGTAAAATCTCCAAATGGTGTATAAAGTAAAAATTAAATATTGCTAATATTGTTACCTGAGGAAGACATTTACAGAGGACTTGGTTTATCTACTCTGGAACCAAAGGTTGCTCTGATGAGGCTGATAAACTGGACAAAAGACCTGCCAAAAGTAAACACTGAATGCACAGAGGAAAATAATGCAAAAGAGAATTTACCTGAGAAATATGAGTTAAGGGGTGCAGACTTGAGAGACCTGGTAACTGCGTGTTCCCTTTTTGGTGCTCCTTGCGTGTCGCTGACTTGGCACCTCTGCCCTAATTTTTCTAGTAAAAGAGCAAGCACAAAGTCTATAGGAGCGGCAGAGGAACCTTCAGAGACAGGAGAGACAGCTTGTGTGCAGAGAGCCAGCTGACAAAGAGTGTGTTCATAGTGCAAGGAACTTTTTAGAAACACGATACATGATTCATTCTCCCACAAAAAGAGATTTGAACAACTGAAGTTGGGACTGTAACAGCTCGATGTCTTTCTCCCCCATCCATCTGCTCAAAACCTCTCTGATTGCATGTTTGTGCAATTTCATGCTGTTGGGGTCTGATTTCGCTTCCTAAAAATACTTCAACTGAAAGCTTGTTGTTAGTATCTGTGCATATTTTTTCTCACTTGTTCTAAAGCACTGTTTGTGTCCTGCCTTCTTAGACCCTATGAAAATGCTGAGTGTGAAACATCTTTAATCTCTGACCTGCTTGGTTTAATTTTTCAGTGCACAGTGAATTTGGAGGAGAAAAGGGGTGTCTCCTCCTTTTTGTCTCCTTCCTCTTTAACCTCTAGAAATACATACATCACTTAAAAATCCTACTTTATCTTGTTGCTTCTTCCTCAAGGCTTGCTCCCCACCCCCCACGCCCAATGCATTTAATACTTTGGAAAAAATCTGAATAGTCATGGCTTGAGAATTAGAATTTTAAATCAAACAGGCTTGTGATATTAGAGCATTTCCGTTACCCTTTGCAGGTTTCAAGGCAGCTTATTCAACCTTACAGTCACACCAGGAAGCTAATGGGAAAGCCTTACAGCAATCTTCACAGGAAAGTTTCCAAATGTCAAGTGTCACCTTTCCAGCTGTTAGATGAATGGGTTGCCCAGGGGCATTTATTTGGATGTGCAGCCCTTTTAAAATCTGGTTGCTGTGGTGCAGTGCTGCAGTTTGGCAATTTGCTTCACCAGTGTTTGGCCCTGGTAGAAATGTTAGTGACTGGAGGAGAGTTTCTTTTTAAAGAGGTTGTTTAGAGAAAGATTGTATTACCCTAATGTTTATAGAGGTAGGTATGTGCGAGTGTGCACGCCTTTGTGCACGTGTGTGTGTGCGTTCAGTTCACAGTCCTATATTCTGGAAACTTCCAACATCAAATGAAAAAACATCCTTACACACTACCTTATTTTTTCTCTACTGTAAGGTTCTAAGGCAACCAGCCTTCCTGTGGTCCGAGTGTCTGACTTGAGTACATGTTAAATTTTAAATAAATCTATTGATACCATCTATCCATTTGAATTTTGGTTACAGGAATAGGTAGCCATTTCCAAAATCACCAACTATCTCAGCACCATGATCTATAAATAATGCAGTCAGCCTTTAGCAAAATAAAACTGTTCCATAGGAGTTCTCAGCCAATCCAAGACCATGTCAAAGACTGAAACTCAAAAACACCATCCCGACTATTTGCAGAATGCACTGTTTGAATGGCACGCTGCTTGTATCCCAACCTACTCCAGGCAAAAGGCTAAGCAAACAGATGGGCCTGATATGTGCCCTGAAACTAAAGTCATTGCAAGCTCTGGCACATGGTCAAGTGAAGCATGAGATCCAGACTCCAGGACTCTCCAGCAGAAATGCCTTATGTTCAAAACTGGGAGTTATTTACAGAAGCTTCTTGGCTGCTCTTATGCTGGAAGCTTTCCATCATTAGTTGCCGAAGTAGCTCTTGCCTCTTAACATATTCCTCCCACTATATGAAGCATAGGTTCATCTCAGAAATTGTTGCCTGCAGTTCTCTCAGGTTAGTTTCTATAAACATGACCAGTCAAAGCCTAGCTAAGGGTAGCTGTAGTAAAACCTGTTAGAAAATACAGTCAGTCTTCCTAGAACTATTCTTTGCATGTCAGTAGAGATTCAAACACAACCAGCCCAATTCATGCAACTATGTGCTATTCACAACATTTCAGAATTGAACCTTTTTTGTTATTCCATGAATGATGTACAAATTTCTGTAACGTAATCTGGGTGATCTGTTTAGTCTGGGGATTGTAACGGCCCTCGCTTTTTGTCCCAACAGTGACTTCATGATCTTGTGCAGAAGCAATATAGGCTGCTGTTCTCTTGTATGCCTCAGTTACCATTCATTTCTTTTTGATCAGTGAATGGGATTTAGCAATGTAATAGTTACATTCAGGGTAATTCACAGTTATTGCAGAACTAACTTCTAATTTTCTATACCTGCCTTGAGAGCAAAGAGAGTTCTTGCATCATGATTCTTTCAGTATTTTCTTCCTGGACCACTGCACCAGCCTTAACACTTTGCTTCTGCTCTATTTATATACTTACCTGTGGACCATTTTCCCATACATGGCGATCAAGCTGCCATCTTCTTTTTCTCACTAAAATGCCTCTTACAAAGTTACTTCTCCTCTCTGATTCACAATAAGTTTTCTTTTATTTAAATCTCTTTGTTCTTTACTGTAAACTCCCCAGTGTTCTTTTCTTTTATATTTTGACTAGACTGAAATGTGCATGATACACTTTAAAAATAGAGGGCTCGATCCCAACTGGTATAAATTGCACTTCACTAAGACATGATTCAGTATGAATTTTGAACACATCACTGTGTTATGTTGAACCAGTATTGTGTATTTCCTGTTTTTACTTTATCTGTGCTGTCAAAAAATATATGGGCTTTGTATCTGAAGAGTATAGCTGTTGATTCTTTTATGAAGGTTGACCATTCTCATACATTCCTAGAGCATGCATGAATGTACATTATTTCATAATCAATAGTAGAGATAGGTGGTTCCCAGGAAGCTTGTCTTTGAAGCTGTTAGTGATGTTTCCTGCTTTTCAGCATAATCAAAGGAAAAATTGAATATCCTTTTGTTTAGCTAGAACAACATATGAAACACTAGCATGGAGATGAGTAACAAAGCACCATTTGCAAAAAGGTGGTGCAGGAAACCTGGTATTTTAGTTGCTTACCATGGAGTAAGCAATATGTCTGTTCCAGAAACGGAAAGCCAGGAAAGACCTTAGAAAATCCAGCTGGATGGAGCCCTGAGCAACCTGCTGGAGTTGACCCTGCTTTGAGCAAGGGTGTTGGACTAGATGGTCCCCAGGGATCCCTTCCAACCACAGCCGTTCTGAGATTGTATGAAAAAACATAAACATGTTTAACAAAGTTTAAACGTATTTAACAAAGTTAAGTAATGGCAATCATGGAGAGGATAGAAGCAGCACGTGCAAGAGAGAAAAGATGTGTTTAAGATCAGACTTAAAAACTGAGAAAGCAGGAGTGAGATGAGAGTATTCAGAAGGACTTTTGCAGGCAGGATTTGTAGAGAAGGCTCTCTGTGAAAAATAACAGTAATACAACTACTCACTTTCACAGTCTATCTTTGTTAAAGGCCCAAAAATGCAGTTAGACCATATCACTGTGCTTAAGAATTTTATCCATCTAAAGAAAATCAGCGTCACAAATTGTATCAGGTCCAAAGCTGAGTTCCTGCCTGTCGGCCCTGCACTGTGGACTGTGTGGCTTTTGCCTCTGGCCGTACCCTGGTTAGAGCAAGGCAGGGCCGCTGCATGCAGCGTGCTGGGGATTTTTCACTGCTCCAGTATCCACAAAATCACCGTGAATAGAACAATAAGTACCTGCAATATTGTTAGCTCAGCTGGTTGGCATTGAATGAGAGGAAGAATGGGCCACACTTTTTGTTTTCTATTTTTAAAAATCAAGAGAAGGTTATTATAAATAAACCCTTGCCTGCAGGCTTTCTTTTCCTATTTGTTTGTGCAATGTCAGGGAAATCCTTCATTATGAAGATGATTTTACTTTCAGAAAGCTATAAAACATTTTAGTTTGTCAAAAGTTTCACTTTGTAGAAAATGCATCAGGGCTTAGTAAATTTATTTCTTTTATAAGCATTGTGCTGAAAGGAAAAAACAGCAAAAAATAAATAGCGCAAAAAGGGAGGTGATAGGAAGGAGGGAGATAAATCTGTGACGATGTATAGCATTGGCTACTGAACCTTCAGCTACATCCTGCCCCTGTGTGTTTTTATAGACTTGTTTTATTCCATTGAAACCTTTTTTAATCCTCCCCCTGCCATCTCCACCTGGGCCACCTCATCATTAACAAACCATTAGGCACATCTTGCCATGCCTGAGTGCATCTTGATGGAAATGTTTGTGGGTTTGCTCCTTGTGAAGAAAGTTTGGCAGGAAGAAGATGGTTTGGGAAGTGGCTTATGACCAGTTTGCACGATGGCATGCAGGAAGCAAGGCTTGTTTTTGCCTGGGTGTATTCAACCACCTGGTTCAAAAGTCTTTCACTGCTTTGGTGGATTTTAATTTTTTTGGTCTTGTATAGGATTTAATTTCTGTTTTATCACAGAAAGCTTATTTGGGGTCTCTAGTAAAGAATCACTTTCAAGCAATGCTCATTTTAGGTGAGAATTATTTTTAGATATTAAATTATCCTGCTTCGAAAAAGAAACAGAACAATGTGATTTAAGCACTATGATTATATTAAGCACTTAATCTGTCTGTCTATAGCAATCCATATTTACAGTTACACAAGCAATGAATACTTTGTGAGCAATACACAGGCTGACATGTATTCACAGAGAATATTTGAACAATTCTGCATAGCAAATGAACTAAAAAATAACTGCTTTCAAAATGGAAAATCAGATTTATTTGTCACATGTGCATATAAAGTGGAATGGGCCAAAAACCTTTCCATGTCTTTCTTTGCTGTTGTTCTTACAGAATCAAAATCAAGGTGTTCAACACAAGAGTTCAGTCGATCAGTGTTGAATTCAGCTGATTTCCCCACTTCCAAATATGTAGGAGACAAAAAGTGCTAATTAAAAGTGCTAATTTAAAAATGCTTTAATTTCAGTTGTGTGATCGAGGAAGTTCTGTTTTGGCATTGCAAACAACATTGTGCAGTTGAAATTTTAGTTAAGAAAGACTAAAAAAAAAAGGTTAAAAGATGAAATCAAACCCAAAATAATCAAAAGACAATACTTCTTTTTTTTCTTCTTCTTTTTTTTTGTTCTTTTTCTTTTCCTTTGATTTGTCAGTTAACAGAAGCTTTTGAAATTTAGAGTGCCGGGCTGTCTGGTTTTCTAGGGTGTTCTAGAAAACCATTCTCTTGGTGTAGGGAAACAGCCCTGTGGCATATGACCTGGCGGCAGCAGTGAACACTCTGGAGGGAGCAAGTGGCAGGATGTCTGGCTTTTTCAAAAGTGTGGCTGCATTGCCTGTAGCTGGGAGAGGTTGTGATGCTGAAGGGAGTTTGGTCCCAAGTGTTAGGGATCTTTAAAAATTAACTTTTCTCAAAAAGTCCGCCATTAGGGACGTATTCAGGTTCACATCGTTCAGGCTAGGACAATTCTACTGCTTTCAGTGCTTTTAAGCCATCAGAAAATTTGGACCCCAGATGTATCCTGTCTGTCCAAGGAATCAAAGATCTGGGATCAGAATCTGAGATGTGAATCCAGGCAGGCCCAAGACAAAGCAGACATGAACTGGTAGGTTTTGAACCAGCTTAGGAAACAAAAGGCACTAAAACAAACAGGAAAACACTCATCCCATTCATGCATATTAGTTTTCACAGGCAAAAATAGGGTAAATAAGTTCCTTAAAAAAAAAAAAAAAAAAAAAAAAAGCCCAACCTGAACCAACCTGAAAGGCAGCAATTTGTAAGTGGCTGTGGTTTTTACTCTGTTACAGAAAATCTTCCCCACACCTCCAGTAGTGGTTCTTTTTTTTCCTGCTGAAGAAAACTTTTTAAGGATAGAAGAAACTGCTGTGATCTTTTGCTGGTACTTACTGGGAACACAAGGAACAAAAACTGTGTAGGGCTTCTCTATATTAGAAATTACCGCTTCATCTCTTTGTGATTTTATTGAGTCAACCATCTGAGCAAGTAAAGATTTTAATTCTACCAACCACAGCCTGATTAGGGTGCTGTTCAGTATCCATACATGGGGAAAGATTTTCTCTCTACAACTTTTACAATATTAGATGCAACATTTACATTGAAAGCTTTTCACCGACTCTCAAGAGAAAAGACTGTCTTTAAAATGAAAACAAAAGTGACTGTGGTGTCACAGCCGTAATGAATGTGTTGTTCTTTGATTCCAAATCAGTCTAATTTTTGTCCCCCTTAAAGTATTTATATTAATACAATTAAATATCAAACCAATAATTTTGCATATATTGTGAAATATCCCATTGCATAGGCTAGATAAAATCTTTAAAATGGGGGGAAAAAGGTGCAGGAGTTCAAAATACATTGAGCTAGGGCTGGGTGATCCTGCACATGGATCCCTTCCTTCATTTTTAATATTAATATATTAATGACTTTTTATTTTAAATAAATATTTTATTTATTTAAGATTAATATATTAATCACTTTTTATTGATTAGTACCTAGGGGAAAAAAACAGCCTAGAAAGGGTCTGTCTGTGCATAACCTGTGGGTTTTTGTTTTTCAATCTCACTACTGCTGGCTGCTGCAGGGAACAGAACGGTTATTCAGAGTGCCTGAACAAACCTTTGGACTGAACCAGGCTAGCAGTACAGGTTGTAAAATAATAATAATTATTACTCAGTTACTTCCAGCATGGCATAATATTTCAATATGAATGCTATTTGGACAGAAGATGTTACATATGCAAGTGTTTGCATGTTCTGCTGATTTGCAAGGCTGAACACATAGTACAATATTTACACTTTGCATTGTTATATATCAATTATTCCCTTACCAGGGTTAATAATAAATTATACAAAAAAGAATAAAAAAAATCATGATTTTTGTTTGGTTTTTACAGTCCTTACATGGTGTTGCAGTTTCTACTGTTCCAGAACTACCACTCTTCTATACTCCTATTGATTTAGTAGACATCAGTGTAGAAATGGCTGGACTGAAGTTTCCAAATCCTTTTGGCCTTGCCAGTGCAACCCCTACTACTAGTTCTTCAATGATTCGAAGAGCTTTTGAAGCTGGATGGGGCTTTGCTGTCACTAAAACGTTCTCCCTGGACAAGGTAAGGAAATATTTTAAGCTATATTTAGCATGTAACCATTTATTTGAATGTTTGAAAAATCTGAATCTTTTGGGAATGGCATTATTAAATCTACTTAGCATAAAGGTAGCGGGGAAGGATATAGTACATTGTGTAGGTCAACTAATCTGGGAGTTTCCAACAGTGCAGTGTAAAGGTGACACAGTTTCTGGGTTTGTTTACTGTTACATTCTTCCCTATTATTGCCCAACCTTTTAATATTAGCCAGCTAATAAAGGTAGTAGTCCTTTTTTAAAATACTGCAATGGAAATGTTTTCTGTGAGGGATAAGAATGCAAAGGGGATGAGTAACAGCTTTATCACACAACTCATGAAAGGCAGCTTCTGTGCCAAGGACTGCCAAGATAAGCCATTGAAATTGAGTTGCAGTTGCAATGTGATAATGTGGGTGTAAGCTTGAGGCTGGGTGCGTAGTGGAAGAGAAAGATGGAAGCAACATAAAACAAGCCTATGGAGGGAAGAGTGGTTCTGCAGAACGTTTGTAGTACAGTGACATAAATCTTCAATAACATGTAGTGGAAGAGGAACGAGTTGGAGTTAAGTCTTGAAGGCTGTAGCTCAGTGTGGCACCTAAAATAAAGCATTTTGTGTAGATTTAAAGTGTCTAATTGCTTGTTTGACCTGAGAATTGCGTTCAGGGTGGGTTCCCTGTTACTACTCCCAAAATGGCAAAATGAGACTGAGCAAGAGGTTTAGACAGTGAAAGAAAACAGTTTTGATAAATGTATTGCGAAGAAAAGAAGCAGGATTTTGGCTGGGATGTAGATACAGTTTGACTTGCAAAGAGAGGAAGAGGATCAAAGGTAAATCCTCTGCCTAGGCCTGAGTAACAGTGTGAATAATGGTAATGTGTTGTCGACCAGTGACACAGAGTAGCGTGGGCTTGAAGAGAGCTTTTGAGATGAATTTGGAAACAGGGGGGTTTTATTCTTGGTTCAGAGATGGGATGTAGAAGTGTACTGGTGAATGGAGACCTTAGCAGAAGATTAAAGGTGGATTTGCTACTCTGCCCCCTCTACATGGGTGAGCGCTGTAAATGAGTTAACCATAGAGGGTGGCCCTCTAGTATGAGGAAGGTCTAAGGGCAAAGTGCTGTATTACTATGGCATACTGCAAAATATGTCAGGCTGGTTTTTGCCGTCTTCTACATCTGAAGTAGCCCTAAGGAAACAAGCGTTCCTCTGCATTGCAATGGAGATTCTAATCCACTTCACAGGGTGTCTGATTAAAACACTTTTTAGGACATAAATGTCATTCAAGTATGTTTACAACTGACTTATGTGTATAACATACCATCAGCTGTAATTATTCAGTGCCTAGGCTAAAGGCAACTTATAGCAAGAACTGAGATTTATTTATTTATCAGTTTTATTGCTGGTATGCTTGCAGTCCTGCCAGACTGCACGTTGATTACTGTGCATCTAAGAGCTAAACAGACGCTGGCTGAGTTCCAGCTTGGGTGGGAGTTCAGGAGGAAAGACATACATGTTGTAGGAAGCGATGTTGGTACTCCACTAAGCAGCAGACTCTGAGTCATTTCCCAAATGGCGACTGCAAAGTGTTCCACTGATGCTGTGCTCTGGAGGTGTGACTCGGATGGAGGTCTTTCAAGTGAGAGGATTGCTAAAAGCAAGTATCTTAAGTGGTTATAAAATCCATTTTTTTTATTATTTGTTGCAGTAAGATGGAAAATATTGCAGGTGGCATTTATTTTCAAGAGTTCAGCAAAGTCCTTTGGATGAATTCTAGGCCAGTGATCATTATTGCTAAGCTTTTTCTAAGGTTCAGTAGGAGGCAGTAGTCTTTCTTTGGTGCCTAAACTCTTGAATTGTGTGTCAATGTGTGCAATAGAACTGTGTCCTACCCAAGTACTAGCTAGTTTCTACTGTTGTATTCTTCCCAGTAGTGCACTTCCCACAGGTGTTAAGCCTTAGTATTTGTGATGTGATTTGAGATGTTTGGCTGTGAGGTGCAGCAAAAATAAAATTGCTTTTATATATAATAGTAGCATGGTAATTAATGCTACAAAACTAAATATTTCAAATGTGAAGAAAACCTTGATGAGGTACAGCAGTTCTTCTGTGAACAATGAGTACTACACAAAGGCTTCTCTTGTTGACTTCATGCTGTAACAAGGAGTTGGTAGAGAGTTTGGAATAATACAGGTTGGCATAATGTGCTAACTTACGGGTGTTTTTAGACTTAGCTTCTGACTATGTAGACATAAATTTTGTGCAGTGTTCTGCAGGGAGCAGAATGGTCTCTTGGGCTGTGGTACCTGTGGAAGTAGAGATTTCAGACTGAGCTGTCCTGCCTAGCTAGTCACAGCGAACTGCATAGCAGGACCAGGAGCAAAGATTTCCTGTTTGAAGCCTGCAGAGTCAGTGGGAGGAGGCAGAGCTGCTCCCCAGACAGTACAGCTCCCAAGAGCGGAACAGCTTCTGGGAAGAAGGGAGCTTGCTAGACACAGTTTTTTGCAGCTGAAGCTCCTCCACTTCAGCCTTGTTATCGATGCAAGCAGGACTCTGTGTTCATCCCTTTCCTCTCCTCATTTCATCTTTCCTGGTTAGGTTTAACTTGTGGGCTTCCTTCTTATTTGCAGTAACTAAAGGCCAAGCAGAAACTGCCTGTGTGGCAGTGGGGAGATTAGCAGCAGGAGAAATGTTCCCTTTTCCAGAGCTGATCACTAAATTGACCACTGCATTCAGTAACCAACAGGGAAACCGGTGGCTTCCCGATTGACCATGGGCATCCTTTGGGACTTCAGCAAGAGTGACTGATGCAGGCTAAATTTGAGTGACATATAGCAGGTGAAAAGCATATACAGCCTAGCCACAGATGTGCATGCGTTAACTACTGTGTGATAGAATAGGAGCAGAGAGAAGAGCAGGATAAGTCTTGGAAGAGGAGATCCAAGGACTCCGGCTGTAGAGCTGTGATTCTCCTAAGACAGAGGATTCATTTCATGTGAACTTCTCCTTTTCCCTCTTTCACTACCTAGCACAGAAAACTCTTCTAAAATGTTAGGCTAGGGATCTCTGCAGCCCATGAGAGGCCATACTTTCTTGTATAGGGAAAAAATGTTGGATAGCAATGTTGCAGATCTAGCCCCTGAACCCTAATTTACTCCCGCAGTCTTTCCAACCCTCATCTGTCTTGGCCTCACCTTGAAAGCATCACATGTTGCCACAGAGGGAGTTAGCGTAGTACTGTTTCGTTCTGTGCTCACTCCTTTTGAAACACCCACATACTTTGCTGCATAGTTGCCTTTGTGACAACCTCTGTAGCATTTTCTGTTTGTAGGGTAAGGATTTCAGCTCTGTTTGATTCAGCAAAAGTTTGTTCTTGCATACTGCTGTACTACTGTTGAACCATAGAGAAAGCTAACCTGAGAAATAGCTGAAATTCCTTCAGAGTATTTATACCTTTAAGTATATACTGCACTCGAAATATTTTAGAAAGTACTGGATGTTATAGCGTAATGCAAATATTAATTTTAGGGTACTGTACCTGTATGTGTAGGTATCTGTGAGGGGGATCGTGACTTGTAGAATTTTATTTACTAAATTCAATCTCTTTGCACAGCAGCTATAATATCACATAGTTTTGATTTCTTCCAGAAGTGCGAATAGCTGCCTTTAAAACAGACTATCACTAGGAAAGACAAATGGTAGCAGAACAAAAATGTCCCTTCACACACCTTTTCCTACATTCCTGTCTTCCCTTTTTGACTGCAGGATCAATAGCTCGTTGCTCTTTTGGTTCAAATAGTATTTCTGTCTTACTCAGATAACTCTGTGCTGCGACACATTATTTGTAAATTCTGTTGGCAAGCTATTGAAGGGAAATGGGGGAGCCACATATCGCAGCGAAAGGGGGGAGCTGCATATCATAGAATTCACAATAAATGAATACCAATTATTACCGCTTTTAGAGCTTAGATGAACAGCAAACTACCTGCAGAATGGGAGATACTGCATTAATTAAATAACTACGGGTGGGAGCTTTTTAGTAGAAGTGTTATGCTGAGCTGCTTTATTTACTTAGAATTTATTAGTGAGTATTGTTTAGTACACAAAATTTGCATTAAAACCTGTAATCAGAAAGTTTATATAAACATACTATCAAAATAAGTCAGATGAAGTGTGCGCACCTCTATAACATATACACTACCACAGTGAGAAGTTTATAGCAGAAATTGGGGTTTTATCAACTGACTTCAGGCTTTGTTGTTCTCTCACTGCATTGTATGGGCTGCTCAGAAAAGGGGGAAAAAAACAACTGGGATAGCAGAAATGTTTGCTTTGATTTTCAGATGCTTCCTTCACTTCTGAAATTTAATTCTGATTAATCAGATACATCTGTCTTTATTCTGTTGTGACATGCATTGATTTGTGATGCTGTCGCTTTCAATAATGTGGAAACAGTTGCCTTTATTATGAGAACTGGCAGAAATCAACATGCAGACTAACTTAATTTTTAATCTTTAATATTTTTTCATTATATATGGAGCAAGTTGCATGGATGATTTTAGAAACAAAGCTACAATTAAAACTGAATTAAATTTGAACTAAACCATGGTGGAGAAAACTTTCTAGTCATAATATATGTTTATACAGTTCACTGATGTAGATTTTACAATATATTTTCAGAACCATTTCTAAATTAAAACCATTGCTGGTAGAGAATTAATTGATTTACCCAGGATGTATTGCATTTCTATGTGCTGTTATTACAATATACATATTTAGGCTCCAACTAGTTTTCTCTCTGTACATTTGCACTGTGTGCACCTTGTATCATAATTGAAGGTGGTAAAAAAATCATGGTACAATGACACATTGTTTTCCATAACATTAGTATTTCACAGAAGTAAATCTGTATTACAAAATGTATATTTTTGTATGATATTACAGCATAGTAATTTAGATTAAACTAGTTATAATTTATGGTGCCAAGCCAAAAAGCTATTTAAGATGCATTAAAATGCAGAACCATGACATTTGAAATTCTGATGTTCTTAATATGACAAAGGTTATTCTATGGAGTTTTGCTATAATATGAAATATTAATATTTCACAATACAGTTTTGATGAAGTACAATTTGCCTAGCTTGCATATGATAAAGAAATTAAATGCTTACCAAGGGAGTTCAGTGAGAATTAGAGCCCTGCCTGAACATCTGCTTGAAATGTTATTATCCTGTCCTACTGACAGCATCGCTCCCTCATTGTTTTTCAAGATTGACAGCTGAATATTGTACTGATTTCTGCAGCAAATATGTTTAGGTGAACTTTGTTTGTTTTTTAGGAATTTAGAACATGCTTTTGATTTCCATCCTATATTTTTTTTTTATACTCTTGACATTTGTAGATGCCAGATTGAGGTCTAGTATGCTGTAGCAAAGATAGACCATTGACTTGCAACGAAATGCCAGTTGATATCTCAGTAAACAGAAATATTACTATTCTTTATTGTGTGGTCTGTATGAAAGCTGTATGGGCTTTCTTTGGGGAGACAAATGATCAGATTGTTAATGTCAAATCTAAAAAGGACTGTTTGCCTTTCTGCTAAATAACATCAGACAACTTTTATTAACTACATTTTTGAACAGAAAAATGGGCATTTTACAGGAGTCTTTAGCATACAAAACTCTGTGAGTTAAATTTTTTTTTGGTTTTACAATTGTTAAAATTATTATTATTGGTCAATATTCTTAGGAGTTCTTTACATACCTTATTTTGTTCCATATTTCAGAAAGAATTTTAATAAGAAATACCAGCTTTATTGTTCCTCAATTTTTACATTTTTAGATCACTGCATAAAATCAGCAAAGTTTAAAAGGAGAGGTAAAAGGCTATTCCAGGAAAATGCAATAGAATGTAATTATTATTATTATTATTATTATTATTTTAAATTCTGTAGCAATGACATTGTATATTACTTGAATATTTTAATGCAGAAAATGTGTTATTTGGCTACAAAAAAGGTACAAAGCATTCTATGAATCTGAGTAAGTGGCAGGAAAACAGATTTGCCTCCTTTTTCCTTAAGAAAAAGAATTTCTCTGACATGTTCAACTTAAGAGCCAGATCTCATCTCTGCGTAGTTTTACCCTATCCCTGACCCAGTACAAAGAAGCCTGGAGGCTCTCTTTAAATGCTAATAACTTTAATAGCTTCGAAATTGCTGTCTAAGGAATTGGAGAGAACTTTGTTTGACCATTCCTTCTCCTCAGTCTGTATATCTGTGGTTGTAGGGGCTTGGTGCATCCTCACCCTGGAGGAATCCCAGTCTGGGGAGAAGTAGCACAGCTTGAACACAGTGAAAGCAGAGAGGCCAAGGAGTCCAGACTGAGAGTTTTAACTAAGTCATTACTGATAAGCCACATCCCTTCCTACCGCAGCTGAAGTCTGCACCAAGTAGATGTATGCCTTAAGTAGTTACAGGCTGCTTCTTGATACCAATGAATTTGCAAGTGGGGTAGTGTCCTGGTTTAACCCCAGATGGCAACTAGGTGTCCCTCAGCCTGCAACCACTCACTCCCTGCCCTCCCCCTGCAGTGGGAAGGGAAGGAGAATTGGAGGGGGGGCAGGGGGGAAGTAAAACTTAAGGGTTGCAGCAAGAACAATTTAATAATTAAAAGAAAATAAAACTATAATAATAATTATAGAAACAACAAGTATCATATGTAAAAGGAGAGGAAAGGGAAGAGGAAATCCTAAGAAAAAGAAAAAAACCAAGTGATGCACAACACAACTGCTCACCGCCTGCTGACCGGTGCCCAGCCAGACCCCAGCGGCTGTCGGGCAGGCCCTGGCCAGCTCCCCCAGCTGTATATACCCAGCGTGATGTTCTGTGGTATGGAATGTCCCTTTGGCTAGTTCGGGTCAGCTGTCCTGGCTGTGTCCCCTCCCAGCTTCCCGTGCCCCTCCAGCCCTCTCGCTGGCAGGGCCTGAGAAACTGAGAAGTCCTTGACTTGGTGTAAACATCACCCAGCAGCAACTGAGGCCATCAGTGTGTTATCAGCGTTGTTCTCATACCAAATACAAACACAGCTCTGCACCAGCTACTGAGAAGAAACCTAAATCTATCCCAGCTGAAACCAGGCCATGTAGTTTGTATCATTTTAATAATCTATTTTTTGCCATTAGTAAGTCGAGTTATTTTGATTAATTAATACTTTGAATGCTAAAGATAATAAACTGCACTTTTAAAGCAAGAGTTAAACAACCGACTGTAAAAAGTCTCTCTCTCTCTCTTTGTGATTGTATTTATTACTTTAGCAATGAAAATCTTTTTACAAGTTCATGATAAGGATTAAAACTCTGGGCACATGTTTAGTCCCACCCTTCCTGTAGCAAAAGATATCACAGAAATGCTGCATTTCTTCTGCAACAAGAGCCACAGCAGAGTCTCTCATGGAGAGGTCTGTTACCTCACAGCATGGAGCACAATGTGACAACTCATCAGTGGAAGGCCAAGAGGGATCTGTCATGCAGTGGGTGTGAGCATTGAGTCAGTAAACCTCATCCATGCTAAAGGACAGCCGACATGGCTTCACTGAGGGCAAATTATGCCTGCCAGATTTCATGACCTTCTACGATGGGCTTAGAGCTTTGACAGATGAGGGAAGAGCAACTGATGTCATGTACCTGAACTTCTGCAAAGCTTTCAATGCTGTCCTGCACATCCTTCTCTCTAAACTGGAGAGACATGGATTTGGTGAGTAGACCAGTTGGTGGATAAGGAGTTGGCTGGGTGGTTGCACTCAAAGAGTTGCAGTCAACAGCTCAATGTCCAAGTAGAGATTGGTGACAAGTGGCATTCCTCAGGGATCTATACTGGGCCTGGGGCTATTCATCTTTGTTGATGACATGGATGGTAGGATCCTGCACACCCTGTGCAAATTTGCCAGTGACACCAAGCTGAGTGGTGCGGTCGACACGCTGGAGGGCAGGGATGCCACCCAGAGGGACCCTGGCAGCCTCGAGAGGTGGGTCTGTGCGAACCTCCTGATGTTCAACAAGGCCAAGCGCAGGGTCCTGCACCTGGGTCGGGGCAACCCCCGGTGTCCGTACAGGCTGGGCAGGGAATGGGCTGAGAGCAGCCCTGAGGAGAAGGGCTTGGAGGTGCCGGTGGACAAAAAGCTCAACGTGGCCCAACAGCGTGCGCTTGCAGCCCAGAAAGCCAACCGTGTCCTGGGCTGCACGGAAAGCAGCGCGGCCGGCAGGTCGGAGGAGGCGACTGTCCCCCTGCCCGGCCCTTGTGAGCCCCCCGCAGCGCTGTGTCCAGCCCTGGGACCCAGCACGAGAAGGACACGTGTGTAAGGATACAAAGTGTATATTTGACCGTTACCCTTGAGCTTGAATATTTTAGGCAGTTTGTACATAAAAGACTTGTAAACCAGATTTTAAGTAGGTTTTAGTCTGAAAACTGTTGCATATTTTACTGAAACTCATTGTGCACTTTGAGTGGCATAACAGAGCAGTTCTGGTGAAATCCGGAAGAGCATAAAGATTGCAGTACTGTGCATTTTGCTACATAAGCCTTTCTATAAATGATAGCTGCCAAAAGTAGAAGTGTTCATTCCTGCTTAGCGTATTATGTGGTGTTCTGGAAGTGACCAATACTTAGGAGAAGATGTGATTTCTATTCATAGTGCAACTATTAGCCAATCAGTAAAACAAAATGGATGTAAATTTTACGGTTGGCTAAAATCCTGAACAGTATTTCTTTTTATGTTAAAGAAGCTGCTTTGCTCTTTACTACTTTTGCTTTATTTACCTCATTCTTCTGAAAGTATCTGCAAATATTTAACAAAAGAGAGACAAAGAGAGCACACATGCATGATTTTCTAAAGCTGCTGAGATCCACAGCTCCTGATGGGCTGTATTTGAAGTACTCAACTTTTTTTAATATCACATCCTGAATAAACAGGCTTCTAAAAAGCAAATATGTAACACACTAGTGTAAAATCTCATTCAGATATCATTTTCTGTAGTTGTTTTGTATGCCCTTGGAAGGTTATTGGTAATCTTGGCAATACGTCAAATAATTTTGTGTCAAAAAGGAATTCAGCTAAAAAGGCAGTTTAAATGTAAACTAGACGTTGCCAAGTGTAAATCTGAAATTTAGAATTTTCACACTGAAGTTTCACTCTCAACTCAGATTTGTTGCAAACTCTTTTAGTATTTTGCTTCAAAACAACCAACTGCATATGAATTTCTTAAGTGGCATTAACGTATTTAATAATGTATTAGAGAAAACTGTAGTTATATTTTAAAAATACCTATCCAAGATAATCACAGCATAAGGCTATATGTAACATTTTGGACTTTCCTTAGCATAAATTACACAAAGTTTCCTATTTTTAGGAATTGTCATGGTGCACTTTAATAGATAACCACAGACATTCAGGAAAAAAATGAAATACTTATTTTGCTATTATAGAATTCAGAAGTTTTCCTCCTGTCAAGTTATTGACTTTACCCCTCCCCATTTGGTTAAGTGTGTGTGTCAGTATTTCATTATTTTCCTCATTTCCACGTTTTAGTTATAAGAAAATTCCAAATGTAATCCAGACTTCTGTAGGTTTACTGAGATACTGAAGTGGAATAAAGGAGACGTGGTCTCTATGCTTCAGTTGTTCTGATTTACAGTTCAACATCTTTGCTGAGGCCCACATTCATTGCTGTGATCAAATGTTGGCTTCTGCAAGAGCGTAGGTGGCACTTGGGGACCTCACTAACTAAACAGGCTGCAAATGTATTGGAGAAGACATGCTTCCAGCACCATGCCTTCTCCCCTGGGCATCAGCTAGTTGTTTCTTGCTTCAGCTGTGCATGTTGAATGGCAGCCCTGCTGCTGAATGACCATTTTTCCCCATCTCCACCAAGAAAACCGTGAGAAGGCTGAAGCATCTCCTGCAACTGTTGCCCAAAGATTCCTGGTTGGACCACGCAACCTTGCAACGTGTTTGCAGAAGTGTGGTCCCAAATTGCCTCTATGTGGACACTCTTAAATCAATGTCAAGCTTGTGTGTGGTAGCGTATAACTTGTTAAAAAGTTTGCAGACATTAGCTGAAGTTATATAAGTAGCTCTAAACCAGTGTGTTTCCACACAGTGGTTTACAGGGTATTTACTGTAATCATTTTTCAAGGGATTTGGGGGTATACCACTGTCAAGTAAAGGCAACATGCTTCTAAATGCTTGAGTTATCTTAGGTCTTGAGTTCCCACTTGGTAAATAAACAGGTTTGGCTGTGTTTAACATCTGATTTGCCCACACAAGAAGTTAAGAAAGAAAAGAGCTGATTTTTTAATCTCTTAGTGATATAATTGCATTTACTCCTGATTGACGTTGTTGCAAAAGCAGAATGAAGTCCTATATGTTTAAAAAACCTGATAGATTCTTATGCTAAAATACCTATTACTAATGCAAATATGTGAGTGTATTCTAAATAACATTTCTTACTGTTATTTGAGATTTTTAATTATCTAAATATTTTACTTTAATAGAGATTGTGCCTTTATGAGACTCCATCCTTCACTCAAACTGTAGGATTTTTATGAATAAATCTTACAGAGTTAATTGCAGCAGGAGGCAAGTGTGTCCATCCTATGAACTTTAGAATTGCTACTTTAAGAATTATCCAAAATAGTCTTGTCACAGTTAATTTCAAAATCCAATTTTTGGTCCATAGAAATAGGAAATAGGAAGACACATTTTTAATGTTCCCTTAATATGCATATTATGATAATCTTTAATTGTGCATTCTCGTATCAGGCAGTGCAAGGGCATACAACTTTATATTTGTGGGGAGGATTTCATACTACTTCAAAGAATTATTTCTACTGAATTACACTGATGTTGTTATTATCACGTATTGACTTTTTATACTTGGAACTAATCTGCTTTGAATTTCCTGGTGCGTTTTGGATTGTGAAGCAGTTACAGTGCTAGCTGTAGGTTTCAAAAGCAGCTTTCAGCACCTTTTCTCTGTTCTTGCCCGTATACTTAAAGCTAAAATATGTAAGTAAGTTTACAACTTGTTTTTTTCCTTAACTTCTGCTTGCCTGATAATTCAGTGGAATATGAGAGTTAAAAAAATACATCCTAAAACATATTACAAATGAAAAAGACATAAGTTAATGTTATAGCTGGATGGTTTTTCGTTAGCAGCTGACCTATTGCTAGAAAAAAGAAAGTCTTGGCTAGAAGACAGTTCAATAAATGAACAGGCTATATATTGATTTTTCTCCCTCTTCCCTTGTTATGTAATATGATTTCCCTTCCCTTGCAAGGGTTGCTGTCGTACAGGATGGGGCTGGGATCATGGTCGTGGAAGCGTATGGGAATGTGTAGACTAAGGAAGGCTGTCACAGCAGTCAATAAGATCTGAGAGGTGTTGACTAATTGCCTGCTAATTACACAGTAAATTGTCTAATTAAGCTGATGGTTAATTAGGGTACGCTCGCACAGCAGTCTTGTGGAATTTTTGTCTGATGTCTGGGAAGCAGCTTGTGTAATTGGCAAACTGGTAAGGACTGGCAGAGAACATGACTGGGAAACACGCCGCCAGTAGATGACAGAATAAGGATGCGTTTGCACAAAGGTTGTCATGTGAACACTGAGGGGTTTGTTAGCCTTCTCCAGTTACGTGGCAGCTGAAAGCTACTGGAAGCTGTAAATAAAACAAGGTTTACGCATGTAATATTAGAAAAGCAGTGACATGAGCTCTTCTCATATTTTAGGCAGAATTTGGACTTTAGATAAACACAGGGTATCAAAATTCTGTTGTAAAGAACTTCACCAAACTGCAATTTGACCACGGCATTAATTACTGTTTTGTGATCTGTTTAGTGGAGTCACGAAATGATACTGTTTCTCAGGATAGTCTGTCTGTGTGTTGACGCTGAAAAAGTATAGTTGTTAATAAGGATGCTTGCCAGCCATCAGAACCATCATACATGGTATTCTGAATCCTCATTAGGCATTGTGTCCATCCCTAGATGTGACAGGGTATGAACAGGGCATAATGATGCTCTGAATTAAATGTGTAGGCACAATGCATAACTATAATATGATTAATGGAAGTATCTGGATTCCAGATTCTGACCCAAAGCTGATGAGAAGTGTTGGGAGTATTAAACAGTGAGAACCTGTACAGTACGGGAGTCCAGACACCAGTTCAGCAAAGCATCAGTTTGCTGTGATTTAAATTTGTAATTCACTAAAACATCACAGTATGTGCATTTTCTTAAAGTTAATTGCAAATGTAAGCTTCCCACAGAATCAGGATAGCACGATACAGGATTGGGTCTTCACATGATGCCAAGGTTTAATTTTGAGCTATGTGTCAGCAAAATCTAAGAAACAAATAGCTCTATGGTATATCATGTACTATACTGAAGAAAGCATTTGTATATGTATTTATTTGTTAAGAATGTTTTGATGTCACTTGAACAAAGTAAAGCTTAAAATCCACTTTCACTCTTGGAAATTATATATTGTTTCAGAGCTCCCCATCTTCCTTTTCACATTTGCAGTATGTGGTTCAGGCACGGTGTCCTTCTGGAACAAAAAAGAAAATGGAGGGAATTCCAGATCTGAATTGGTGCTGAAACTGTTGATTTTATTTTATTTTTTCCTTTTTTATTTAAATCACAAATGTATCTTTTCTTCCATAGAAGTATTTTTTTAAAAAAAGTCAAAACTTGAGAGAGTAAAATTATACTTTCTTTTAATTAATGAAACCATTTTTATCTTGTGATCTGCTGCTTCTACCTTCCTGCACCTGCACAGTTAATAATGCCTTTATGTAGCGCCCTCTATGCTGTGAATTTTTGTTTATGATTTTTCCATCAAAAATAATTGAGGAAAATCATGGTACACAAGGAGCATTCTCACTGTGCCAGTCATCAGACACGGGACTCCAAACGCTAACAGGCTGATCTACAAGGCCTTAAACCTTCTCTGAGGGGATTATAGCAATACTTGTAATGTTGCTCCTCTGCGTATATTTACACAGAATAAAATGCTACGATTCCCCTCTATCCAGTTCTGTGAATTGTTGCATAAAATGAAAAAGGTATAATTCATTGATTCAAGTCAAAACCATACAAGGAGGCCCTACATACCTGATTTTCTTTCAAATGAAATATATTTTACATTTACACTTGATATTTACATGTATGTTTTTTCACATTTATGTGCACATATGCAAAATCAAACCTCTTCAATTAATTTTTCCATACTGTTGTTTAAGGATTATTCCTTAAAAGTATTGGAGAAACTATTCTTTTTGTCTCTGACAGCAGAGTCAGGAGCAAAGCTCACTTCACCAGCCAACTGCAGGAACCGAAAACATACGATGCAGCCATTACACTTGCTTTCATTTTCTATCATGGGGCAGCAAATGGGTATGTTTTTAATGCATTTTATTCTCTGAAGACAGAGAAAGGAGTTCAGAGGATAATTGTTACCTTATTACGTCTTTCAAAAGGAATTTCTGGCACATGCTATTATGATTTATGATTTAATAAATCACATAAATATAGAAAAGGATGTTTCTGGCAATTCATATGGTGTAGTAAATGTATGTATCTAAAGCCATATTGCAACATCAAAATCTGTAATAACAAAAAATTGTGTGGCAATAAAGCTGCTGTTAAACAGCATCAATTACAGAGTTCTTTGAGAAATTACATTTTCTTAAAATGTATTATTTTTTTTCAAATGCAGTTGTAGCCGTATCTTATGTCTTTGCTTTATTGTGGAATAGATCAAAAATGGAAACATTTCCTAACTTGTCCGTAATGCGCTTTCCCAAAGCATCTTCGCTGTCAGTTTTCAAACCTCATGCTTAAACAATGGAGCCAGAGGAGCCTGTTGTCGGTGCATTGTTGGTGTTATGTGCAGGTTTATTGCCTGCAATGGTTCTCTCCCTGTGCAGTTCAGGAGGGTTCCTGTTTGCCACCCTTTTATTTAATGTGTATATCAAGCCATAGAGAAGGTTTAGTAAAGTGACATTGATTGAAGTGTTTTCAATATGTCGAAACTCAGCTTTATAACTCTCGGCTGATTTAGCTTGAGCAGTTGATTGCATTATTCAGTGTTTGTGGGAGACTGGGGCATGGTTGAGAGCATGCTGAGCAAAAGTCAATCCAGACAAGATAGGAGTAATGCTGGGATCATTAGAGGAAACATCCAGAGGCTACAGCAAGAAAATTATCAGTCCTTCCGGCTGAGGGATGTAGTTCCATTGCAGGCTGTAGCTGCAACAGCAGATAAGAGCCAGAAGCCTACACCCCTTGTATTTTCTGAACGCAGGCCTTGCTAAGAGTATCCATGCTTTGTATTTCAAGATTAACCTACTGCCAGTGCGCGCTATATGGGACTGCGTCTTAAATCTATCCAAATATTGTCAGCAGTGACAAACTTCATGGCTTGAATGCTGCAAAGTGCCTCATTGGGGAACTAACAATGCGTCCAGACGGTACCAGCTGGTTTGGGTACACTGGGATGGGGGGAAGGAGATGCTGGCAGTCATCTGAATGCTGCTGTTGCGTGTGCTTGGAGCTCTTGCCCGGGGGTGATCTGTAACAGCCTGAGTCTCTTAACTCCAGCACAAACTTGAAGAGTTTGTTTTTCCTCCTTAACTTTGCAAGAATTGAGGAAAATGTGAATATTGGGTTTCTAGTTGCTGCTGGTTTTTTTATTATTCTGTTTAAGTTTATGTTGCTGCCAACAGCAGTGTTCTCGGAAGGTCAGTTGATTGCTGCTATCGTGTAGGAGGTCTGTTTTAAAGACTGCCAGGAGTACCTGGAATAGGTGGCTTCACATGAAGGTAATGCAGATCTCAAACACATAAATAAACAAAATCTTATTTTCCTGTATTCTAGGTATATTTAAACTCAGGTGAATTTCTCCGCTTACATTTATGGACTTCTTTGTTTGATATCCAGAACAGTTTTGTGCCTTTAGGGAGAGCAAAATATTGGAGTCCACGTCCGAATTTTTGGAGTATGCATTTTCTAGTATTGCTTTTTTTTTAATGGTTATACTTTTCTCATTTCTTATTCCAGGCTAAAAATCTGCATTTATCTTGGGTTGAAATTGAACAAATCTATCAGCCAGAAAATTCGTAAGAGGTTTTATGGGTTTGGATTTGTGGGGTTTTTTTCTAGAAACAGAAAGTTTAACCTGGAAATGCAAACTTAGTCTTCACTTTACAGTAAAACTGTATGTATCCAAATACATACTTTTCTTTACTTAAGCAACTTTACTCTCATAATATCATTTATGTTTTCCATTCTAACACTGTTGTTGGAGAAGATTCTAAATGTATATGAAAGAGAGAGTGAGAATGTATTTGAGAGTGAAGTATTAAAATTATAAACCAAAGACCATCAACCTTACAACTTCTTTCTTATGCCCCTATATTCACTACTAAAATTGATGCTTTGCTACTGTAATAAAAATTGTTCATGTGTGTTGCGTATTGCATACCTGTAGATACATAAGCTCTGTCTTGTGCTGTGTATTTCATTGCTTTTGGGGTTTTTGTTTGTTTCTTTCTTTCATTCCTCCTTTAACAAGATATAAAAAATTAGTGCCAGAAAGTGCAAGGTTTAATGAGGTTTAAGTTACTGAAAGATAAGTTTCCACAGAAAGAGACTGACAGATTTCAAGCTCTGCTAAGAATCTGTCTGACAGTCAAATTCATGCAGAGGAGAGATTTGCTTCTGTGTCAGACATCCTCCATGTGCAGCTTGCTTCAATTACATTCAAGAGTTCACATTCCCACCATGTCTCTTCCTTATGTGTTTTCCTCATCCTTTAAGAAGTCTTTTGTCAGCCAGCCATTTCTGCTCTTAAATGAGCTTTTATCACAAGCAGTGGACCACCTGTACTCGTTTGTTTTTTTGCAGGGTGCGCTGGACTGCTTCCCATTTCTGATATAGATGTTGGAACACAGCATCACCTATATTCCTGCTTTTCTGTCTATAAAACAAGAGTTCCCAGTGTGCTAGCTGGTATTCAAAAGCACGACATTAGTGCCTGCTTCAAAATAATGTGGCTTAATAGCATAATTGAGGATGTGGTATTTGCATTCAGCACGCATGTTTACAGTGAAGTGTCTTGATACAGCTAAGCTCTCATGGACAGAAACATTAAGTGCAACAAAGAAAAACATTTTTTTCAACGTGATGAAAATGATAGTTGTTTATTTTAAGAGATCTTATGTAAACGTAACTGGGGGAGGGAAAGCAAACCAGCAGTTCGAACCAATCCATGCCTGCACACATGTATCTCTTTTGGCTGGAGCTTTCCCCTTTGGTGCCATTAGCATTTTCATTTCAAAAAATGACAGTCTGCAGTGGAAGCAGTAAAAATGTTCAACCTGTGGTTTAAATTATTGATTTTTTTGAATATTGAAGCTGTATTTCAAATGGGTTTTGTTCGAGTTACTTCTGGGTAGAGGGTTCCAGAGGTAATTTGATATCTAAAAGCGTGTGTATTTCAAAGCCATTTCAGTCTTTTGAGTTCCTTCAGCTGATCAGCTGATTGGGTAAAATATCTTATTGTCTTCTGAATTGCAGGCAATAGATAAACTACGGCTCAAGGTTAGCACGTAGACTAGCATACAATGCTCTTAGTGATTTATTATGTGTACTCAGTGTCCAATCAACTGACAAAAATAACTCATTTATTTTTAATGCGGTAACTTATCTTCACTTAAAAAAGGAAAAATCTTCTGAGATGCTAGTATTCACAATTTAGATGGAGAGAGCTCTCTTATCTGTATCACTAGGTAATGATGCGTAATTAAAATTAGGCGAGTTCATGGTATAGAATCCAATGTATAAATAGAAAGTAGATGCATGTATTTTCACAAATAAATTGTGTTATATTACTACAGAACAGCATGGCTGCAGTGAGAGAGAAGACACTTTCAAAGAACTGCAGTACAAGCAGTACTCATGTTTATATATGAATACTTTCATAAAGGGCTGGATTGTTGACGGTTGTACATGTACAATGTGTAGAAAGTTAGCCATTTTCAGCATCCTTCTAAAAATAAAAGTAAAAAAGGTATTACTGTAATGAGGCTCCAATCTGGTAATGCAGACGTATTGGAATGCCTACTGGAGTTCACGGGAACTGTGAAAATGAAATTGATTGCAGGAATGGGCCCAGTTAAGAAGTGTTATTATCACTGACGACAGTAAGTATCATAGAATAATGGCATGATCTAGATTTAAAACAGACAGGTTTTTTCTCTTAAGGAGGCTGTGGGTTAAAGAGTACCAAAATAAAAGAATGTTTCACTGAAGTATGAATTATGCAAATTCAAAATTATGCAACTTATTTTGCAAATATGCATATATAGTGCATGTATGTTTATATAAAATTCAAATATATGAAGAGAAGTCGTGAAGAAATGTGTGGCATAAAGAGTTTATATAATGCCCGATTGGTTTCCCTCCTACAATACCTCTAGTTTCTGTGATTGTAGTTTAAGAATTTGTCAAAAAGTTAGTACATATTCTCGGGATACTGCACATCAGTGTTTTGCATTGTAGCTTACAAAATACTGTTTAAATACCATGAGGATTGAAGTTTCTTCTGTATCACTGTGTGCACAAAATAGTCTTATCTTTGCTTTCCCTAGATGTGCAGGAAAGAAGCCTGCCCTACTCTATCCTGCCTGCACAAACCAATGTTAACTGGGGGAAGGTTGTCTAAGATAAGCAGAGGTGTAAAAACCCAGATTCCTACTACTGCCTCCAAAAGTAGTAACATGCAATCCATAACTGCCTATATGCTTCCTTGTTTTGCACATTAAGATAAGTGAGCATTGACTATGCCGTATAGATTAGTCTCCATACCTGAGGATGCAACTTTGGGCTGAGAAGAGAATATCGATAATTTACGGCTGTAGGGCGAATGCTGGATGTGCACGCTGTGGAGCTCTCCTTGGGCCTGCTGCAAACCTGGCTGCTTTGCTCTTGGAGTGAGACTGCTCGTGTGATCTGGCACGTGTCAGTAGTAGGTATATCCTACTCCTCAGTGAGGTTTTGCAGTGAGCTGTGCTTTAAACACCTCGGTTCTGTGGTAGGAAAAAGGATAGGAAGGCATTGCCTATGTCCTGTTTATCAGTAACATAATTATCCCTAATCAAGGATTTCTCATTTGGAAAAGTCCCTGTTTCTCCTTATGCAATTTTGTGCGTGACTTTTTAAGTTTAACATCAGAAGGCTTTTGAATCCTTGCCTCAGTTTTAAATCAATATTCTATTGAAATAAACAGAGAGCCTGCAGGTCAGGCTGCCCTCTCAAGCTGAGGACAGATTTATTATTAGGATTCCAGTTTTGAGCATGCACAAGTCTTTTGTAGCACGTCTCAGCTGGCTCTGCCATTAATAGTGCCAGAGATCTAGCCACAGCAGTCATATACTTTCTTACACCCCTGTGGCAGTAGTAGTGGGAACATTTGCCACACATTTCCCAAATGAAACCTGAACTCAACTGTAGTCTCTAACAACCACCTTCCTATAGATTCCAAAAGGAACGGACTTCATGCCTACCCTACCCATGTGTGCCTGCCACATCCTCTGATGAGCATATTTACTTAACTGACAGAGGTGAGCAATGACCCCAAAGAGTGCTGGGCTTTGGGACATGTTACACATTTAATGAGAAAGAACATGGCCAGCTCAGAATAATTTTTATCTTGCTGGTAAACAGGAGAATCATCTTGCTAGTAATTTCCATGTATCATGGCTACTTTCAGTTCCTACAAGAATATTTTGATGAACTTTGCTTTATTTTGCTTTATTAAATCCGTGTTTGATCTCCCACTGGGCAGATTTTTAAAATGTCTATGAAAATAAGAGTTTGTACGTCATGCTTTTGTGTGTCCCCCTGTTCTGGTAGCCAATATAAAGAGGAAAATACTAGTTTGATATAATGGATTTTAAAGTAGGTGAGACCTCTAGCAAAAATCAAAATCCATTTTAAAGATCCTGTCTAAAATTTAGTGTTGAATTAAAATTGATTTGAATCTCTTACAAGACATTAAAGTGCTGAGTTAAAAGTTCGCAGAGGCTGATATTTTCATCGTTTGTTTTTCCCCACAATTATGTTATTCAGGTCTATGTACAATCAGTCTTTGAGAGTGGCGTGAGGCTCAGCCTTGCAATCCTTGCTCATGCAATAGGATTTTTGCATAGGAAAAGATAAAAGGAGTGTGTTCAAAACAAAGTTAACGTTTAAGAGCTCAGGTTAATCAAGTAGAAGTGTTATGGATAAATTATCATTGGAATGAAAAGCAAAATGTTCCCCTAGATACTGAAATCCTTCCACCTTCCCTGTACCACTTTATCTGACTTTGAAATTGTCTAGTGCCACCTGGAGAACTGATACTTCGAAAATTATAGTATTAGCTATTTAAATACCTTCCCAAATACAATTGGTATAATTTCCTTGATTTTCTCACCCCTATACACAAATGCTAATCAATGCTTATAGTATTTAAGCATTCTTAATCCTAATGGAGAAAGAAAATGCTGCAGGTAGGTACAAGACATACCTCAGTATTTGCAATTCATCCCCAGCAGAAAATTTAAATACATGCTTCAAGGGAGTAATGTAATTCTCCTAATTACTTAATCCAGCAATAAAAATATTTTGGATTATACATAAATTTAAATATAACTTTAGTGATCTGTAACTCCCCGATGTTGATTCTTTGTGCAAGAATTTTAACAGCTCTTTAAATAGGATTGTAGTTAAAAGATTTTTCTTCTTGATCATTGAAGAAAGCGTTATTTTCTTCTCTTAAAGGGAAGCATCTATTCTTCCATTCTCCTAGGAGAATATAATAGTCTTGATTTACTTACAGCAGTCTGGAGGAAAATATTTTAGTGATGGTTCACAGTTTACTAATGGAGTTTTACAAAACAGCCTCTAGGAACGGCTAGAAATACATTGATTATATGGCTTCCCTATGAGAAAACAGTAATTAAAATTATACAACAGATTCTATCAGGACATGTTAATATTTAATTAGGTAATAAGGGAGCTTTGTACAGGTGTCCGGAGCTGTTGACAGGAGGTTTGCTAATCCATGTAGTATTGTCTTTTAAATAAATAGTTACCTCCTTGCTTTTTTCAAGTGTGAAGTTACATGCTTAATTAGCAGACATTAGAATTCCTGTGTTAGGTTTTTGGTTTATTTCTTTGTCTACACATTGAGTGCAAAATCTTAGATGTTGTGGGCTTTAAAGAACCCATTTTCTCATTGTTTGCTTTTTCTGTCAGGGATTTTGTTAGAATTATGAGACTACCTGCAATTCTCTCCCAGCTTTTATCTAGTGGTGCTCATTCTGGGGCATTATGTGTCTTGGCTTTTAGTTCATCCCTTTAGGAACCTGCCACTATTGATGTTGCCCTACTGCCTTCTTGCAGTATTTTGTTTAGCAATTAGAAAACAGTATTAGAGAAAAAAAAGATTGTATTGTCTCTAACAGTGATGTTTGAAAAAACGTGTTAATCAGGCCTCCTCTTAAAGTACAAGAGAATCCATTTGTAATCTTCTTGTAAGTGTAACTCCTTTAGTGACTCTCCCAAACTTGCAGCTGCAAATGTGTCATGTAATTCTTCCTTCTCTTTCCTGAGTCTTACCTTTTTTAAAAAAAAAAAAAAATAATAAAATGGGTCTTAGCTATGTTGGTTTCTGCCTGGTTTTCCTAGACTCATACTTCTTAAACTGCTTTTTCCTTCCTGTTTCATGGGAGCATTCAGTAGTAATTGTCTGGAATGAAGCCTTAAGAATTGCTACTCATTTATTTGGTCAGTTAAATACATTTCACAACAAGTTTTGATCACTGATTTGATTATGATATTCCCTGACAGCTGCAAAAGGACTAATATTTTTAGATGTCTGTAAAAGAATTAATCTCTTAAGGCAGTCGGAGTTGTTATGATCTAAATCCACTGGACTCTCAAGGGTAAGCATTATAAATTGGACTAGTATATTTTAATCATTATGCATTAATTTTCCACCTTTGTGAATGTACACAGATCCTTAGAAGCTATGCCACAGAAATGTCACTTTAGGATACCAATCAAAGCTGCAGTCCACGTAGATATTTTATTTAACCGTGTACCTATTATATTCCATTCTGTTACCCTCAAATCATTAGCATTGCAACGTTTTGCTTGCAGTGGAGTAATAGAATCTAGTCTTGTCATGTTGATCGCTTGTGAGCATCTGCTCTGGGTTATTTTGCAGAAATGCCTTGTTAATATTTTAAAGAACGTGAGTTACAGATACAGTTTAGATTTTTTGATAAAGCTCATCAGGTACTTCACCCAAGCTACACAAATAATGATTTGCTGATGTGAAAATACAACTCAGAGGAGAGTAAAACTGAGTTTTTACACAGTTGCAAGACATTCTGTCCTTGTACCTCATTAGATTGTCTGTTCTGTTATGATATAGCATTTTGTTTCATTGTAGATATTCTCAAACATCTCACTTCATATAGTCTGGAGCAGTGATTTCTGAACGATCTGGTTTCTCAGTAGATCCCAGTACAGTCCATATAGTACAATGAGTAGCTTCAGGTGTATTCCTGGAACTGAGGTTACTTAAAGCTCTAAAGATGGCACTTTTTTTTTTATTATTTTGAATTCTGTCTTTCAATTAAAATGCCTTGGTTGACCATCCACTGCTGACTTCTTCATCAATGACTGTTTTTCATGGTATTGTCTCCCCGGATATGCCGAGCACAGTCCAGGAAAAAATGCTACATTGTGAAAGCTCTGGTTGTTTAATTAAATGGAAAACTAAAAACCTTCAGAGAAACCAACACTTGTGCTAAGGAAAAATTAGATTTACTTTTTCTTGTTTGTTTGAAATTGTATCACTTCTCAAAAAGTTGTGGATAGAAAATTTCTAGAGAGCTTACTACTAGATGTTCTTACTTTGTGTTTTCTGCCATACTACATTCTTTTTTCTAATTTTCTTTGTTAGCCGAAGAATGTATTTTCCTTTTATTTTTTTTATTCTGCTACAGCTTGTATGCTGTTTCCAAATGTTGGGAAAACTTGCTCTTGAAGTAGAGATATTACATTTGTTTCTAAAAGAACTCCCCCCCCAAAAAAACCCCAACCAAAAAACCACAAACAAAAAAAAAACCCAACAAAAAAACCCAACAAAAAGGTACAACCAAAGCATGAGAAATCTGCTGATCAGCTTCAGATTTCTTTTTTACAGAAGTCTGGGGTGTTATAACATGATTTTCAGTTCTTGTTGCATCTCACTAAAAATGGATTAATGCTTTGAGACAATTACCAAATATTTTTCTCAGTCAGATAAAGCAGCTATTCATCAATTAGGTAGCTTGATTATATCAAAACACTAAGGTCTAACAAACATATACACTGCAAAAACAGATGCAAAAGCGAATGTCTGAGTATGGATACAACTTTTTGTCAAGAACTGTAAGTCTGCTTCTCTCTTCTTTGATGGTTATAGTTTTTGACCACAGTGCAGTTTGACAGCAGAAATTTAATCATGTCCTACTGCTTACACCTTTATCAGAAAACTAATAAAATGTGTGCTTACAGAGAACATTAGCAAGAAATTTTTGAAATGTCCTTCAGGGTTTGTTTTTTCCCCTTTCTCTTCGGTCCATCCCTTGCTTCCCTGTCTGTCCCAGAGAAACTGATATAAAGCTGATGAGAATTTGCATTGGCTTTGAAAGCATCTTTTGTTCAAAGACTAATTTTAACCTTGTGATAAAGATTGCTTTTTGTATTCTGTTGAATGTGGTATCTAGTAATTGTTTGTCAAGGGAAAGTGCTGTAGGACATAATACTTTTTAAAATGATCTTTTGTAATTACACTACAAATGCCTTTACATTCTAATGCCTAGGAAACAAGAAAATATGTCAAAAAAGAAAAAATACTAAATGTTTTAATTTTAAAGCATTATGGCTTTGTATTATGAAAAGTGTTGTTTGTTTTTTTTACAAAAAAGCTATTCAAGCAAATGTAATTGTAAACAAAGATCAAAAGTTCATTTTCTGTAAAATACATAACTAAAATATATGTATTTGTACATTTGGTATAAGCATTATAGTTACTCTTCTAGTTTTTTGTACTTCTACTCAGAATTTGTATTGCTTTTTTTAGTCTTCCGATCTATTACTTTAGGAAGCTTTAGTTTGTAAAATTAGGACTTCTAGTCGAACCGTCATGTATGAATTAACAAGGACTGGGGAACTGCTGTTGTTTTAAGCAAGGGCAGCAGACCAGTTTTACTTGACTTGCAATGGGGATGGGATTGTCCCGAGATTCATCTAAGGTAGAGAGTAAACAATTTTTGTTTTATACTCTAATCTAGTAAGATTATCTAAAAAGCTTAGGATTTTGCTGTCTTAATCATAAATTACTGGTAGTGATGGCCTACTGTCTGAAAACTGCATTAGTTAAGAAAGGTGGTGTGCTGAGCAAGCAGCAGTGATAAAAGCTTAGGTAAAAATTAAGTTTGATGTCTGTAAATTTTGAAGTTTCTCATGGCTAACTCTTAAAGCACTAAATGAGATTATATTTACCATGAAATACATGGTAACTAAACCTTTAACTTGTCATTTGTCTTTCACACAATATGAGTGCTTCAGCAGTTTTTCTACAAAATCCTGACACATTGCTTTTTCCCTTATGGGGCTGCAGTCTTCCGTGCTAGCTTACTGATTTGGAAAGCTAGCTTGCTTGCTTGCTGGAGCTATAGTGTTAGATTGGTTTAATAAACACAAATGGGATAGTTTAATGTTGTAAAAACATTTATGAGGTAACGGTCTGCTTTTCTTTTTTTAAAAAATAGTTGGCATAACTAAGCTTATTCAGCTTAGAAATAGAGAATATTAAGGAAGATTTACAAGCACTGTTTGTACTCCAGACTTTCAAGATACATGACATGTACAGATTTAGGTATTTTCATCTTTCCAAACACAGGGCAAACAGCCATCAAAAGACAGATAAGGATATTTTTTTAAAGTATCCACTCCCCCTCTATAGCATACTAGATCTTGTACATAAAAGCTGAAGATGTGTAATTTATAAGTAACAGCAAGAAACTTTTTCAAGATCTGTTCTGTATTCGTGGAGAGATCAGAATACTTAGTCTTTAAACTGCCAATCTGAACGGTCTTGCAAGGCTTAGGAAATAAGAGATTTTTAAATTCTGTTCTGATTTTGGTGAGAGAACTTGAAAAATAATTATTTTACATCATTTTATCATTATATGCTATCTGTCTTCAAGAGAAGGAAATCAATGAAGAGGAAAGAGAGGGCTAGATGTAGACTTCGTTCCCAAAAACAATGAAAAAGAGGAGGTGTCTTTATGGTACTAAATTTCTCATACCTGGTGGTAGAGAGATTAGAGCAGTTTCTGCACGGTGGGATGTTCTGAGATAAGTTTTTCTGTCAAGGTGGTTTCAGCTTTTTAAAAATGCTCCCTAATTCACCAAGGGAAAGAGAAGGAGAGAGCAAGGAAGTGACTTTGCTGAGGTTTTGTACTCGTATGGGAAGAATGAAGTCTGGCCTATCCCCTCACTAAAATAAAATACTAAATACAAGTGTTACAAATTTGACAGGCGGCATTGTGCGCAATGTAGCGGTGGTTTGTGCCCTGGAAGGTGCCAGCAGCTACATCAAACCTCCTTGGGCAGAAATCGTTAGCAAATTTACTTGCCTTGCTCCATGAGCCATTAAGTCTTGCTATGTGTTGTAAAAATCCTACTCTATCAGATAAGGTCTTTACGGAAATTAATTGTTAATCTGCATGGTGGTACCTGATGGAATGGTTTTGTGTTTGTAGGGGTCCTTCCTTGCTGTGGATTTAGCTTTCTGCTAAAAGGAGCCTGACAAACTTAGCTGGAAAAAATTCTGAGCTTGGGGAAATTCAGGAGAGCAAGTCGGTGCTTTGGGCCTCAGCAAAGGAACCCTACGGAGATGTCACACGTCTCAGCTCTACAGAGGAACAACTCGGGAAGGATGTATAGGAACAGCGCTGTGTGAAGTGGTATTGTTGCTTCAGGTTTCACTTGCCTTTTGTGGATGGTTGAAACTCCAGAAGGGGTGATACTAGACACAGTCTGGCTAGACAGCTGAGTCACAGAAGAGGCAAATCATCACAAGACCTTGAGTGAGAGTTGGCAGGGAATTATGAGGACATAAGTCTGTGATGCCATTTGTATCTATGAGGGTGTGCAAACAGCAGTGAGCCAGATTTCCAGAATGCTTTAACTACTGCGGTATTAGGCAGAAAAGGGCGATGTCTTCTCCTCCACATTTTTACATAGGTGAAATTGTACGTCACATTCTGCTTCAATTAGTGGAAACTGTAGGGAAAACTGAATCTTGATGCTGGGGGGTTGATTAAAGCATTTAGAAAATAAGCTGTAAAAACAGTTCACACATACTGGGTTTTCAAATCTTTACAGCCTTTTTGATACATCTTTGAGAAATCTGGTGAAAAGGAGTACAGCATTATTTACTTAGTACAAGCAATAATTTGCGTGAAAACCTGCATTTTTTCAGCTACTGTATTTTGTTGTTCAAGTAAAAAAAGATGATCTGTTGAATATAGTAAAGTAGAAACTTAGATTTGGGCTTTTTACTACATTGCAGTTTACTGTCTACTAACTCGTAGTGTATGCTGCTTTGAGATACTTGACTAAAATTACCTTAATAAGGTATTTATTTAGAACTCTTCTTCACAATGAGGCCTCTTTGACTGCCTTGGTGTTCGTACTGACATTTAGTCAGTAGTAACCCCCTGATTGTACAGACGCATACTCCACTTGGCAAGTATAATGCCATCCCTCCCTAGAAGAAAGAAAGGTCAAATAAATTAACGTTGTTAGAAGTAGTAATCTGCTCATTGTGTTAAACCTTTTTCTCTTAATAATGAAAAAAACCCAACAATGGTCACTAATTCCTATCTGCTTTCCTAAGTTAAAGGCGAGAAAAGCTGAATTTGAAGTGTGTAGTGACTTTCATTGACTTTGGGGGCCAACGCTGCAAGGCAGGTTCTCTGTGTCTCATAGAACCCTCTGAGTGAAGAAAACACATGTTAACACTTGGTGTAGTGTGATTAAATGTATTTTTAGAATCCAAAAGTCTTACTCAAAACCTTAATTGTGCTGCAGATACATCACAGAAAACACCTGTACTTCAGGAGTGAATACCTGTAAAAGTGGTTAAGGTATTAATTAAAGGTACAATTAATCAATTCTCTTTCCATATCCAAAATATAAATGTCTGTGTGTTCTCTTAAGCAACCTTATTATTTCAGGTGTTCATTAAAATTCTGTTAGCTGAAGTACTTTGGGAAAAATGGGCAGAAAAAGAATGTTTCTGGCTCTGCAAATCAATAGAAACACATCAGAGCTTTGATATGAAAAATCATACAGATTAATCCTTTTGATTCTTCTTATTATATTTGCCTAATGTAACTACATTAATTGAATAGGCATGAGGTTGTGGTATAGCTCTTGGGGGACTATTTTTATATATTCCTGCAACTGACCTCTTTACACGTTTTTCTGCAAACTTCTTTTTTTTTAGTGAGACATGATTATGAAACAAGAAGTGAACTCAGTTAATGAAGAGCTGTCTTCTTGATTCCCCTAAAACAGTAACTCTGAGATAGAGGTGAATGGCTTGATTCATTTCAACGGGTCATTAACTTCCACACCTACAGATGACAACATTAATATTCACAATGTGAATTATTTCTCTGCTGATTAGTTTAGAAGAAACACACAATGAATGTACTTGTCATACGATCTAATGCTCTGCTGGACACCCCTTTGGATCCCTTAAAATTCAAAATGTCCTGCTGCCCAAACTTAAAGAGTCTCGCAGTTTAAACAGCCTGGTTGTGTTTTTATAATACAAAAATCTGTGGCAATTATTAACTGCAAGTGTGGACAGTGTGAAACAAAACAGTTCTGGGTGACTAGTAAGGCATGTGCTGATGTATTGATTTGCACCTTTATTTAAATTTAACTGACTAAAAACTGCTGAGTGTTTGGGCTTTATCTTTAAGATGTCTCAACCCTCCCAGCCCATTAGACTGAAGTAGTTTAGAGTTCAATGATCTGATTGCAGAGTTCAGAGATTATTAGAGCAAATGGGGACTGATCAATGCCTTGGGTCTTTTTTTTTTAGTGTTAATTAATTAATCAACGGGAACAGAAGTATATGTGTAATGCAAATTAACTCAGTCTCAAGTTACTAGAATACCAGAATTGTTCATAAGCAGAGAAGAGGAATCCAAAAGCAGCAGGATATAGATGCTTTTATCTGTGTAACATCACTTTCTTAGGTGATGTCCTGAGCTAGGTATCTTTGAGGGATTGATATGATTGTTTCTGGTGTGCTCTCTTGGGGAAAAGAATTGGCTTTTGAAGCAAAAGAAGAAATTTAGTAACTGAAATATTCATGATTCATGTTTGGCCCTTGATTCCGTTTGTTGTCACTGTTTCTCTTCATTTGCATTAACGCCCCCAAACCAGGTTGTTTTGCTGTAATCTAGTACTGAATACAGTATCCCTAATCCCCAAGTCTGCATTCATTTGCAAGATTTCCCCATGAAACAAATTGATTTCCTGTGGACTATTCTGTTTACCTTTGGCAGTAATTTTTTAGCCTTTTTTTCCATGGCTTTGTCTTTTGGTGTTCTCCCCTAGTTGCTCTTTATTAAAAGTCTTCTATCCTTGGTCTTCAGAGTACATGAAAGCTTTGTTCAGTTTTTCCCAAGGACTGTTTATTGCTTCCACTGCGTGGGGAGGTAAGAGACTTGATTTGTTTTGGAGTTTGGGGACATTCTCCTGTTCTTCTGTATGTGGACCTCTGCTTTCAACTGCAGGCAGGGACCAGACTAACTCATCAGTCAGGTCATCTCTCTGTAGCAGTCAGATTGTTTTAGAATCCAGGAGGTTTTTAGGTTCAAGCTTTGAAGTGCTTCCTTCTTGCTCCAGTTCCATTGTGGCTTTTTATGCACACACAGTCTTTATGAATCAGAAAAGGGTTGTGCACATAGCCAGGATACAAGGAAAAGCTGGGATTTCAGAAGAGATAAGGAGTGATCAGTGCCAGCATTTGGCTGCCGATTTCTACAAATAGCAAAAATCAGTATTCCATTTAAACACCAGAAGATGGTCTGTGACAAACCCCGTGGGGTGGAGGGCTATGGCTACTTCAGCTGCTCTGGCCTTCGCTGTTTTGGAGATGGCAATAACATTTGGCCAGCCACCAGAATTTCCTCTCTCAGTGAAAAGAACCTGTGATCCCATGTGAAATGTGCTCCAAGGGCCATGGCACGTGAAGTTGTCAGGGCCCAGCCAAGTGGTCCTTTGCCCAGCTATCTCTCTGCTCAGCTTTCCCAGCCACGGTGGGAGGCAGAGGAGGAAGGCGATAGTAAGGCATGTTCTGTGTAGGTATTTCACACTCATCTCAGAGAGACAATTTTCTTTTCTCTCACTTGTGTGATTTTGTTCTATGTGTTCGGAGACAGATTCCCTGAATCATCACATAAGTTATAAATTCCATTTTGTTTCCATGAACTGTGAGTCTCCTTGTGTCTGGGGCTGTCATGTGCTAACAAGAGACAGGGAGGTGCCAGTGTGTCAGTCATTACAGACTCTCTCCATCGAGTTTACTCGGAGCTAGGAGAGGCAAACCAGGAATGGGATCCTAAATAAGAACAGCGTATCCCTCTCAGGGGGCATCAAGACAAAGCAGCCAGGTGGTAATGTTTGGATTCCAAAGCCAGGAAGGATTTTTGGAAGCAGAAGCAGCATGGTCAGGAAAGACTAAGTGATGCACAGACACGGCTGAGGGGCCCTGTGGCGCAGAGGCAGTAGGGAAGCCGTGGGAGCCGCCATTTGCAGGAGCAGCAGTCTGCTGGGGGGCAGGGAGGGCAAGGTCCCTGAGCTCCAAAGGGGGCTCGCAGAACTTCAAGGGAGACTCACGTGTGAGGAAACCTAGGCAGAGATGTACGTCTGTTTACCATTTCATGTGGCTCTGTGTAGCTCTTGTGGACATGAAAGTGAAAAGTGGCTGCTTTGGGGACTTTTCCAAGGTCTGTGCGTTTACCTGATTCAGCTTTGCAGGATCCTGGAGAGGTAAATTGTCACTCAGATACTGACTGTGACTGAGCTCCAGGAAAGAGTGAGGCAAGGCTGTGGGGATTTGGCAGCAGTCACAGGGTCTGAACAGGGGTCTCTGCTCTTCAAAGAGAGAAGGGATAGCCTGGAGACCCACAGCAGACAGAAAAACTTCAGAGTGCTTTTGCATGGAAGCAGACTGAGGCTTTGTGGGTGTCCCACGAGAGGCATAATTTAGGCTGTAATATCTCAGTCTTTGAATTCTTACCTGTAGTAAAATGAGAGAGGCTGGAAGAAGAACAAAACATGCACGTAGCGAGATGACAAACAGTACCATAGGTGGCTCCAAGCGTTGTCTGGCATGCACACGTACACAAGCCAGCCACAGAATGGGAATCATGCCACATGCGTCCTACCATCATTTGCACTGAACCCAAGAATAATAATTCCCACCAAGAGGCAGGCTGTTAGCGCAGGCTTAGTGCCATGCTACTGTAGCTACATAGCTTCTCGCTGCTGTGGAGCGCTGGAAAAGGAAGCTCATGGTCGCTTGCAGCACGGTCAGAGTAACTCCTAGCTGCTGGCCGGTGGCCGTGTGCTCCCTCTGCTTGCAGGGGCAAGGCCAGGTCACCAGCACTAACGTCGTTGACTTTGCACGTTGTGTCAGGCTGGATGATGTGGTGGCAGGGGCCTGTAGGTACGAATAGCTTTCTGGGATGAAGTCAGAGCACAAGCTCCTCCGAGGCAATTTAAAAAGGAGTGAAATGCTCAAGAGGATAATGCAGAGCAAACTGATGTAAATGATTCTTCTGCATAAACTGCAATTTTTGTAATTTGTTTTGGGAGTGAGGGGAGTGTACTTTGCTGTTTGGTTTTGGTTTGCATAAATTCAGAAAATGTTGTGAATTATTTTTTTTCTGAAAATATGATTTAACTGTTGAAAGGGAGCTGAAGCTTTTGTGATGAAGGGGAAATACTATGATAGGAAAATTCGGGATTATTGTGATGTCCATGTTCCAGACTTATTAGACCTGAAAATAGATGAACTGGGGAGATTACTTTGTATAATTTCTACATATGTAAATGGGCATATAATTATCCATCAGTTTAAAATATTAGTGCATATTTACTGTATAATAATTAATTCAACTTTATACGCAAATGAAGATTGCCTCAAATTTACATACAATGTGAAGAAAAGTCCCTTTATCCTTTGTAACTGCAGCATTTGGCAGGTTCAGGAATAAATAATCTTTTGTGGCAAGGGTATGCCTTATCAAACATATGCAGATCAGTGCTAATTAATGCTAATTAAGGTTTCCTGTCTATCTAGTTGGAAAAACGTCCAAATGTTATGAAATCCAGTTAGTATGCCTATTACCCTAATTGTTTTATATGGGATGGTTCTTAATTAAAATATGTAAATTGACCTTAATTGCTATATACTAATGGAGGTTCATGTTATCTCACTAAAAATGACAAGATGGTGGGAGGGGTACTTAAACAAATAGTTCTGATACATTTGTAAATAAATGACCCTTACTCAAAATTATTTTTAATTGGAAATTGGCAAAAGGAACATTTTGCCATCTATGTTTCTCTTTAGTTTTAAATAATTGCGGAATTTACAGTTCTTTGTTAATGTAGATACGGTGACATTGCAGCTTAATTAAGACTACTAAACAAGTCAACATTTTGTGTGTTTACTGTATGTTTCAAAATTGTTTGCTAACCTCATGGTGACCTTCAGAAATATCGTGCTTTACAGTATTGTTCTTAATTTTCACTAATTTTGGTTTTATTTTTTTATTTTGATCTCTTCTATTCATATAATTGCATTTGTGAAGCTTGACACACCACTGTACTTTTACTGGTGACGGGACCTGTGACCCTGACTTTTCAGCAGAGAGGCTGATGGGGCAGCACCTCTTTGCACTTCACCTGTTAGTGCTGGATATGGACTTTGATCATCTTTGGGGAGGATGGGTCACATGTATGCTGTTACGTTACAGGCCAACGCAGTTTTTTACACAGTCTTGTATGTCCTCTATCCAACACAACAGCGTTACTTGAATGATTTTTTTGTATAGCAGTTTATAGGTGCCCCACACTAGCGTTTGATAGCTACCATACAGTTTCACACACAACAGCAAACATTTTTCTCCTCTGTTGTAGAGAATCTAATTAGAGAATCTGCTAATTCAGAGAACTGGCCTAGAATTGTAGTTTTTACTCACGATAACAGTATTTTTGAAACAACTGATACATTTAAGTTTATGTTGTTTCATGGACATCTCTGATGTATGCCTTGCCTTGCAAAATCGATCTGAAATGTTTCACTGTTTTGCAGGATATCGTGACCAACGTTTCTCCAAGGATTGTACGTGGAATTACTTCAGGTCCTTTGTATGGCCCAGGCCAAGGCTCTTTTCTAAACATTGAACTGATCAGCGAGAAAACAGCAGCATATTGGTGTAAAAGTATTGCTGAACTGAAGGCTGACTTTCCAAACCGTGTAAGTACCGCTCAGTCATAAAGATGCAACATACTTATTTAGAATCTCCAGTTTACAGATCTGTGAAAACTCAGCTATTTAATATTTATTAAATAGAATGCCAATTGCTTTATTGACATGAGTATGTTATTAAAAACCAGAAAAGCCCATTCAAATAATCCTTATGATGGAAAATTCTGTGAAATGACTGTTACACAAATAGAGAACAGTCATGATTTTTTAGTTAGGCTGATGTTTAGATTCAAATAGATAGTATCAAGGGAAAGACTTGATCCCAGTGTGGATGCTTCTCAGTTCTGTTGTGAATAATTTTGTGTTTAAGATCATATTTAAAGATGCAACTTATAATAATCTTTGCTGTTGTGAATTGAATTTGATCATAAAAGGAATCTTTGTTCTTTTCATTCTTAATCCAAATATGAAAGATACTTCTAATGTTTTTATAAGCAATTGGCTACTTTAGGAGAAAAAAACCCAATACTGACTTAAGGTTAAATTCACTACAAGGGTAGATTTTTTAAGAGTATTCTTGGCAATGGGAAATGTCTGTCTAGAAGGTAATAATCGAAGTTGGGAGCAATGACACTGCCAGCTGGTGTAAATGGTTTTCAGCTACTGTTCTTGTGAATAAGAACAATGAGGTGGACAGTAAAATTCTCCTCAATCATTATCTCAAATGAGTAGAGCTAGAAATCCCAGAACCTACATAACTTCTGTCTTGAAGTTATTACCTCCATGGCTCAGCTATGGACAAAAGAAGTGAATGTTCCTTAATGTATTAAGATATGAAGACAATCAGTTGTTTTTTTTTCTTATTCCTGGAGTTTAAATGTATACATCAGCAAGTATAAAAATGTTTAAACATGTTGTATTGATAGTAAAAGTGAAGTGCTGTGTGTTTAATAACTACTTCACAACGGATGGACTGTGTGTTTCTCTGCTGAGGTTCATGTTGCTTTATTTACTGTGACTGAGCTTCGTAATACTGAATGTGTGAATTGAAAGAAAATACTGTAATTTTCTGATTTTTGTTTTAATGTCCTTTTGTCAAAGTCCTGGGTATTTTATGCAGGCAGACTGTCAGCCGCTTCTGCTGTGGGAATGGTCTCCTATTGCAGTCTTCACCAAAAATCTATTACATCACTTTGTGCTTCAGGCCAAACTGTTCTTTCTGTGAGGAAAAGCACTAGCAACATTTAAAAAACAAATAATTTGAATTTTCTGAGACCTAGCCTCTTGTGTGGGATGAAGAAGTCCCACTCTTCCACAGTTCCCGGGGTGAGCATCTTCTGATTATCCCTCCCTATGTGAGTTATTACTGTGAGAATGTGAATTCAGCTCCTGCATGTTGGCTGTGGCTTCTGCTGTGGCATCTTTGAGGTTCGTAACACCTGTGTGGGCATGGGAGAAGCAGCACCCAGCAGCAGCTTACGGGGATTTTTAAAACATGCCCGTGAACTTATCTAGGAACTGTCATAATTATAATGGTAAATTTGTTGCTAACTGAAAACAGGTATTTGTTCCTTGAGTAGAAATGTGATTATTTAGAAATATTCTGTATAATTAGAGCTTACAGATATTCCCCCCACCCCCAGTTCCTGTACACTCCGCTAGAAAGGCTTTTTAAACTTGATGTGTTTTCTTACAAGCAAAATCAATTTCTGAGAACTGTTTGGGTGAGCTTAATTAGCAAACTAAGAATGACATTTTCTTCTCAAATGAAGGCCAGAGTTGAGGACACAGGTGATCATGGTAAAAAAAACTTACCTTGCTACGGTAAATAATAAAAACAAAGCAAAATTTATACATAGTTACTTTTGCTATGTAATACAAGTAATTTAAGGTAAGATTTATCTTACAGATGAGGATATGAGCAAAACAGCTACCTTACTAGAAGGTTATTCCACAACAGCATCCTGTCTGGTGCCATTAGCCAGAAATGAACCATAACACGCAAAAAGCAGCTAAGTTCCCCCAAGAGAGGCTAGTATTTAAACTAATTTTTGCAAGGGGTTGTGCAAAAAAGGACCAGTCACAGCTCAGTGAATAATGTCACTTAATAGTGACGTGTTGCCTCTGTAGATCAGGAACTAGCATCTCCCTTGTGCTGTCATCACCCCTTTAGTGGGTGGCCTCATTCTTTGACTGTTCTGACTCCTAATTCTTGCTTATAGCTTGCAGTTATCTCTGACTGGCAGTCTTTCCTGGTCTTCTCTTCCATTAGCTTCTCCCTTTGAACCTGAACCTACTTCGAGTGGACTAGTGCAAAAGCTGCCACCAGCAGAAACTTGCTTGAATGCCATGAGTAGTGAATTAAATATTTGTAAGGGTCCAAGCAGAGGAAAAAGCAGAAAGAGAAAGTGTCTGGATTTTATATGTTTGCTTGTGGAGTATCATCAAAAAGTTTTGCTGTTTCAATTTGGGATCTTTTTTAATTGAGTTAATTTAATATCACTTTTACTGGTTGGTTGGTTTTGTTTTGGTTTTTTTTTCAGAAAACACGCACACAAAGAAGTCAGGTGATATGCATAGTAAAGGCCCAAGATTACTTTTTTTTGTTACTTTATTTTTTTTTTTTTTTAATCAGGTGCTTCTCTGTTAAAATGATTTGCAATTACAAATGGGATTTCTGGTACTTCAGTCATCTCAGTAAGGTATTACTTCAGCAACTTGGCTGAGACCATTTAAGATATATGGTATTATTCAGCATTCATTCTTAAATTTTCAAAGGATGCAGTTTTAAAAATGTTGTGACCACTGCTTCCCTGTATACCAAGAAAATATATAAGCTATCAGTCAGAGAGCTGTGAAAGTGAGAAGAAAATTGGTGTGTTTGTGTTTGCTGTCGTCTTTTTACTTTTTCAGATATTGTGGTTTTACTTCTTTGGAGCCTGTCTTTGTGATAGCCAAACATCTTCCTTACACGGTTAACTAAGGTGGTTTTTTTTTAAGAGATTCTGTTAAGTATTTATGTTTTTCTGTCTTCTGGCCACACATAGCATTTGATGCCACAGGATTTATCATTCTGTGCAATTATTAATCAGGATAAAATGGGGTGGTGGTGTTCTTTATTAGTAGAGACTGAAAACTTGACAGTGAGAAAAGATTGAACAGTTATTAATTTCATACTCTTAAATTTAATATTCAAATATCCCTTCTTCATTAGTATAAAGCTGCCAGCTTATTGGCAAATTTTGCAGGCCCGCTCTCCCAAAAAAGGTTGTTTGTGAAGTGTTATATTAATATAAAACTCAAGAAAAAGTGAAAGAAAAATATCAATAATCAAAATTTTAAGATTTAAATTTCATTACTGCTGTTTGAGGGGAGTGACTGCTGAAACCACAATCATAGTTCGGTAGTCTGTTCTCTTTACTCCCTAAAACAGAGGGACATTTTGAGCCAAGGAAGGCAACTAAAAGCTGTTCCTGTGTAATACAAATATTACCTCAACAGCATAATGAGAAATGGGAAGAGTCTCCCTTTCCAAGGCCTGCTCAGATGGGTTTGAAATGGCAGAGGGGAGATTTGGAGGTGGTGAGCAAGTGGCTGGGGGGGGTGGGGGGGCTTAGCTGCTGAATGGGAGCAACCCATCATGGGTGGGAAATGCATGAAGTTGTCAGTTTGTGTTAAAAGGACTAGACCGTAAGTTGGACACGCAATATTTGAAGTGTTTTAGGTAGCAGGGCAAAAGAACTAATGCTAATGCCCCAACATGTCCTGTTTTCATATTTTATTTGCCAAAGAGGTACTTGATTATACAGTGTATTGATGTGCTTTCCAGCCAGTATATGGCTGAAAAAAAATGGTGTTTTATGGTATATTCAATAAATTAGTTTACTTAAAAAATATTAATTTGGCCAAGAAGAACTCACCTAATGATATGATCAGGAATGACAACTGTGCAGGAAAGAAACCAAACAACCACTTTTACTTCAGCAAAACTTTGCAGGCTTGAATCAGTAGAAAGTGTGGCTGAGAAAGTTGAAAAGAAAATCATAAAACTTGGAAGAGAGCTTACTGCTGAAATTCTATATTCACCTACTTGACATTAGCTACAATATGGCCATTATTTGTGCCGGGAACCATGAATACTGGCAGTGGCAGTACATCTTTGTGTGCCAGTAACACAGTGAAGCTGGCAATCATGAGAATCATTTTTGGTGATTGGGAGGGAGTGGGATATATTGGTGGTAGCACTTTTTTCATCGGAAAAAGCATACAAACTGCTGCTGTTCCTCATCAAACCCTTTTGCTCACCATAACTCAGCCTTCTCATTTGAGTTGGTAAGCCACCTACTTACACAGATGTCTATTCTTCTAGTCCCAAAGGCATGTCTATATATTTACACTACCTAGTAGCTGGGCAAATATTTTAAGGTTGCATACTACACTGAGACCTCTTTAGCATTTACACTGGGGAGAACAAGCATGAGAAGAGCAGGGTTTGAAAAGGGTAAAACACTTCTCTCTGGAAAAATGTGAGCTGGGGTTTCAGTAAGAAGGCAATGGACGCAGTTGCCAGGTAGTCTTTCTCTACTCTCCCAAAACTGTAACTGATGCCCTGTAGATGATAAAAAAGTAAGCAAATTAATGAAAAATCTCAATATGCAAATTAATTTGGGTCTGAGTATGTTCAGTAGCTCAAAGCAGTACAGATAAAGTGCTTTGAAAGGACATTGAATGAAATAAAATAGATTGCAGAGGAAATGTCATTCCCTACAGGGCTAACAGAGGTCCATCACAAACAAGCAAATGTCTCAGAAATTTGTACTGCAAGGAAGAGCTGGGGTCTTGGAAGAAGATGCCAAATAGAGTCTTTTTCAATGTTGCTCTATTATTATACTGGAAGTCTTAAAAGTAACTTTTTGGCCTCCTGACTGAGCACAAATGAGTTTGTGCTGCTGCATGGCTCTAAGGAACATACACAGGATGCCAGATTGTGCGCTGTGACACTGACTGTGTGATTCAGATAAGTGTCGTGACATGTTAATTGAGAAACTTCTTCTACTAGAAACATCAAGTACTTTTGGACCCCAAAACTAAGCTCAAAACTCTTTGTCATCTTAATGTTTGTTCTGCTGCTTTCAGAATGTTGCTGACAGTCTCTCTGACAGTTACTCAGCAGAGAGCAGCTTTTCAAGGCTGAAACTGTTAAAGACATATTTTCGTTCAACATTTTGTTCAGAATGTCCCAGGAACACCTGTCAGGAGTAGCCGTGCTAGGGAGCGTGTGGGAACAGATCGCTGGATCCTGGGCTGATAACCAACTTCTTTGTAGCATAGGGGGTTTTGGTTTGCTTTTTTTTTTTTTTTTTTAAATCTCCTGAAATGGTGTAATTATATTGTGCAAGTTTTTTTCTGCTATAGAGGTATGAGGCAGTGAGGTTTAGTTTGGTTCTGGTGTTTGGGGTTCTTTTGGTTTGTTTGTTTTTTCTTGGTTTTTTTTTTAATAAATTTAGGCAACAAAACCAAATTTGTTTTTATTTTACTGTGAGGGTAGGAGGAAATGAGGGGTTACAGAGCAAGAAAAATACAGTTGAACAAGCATAAGGGAGTACCTTGCTCCTGTAACTTTTGCTGCAGGAAAATGCAATGTTCAAAAAGATTTCCTGAAGTTATAAGGTGACCAGAATATCTAAAATTGCTGTAGAACTCCTTTGAGACTTAAAATTAAGAGACATTAGGTGGAAAAGTCTTTAAAATACAGAGGAATCATAGGCTTCACAGCTTTGCTGTGAGGAGAAGGTCAAAGTTGGCTTTCTCACTAGATGTATTAGGAATAATTTGTGTATTTTTGCAGGCGTTATTATAGCTTTCACTTCTGATGAGTGTTCAGAGATCTGTGGGATGTTGTGTGGAGAACATAGTATTTACATTTAGAGATATCAGTGACTGACTTGATTCAGGTTATAAAAGTTATAGTTTGTTTTACCATTTGGGTTTCAAATTTGAAATACTTGGGAATTTGGAATAACATTTTTAATACAGATAATTAGGTGAGGTAGAACCTTCATCTTTGTCTTTGTAGGAGTCATGTTCAGAAGTGAAGATCAGATTGTCAGCCAGCTGCTCTCCTTAGGGCTAGTACAGATAGCTTTGCCTTTCCATCATGAAGAAATGATACTTTGTACTCCAAATACCCCGTGGATGCATGCCTGGGTAGGTACGTCGCAGACATTTTGACAAGCCACACCACCTGCAAACCTGGAATAAAACATTTCCGAACATCCAGGCAGGGCTGCGGCCATGTGGACCTCACTGGTAACCACAGCATGCAATGCAGCGTGGGCCTGAGTCAGGGGCTGCGTGTGCTCTCAGGCCTGCCGGAGGACCCTTGCTGGAAGCCCAGATGCTTGTCCACAGGAACTGGAATGGACAGAGCGCAAGGGGAGGGACCCACAAGCCAGGCTGCCTAGAAGCTTACACACTCCATATCACGGATGTGCCCAGCAGTGTGGAACAGGTACCTGGGTTCCTTTCTTTGAATTTCAGATCCACAACTCACACTAAAAAACTCCAGAAGTTGTTATTGCTGCAGCTTAAACTTCCCAAAGCCAGCCGTCATGGATGCTTGGTAGGAGGTGAAAAAACCCCCACAGCAGTTGTTAAATTCACCATATGGAAAAGATCCCTTTCACTACAGAAACCTGGCAGTAGGCCTAGTCCCTTAACATCAGAGGAAATCCTAGATGAAGAGGGAGGGCAGGTTGCAATAAGGTGCTCATGCTGGTTACCTCACCCAGGAACTAAACGTCTTGGCCCTAGCTAGTGTGGAGTGCAGGAATGGCCAGGAATTTCCAATAACTGCTGTGGTGGGTAAAAGGGAAGAGGCCCTGGAGCATGGAGCATATGACTGCCTTCCTTCTTTTGATTCGTTCTTTACCACAAGGAAGAGGGAGGATGAAAAGCTGTACAGAAAGATGTTCCTAGAGGAGAGAGAGGAGGGAGCTGATGGGAGGAAGAGCAGGCATGTTCACAAAGGAGTTCTGCATAATTCAGGGGAGCTTCCACTCCCCCTGTCTAGAGGGCATCCTCCTTGCTGCTGGTGTTGGTCCAGCTCTTCCTGAGCAATCAGGGCACATTTTCCTCCATGCAGTCTAAGGAGGAATTCAACAAAACCTCTGATTTACACAGTGGATTTGCACCAGAAATGCCTGTCCATTTCTGTAGGCACAGCAGTTTCTATTTGCAAGTGTAAGTGAACAAAAACAGAGGCTAGTAACAGGAATGTCGATGTATTGGGTCTTTGAGATTGCATTTTCTTATAGGGAAGGAAGTTTTCTGAGAAAGGCTTTTCCACAAGGCATAAAAAATGCTGAAGCCTCATATGACCTGAATATTAATAGAGATGGACTGAGCTACAAAGTATGGTGCTGTAAATTTTCAGTTCTTGAGGCTTAGGTGTTAGTGGGGGGGGGGGGAAAAAAGGGAAAATACAGGAAAATTCTCATTGATCATCAGCATTTTTCAATAGTAGTGTTGGCTATAGCAGATCTCCTTGAGGCTTGAAAAGTAGCAAGAGTTGGCACGGGGTCAATGTAACACCTTTTTTCTGGGAGAGATCAGGTGAACTACAGACCTAAAAACTTCGATCCTTGTATGCAAATTGGTAGAATCTGTTCTAAGAAATAGAATTAATAAAAAGAAAAAAAAAGAAGGAAAAAAAAAAAAGAGTAAAGAAACTCCATTTGTAGTAAGCCACGCCTTAAAAAATTACTTTGAGGACATCAAGAGACTCAGCTGATAAAGTGAGCTTGGGTTTCCAAAAGTGTTTGGTAGGGTTCCTCATTGAAGGATTTGAAAGACATTAAGTTACTATAAAATTAGAAGGAAGAAACCCCCATGAATAAATAACTAGTTAAACATAGGAAACAATGTTAAGGAATAAATACTCAAATTTTCACAGCGGATAGAGAGCTCCAGTAAAATTCCCTAGGGATCTGTGCTGTGTTCTGTGCTGTTTATTATGTTTATTAACAATCTGGAAAAGAGAGAATTTCAAGAATGTAAAATTTGCTGGTAATAGTAAGTCTTGTAGGGAGATACAGATGAGAGCTGACTATAAAGGGTTGTGAAGGATTTTGCATTACTGAGTGACTGGCCAATGAACTGCCAGATAAAGTTAAATGAAGATAAATGTAGTATGCACATAGGATAAAACAGTACTAAATTTGTATATACAGTGATTGATTGTAAGCTAACTATGCTAGGGTTACAGTAGAGAGCACTATGAAAATCTCAGCTTAATGCTGAATAACATTGAAATAAAGTATATCAAACACAGAATTTCTGGGAGAGGAAGAGAGAACAAAGCAAAAGCCATCACTATGCCAGTGTATTGATTCTTCTTTTTTTTGCACATTTTGAATACACTGTGCAGTTCACGTTTTTCTGTCTCAGCGAGGGTGCAGCTGGATTGGGACCGGGAGGGTGATAGGTAGGAATGAGCAGTAGGAGACACTTCACCATGTGCCAGCGTGGCTGCGGAGCTCATTCTTACAGGGCATTGCCGGTGCCAAAGGTACCTATGGGTTGAGAAAGAACCAGCTGGAAAAATTATTTAGAGAAGGCTATGCAGTGCATCACCTCTGGCTCAGGGAATTCCCTCTTAAAAGCTCAGAGAGGTTTCTCAGGAAATAACTGCCGTAAGCTTGCCCTAGAGAGCTGCTGCTGCTGCGTGTCAGGGAAGGGGTACTGAGCTCCGTAACCCATTCTTGTGGGTTTACCTTGCTGATGCACAAAGAAGAGCTGTTCGATTTGTACCCAGGATGAGAAGCCCTCTGCTGCCTCTCAGTCCTGTCTCAACCTTTGGACCATTGTGCCTGTATTACATTTTGACAACCTGATTAGCATGTAACTACATCACTTGAACTCAAGCTGAGATGAAGATATATTTTTTACTGGTTCGAAATGATGTGCTAAGGGTTTTGTAATTCAAGTGCTGTCTTCAATTTATGAAGTTTTAGAAGGCTGCATTTCCAGAGGGTCACCACAGATGATCCTACATCTAGAAACGCAAGAGAGTCTGCTAAAAATATAACAATATACCCAGAGACAGTGTTCATATATGTTCATGCATGTTGAAACGATCATGCAGTACATGTCATATTGATTGGTCCCAACTGCCACAATATTAATTTCAGAATTTTTTGTCATTGTTGTTTTAATAATATGGTTATTCATCTGGCAAAGAGGTGGAAACACACACTCTGGCCATCCATCTGAGGGAATTTTATTTTAGGAAAGCACCTATCTTTTGCTGGAAGCTGCAATTTGTAACTGAAAATAGAATTGCATGGTAAATTCAGTGAGAATTTTACAATCAATCTCTGATTCAGATGTACATGTATGTGGTGACAAATTAGGACCTTGAGGAGAAATGTGAGAGGATCTTTTATGTTTTGCACTTGGAAACTACTGCTTTGTTGAGAAACCTGTCAAACTAGTTCAGTGCAGAACTGTACTTTCATCCTATGCATGTTATAAAACTGTGACTTATTTTGTTTTACTTTCACAGCTAAGGTTTGACAAATAGTAAGTAGTTCAGTAAGGCAGAGGACTATTTGTACATACGCTAAGAATATACTTTTGATTTGAAGAGTGAGTTATCGATCCCTACAAGAAAAGAACAGTTTTCACAGTTTTGTAAGGACTATGAACGCATCTTTAAAACTTAGCCTTAGGGTAAGAACTAGGAGAAAATTAAAGCAGTTTCTGAAATACTTCACCAACCATCTCCTAGAAAATGACCCAATCTGCTTGATTATTGGAAAAGACAAACTCCTTAATGGCTAGCATCAGCTGATGCTGGTTCAGGATGTGCTTTGGCTGTTGCTGCTAAAAATTCCCTTTTTTGAAGAGATATGTGAATGGTCATTAAGCAGGAGTATTGACAAAGGAAATGCACTAAACATAAAGACAGTGTGATTAAAAAGATATTTCTAGAATGTAATTCTGCTGACAGTGACATGAAGAGTTGCATATTTTTGTTCATCTTACTGAGATTCAAATTTCCTTTTATTTTTCTATGCAGACCATTATTTAGAGAGAAAAGACAAGCTCTTAAAATCCCCAACTGTTTTCTCAGTTTGGTAAGTTACTGTGTGCACAATAGAGTCCTGCGAAATGATCTGTGAAATCCGGCTGGGTATCAGGCAGAGCATTCATTCTTTCTAGAAATGTCCTCCGTAAACTGCCAACAAAGGAAATGGCATCATGTGTTAAAAAAAATCTGTACACTAAGAAGTCCATTTCACACACACTCCCACCCCCAATCTGTGCTTAAAATAGCAATAACAACCTTGGTGCAGGGCGTTTCCTGGCAATTAATAACTGGCCAGGGTTAATGGCCCTCAGCAGTGCCTCGGGCCATCAACTCCTCCCAGCCAGTCATTACTCCCTGGGAAATGCCCTTTTCTGGGTAGTTACTGTTTTAATATTAGGATGTACAAGTTGCCATTGGATGGGGAGAAAATGACCTTGTGGCAATGTTAAAAAATAACCCCCCAAATGGCAAAATTTAAAAAGTATTAACAGCCAGTGATCCATCAAAACTAAAGTCTAAATTCTGTAAGAATGGCAAAATTCTGCTAGCCTTATTAGCTGTGCAACATAGTTATCCCCCAAATACTTCTCCCCAATTTCCATTTCTTGTTTGTCATAGGCAATTGGTTAAATTACAACATTTGACCTTTTAAAAGGCACAGTAGCTTTGACATTCACTTATATTGGCTGTGATACGATTTTAGTCTTGTATGAGGCACTGAGTGTATGTGATTTAGGTAATTTTGCTTTTTCTCTTTTATGTAATATATATGACAATAATAATAATAAAGCAAATTTATACCTGATAAAAGTAGTAAGTGTGAGCTGTTCCTCTAGCCCGTGTTCTGCACTTAATTTCTGTGATGTGTTTTACATTTTGGGCATTCTGCTACAGCTCTAATGAAGAAAAATATGAAGGCTAGATCTATATTTAAAAGTCTTGCTCACATACTTATGTAGGCTAGGAATACTAAAAATAAAATTGCATCTAACTGCTGTCCTGGCAGAACCCTAGTGTAGATGCAGTTATACCATCAAACTGTTTATTTTTGTTCAGGAGCAAGTAAAGAGTTTACTTTACTGATAGGAACTGTGTCGATAGTAGGAGAGCTGGCTCTGTGCAGACATGTTCTAGCTTAGACAAGAAAAGCAGAGGCACATGCTTGAATCTATCACAATTGGAGCCAGCTTTTCATTCTGATTGACAGCAGCTGGACTATATCCCAGCCTCCTGTGCTTTCTGGGGAGGGGGGCTATGAAAAGATCTCAAATTCAGAGCGAAGTGTGGGAATAAAGTGTTCCAAGATGGTTTTTTTTTTTTTTCTTACCCACTGAGAGGAACATGTAGATTAGCAGAATTCTTAGTGGGCTCTGAACTGATCTTAATCTACACCCTCAACACTGCTGGTAGCTTCTGAACTTTTTATGCACATCGGGTTTAAGAACTATGATCATGAACTTTTACACAGTTTTCTTCATCAAACTTCTCGTATCTGTCACATTTCCATGTTCTAGATCTCGATTCACCCTGCTTTTATATTTTTATTCCTTTTTTTATGGTCTGGTTGAAACTAATGAACTGTAGTTGCTATTAAGGTTAAAGTAGCAGCTGCTAAACATCCAAATCAGGTGGCCAGCAGGACCCAAAAAGCAAAACTCTTTCTCTCTTCATACAGTGTTAGTCTCATATACTGTTACATGAACACAGACATGCCAACAGATACCACGGGACAGCAAATTCCTGAGTGTCAGTATTGTGACTACCAGTGTGCATAGTTGTAACTTGCAGCAAATACAAGCTAATTCAAGTTAATATGAATTTCTTTAATTTTGGACATAGCAAACTGGACAAACCTTGGGGTTTGAAAGAGCACCGAAGCACCTGATTGCTGCAGGTGTGCTGATGTATGGTGACTCAAAGCAGCAGGAACTTGTTTGTGCATCTAAACCTTGTGTGCATATCTAGTCGAGGTGGTATATTCTTTTAGTTGTTGAAGGAAAAATGTGACAGTAAGTACATATTTACTGAACACTTAAACCCAAATAAATATTTTAAAGGCTTCAAGGAGACCTAAATACATCCTTTGTTATGAGCTCATAAGTTAAATGTAAACTCTGAGAAACCAACAAGAGTCCTTTTCTATCCTATTTCCTGCCGCTGCACCTCTCAGTCTCACAACTCCCAGGAAGAATGCTTTTTTGCTGCTTTATTTTTACATCTTTCTCCTATTTTTTTAAGTGCAGGGTTCCTAATCTATTTCAAGTTTCATTTTCTTTTACTTCTTTTTATGTTTAGCATTTTTGTTATAAAACTGTAGTTACATTGATGGTTTCTGTCTGTACATAACAGCGAGTTAAGGTCTTAGGTTGGGGAAAAAAATTATACTGAAGCTTTATTCCTAAATTTCAGAGTAGTATTTCTAAAAATCTGCGGTGCTTTTCTTGGAGTACAAGAACTTGATAGACTTATTCTTAGCCACACCATTCTTGGCCACCTAGCCATTTATGCGAGATATACCTCCATATTACAATCTGAATATACTTGAAGAGTGTTTCATTTAAGTTAACTGCAGTTCAGGTGAGAGTATCTAGAGGGTGTGTGAACTTTATAGGTATCCCACATTTTTACCTGTGAGCAGCATGTGTATCACAAGATAAAGGATGGGCATTAAAAATAGATGTAAGTCACATTTGCATTCGCTTAACGTTGTACTGTCAGCATCCCTCTGGTTCCTAGGGCGTCTGCCTTTGATTCTGACAGAGGCATCCACATTTCATGTGATTTATTTATTTTCGGTTTATATTTTTTGGACCACACAGTCTCACTGCTGTATCATTGATAAAATCTCTCCAACGTTAGATGGCAGTTGGTCTTTTGGTGCTTTCATTTGAAAGAGACTATAATCCTATAGACTATTCAATGCCTTTTCATTTTGGAATGTCCAATCACATAGCAGTATGTTGAACAAGTTAGGTAACATTTTTATTAAACATCCAAATATTTAGTGAAAATAGTAAGGCCTCTTTCAGTTTCTCAGCACCTTCAAATAAGCTTCCCTAAAAGATGGAGTGGGTGGAACCAGCAGTTGAGGAGGAAAGATTAGTCAGAAGGTAGCTGCCAACTTCCAGCCCTTAATTTTGTATCTTCTTTGCTGCTGGAGCGTAGCCAAAAAACTACTTGGGTCATGAGACATAACAGCTAGCTACTTAAGTGAATTGTAATGTCTGTATATAAAAAAACATATCTACACACTCATGAGATTTTTCTGATCGTATCTCAGATGGGAGCACTGAAGACCTGCCATCATGGGGTTTGGTACATAGTGGCGCAGTTGTCTGCTGAATTTCTGGCCCTGCTGGGAGGTATCAGGGGCTCATAGGAAGGATAAATGAAGAGAGGCTGTTCAACAGAAAACATAGATTTTCATCATTACTTCTTGAAAATTTCTGTGCCTGACAGAAAGCAGAGTTTCCTTCTTTGCAAAGGGACTTTTAATATCATTTCCACTATGGAAATATTTATATATATGATTTTTTTTTTCCAAATTAAAATATTTATTTATTTTTTAAAGTTTTTGAAAAGAAGCATGTTTCTTGCTTGCCTCACCTTCTTATCTTCTGTCTTTTACCTTTTGAAAATTATGAATACATGTTACTGGCCAGAAGCTATTGAATCCTAGTTTGTTGCTAATTATTTGAAAAGCACAGGAATTAATTTTGTATAAGAAATGCTACTGTTGATACAGCTTTGTCATTAAATGAGCCTAGGGCTGCCATTAACATGAAACTAACAAGAAACAGTAGTCTTCCACAATGTCAGGAGGGCTCTTACTGATTTGTAGAGGTAAAAGCTGGGTAGGAATCGATGAATGCACGTGAGTGCATCTGGTATTTAGCTTTGCTGCAGTCTGAGGTTTGTGCATTGTGTGTGAGGTGGATGGCATGTTGTGGTTCTGGAGGTGGCCTTGCTGCTGGGCTGTGGGTCTGATCTGTCTCTCATTAGCAACTGAATCTTATGAAAAAGCAGAGCTGTGTGACCTTGGATAGTGGCAGAAAAAGTAGAACAGGTGACTGTGTTTGCTTTAGTACTCAATGAAGGGCGAGAACGAAATCTGAAGGTAGGTAGCAAGGAAGAAGAATAAACACAGTGGCCCTGCGAGATCACAGGAAGAGACAGTGGAGACAGCAATGAACCAGATCTCAAAAGAGAGCAAAGATGGTAGCTTGAAAACTGCATGAGAGAACAGAAGGCAAAATACGGAGATAAAAGACAGGTTTGAGCAAATACCAGACTGCAGCAGGTTCCAGTGCCTGGGGAAGGCTTGATAAGCTTAATGTCAGCTTGATAGGCTTAAATTTAGCTGGCTCCCTGGTGCAAGGATATGAAGTGATCGTGAAGAGAATGAGGCAAGAATACTTGTTGATCATGCGTGTTTTTGCAGGGAGGGTTCATAAGAAAATTCAGTTTGGCAGGGACCTCAGGAGGTGAGGTGAGGTAGTCCAACCTTCTGCTGAAAGTAAATTGGTTATGAAATCAGACCATTCAGAGAAAATTACACCGATTTGGAGAGGATGCCCAGAGAAGTAGAAACCTAAGTGCTCTTCAAAAGAATCATTTTAGTGTCTGGAGGAAGAAGGCAAAGGTATCACAAAAAAATGCAGATCAATAGATAGAGCAGTTATTATGATGTTACTCTGTGCATTGTAGCTTTCTGCCATCCTTTCCATCCATGCTTTCCAACAGGAAAATAACCCAGAAGGACTTTCTGTAAGTGATCCTCAGTGAAGTTCTGGTGGGGATGGATCCCACTGGTCCTGCCCTGGCCATTGAAAAGATGTCATGTTTCCAGCCTTGTGAACATTTGCACATTGTCTCCTGTCATGAGGTGAACCTGTCCCATTAATCAGGCAGGTTTTAGACTCTCCTCTTTGTCAAGTCCCATACCTAGGCCCGACAGGAGAGAATAGCATTAAGGGACTGATATGTCTCCCCCGTACAGCTGGGGTGTAAAGCCCGCAGATAATTTCCTGAAGGAAGGGCAAGCCTTATAGCCTGTTCCCACACGCCTTCTTAATGACCGTACCCTTGTCTGTCAGAACAACCTAACCTAAGAGCTGTTCCTGCAAAATCAGGTAAATTATCAGTGCTTTTCAGTGTATCACTATGAGGATAATGGTGCACAGAGAAAGAGTGGGTGAGTTGTGGAGGATGCAACCAGGCTGACAAAATCACTTACTCCTCCCAAGCATTGCTTTGGCACCAGCAATGTCACATGATGAAATAGATCACAGGGCTCTAAAGTGTAAAAGAGAGAGTTTTTTCTCCCTCCTTTCTGAGCTACATTTTTCTCCTCTACCAGCACCAATACTGCTAGTTTTTTTAGCCTTTGAATCCAAGGAAGTGAATTAAAAGAAGCCCTGGGGGTGACGGAACCAGGGAAGAGATTGGATGGACTTCTTGGGGACGCAGAGACAGATTTGACCTGAGGAATTGCTAGCTGACTGAATGCAGGAGTTGAGGAACTCTGACAAAGTTATTGTGTGCATTTTGTCTCTATTTTCTACTGATTTTTTTTTTTTCTAATAAGTTAAGCAGCTTTGCTGCTAAGTAATAGGGGAATTATATCTGCGTGCATCGAGAAGCAGTCAGGGACTGGAAGGGATCTTAGGGTTCCTTTCAGTCATCAGCTGAACATTGTCTCCATGGGAGCAGCCTGCATCCCTTGAACATACTTGTCTCCAGTTGGCTTCCCCTCTCAGCGGGGCACCCCGAAGAGAGTTGCTTGTGCTACTGTGAGAATAAACAGTAACAATTAGCGAGGTGCTCAAAGAGCTGTGTTAAAAAGGACTGTGTGTATATCTGAGCAGATAATTTGATGAGAGAAAAATTTCTAAAGGCGGAGGAAAAATCCACAAACTTGTGGTTCCTTTTGCCAGCTTTGTTTTCCATATGTGGTTGTAAGAATCAATAATGTGTCAGCACCCTGGTGTAAAGCCTTTGCTACAGGTCATAGTGTGTGTCTGAAAATCATAGAATTAGATATATCCTTTTTCTGCTAGCTTCTCCGATATTGTATTGGCCTCCTCTGCTTTCTCTTTATATTAAGTCAGTGTGGAAAATACGGAAATACAGCAGGGGCATGGCAGATTCACAAGGGCTTGCAGGTATTGTTTGCAAGGAGTATGGCTGAAAACTAGTATCTGTCTTCACTTTTCTCTTGGATTCAGCCTTTGTTAATTTGCGTCTTTTTCTTTCAGTAGTGCTAATTTCCATTCACCCATGTATTTGTTTTTGCTCATTACCAAAGAGATTGAACTAGGATAGGTTTCCTATGCAAAATAAAATCCCAAGGACTCCACCAAATTTCCAGGGAAGTCTTCAGTCACGTGGGTATTTTCAATGGAATTCGCAGGGTTTACCTGAAGCACTGAAATTTCAACAGTCTGTCATAAAATGGACATGCTTTTTCTAATCATGTAAAATGTTTGAATTTCCCTGAAGTGTTTTGTACAGGTGCTATATTTTCTTTCATTAAACATCTGTTTTGGGGAACTCATATTATAGTCTCTTTTTCACTCTTCAAGAACTACCGCATCTTAATTAAAGAGTGCCCTGAGGCATGGTAGATACGGGTGCATCAGAAGATCTCTTTTTTTTCTGTCCATTCATTCTGCTTTCAGTCATATTCCAAGTTGGTAGGACTCTCATTAAGTGTTTTAACGGAAGGTTAGCTTTTCATTTATCCACACTTTCCATGTGCGTGATCTGTGCCTACACATTCATGTGTATAAGCAGGGCCAAGGGCACGGTAGCTCAGCTCCTGCCATGACAGTGGCTGATATGATGCTCAGTCTCAGGTGGCAGAGGAGCAGTTACACCACCAAGTTGCTCCCTTGTTTTTCTATAGGTGCAGCCAGTCCTAAAGAGCAATCTGCTTAGCTTCATGCTCCCATCAAAGCTACAGCATTCTGTTATTTTACAAAAAAATGGGTTTGTTCATAACCCTTGGGTTTTATTTGTCTGAGGACATTAGGTTGTAACAACTCTAGGCCTTAATTTGAAGCTATAGCACAGTGCTGTCACTGGCATCCATCAAATATCTCATTAAATAGATGGAATCTCATTGACAGAAGTAGAGTCATCATATGAAAATAACTGCCTTTGAAAATAAGTGTCTCTGTTTAGCCTGAGAAGGGAATCTTTGTTGTTTTCTGCTTGTGCTGCTTTTCCGTGTGTGGTAGGGTAAGCAAATGGTAATATTTTCAAACTCTTATCATCAGCTTCTCCAGACTTATTTGCGTGCTGATAATGTTTGGCCTGGGTTTATGTCGATCTGTTGTATCTCACTTCTACTTCGCTTTGAAAAACAAACTGGAGATCTCAAAGTAACAAGGTAAAGATAGGGCTTTATTTGAAAGGTTTGCTACAGAGAGACAGCTAAATAATAAACATACTTATATCCCCTGCTTTTCCTATTGTCATTTACTCAAATTATCTTAAATGTATTTTAAGTGCAAGTTAAGAGGGAAAACAATGGATGGTTAGAGATTGTTAAATTATTTACTCTCCACTCCCTGAAAAAAAGAAGAGAGAAGAGAAACAGAATTACAGGTCAGCAGTGTCAAGACATTCTGCATTGCTTGTCTTTATCATCATGCAGAATCTTTTTATTAAGGCAGCATAGAAAGAATAGATTTATGGACTGAAGGTACAACGTTTAATATGTCCATATCCATCTAGATTGACAGTTCCTACCCACATGAATTTCCCAGGAGAGACAGTGTTACTGGTGTCAGTGGATGGCATCATTTACTTCAATGTTCCATTATTAAATTGATAACAAGATAATTCCTCTGCTTCTCAGAGACATGACAGGGTTTACAGTTGTTAACTTTCTTATTGCATGAGATTTGATGTTCTAGGTAGTTTTTAATAAGAAGCTTATTTTTATTTCAGTTCTGCAACATATCAAAAATTACGACAAGAAAGTACAGAAAAGAGAAACCTGGTTGGGTCTACAAGGCATCAAAATCAGGCTGGTTTCTAGAAGGGTTATTTTTACAACAGTAAATCTTTGTGCTCCTGTTGTTTTTCAATACTGCACGTTTAAGCATGTTTGTGAAATACAAAATATTTGCTGCAGTCATACTCTTATCTTGTGAAGTGGGTGTTAGAAATGTTCTGTACATTGGTAATTCCAGCTGGATGATTTTGAGGTTGAACATTTCATCAGCCAGTGGCCATTTGGAAAAGCAGAGCACTGCCACAGCTGGCACTGAGTGGCAGTAAGCCTCCAAGAATCTTTCTGCTGGCAAGATGTGGCAGAGCTGTGACTTGTCCTGAACCTGATGTTGCACGAGAGGCAGGATAACAGAGGTAGGCTAGTGGTGCGGTTCTCAATAAGGTGGAAAATCTGTACAAACCCAAAAAGTCCTGTGGTGCTGCTTTCATTCCCTTGCTGCCTGCTCTTTGCTATGGGGACTGCATCTAAGAACTATTGGGTAGGGCAGAATCTGCCCTACGGTCTGTTTGTTTCTTTCTCTGTGTGCAAAAAAACTATGAGAAGTCTATATGCAGCATGTATGTTTTTCAGTTGAGATATTTACAAGATTGCTTATCATGTCATTGAAATAGCTGAGAAGTGCTCTGTTAACTTTTCTCTGTAACAGTTCTTCGTTAACTCTTCACCAAGCAGCTGGTGGGCCACATGCTCGTGTAGCTACATGTGTGCAGGACCTTCAGGAAATGCTCTGGTTGTGTCAGCTCGTTACGGCACACGGGTGAGAGATGGCGTGGGTCAGAACTGAGGGCACGTACCCCTTGTTCAGACAGATGGATTTTGATGCTGTGAAATAATGATTCAGCTGCCAAGAAGTTCTCCTGTCCTAACGTGCTTGTATAGATGTGTGCGTCTTTTCCATGGGCAAATGATGAATTAAATATGTTATTTTTCCCATTGTTTTATAAAGACCGTATCTTCAGTGCCAAGTTTCTTCCTAGTAAATGCTTCCTGAGGAATTTTGGTTAAAGATGCTTGAGTTTGTTCAGACTAAGCAGGTCCTGTTGCAAGGCTGTACTGTGTTGTCTGGGAAGAAGAAACATGTCTTGAAAGGAAGATTGAGGTCTTTCTGTCTGACCCAAACACAAATACCTTCTGAGGTTTAGGTTGATCAAGAATAATTTTGGGGGCATTTGAAATCTAGTTCTTAATGTAGTCTTCAATCTCTGCACTCCCTCTATCTGTAGCAATGATCCTGTTCCATGCCTCTGCTTCCCAAACAGGTAGCTGTTATAAAACCAGTCCTTCAGCCTTCTTGAAAGCTCCTCTTGATTTTTTAGCTTTCAGAACAGTCCCTTAAAGATGATGTGAAGGATCTCTCTCTATGTCTGCAAGGGCTGTGCACATAAAAAATAAAATCTTGGGGGTTTTGCAAGTGTTTGAGGAAGCAGAAGGTGGTGCAGGTTGAGGCCAGCAGCAGCGTCTAAATGGAACATCTTTGGGCAGCTGGCGCAGAACTGTCCTCAAGCATGGTGCAGCAAGGAGGTGGGACAGGCAGGGAAGAGAAAGCAGAAGTTATATTGGTGGCTGGATTTTTTGAAGTGCAGGGAGATTATGCACAGACCCTGGAAGAATAGGCTAGGCACAGATACAGGCTGTGGCCTGTGTTAGGTGACCAAAATAAATATGGTTATTGCAGGCATGAGGGTAGAGGATTGTGATTCCTTTGTGTCTGCTGGGAAGTTTTCTTATATTTGCAGGAATTGACAGTGTTCACATTTAAATCCAGCCCCCTAAGATTTTCTTCAGATTCTTTCAGCGTACTGAAACTCCCTTATTCCCTGCAGAGCAGTACAGGACAAATGGTAATTGTCTACCTAGAGTTTTACTGCTGTTTGGCTTTAAATAGATGTTCTCAGGATTGTCTGACCCAAAGAAGGCCCAGTTACTTTTTTTTCTCCTTCCTTTTGTTTTGCAACCTCTTGCAGTGAATTCCATGTGTTAGGGAAGAAAGATCACTTGAAAACATACACAGTGGCAAACCTCATCCTTTTTATTTCTTTTAGTGCTATTGCATTCATGAGACATCCACATAGAGGTAATGGAAGAGAAAAAAACCACAACATTCACAAGGGAAATAGATTCTAGTTTAAACTTCCAGGGGATTATTATAAACAGGGAGAAAAAATATTTTAAGGATTATGAGAAGTACCTTGTCAGTGTCCTTTTAAGTAGAACAACTACTAATGCATTAGTTACGGAGTTGTATGAAATGTAGCTTTTTACTAGGTGCTTTAGCTATAGTATATTAATCTTATAATCGTGTCCTAAATGGTACCTTATATACCCTCATTCTTGCATCTCCCTTTCCTCCAACAAATTAGGTAGACTTACTTCTTCCATGAATGTTCAAGGAAATCCTGTACACGGAACAGTGTCTGATGTTACAAACATGCATTTGTCCCTTTATAGGCATTTGCAGAAATTGTCTATGACCTTGTGTAATGTCAGGGCATAAAGACCTTGACTCGTGACATCTGTCACAGTGATCATTGGAGAGGGGAGCGGTGGCTGCAGGGCCACCGTGCTCCTCGACACAGGGTGGAGTAGGTAGGATCTCTCAGCAATAGGCAAAACAATCAGTTTGGATGAAGAAGAAGAGGGAACAGCATATACCAGCTATGCTTGTGATCTGGAATAAGGAGTGGGGCAGGGATCCCACTGGGCTTCAGTCATGCGTGGTTTTGCAGGCAACTCTCACTCAAGCCATGACAAAGCTGCAATTTAGTCAGTCTTCATTTACCACTTACTACGCCTTAGCAGCAGCTTCACTGTAAGATCTGTCTGTAGTCTACCTCTGTGGACTTTTGTAAGCCAGGCAGGTGTGGTGCAGCCTCCTGCTTGAGACTCAAGCAGCTGCAATTAAACTCATGTCAGGTTGCCACTGCAAATTTCAGGAGTCAAGAGAAGGACGTGCTCTCTGGGGATGCTCCTGGACTGTGCCACGTGCTGGACTTTTATGAGATACCATCCATTTGGGGTGGTAATATGGTACATGGCATTGTAGGCGCCAAAGATGTTAAAAAAAAAAAAATAGTAGTGAGAAGAGGCTGAGAAGCTGAAATGTGATACAATTTGTGTTTACTACTTTCCAATAAAAGCTGTGATTTTTATCATTTGCTATTCTTCTTTCTTGCTATTCTCTTTCTAAGTAATAGGAGATAATATTCTGTTTTCTTTATGAACTCCTGTGTGTAATTTTAGGAGTAGATTCAAGCCTCAAACATCACAGATAGTGCCCCTAAATGTCCGCATACTATAATTACTGTTTTTTTCATGGGTACTGATTCCAGATGAAAAGACCATAGAAGCATTTTGGAGAACAACAGTCACTTGAGGAAGGACAGGTTTGTTAACATGGAGTGCTGGAGGATCTGTTTCTACCTAGGCATTACATTTAATTTAAGAGAACATTGGGGGAAAAAAGGAGTATAAAATCCCTACTATTTTAAAATTTTCATTATTACTTTTGGGATCATGGTTTTCATGTGAACAGTCGCAGCAGAAATGTAATTTTTGCTTTCAGATATTTTTATTATTGTAAACCACTGCTTCTGTCAAAAGCATGTACTTAATTTTAAATGTGAATGCTAAAACTAATCGATATTAAATAAACATGTTGTCTTAATTAACGGCTCCTTGAAACATCACAGATCTTGTTCCTCCTCTTTTGTATACTCCCAGCAGAATTTTCAAATTTCATTAATAACACTTGACATAACCTAACTCAGCTACTTGTGAATATAGTCAGCTACCCTTGTTGTCTTACAACTTTCCCTGCTGAAAAATTTGGTTTGTTTTAAACCTGAATTGTGTAGATTTCTGATACACTTTGGATTGTGACTACAACTGTGAAAATCCTTATCGTGTTGTCAGTGTCTGAGTTGGGTTTGGGTTTTTTTGCTTTAGTTAGTCTGTAAAACGTGTGAATTTGTCAAGATACGTTTTCTAGCTAACTTCCAGTTAGTGCATATTTTAACTAGTTTCTTACTATAAATTTTTCTTCTATATGCTTTCTTAAACTGATTTTCATGATTTGTGTTTTTTTAAAAAATATTAGAATCTTTTAATAGAGATTTGTATTTATTTCTGGAGTACAGAAATTATCTTGAATATTCAAATAGTACGTAGAGCAAATTTTGTTTCCTAAACATTTGATCTATAGACCTATATAAGGTTTTTCGTAATAGAAAAAACTATGATATAGGAGAGATTTTTCTTCTGTCAAGAGGGTAATAAAAGCATGGCCAGCAATGATTGTCTGCATTTAATGAAAAGCTTGGTCTTACATTTATGCCAGAAGTGCACACAAATGGGCACCTGCAGGCAAGGCAGGCACTTCATCAAATGCTTTCCTTCTCAAAAGACTCCCATCTTGCAAACATCAGTTAGAAGGGTGGATGGGTAAGTAGTCTGCAGGTAGGTGGGTGGTAGATTGATAGGTAGAGATTCATCAGAGCAAAACAATGGAAATAATGGAAATAATGATAAGTGATATTGTCCTTTTAAATGAATAGATTGTACTTCACCATGTCTAATTTTCTCCATAGCTGCCTTCCTTTTGAAAGTGTATTGCCTTCCCTTCTAATGATACTAAAGATCTCATTCTTCTTGGGGGAGATAATTTGGGAGTTTACGTTTTCCAACTGTTGTGTCTATTGGACAAATTTTCTACACCATGCTTTTCAATATTTTGCCTTATATGAATGAGTCATTATCCCTCACATTATGGGAAAGTTCAGGTGTTACACTGACTGGGAGTGACAGATAAAGCTCATCCCAGATACTAAATCCAACAATAAACCTTGTTTGGAAAGCAAAAAAGATTACATCCAAATTTCATCCTACCTGCGAATCACACTTACACGTGAAACTTTCATATGTTTCGCATAAGAGGGCCAAATAAACAAGTGTGAGGCCAGATGTTTTTGTGTTCTCCTCTCCTGGTGTTTCCTTTGGACACAGACTGAGCCGGTCATTTGCTTGTAATTTCTGTGATTTCTTTTTCTGGTGTAAGCTTTTAGCTGCTGCTGTATAGGTCTCTTGCTTTTCTTCTTGCAAACCTCATCCTTCTTAGAAGTCCTTCATGCAGGAGTTCCTGGGCTGAATTCTCTGCTGATCTCACCACGAATGTATCAGCTTCAGTGTTTCACTGTCTGATGATCTTTGATGGGTCCAGAACAAGCAATTTTGTTTTAGTCTTAAATAGAAATTAGCATTGCTACTTGAACACAACATTGACCAGAGGAGTAGTTGACATTCGGTTAACAGTAAATAGCAGTGTGTGCAACTGTAATTGCCCTCCCAGAAAAATCCTATTAGAACTTAATTTACCTAAAAACTTGAACCTCAATAAAGGTATTAGAGGCAGAAGCAGCTACAGTGAGAACCGGGACATAAACACTCAGTGCAGTGAGGACGGAAAAGCAAGGCACAGAAAACAGCTCTTGCGGAACTGGGGCCACAGCCAGCAGATAGGAAATAAAATGTGTATTGTGGGGAAAAAAAACACTGGAAATTCCCTGTGCCACTCTCCCAGTCCTCCCAGATTTCCCCCACATCCTATGAGTCTCCTCCCAGTTGCCTCTACACTATAAACAGTCCCGGCTGCCTGTCACTGTCCTTAACTTGCATACTGTGGGATTCCAGGGGGCTGTTTTTGGTGTATTCTGGCTTTCTGAAATCAGCTGGACTGTTGTGTTTGTATGCTGCCACATTAGACCGTAAACGCTTGCACTTCTGCCTTACCTGCCTCTGAAGAGCCCCAGGTAGTTCTGCCATTGTATAAAGAGTAAATAACTTTAATTCCTCTGACCTCAGAAACAGGTATGTTTGGCAGTTTTCCTGGTGGGCTCTGTGCCTAGGATGGCCTTTGTTCTTACTTTCTCACATGATGAAGAGACTGTAAAGTCCTCTAGGTGTTTGACTAGACCTGCTTTAAGTAATTTCCTTAATGACTTAAAAAACAGGGATAAAATAGATGACTTTGTATACAATTTCTCATCCCCAGTGAAACATACGGCTATATTTCACTGGACATGCCAGCAGTATACAGCTGGTAGTTCCCATATGCAGGGTAGTGGTAGTTAATGTCTGGAGTCACAGTAAAGTATGACATTACAAACTCTGGTAACATGGCTTAAGGTGATTGCATATATATTCTTTTCAGGTTCTGATTGCCAGTATCATGTGCAGCTATAGCAAGGAGGACTGGATTGAACTTTCGAAAATGGCTGAGGTAATGGTTTTCTAAATGTGTTTCTGCATCTTTTTTTATTCTCCTTAAAAACAAGAACTGCAGTAAGGAATTTCTTGAAAGAAACAGATTCAAAGTGAAAAATGGGAATTTAAAGCATGTCCATTATAATTTGTTTATTCTGTGTTTTCATTAAAATGATGGAAATGTAAATTTAAAGGAAATCTGTTCCATAAAAATGGTCCCTTGGATTTTTAAGCAGTACCTGGAAAGCCTTTAGCTTTTGAATCTATATACTTTTTATTTGCATTTTAAGCAAACTGTATATTATGATGGATGCCCTGATAAAATTTAATTCTACCTTTGAGAGCCTAACTTGATCTTACCTTGCCTACAGGCACACTAGTTTGACAGCACCAGAAGAAATTTTGAATATAAAACTCTTGAATATTTAAAGTATAAAAGGCTCATTTAATACTGTTCTAGTTTTAATACAGACTTTCAAAAATGATAGCAAAGAAAGCCAGCATATATAACAGCAGTCAGAAGGCTTCCTATAATATAAATCCAATCTTACACAAATGCAAACAGACTATGCACCTGAAATTTCAATTCAATTTGAAGGAAAAAAAATAATTTAAAAACATATACATATGTCTATAGGGAATCGTATAAAAAATACTTGATTAAGACTGCAATAATTTCATTCAGAAAGGTGTCTGTAGCTGAACAAAGTTGTTATTTTTAAATAAAACTGGGGTTTTTTCCATGTAAAATATCTAAAGGAAATAAAAATCATAGTTTCAGATCAATAAAGGAAGGTTTTAACAAATTTAAACAAACAAAAAAACCCCCACTCTTATCAGTATTGCTAGCATTAGCTCAGATTTAAATGTCTCATAAGTTGTTGGGGTTTTTATATATATAAGTCTTCATATATGTGTAGATATGAGTGTGGATATATTGAATTTGTGTTTTCATATGGCTGAACGTGTTTGTTTGGACTTTGTTGTTTCTTTATTCGCGGTGACCTGAGCCCTCCTATGCTGATGTGGGAAGACACCTCTATTTTCTTTAAACCTATGAGGAAAAAAATCACTTTGATGTCTTAGGGAGGTGAAATTAAACACTATCAGTAATTAGCTTGGTGATCTAGTGGACGTTAGTTCATTTTATACCTGTATTTACTTAATTGACCATGAAATCTTCTGTGGAATTCGTGCTTGACAGGAGCAGTACCGCTTTTAAACTGACTAAGATGAATGGCTTTATTGTGCCATTTGCTCCTCTTTCTGAATCTAGTGGTACTGCTATCCAATTTTAAGACAGATATTTCAATCTAAGTTTGTATTTTGTGTTGCCCCTTTAGAGAAAAGTAGTTATTTAAATGCACTTAATAACATGTAACCTATGTGATACAAATATCTTCCGCATAGTGGGTAGTCTCTACTCTTGTGGAGAGCAGCACACACGTCTGGGTGCTCTGGAATCCACAGCTGAAGAGCGGTGATATGTAATTGCATGCATAGGATCCTACCTAGGAGGTAATAGATGAGATGTGGCTTTCCAAAGAGCAGAAGCCCCAAAAGGTACCACAGTGCCTCTCAGCAGGAGGACGACCTATTCATACAAAAGGTCAGCTTGTCACGGAAGCCAGCAGCACGGCATGGCCAGGCTTGCAGAGAGCTGGCTGGGATGTGGAGGACTCCTGAAAGTGATGGATGGCTTCTCCCCTGCTCACGTGCTTGGGGAGCTGCTGAACCATGGCCACACAGCAGGCAAAGTTACTCCAGTTCAATAAGCAAAAACAAAATGCAAATGCAAAACAAAATACTAGTTACAGCCATGTGGAAGGCAGCGGGAGGGATCCTCATCTCAGGCCGGAGCAGTTCAGCAGGGAGGAAGAGGACCGTGTTTGTGTGCTGCCCTTGTACACCTCGGCTCCTTTGCCTTTCTCATTGTAAATAATAGAGGGTACTGAAGAGAAATTAGCACGAGTAATATGTTTGTGTAGACTTTTTTTATAGGCTTTTGTTTGTCTGAGAAACAAAAATATTTAATGACAAAAGCTATGACAGGCACCCGCAGAAAATTTAGAGACTAAACTCATTAAAGCAGAAAGGATAAATTTACTACTGAGTCACAGTTCTTCAGAGCATAGAAGCACCTGCACAACAGTGACTACAAACCAATGCTGCCCTAAGGCCCTGTAATTGCATTTCATTTTTTAACATTTTCCAGAACCAGCCCCTTATTGTGCTTGTCTCGTTTTAATTTATTTTTTACTTTAATTTCCTTTGCACTTTTGGGAAGCCACATCAGGTTTTGAACTTTTTCTCTGTAATTATCAACACATTTCTTTTTCAGGCTATCATAACCATAGCTTTGTCTCTTAAAAAAAAAAAAAGTTATCGAATGTTTAAGGAAATCTGACATGAACAGTCAATGCTACAGGAAAGAGTACTTGAAGTTTTTTGCATTTTTCTTCCTTTTGCATGTTTCATAGGTTGCTGGTGCAGATGCGCTGGAGTTAAATTTATCATGTCCTCATGGTATGGGGGAGAGAGGCATGGGACTGGCCTGCGGGCAGGTAGGTCTGTTAACCACAACCTCTGCAGCAATCCTGCACTACCACGTTGATAGTTACACCTCAGGGGGAAGATACAAGCAGCAGATTACTAGTTTGAGATTTTTAGGTTGAATGTGTTTAAATATTTAGTGCTGAAAGCAGAAAAAAAAAGACAGAAGCTGAGAACATACAAAATGCTTAGTTTTGCTGAGAACAAAAATGCATTATGTATTTGACAAGGAACAAGATGAAAACAAAGAATTTCCAAAAAACGCTTGGACAGAATTTGTTGGTTTCCACTTCAGTACCCTGTAGATATCTTTTAGATCACAACCCGGTAACTACTGCATGTATCGATAACAACTTTGAAGGACATGAGATATACAGACATTTCATTTCACAATTTTTAACGTAGGAACATAACTTTATTTTAGAATCATAGAATTAGGGCATACATTCTGGTAGTGCCACCTCCAGTTAACGTCTTGTCTTATAAGAGCCTGCATTCTGTAACCCATAGATTTGATGGTTTATACAGTTTAGGTTGGAATTACCTGTGCTTGATGTCTTTGCCTTTTAGAAATCTGATGCAGAGTTTATCAATACATCCCATTACTTCAGTTAGGAGGATGTGTGTTATTTTGCCCATGTAAAGAAAATAAACATGCACAAAAGCCAATTCTCATACTAATACGCTTTTTGAAGTTTTCAGATTTTTGCATGTTTTGGTCATAGTTTGAGATTTGTTTTAGCTCTGAAATACACCCAAATCTGGTGAACTTGGAAGTATCTGAAAAATCTTGGTTAATAGGGAGAGGTTTTCTAGAGGTTGACCATCAAAGTTAAAGAAGTCTGAAGCCTGTTTGATTTCCCATCTTACTATGTTTTGAAAGAGGCGGAAAAGAAGGGAGGTGCAGAGTGGGAATCATGATTACATGCCATAAAATTGACACATACTATTCTATTCAGTTGATCTCCTTAGAGAGGGCCTGTAGACATCTTAATTCATCCTCACTTCCTCAATTAAACACAAAACTTTTAAGAACTGAGGTGTGGTTGAATAACTAAACCATTAAATTTCTAAAATTTTAGTAGGGAGGCAATAGGAGCTGTAGTCGTTTCAGTGCAACTGTGGACAGGCTTCAGGTATAGCTTTATCATAGCAATACTGTCAGGCACAGTGCACAGGACATTTTTTTTTATTTTCTGTGAAAAAAAATGATGTCAATCTGCTCCATGCTATAGATTTATTATTTTTTAATGAAAGTAATCTGGATGCTTTTCATAGCCAGTGGTCATTTACCAAAGTTATGATTAAAAATTGGAGAAAATTATTAAAACCATCCCAACAGGACCACACTAGCAAAATGGTAATAGTTATCATTAATTTTTTCCCCTGAATTGCATTCGACAACAAAGAACTGTAGTAGCCATTTTTATAAGTTTATGAAGCAATTCCTACCCTTCACTCTGCAGAGTGTAACTCAGTAGTTTTATTTTGTCCCCAGATGAGATGGCAGCGTGCTGTAGAAGGGTGCAGTTTGGTCAGGGAGAGCCCTGAAGGTTTCACACAGAAGCTGAAACAGGCTTCTTTCAAGCATGCTTTTCTTTTTTTTTTTCCTCCCCTTTTTTTTTTTCTAAGGCATATGTTATTTCCGGCTTTCACTGGGTGGAATAATGTATGCATGTGAAGTTGCTTAGATGTGTAGTCAGTAGGGAGCTGTCTGGCTACATGAGTTTTTACATATCTTTCAGCTATTGTAAAATCAGAGAACCAAATGCAAAATGTGAGCACTCAGGGCTATCATGTGGATTTGTGACTCTCCTTGGAGGAGACCAGATCCATAAAGCAAGAAGAAGATTACATTATATATACATATATGTTTGTATAATAATAAAATTTCTCTCATCCCCATACAATACGGATATTCTTTTGAATGTTTAATATCTACTACTCTGGCTAAAATATATTCTTGTGTTTTCTTAACTGTTTCGACAAAATGAGAGCTCAGAAAATAATCTACTACTTTAGACAAATTAATAAAACAAACCATTTTTAGAGGGCCAGATCCTGAGGTTCTTCCTCACAGTTGGCTAAAATTAAATTACAGTGGCTTTAAATGTAGTTTATTGAAGCAAAGGGTGAGGACAAACTGGATAAAATAATGACACATGCGATGAGATTCATCAGTAGCTCTTTGGGGGCTTTCACATGTGGTGGCCCCTGGAGCTCCCCATCATTAGACAAAAAAGTGCTAGGAAGTATTTTGGCTCTACTCCTAATTTTTTTATATTCCTGCCCCCCCCCCCCCCCCCCCCCCCCCCGAGCTGAAGTTGAATAGGTCATGCATAGGTGATGTGGGGGAAGAAAAGGCTCAGATATGCCCTGGAAAAAAAACCCAAACCACTACTCAATATCTAGAAGTCAGGGCATGAGGTTTTGAGACAGAGCGGCTTTCCTGGTTGTACAGTGAAGCAGGTTTTCTTAAATCTGTTTGATAACATAATCCACATCTTCATAGGAAATTTTTTTAGGGATTAGGTCCCTTTTCATGCTTAAGCACATTAAATCCTCAGGAAACTACAGAAATTGCTGAGATGAAAAATAATGGCAGAAAAACATGTATATGTATTTTTACTATTTATAATGTCTATAATGTTCTGCCTTTGTGTTGTCGTTGTTTAAAAAAAGAGGGAAAGGAAAGGTTAATTACACTGTCTACTTTTTCTCCTCATTTCAATTCCTATGGTGTGCCTAAGGGTAAGTGTAGAAATCTGGGAACATCAGATTTAGTTTTTTTCTCTATCCTATTTTGTTATCTAGTCTCAAACACTTCCACTGTTTTATACCCACCGTAAATTTAAAGAATTCCAGATATATCCAAATTATAAATAAATATAAAAAAGGAATTGGTTTTAAGCATGGCTGTTTATACTGAATTACAGTTCTCGGCTTTTATTTGATTTTAATTCCAAGTCATTAGTGCAGACACTGTGGCGCCCAAACAGCATAGCTAGCCAGAGGGTAATATTAAGAGGCATCTGTATTGCTGCCAATAAGTTACTTAAAGCTGGTTCTGTATAAAATGTCAATTATATTTACTAATGCTGATTAATGACAATAAAGTTAAGGTTTGTATTCTTTTGTAACAGTCTGCAACTGTATAAAAGTTGGATATCACTAAAAATTGTAATAGTGTTTCCAGCATTAGGTTTAACAGCACTAATGTGTGGATTTTCATTGAATCAGGTAACATAAGCTTACAAAACATTTAATAGTAAGCATTAAGACAACACCGTGAACAACAGATTATTAAAAAATGATAGTATTGCTTTCCCACTATAGTTCATTACTGTAGTAATTATAGCATATTATTATGAAAATAATAAATCAACGACTGAGATAATAGCACTCAGATTTCAGCATCTAAGTTGTGGTGGTGTATTTGTGGTGCACTTCTTGTCTCTTCACTGGAAACTATGCAAAAATGTTCTGATTTTTTTCCCACTTAGCTTCTAAAAAGTGGCATTAAATATTCAGAACCGTTACTGCGATGCAAAATCAACAAATTTAAGCATTTGGCTTTGTGGTTTTGGTCAAAAAGTCAACAAGTCTCTCCAGCTGCGCTGGTAAGAATGAAAAAATAGTTGGATTTAGTCAGTAATCCGGGTTTTACTTTGCTTTCCTGCTAAATGTTGTGTCATCCTTTATTGTTATGAAACCTAGGTCTAGTAAATGTAGTGTGCATATACCTAGAATCTCTAGAATAAGACCGAGTAGGGCAAGTGATGTCCAAAGTCTTCCAAAGTATCAGTAGGTCTCCTTGGCCTACTGGGAGTGAAAAACAACAGAGGGAAGAGAAGAGCAGCTTACAGATGCTTCAAAAGTAGTAACAAAGATGCTGGAAGAGTAGCTACAAAGAAGGAAAGATGGTTCTCTGCAGTGTCAGATGATACAGCAAGGGACAACAGCCACAAATTGCAGGCTGAACATTTCAGGTTGGGCATCAGGAAAAAAATTCACTAGGAAAGTGATGCAGTACAGGAATGTGTTGTCTAGTAGGGCTGTGTACTCAACATTTCTGGAGTTTTCGGGGCTCAGGCAGGCATAGTTTCATGGCCAGCTTCAATTGATGGTGGTGCTAGTCCCACTCAGAGCGGCAGCTTAGACTAGCTGCCCTCCAGAAGTCCACAGAGACAAACATTTCTGTGATTTTGTGGATTCACCCTGCTTAATTCCTATCCAAAGGTACTGCATTGTTTGTACCAGCAATAGGAAGTGAGTAGAATCATGGAATTCTTTAGGCTGGAAAAGATCTTTGAGATCATCAAGTCCAACTGTTCACCCAGGACTGCCAAGTCTATCACTAAACCACGTTCCCTAAGCACTGCATCTGCACGTTTTTTTAATACATTCCTCCAGGAATAGTGATTCCACCACCTCCCTGGGCAGCCTGTTCCAATGCCTGACCACCCTTTCAGTGAAGAACTTTTTCCTAATATCCAGTCTAAACCTGCCCTGGCACAACCTGAGGCAGTTTCCTCTTGTCCTGTCGCTGGCTACTTGAGAGAAGAGACTGACACCCACCTCCTTTCAGGTACTTGTAGAGAGCGGTAAGGTCTTCCCTGAGCCTCCTTTTCTCCAGGCTGAACAACCCCAGTTCCCTCAGCAGCTCTTCATAAGACTTCTTCTCTAGACCCTTCACCAGCCTCGCTGCTTTTCTTTGGACGCTCTCCAGCACCTCAACGTCTTTCTTGCAATCAGGGGCCCAAAACTGAACACAGTATTCAAGGTGCAGCCTCACCAGCGCCGAGTACAGGGGGACGATCACTTCCCTAGTCCTCCTGGCCACACTGTTTCTGGTACAAGCCAGGATCCTACTGGCCGCCTTGGCCACCTGGGCAACTGCTGGCTCATATTCAGCTGGCTTTCAGCCAGCACCCCCAGGTCCTTTTCCTCCAGACAGCTTTCCAGCCAGTCTTCCACAAGCCTGGAGCATTGTGTGGGGTTGTCGTGACCCAAGTGCAGGACCTGGCAGTTCTTTTTGTTGAACCCCATGCAACTGGCCTCGGCCCATGGGTTCAGCCTGTCCAGATCTCCCTGCAGAGCCTTCCTGTCCTCAAGCAGATCAACACTTCCACCCAACTTGGTGTCGTCAGCAAACTTTCTGAGGGTGCGCTTGATCCTCTTGTCCAGATCATCAATAAAGACACTAAACTGGAGTGGCCCCAGTACTGGGCCCTGGGTAACATCACTTGTGACTGGTCACTAGCTGGATGTGACTCTATTTAGTACCACTTCTTGGGCTTGGCCATCCAGCCAGCTTTTAACCCAGCATAGTTATAATTTTAATCCACCCGTCCAAGCCATGATCAGCCAGTTTCTCCAGGAGAATGTTGTGGGACACGGTGTCAAAAGCTTTACTAAGGTCTGGGTAGACAGCATGCACAGCCTTTCCCTCATCCATTCAGCACGCTATCTTGTGGTAGAAGATCAGGATTATCAAGCAGGACCTGCCTTTTCATAAACCCACGCTGGCTGGGCCTGATCCCCTGGTTGTCCTGCACATGCTGCATGGTGACAGTTAGAATAATCTGCTCCATAACCTTCCCCACCACTGAGGTCAGGCTGATAAGCCTGTTGCTCCTCAGATCCTCCTTCCTGCCCTTCTTGTAGATGGACATCACACTGGCTAACCTCCAGTCTTCTGGGACCTCCCCAGTTTGCCAGGACTGTTGATAAATTATGGAGAGTGGCTTGGCAAACTCCTCTGCCAGCTCCCTCAGTACCCTCGGGTGGATCCCATCTGGCCCCATAGACTTGTGCACATCTAACTGGAGCAGCAGGTCGCTAACCATTTCCTCCTGGTCTGGGGGACTCCATTCTGCTCCTCCTCATCCATGTCTTCCAGCTCAGGGGTCCGAGTACCCAGAGGGAAGCTGGTCTGGCTGTTAAAAACCAAGGCAAAGAAAGCATTGGGTACCTCAGCTTTTCCTCATCCTTTGTGGCAATGTTCCCCCCGCAGCTAATAAAGGGTGCAGATTATCCTTGGCCCTCCTGTTTGTAGTGTATTTCTGAAAACATTTTTTGTTATCTTTTACTGCAGTGGCCAGCCTGGGTTCTAGCTGGGCTTTTGCCTCTAATCACCCTGTGTAACCTCGTGACATCCTTGTAGTCCTCCAGAGCTGCCTGCCCCTTCTTCCGAAGGTGGTAAACTCTCCTCCTTTCCCTGAGTTCCAGCCAGAGCTCTCTGTTCAGCCAGGCCAGTCTTCTCCCCCGCTGGCTCATCTTTTGGCACATGGGGACAGCCTGCTCCTGTGCCTTTAAGACTGCCTTCCTGAAGAATGTCCAGCTTTCCTGGACCCCTTGGCCCTTCAGAACTCTCCCCCAAGGGGCTCTGTGTCCACCAGGCTCTTAAATAGGCCAGAGTTGGCCCTCCAGAAGTCCCACGCAGTGGTTTTGCTGACCCCCCTCCTTACTTCTGCAAGAATCAAAAACTCTACCATCTTGTGATCGCTATGCCCAGGATGTTCTCTGACCACCACATCACCCACCAGTCCTTCCCTATTTGTAAACGACTGTAGTAGTGGATAAAAAGAAGCAGAAGGACTCACTGTTCTCTTGGGGTAAGATGATCGGTATGTTAGGGAAATCTCAAGTTTAAAGCGACACATCAGTTCAACTTCCAGAGCACAGAGGATACTTCTATACTTTTTAAGAAAACCAGTCTTACATTCAAAGATCTCAGCCTAAGTGCAAGAACAGAGATTCTTTATGCCGGGGGTCCTCAAACTACGGCCTGCAGGCTGCATACGGCCCCCCAGGGTCCTCAATCCGGCCCCTCAGGGTCCTCAATCCAGCCCCTGGTATTTACAGAACCCCCCCGCCCCCCCCGCCGGGGGCTGGGGGGGGGGAAAAGCAGCCGCAGATGACTGCCTGCCACTGCATCTGCGCACTGGCCCTCTGATTAAAAAGCTTGAGGACCCCTGCTTTATGCTATAAGCAAATATTTTAAAAGTTCATAACATCCTAGCTTACGAATATTTCTCATTAATTAGTCATACCTTCTAAACTCCCAAATATAAAAAAATCTTTGCTTATCTCAGCATTTAAGCTATAGGTTTGGGGGATCATTTGCTTTTTTTAGTTTATATTGAAGGAGTCATGTATGTGTCTCTTGTGAGCACTGAAATCCAGATCCTGGTAGCTTAACTATTCAGATCAAATGTAAGATGAACTTGCTTTGTGGTTCTTTTCTTACCTTTATTTTCATTTTACTTGAACTGTACTTGCTACAGCCTCTGTTGCTGGCTGTGTTCACGTTTATTGCCTGCAATTAGGAGGCAAGTTTCATAAAAGCCCACATTGCCTCATTCAGAAGATGACAAATCTGTCAAAAACAAAAAGCCAAAGAACCCCACAGCCCTGGTTACTCTGCAAAGATGAGAACTGGCTGCATGGCTCAATTAGATTTGCCCTGCTGTACCTTGGAAATAGAAAAGATGAGGCTGCTTTTTAATTGAAGTGCACAGCATAGCATGCTAATTCGCTGTTGCTCTGCCAGCAAGGAGCTTGAAGTATTTTAAATAAATGATGCCCCAAACAGAATTTGATTATATCCGTGTTCATGTGGCATTCTACTATCAGCCGACAATAATATGCTGGTTAAGTATAATTCATTGAGTCCTGCAGGCAGTATTAGTTCTCTCTCTTCTCTTTTGGTATCAACAGATTAATGCAAAGTGCAGCGGGGTGGTGGTACACTGTGCTATAGCAGCAATGGGAACATTGTCACCCAAAATCCAGTACAAACCAGTATAACCAAAGTGAGGTTTGTGTTTGTGGTGGGGTTTCAAGATTTATATGTTGTTTTGTTCTCTTGCATTGGCCACTTCAGTCCATTTTGGCTGGGATCTTAGGAAGGTAAGTCCTACCTGATCTCACTGTGTCTGTCAGTGCCCTGTGTTGCTTTGGGGCATGTTTCAACCAAGTGACCTATTTCAGTCATGTTTCTCAGAGTTGAAACTATTTCAAATATACTAAATTTCTGTAAGTTTCATAAAACTAGGCAGCTGGGTAGGGGGGAGAAATTGTCTGCTACCCAAGCTGATAGATACAAACAGGAGCCTTAGTACAGCTGATGGAAAAGCTCAGGCAGATGCAGGAAATCCAGTCCCAAGGCGCAGTCTCCTCAGAAACAAGGATTCCTTGGCTCGGGTGGTGAGGTGTTACTCTGGATGTGCAGAGATGTGCTGCACTGGATTAGGGATGTGCAGGGACAAGGGGTGCTGCTGATTGTCTCCTCCAACTCCTGCAAATGTAGATCTACACATGCTTTTTTGCAGGCCAGGAGATGTGATTCCTGGGTTTACATTCCTGGCTCCCACACTGATTGTAGCCACGTGTCATCCTTTCTCATAGTTCAGTTTTGTTGTTTTAACCTCTTTGGATGATTTTTTCACCATCCTGTTTCATATGTGTCTCTTCCCTTTTTCTTTCCACTCCCTCCTCCTTTAAAATCCTCCTTATAAAGTTAATCCTTCCCTGAGTTGCTTTCAAAGTAACACTTCGGCTGTTTCTCTGGAAATCTGCACAGAAGCAGCTTGCTGACTGCGTGGTCCCTCCTGGGGTGGTGGCATCACTCACCTTCCTGCAGTACCCGAGGATTCATTTCCTTTTCTCTTGCCCTCACAGAATTCAAGTGTAATTAAATGTCGTGATTTAAATAGAGTGCTTCCATGTCTTTGGTTCCGTATGTCCTTTATGTGTTCAAGTATTCTATTTTTTTATAACATGTAAAAGGAGACAATACTTAATAACGAGGTATGATAGTTAATTGGTATTTTGTCATTAAGAATTCTGGTTTTCGTATACTTGAGGAGAAATTAATTAAGATGCACAGTTTAATAAATTCATCATCAGAACACTATTCTGTAATTTTATATTGCAGTTTGACAACATTTAATGCACTATTATTGCTTTGAAAGATTTTTAATTGAATTACTCAATAGACAAAATGGAAAATAAAAAGGGATTATAAATAGGACAGTAACAGCACTACCAACTTGCTGAAACTTTTTAATGACAAGGTGTGCTGTTAATAAGGTTTTAAATACTGTTTATGGGTGGTGAATTTTTATTTACATATGGAAAGCATTCTCTACAGAATGGATTTTCTTAGAAAACGTAAAAGTGATTCTGTTTCCTTGAAATTCATGAAGATATAAAAGAAAATTGGGATAACCTTATCTTCAGTCTCACTATGATGGAAGCGTTTCAGCTGGAATTCACATTATGGATGACAGATGTCACAAAGAAGGTCAATTTGGCCAAAGTATCAGTGACCTGCCACTGTTTAAAAATGAAACAAAAAGACTTGGGCTGTCTTAATGACACTTTAGTAGCCTAACTACAATGGAGTATATAGTGAGTGATTCCTGGAAAGGAAGAAAAGCATGATTTTCTTTTAAATCAAATGGCAACCTGTACTTATTCTTGAAATTGTATTTTAATGCACTGAGTTTTCAGAAAAGGGAGATGTAGAAAATTAGGGCAAGGATATTTCTATGGTCTGCATGGTTAAATGTTTTGGTTAAATGCTCAGATTCTGTGGACTGCCTTGCCTTTGGATATGTGGTTGTAGCATAAGGTATTGCAGTTGTTCATACTGATGATGCCTGGTAAGCAGGATTTATTGCAAAGGTAATGATCAGCAAGAAGTATCTATGGGCAGGTAAAGTATTTTAAGATTATTCATCTTGGTGCACAATCAAAGTTAACTACGCAGTGCACATTAATAGCTTTTTCTTTCTATGGTTGCAGTTTTATGCTACCATTTCATAAAGTTAATTAACAGTGTGTTAACTAGTCTCTTCACTGCCTACACAAGGATTTTCAAGACTAGGTTCATAGTTTTTTTAATTTTGCCTCACCTCCTAGTAAAGTTAGTCAGTGCACTGGGAGGCTTGTGAATTCAGGCCCATATGAAGATCATTTTAAAAGTGAGTGGGAAATACTTCTCAGAACATTGGTTTTAAATTCCTTAGTTTGGTTGTTTCAAATGTTTATGGTTTCCTCAATTATTTGGTATTTTCTGCCTCTTTATTATAGGAATGGACTGAGACCTTGCCTACCTGACCGCAAGAAAAAGCTATTTGTAGCTGCAGCAGTGATATATTCGAGTTCTATGCTTCCCTTTAAAATATTTAATGTATGGTGTAAACCTAATCAAACCTTTAGGCCTTCTAACAGGTATCCTCTGCGTGAGCTGAAGAGCTGAAATACAGTTTAATCCTGCTGTGTACCACTTTTTTTACAGTGATATTAGAAACATTATTTTGGTTGGATAGAAACAACGCAGATGAAATATTTTGTTCTGTCAGGGGTAAAAAGGCATTTTTATTAGTTAACACTTTGCATATACCAACCCTGCTGGTAAATAAATCTTTCCATGTAGCATCTCCAAGAAGTTCATAAAATGGAAATGTGCAGTTTCACATTTTTCACTTGGAATGTTTAGGCACAATTAGTATCAGAACAAATAATTTGAACTGACAATCTGTGCTTCATCCTTTCAGGACAACTATTATAAACCTTTATTCTCACAACCAAAGAAGATAAAGGTTGTATCTGACTCCTTTAATGTTGCGTTAAAAACAATAGCTGTAAACAGTGATGATACAGTTTTAACTAACTTACTCAATGAAACATAAAGAGAGCTTTTCCTGTCATATAACAATTTTTTAAAAAAAGCCTTGAAGTCAATTTTAAAAGTAGAAAGTTTTCTGACAGTGATGTTTTTCTTGTTGCTTAAGTTAACTTTTTAAGTTTTAAAAAAACAAAACCAAACCCCAAATTCGGAATAACCACCTATACAGAGAGAGGACTCCGTTTTCAAATTCAATTGTTTTTCTTTTAGTGCTGGGGAGAAAACAAAAAGCTTTTGAGGGATCTGAAAAGGGAGTAATTGCTATAGCTGACCAAAGACAGCCACAAACCTTTCTAGTCTCAGTTGTGGTTGATCTTGACATCGCTGTTACTGTTGCTGTAACTCTCCACACAAATTTATGTACTTTTGTCAGCTGGCCAATCAAAAGTTTCCAGCTCTTTTCCTGACCTTTTTGATGTTGGTTATCTCTTCATTCATTAGGTGCTACATTATCAAAGAAGGGGTTTAGGAGTGCCGTGCTGCTAATAAGGTATCCAAAGTGGGTCTCCCACACAGCACCTTGATAAATGTATTCTTGAGTTTGGATACTGACCTATGTTAATACTGGCAGCTATTAGATGAGATATGTTAAAAAGCTTTGGAGTGGAGTGGTGGGGTTTTCTGGTTTGGGGATTTTTTTAAAACATGCTGTTAAGCATCATTCATTTGTGCAGCTCCAGTAGTGTACTACCATAAGGAAATGCAGTAACAATTTATTGTTCCCATTTTTTCCTTTGGAATAGATTAAAGGCTATTTGTCTTATGCTTTTAACATCTTTCAAAGGTTCTAATTGTAGAGCTGGAGAAGGGAGAAATAGTGACTGTGGTGCCAAATGAAAGTAAGAAAGAAAAGGGAGATGGGGATCAGCTAAAATTGAAATTCACTGAAATTCTGATTCTGTCAAAACCTTTTTTGAGTCTTTTAAGTTTTATTTAGTTAAACACAAATTTAAAATTCCATTTTTTATGAGCACCAATTGTTGTTTTGTTTTGGTTTTTAGTTTTTTCAAAATAGTCTAACACTGAGAAGTAGGAACCACAGTAGTGTCATAGCATCATGTTGGCTTTTCTCAGTACCTGCTGTTATCTCCCCCAGTATAGACAGGGTCTCAGCACTGTGACTTCTCAGCTCAGCCATGACCAAAGCCTGGACCTAATCCAGAGTGACTTGATTTTTTCCAGAGACACATTGGTTATCACTGGAAAAAAGGGAGAATCTCAATTAGGCTCCCCCCAAGTGGAACTTGCAGTGACTAAGAAGAGCAACTGATCAAATCATGATACCGTGCCTGCAGCTTTACTTTAGAGTAATAAAGTCCTAGCATCTAAGAATGGAGGTAGATGGCAGGGGGGTTTAGTTCTTATAACTTACTACAGAAAATAAATTAAAAAAAAAAAAGTGGAATCAAGTCTCTAGGCTTTTGCTTAGATTTTTACTTCATCAAAAATATCTAGAAGTTGGGTGTTATTACTCCCTATAAATACAAAAAAGAGACCAAAATAAAAAGTGTAAGTATAGCCTTTACATCTTCTTCAAGTAGTAATGTTTTTGCCTGAGTGGAAAGACTAACAAACAGATGGAATGTAGTCTGTAAAAGCTAATGGGAATTTTCCAAGCTATACTTCTACATCTTGATCTGCAGTATTTTGTAAGCTAAAATGTGCTTGTTCCACTGGTAGTACATGCTTAGTTATAAAAGCCATAAGATATCTCTTTAGTTTAAAGTTACAGGTTTTATTCAAATTATAAAGAGAATACTGTACTATGTAGAAATAACATAAATGTCTTAATTTACCTGGTAGACTTCTTTTGAAAGATTTTTTTTTAAAGAAAAGAGCATTTTAGAGTATGTAAGAAAGTGGAAAATAAGTATATCCCTGAATTAAACCAGTGAGCAACAGTCACAGTACATATTGTTGCTATGGTAGTGTAGCTAAATGGTAGCTATGTGGACCTTGCTTAATTCTTCTCATATGAATCTCTAATCTTTTAGAAATTCTTCCCAAAAAAGCCCCTAGAAGCTCTCTTCGTATTGAAAAGACCTCTTGTTTCAAAATGCAAGTTAATTAACAAAAGCTGAAGGCCTAAACAGGATCGAAACATTTTGATCCTCCCAGAACAAGATATGAAATTATCCATTTATGGAAGTTTTTGCATTTTTATCCTGAATAGAATTTTCCTGTACTATTTTATTGCAGATGTCTAATGAGATTTTGAAGCCTTTTTTTTTCTTTTCTTTTTTTCTAAACAACTGGAAAAGACTTCCACTACCTTCAGTATGCTTTGGATCTCACTCCAAAAGGCTATACAGTATTGACTGAAAAAGAGTCCTGAATGCACATACTGTCATTATCTCTAAAAGTTTATTTTGTGGCATTGGTTTCACATCACATCATATCATAGTTTCTAGCCAGAAGGATATAAGCTCTCATCTAGCAGCTACATTTTTGTGGGGTTGACCAGGCTGACCCAAAGCCTCTGAAGTAATTTAGGCATTTTTTAAAATTTTTCCTAATATGTATAGATAGCTTCACATACAACTGTGAAAACTGTTATTCCTGCCTTAGGTTAAACTGCTTCGTTTCTTTCTTTTTGACAGCTGTGGTCAATAGATGTTGACCAAAAGCTGTCAGATTTCCTGAGAAATGAGGAAGCATTTTCTACTCCAGATGAGGAGGAGAGATTTATTTGTCTCCTATCTTGGGAAATCCTTCCCTTAATTTGACAGGCTTTAAAAAAATTGTTAGCTTTAATTAATTTTGAAATGGGACAAATGAACAACTTAAACTGCCCCTTTCCAGGATGTGAGAAGACAGTAAAATTATCCATAGATTCAGAAATAGTGTCTCTTTTGCTATAGTGATTGACTGCAATTCTATATTTAGGTACTGTGGAAAATTTGGGTAGGTTTAGAGATAGACAGTTTTTATGAAGGCAATGTTGGACATCTCATAGGAGGAGGGAGAAAAGATGGCTGTGGAAAAGTGCAATAGTAATTAAAAAAAAAAAAGACAAATGCTGAAGATACTGATTTCCAATGTTTAAAGCTGAAATTCCCATACTTCTACTTTTTTTTCACTTTTGAAGGACTAGCAAAAGAGTAGCTCTTCACACGCAACAGAAATTTTGATTATTTTTTGTAAATTCTGGTTTCCTAGTGTATTTCTGGATCCATGTTTGATCTGGAGCAGAAATACATGACAGACAACTAACAGCTTAGCAGGCTCACAGTTCCTCAGAACATCTGTGGGATCTCTGTAAAAGATGCAGATCCAGACCTACATGCTGAGCTGGCGGAGTGGATTGAATAGCTTAGGAATCTATAGAAATGATCATTACTCACTTTCTGAAGCTGCTTCAAATGTATCTTGCCCATGCCTGCCCACACTGCAGGTCGTGGCAGGTGGTGCTGCTGTAATGTTGATGAGGAAAGGGTAGCATGGCCCAGAAGAAAGTCTGCCTGTTGCATGGAGGTTATCTGCAGGCAATGAAAGTTTCTTTTCTCCTTTCTTGTTTTTCAGATGAGAGTGCATTCGAGTCCTTGTGGGCTCTTAGACAGCAATTTGACTGAGGATAGGTTTACCTCTTCCCTTGCAAACTATTACTGATTGATACAGTAAAGTGAGAATAGTACATTAATTAAATGGAAAAGTCTAATCTTGCAAATTCTCAGTTATAAAATTTTTCTTAGGCTACGTAATTTCTGAACATAAAAGCACCCCCTCCTTTTCCCATAGCTATCCATGCTATTTTGCAAAACATCTACTGTGCAGAATGAGAAAGTTAACGTGGAACATTTTTTCATGTAAAAAAAAAAATTCTCCAGTGGTAATAGATGTAAGGGAGCTGCAAGATTTTTTTTCTGAAGAGCCCGTGCAGAAAGAAAATCTGTCACTAGAAGAATGCATTGATGAGGGACTCTTGGTGCCACTTGCCTACTAAACCATATGTAAGAAATCCTATGACAATGTCATGTGTGTTAATACAAAGACAAAATAAGTCTTCTGTAGCTTCGTATCAGGATTTAAAATTGCAAACATGTTGACATAGTGTATGGTTTAGCCATGGAACTCATTGGCAAGAGGTAGATATAAGAATAGTTTTGTGGCCATCAAAAGCTTGAGCTTTATGAGAAGGACAGACTTTACACTTGCATTAAATAGAATAAAATATTTTATTTCTGCAACTTTTTTGTTTAAGTCATTTTAGTCAGTGATAGATGCGATTTAAGGACTTTACATGCAAGGTCCTAACAGATCTTGCAACATTCTAGAACTTCCCATCATCACAGTCAGGATAATAGACTTGCACAAATCATCAGCATGACCTGTAATGATAACTCCAGTAGCCCTATGTAAGCAAGCCTTCATACATGTGTAAAATCAGGTTCTGTCTGAGAAGAGTTATGTTTTTATGCTTTCCACAACTGCAAAGGTCCTTACCCTGTTCTTAGTGAGGCAAAACTGCCACCATTATAGTAATTAGGGATGGACTGAAGATTGCATGGTATGGTCCATTTTCTGTAACACTAATTAGATGAGATCAGCTAATGTGCTCCACTGAGTGGTAACCTTCCTTCTGGAGTTCTTGGGGAAAATTTTTGTAACAGGTTTATTTTTATAACATCTTTCAGACAGACATTTGTATTCTTTATATATACACACCTGCATATGTACATACACTCACACATATGTGTTTCCCAAAGACTGTTTGCATAGTTCAGGAAAGCATGTTTGTTACCCTTTCTATATTTTGCATTATTCAAATACTCTGAAAAACAGATTAAATTAAAGTATTAAAAATATTTATTTTGTTAGTGTGACAAGTATCTCATGGTTTAAGGCATTCTGTATAATCGAGTGCAGTTTTCTGCCAGATACACCTTTCCAGATCCTTACGCAGAGGACTTACTAAAAACTAGGCACCAAAGCAAGGTGAGTTAGGAGGTACACTGCAGTCTGTCTTGGCTCTCCTCTCTCCATTTATTAAACAGGTACAATAGCACTTCCCTACGCAGAGAGGTGTTCTGGATACAGTATAAAGATCGTGCAGTAACAGGATAGTGTACAAATGAGGACCCTGCAAGAACACTGAAAATAGGTCCTAGTAAAAATTTCTGAAATTTCAGAAAAACTACAGCCAGACATTTCTGTGGTAATCTCTTCATGGTTTTTTTCTTTCCATGAAACACAAGGAGAGGTGACCTACTCTATGCATAGTATTTTCACACTCCTTTTTAAATATGCAGGATCTATCTGCCTTGGGGGTGATAGGACGTGGGATTCATCTCATTACCAATGCCAAATGCAATCAGTAGACAACTTGCTGCTTTAATTTCTGAGGACTTATTCTTATAGTTATGGTTGTAGTTAAGCTTATCATGTGATCATTTAGAAAAAAAGGTGAATAGTTGTTTTTCCTCTAGTATATCTACCCATTGGCAATGAGTAGTTAGGATTAAAAGCTCCATCTAGCCCAAGGCTATAATGAATATTCAGGAAAAATGGTTCTGTACTGCTGCTTAGGGAAGTAAAAAGACAGCCCCTGTAACGTTCAAATCTCCTGTGCCTTTGGAATAAACAAGCAATATTAGATTAAGAACAGGAAGACAGAAGACACGCTGATGTACATCTCATACCAAAAGAGGCTTTATATGGTATTAAATTACCAACAGATTCCTGTAGGTGTAGTGCATGAATCAATATTATGGTTTAGTTGATGATAATTTCACCATGCTTTTATTTAGATGGTGTTTGTTTAAAAAAAAATAAAATACAGCAGATAAATGAAGTGTGCTACCAATGGATGTTACAGTCCATTGAAGCATTTGTTCATTCTTCTGGATTGACACACAGAGCAAAATTATGCTACACATTCTGTAACAATCACACTGTATCATCATTAATGAGAGAACCAACAAACCTAGTTATGTGTGATAGAAGAAGATAATTTATAGCAGCATGATAGACTTTGATCCAAAGGCGTTAAAATCCTGTACTGCATTAAGCAGAATAATATTTTAGTTAGTTCATGTTGTTGGTTTTGCAAATGTAAATGCCCAGCTGTTTTTACAGCTAATAACATTTTACATATCAAGCCATTTAGAAAATATTCTATCAAACCACGTTATCAATGATAAAAGCTGCAGGCACTTTCATGAAGTTGGATTTGCTTAAAAAAATATATTTATGTTGTATTAGCAGTGACAGGTATTTTTTGTAATGTGATTTATGGGCCTCAAGAGTCATTCTTTTACAAGTTATATGCTCATTTTTGAATGTTTTATAAATCTGATCTCTGCTAAGAATTAGTAAATGCAATTTGTAAATTGGGGTCAGTCTTTCAGAAATCCAAGTAGATGGGAGACCCTGAATCAGCAAAATGAATTAGGCAAAATGAAGCCTGTCCATAGCCTCTTTAAAGCCAGTTTTTGCTATGAGGCTGCTCACCTAGTTAAATTTGCACTCGAGTTTAAAACTTTGCTGAGTATAATAAATTAATAGTCTCAGAAATCTTGAGTTTTGAACTGCATTTCAAATTGGCATAATTTCTTTAGTCAGTGATTACACTCAGGAGTGAGTTCTCGATTTCTAATCACTCAAATCTTTCTTGAAAGTAGTGATCTTGTGTGACCTCTGCAAATTGTTCTCAGTGCAAAGGTAAACTTCTATGGAGAGACAGTACACCATCCAGTAAACTTACCCTGGATTCTATAACTGTAGTTCATGCATTTCATATGAAAATTAGCTGTCCAGTGACATTAATATCTTCTGTTTTCAACCACCTGATGTCTCATGATGCATTTTACTATGTTCTCTGTGCAGATATATTAGGAAATCATGTATTTTATAAATGAATGAATAACTTAACAATCTAAAGAAGAAAATGTGATATGACAGATAAAAACAGATGGGGTTATTATCCCTCTTTGAGAATATGTTAGTTGTCTGTAGAGCATGAAAGCTCTGGTATTCTCATGCAGTAACTTCATGGCGTGGAAATCCCTCCGGCAGCAGGAAATCTCAGGCAATTGGTGGCTGTGGCCACTGGACACTTGTGGCTACAGCGAGGAGGGAGAGGACAGGCTCAGCTGGCTCCCTGGTGTTGGCTGCTGCACCAGGAGGAGGCAGAGCAGAGGGAGGAGGAGGGAGGTGGATCAGCTGGATGCTCCAGTACAGCAACACTGTAGGACACACTAAAAAGGGAAGCATCAAGCTCTGTCATGTGTGTTTTGGGGGTGGCATAAGGGTAAACAGCAATTTTTTTTTAAGTTATGCGGCATTATGATACTTATTTAATGACCAAATGGATTAGTTAAAAGATTACAGGAAAAAAATCAGCTTTAGAAATAATTGTTTCAATCCAAAAATGTCAAATTGAATGGAAATTCTAATTTTTTGTGTAAAATTCAACACTTTCCTGGATCCTGTCAGTGACTGTCTCACTATGCAGCAAAACACCGTGCTAACTTTTTTCATTTTTTACATGTTTCCTCACTAAACATTTCTGTTTTTCTCCTTTTAATATTAAGTGAAGTCAAAGATTTCACCTACTTCAGTTGAGTTTTCAATTTATTTTCCTATTAAGTTACCTGTGGTTTTATGGGTACTGAAAATGGGCAGCTTTCCAAGATTGATACAAGTGAGCTTTTCAAAAGGGCTTTGTCTAAACATGTGCTGTACAATCAGATATTTAAACTGTTTACTAGCTTGGGAAATTGAAGACCCTTCCATTGCATTCATTGAATTATTCTTGTTATGGGAAAAGCAGAACTGATGGAAAATGAAGGTCTTTACTTACTTTGGGGGAAAAAAAAGGTAAAATTATTATTTATTAAGAAAGACAAACTAGTTAAATTGTCTTAGGTAGGATAGCAATTGGGGCTGTATGAATAAAAGAGATCTCCCAATAAGTTATTCTATGTGGATTAATATAATTGTATATTTTTAAAGCCTTAGTGTGTGTTGGAGTACGAATTTTATGGCAGCACTGAAAGCATGACAAAGTCAGTATAATGAGTTATGTGGTGCCAACATCCTGAACATTATTACAAGGATTTCTAAGGAGAAGAATTAACATAAAGGATATACAATTCATGTCTTCTAGAAGGTCTCTCATTTCTGTGTTGGGCCTCAAGGAAATTCAAAACAGAAATGAAAGTCAAAGATGCAACTACTTTCATACTGCCAGTGCAGCGTTCATACATATTTCATGGCAGCTGCATGGGCGGGGAGATCACCATTTTTATTGGAATGGCACAGCGAAGTCTCAGGGTTTTACTATTCATGTCAAGCACTGTGTACTTTCTAGGAACACAGCCTGTGGCATTTTTTTGTTTGTATTTAACCATTGGTGTAAAAAGGAAAAACCAAGGAGATATTTCCTGTGTGTTCACTAGACTGACAACCTCCGTGTCCATAGGATTGTTTTAAACTAAGCTTCATTTAGTTGTTGCTTAAACTAACCTTCATCCTATTTTCAGTTAGTACACAGCAATGCAGCTTTCTGAGTTTTTACAATATCCAAATGGGAGAAAATTATTCGTATATGACAGACTTAATTATCTGAGAGAGTGATAAAGATTTAGTAAATGTAAATAATTGCTGCAGTACCAATTAGCCTACCCACAGGTTATACTTGCACTAAATCTTCTAAAAGCGCCGTTCAATTTTTAACCAGATCACGCACTGTTTTGACATGGTTTAACCCCAGCCGGCAACTGAGCCCCATGCAGCCACTTGCTCACTCCCCCCACCCCAGAGGGATGGAGAGGGGAATCAGGAAAAAGCTAAAATTGTGGCTTGAGATAAGAACAATTTAATAATTAAAATGTAATATTATTACAATAATAATAACAACAATTGTAATGTGAAGGAGAGAGAAGTAGAGAGGAGTAAAATACAAAATATAAGTGATGCACAACACAGCTGCTCACCGCCTGCTGACCGGTGCCCAGCCAGACCCCAGCGGCCGTCGGGCAGGCCCTGGCCAGCTCCCCCAGCTGTATATACCCAGCGTGATGTTCTGTGGTATGGAATGTCCCTTTGGCTAGTTTGGGTCAGCTGTCCTGGCTGTGTCCCCTCCCAGCTTCCCGTGCCCCTCCAGCCCTCTCGCTGGCAGGGCCTGAGAAACTGAGAAGTCCTTGACTTGGTGTAAACATCACCCAGCAGCAACTGAGGCCATCAGTGTGTTATCAACACCTTATAGTAAATCCAAACACAGCCTGCACCAGCTACTAAGAAGAAAATTAACTCTGTCCTAGCTGAAACCAGGACAATGTTTTACGTGCACCAGTATTGCAAATTTTAAGGTATTTGTTGAAGAACATTATCAATAGCCAACAGAACAAAACAGTAACCCATACTCTGAGCATTATATTGAACAATGACCACTGCGTGTGCCAGATGCAGAATGTTAGTTCCACTGAGCTGTTTTCAATAGAAATGATAGTTGATTACTGTCTACATGAGACGTATTCCATAAGGGAAGCAAATGCCTGGAAACCGGTAGAAGCCAAGGCTTGAAGATTTCGATTTCTGGTTTTAACAGGGAAGATTTTGATCTTTCATTTACACCATGGCCATCCCAAGTTACTCTTTGAAGTCAGAAGAGAGTTCAGAAACGCTGAATTGCATTCTGATAGCCCTGCAACCTCAACTCATCCTTGTTGTTCTGATCAAGCCAATGCTTCAGGTTTGTGTTATTTTATAGGATAGTGGTCATTTTCAATATACCTTACACAGTCATTAAACCCAAAAAGTCATTTTTAAAATAAATGGGTAAAGAAAGTCTCTGTCATCCAAAATTATGTTTTTCTCTCTCTGTGAAGGGAACGTTTTGTGATATCTTTGTCTTTTTGGGGAAAAAAAAAAAAGTGCAAATTTTTCTTTTTCCATGAACTGACCTTTCTGTAATGGATTGGTGTGTCTGAAATAAAATAGCTAATGAGTTGTTGTCCAGTCCTGATGTGTAATATCACAAAATCGCAATATAGCCACTTATAGCAAAGTTTTCTATTTCCTTGATATACCTTTTGTTCGTATTACTTTTAATTATGTTTTATATTTATCTGACCTATTTGAACAGGATCCAGAACTGGTACGGAACATCTGTCGCTGGGTTAGACAAGCTGTTCAGATTCCTTTCTTTGCCAAGCTGACCCCAAATGTCACTGATATTGTGAATATTGCAATGGCTGCGCAGGAAGGTAACCGACTCCAGTGCACAAGCTGTGCAGATTTACTAATTTACAGAGTGGGGTAACGTAGGGGAGTTGCTGGAATAATAAAAAATATCAACAGAAACTAATATGAAAATAGTTCATTTGATGTATTTAGAATAAACACGGTGATCAATTTTTGTCCGTTCTTCTAGACTATAGTGATATATGAAGAGAAGTATATGAGACTGTTAACAGTAAATCATGTTTGTGTGTTTCTATGCACACTCCTATTTTTATCATATTTATGCGTTTGTTATGCACTGTAAATTCCCCTATTCCTATGTTTAGTAGTTAAAATTATGTGTGTGTCCTGAGAAAACGGAAATACACCATTTGAGGGTGTGTGTGTGTATTTATTTATTTCTGTAGAACTTAAAATACAACATGGCAGGAAATTAAGTTTGCAAGTAGGTGTATGCATCCATCACTTAGAATCGTCGTCATAATTTCTCTGTTGCTTCATTTCATCTTGCTCCTCACAAGCTTGGAGAAGCTGACCCAATGCTGGGGTACCTCCAGGTGTTGAACGACCACTGTAGCAGGTTTTGTCCCACACAGCTGAAGGGCAGAGATCTGCCTGTCAGCCCCAATGTTTCCCATGTGCTGTCTTATAGCCCTTGCAGCTCTTTCAAGTGATGCAGCCTGCCTTGAAGCTAGTGTTAAATTTGTCAGCCCAGGATTGGTCTTAAGGACCCTTCTGTGCATATCTTTACAGTTTGTTGCTTCCTGTTTTCAGCTGTTTATTTGCATTTCTAGTTATTTCACAGTTTCACAGTTATTTTTTTATTGTTGTATTTTTCCTCTCCTGTTCTTATACACATGATTTAACAAAAAGTGACTGACCTTTTATTTCACAGGTGGTGCAGATGGTGTTACAGCCACCAACACTGTGTCAGGACTGATGGGACTGAAAGCAGACAGCACACCTTGGCCGGCAGTTGGTAGAGGACTGAGGACCACATATGGTGGCATGTCAGGTAGGTGTTGCCCTTTTTGATGCATGGTGCTTCCTTGGAGGCTTTCAAAACATCAGGAGGTCCTTGTAGTGGGCTAGAATATCATGTCTGCAGTCGCACTGAGTCCTTAAAGCTCACTGCTGGTCAATGTTTCTAATAGTCATGACAGATGGAACAGATTAAGTGTGAAGGCTCTTGGGTTGCCCTTTCCTTAATAGTAAAGCGCCGCATCAGAATACTGTGATGGGGTCACTGGAGAGGGAAGGAAATCTCATCTCTCGTGACCCTCGCTTTTCCTCAAATTTTTCATTCTGTCACAATTGTCAGGCCCCGCGTTAGACAGAGGCTAATGAAAGGGCATCGCAGGGGGAAATATCAACAATCCAAATGCAGTGTATGTTTCATAGCCTGAACTCCAGCCTTCCTTCCTCCTTCCCCCTTAGCACACCTCTTCCAAGGAGGTTATTTCCTCCTCTTCCCACTGTAGTCAAAATGATAGACTGTATTAGGCAAATATATGCGTATTTTTGTAGCCTATTCCTTGAGATATATAAGAATATCTTGTGTAGGCCATATTTCCAAGTCCTGCTTCACAGGTTAATTTTAAAACCAGCAGCAAAACTTTTATACTCCAGTTCAGTGCCTGTGCACACTAATATATTAATCTATTGACCCTGTGCACTCTGTTGCTGTGACAACATGAACTTGACCCTGCAAAGACAATACTGAGAGCTTCTTGACTTTACTGGTATGGAGGTTAGTCTCCTTGGTGATAGAAGTAGCAGTAAATATACATAACAGAAGTAATAGCATCCTCCTGATTGAGTCAAACAGTATTTTATCAGACCCGCCTCCTACCTCACCCCAAAAACGTAATGAGAGGAGACCAGACAGGCAAAAAATGCTTTATTTTATGCGACTGGTGTTACCCTTAGAGAACCATAAGAAATGTAGCACAAGATAACTTCTAAACAAACTTTAGTTGAGACGAATGTATTTGGTGGAAAATTGACTTACTGCCTTAGATAACTACATGGAATTTGGAATTTTTTAGAGAACACTGAAAAGTAAGGAAATGATAACAATCAGAAAAAATCCTTATGCCTGTTGCATAATGATTATTTCACAGTGACAGTCCAATAAGATGTTATATTTCTATATTATGCAAAATGGGAAGAAGAGGGGAACAAGAAGAGAACAGCTACAGCTCATTTCAATTTCTCTAGCCTGCCATGTTGACAGGAAAAGAATAAAGGAGGTCACACTGGGTGCTGTGCATTAAAAATTAATAAAAGAACTATTGCAGTAGTATTTTATATAAGTAACACCATTCACATTTTCTCATTTAAGTTGCAATTTCTGAATATTCCTTCCTACCATAAGTCTGTCTAATAAAATCTATAAAATGACTGCATTATGAAAAGTGTGTCTCTTAAGTCACAAATTTGAAACATGTATGTAGCGTAAATTGCAGTGGCACCTGTATGCTCAGCTATGAGGGCAAACGTACCGGCATTTCTCTGGTTTATAATTCTGTTATAAGTGGGAGCTGAGGAAAAGTTCTTTATTTTATTTTTTTTTATTTTATATATATATATATATATGTCTGCATATGTGTAAGTATAAAAATGTAATTTTTTCCCTGAAGTTTTACATGTATCTACATGAGGTAGAAAATTTCATTTTAGGATGCACCATTGTCTATGACGTAAATCTAGTTATTTAAAAAATATGAAAACCACTGGAAGTGTGTTCAATTTATTATGTCTTGAAACAGCATAGTGTTACAGACAAATATATATAAAGGTTTCTTGGTGATAATTGGCAGCACTAGGTCCCAATCCCACAACTCACTGCACAAAAGAAAGCCACAGAGCCAATAAAAATAGGCTCTGCAACATATTGCAATACTTTCTGCTCAGCGATCAGGGTATAGTGATATACAAATTTACAAAAGCTGGAAAGCAATTTTAAATCAAGAGAGCTAGCATGCTTACAAGAAGAAAAAAAAAATGGGAGAGCGTGTTGTCTTGTCAGAGCAAGGGGCAGGGTGGCCATACTTCTGAGGTCGGTTCCCGGCTGTGCCAGGGCTGAGACACGTGGCTTGCAGCCAGACACTTGACCTTTCCATGCTTTTATTTCTTCTGTCTGTGAAATGGCAGTAACACCACTTACATGCCGGCAGGCTTCTTGGGCAGTGCTCTGTAGTCCTGGCAAGAAAGTTGCTTCATAGTGTAAAGTATTAGTTTTCTGTTTTGATGTGCTTAAACTTCTTGTTCTATTTTATTATCTGGTAGAGTCAATTTTTGTTGTTTTTTCAAATCATTCCTCTAAAGAGAGAATTCATTTTTCAAGTGAGAGCACTATTACAGAAGCAGTAAGTCTGGTCCGTTTTCCCTGTATTTTACCAAAGCACAGCTGGTTTATGATGTTCACAAGTGCACAAGCCTAGAGCAGATAACAGTGCATTGCCAAGCTGTATCTTGCTTTCTGGATTATTTCCAGTGGCACAGATTTTAGTTCTTCTCTAGACTAGAAGTGACGCTCGTTGGGCACGGGGGTCCAGCAGGTGCAGCAGGGGTCCCGGTCCCGCGGGGTGCGGTGCTCACGGTGCTGCATGACCCTGGGTGTGGGGGAGCTGGCCCCAGGCCCTGGGGGGGGTCTCAGCACAGGGTCCCCACCACCAGGTCTGCTGGGGAGGTCTGAAGCGTAGCTGGGCTCAAAGCTGGTCACCCTCAGCGTCACCCAGCTGGTGAGGAATTACTTGCAATGGAGTATTTCTGGAGTGCTGGATTAAGCTAGATTTTAGATCAGTCTGGGCTGGCTTATGTTTTTTCCTGTTCTTTTTACACATAAATCACAGGAAACTCTCCCTGCTTCCAGCAGCATTGCCTGCTAGCATGTCGCTCTGTCTGAAAGGGTGCTTTTCCTTCAGAGAGTGAAAAGTCGAAGCTGCTGTGCCCACCGGCAGCAGCAGGCACACATTTCTTCTGCCTTGATGTCACGTAGAGAAATGGGCCCTGTCCTCTGCACCCTGCACCTCATCCGCTCCCCTGAGAGCTGAGGGACAGCCAGGCCTGAGAGGAGCAGGGCAGCGGGATGCTGGAGGTCAGCCGCTGCAGGAGGCGAAGGTCAGCCCTTACACCCCGAAGCAAGGCCGCAGGCCAGCCCTGTCTCTGCTTTGCTGGAAGCTGAGGCCTGGCTGGGGCGCAGTGGCAGGGCCTGAGGGGAGGAGGGCTGCATGGCGGCCCGGGCAGCTGGGGGCTGCGGGTGCAAGGGGCCGGCAGCTCTGTGGCCTGCATCGCATGGCAAGGAAGTCGCTCTTAAAGGACAGCTGATTTTCAGTGTTTTATACATTCGCTGTGTCCACACGTTTCTTAATACAATGCAGGTTGCCTCCTCCAGGTGAGTGTAAACTCACTCCTCGGAGTTTGATGGAGGTTTCCGTCAGAGCACAAATAATGAAAGTATGTTAATGCCCTGGCCTGGCAGCAGCCTGACATTTTGACTTACAGTCTTCCCTGACCTCCACTGATCAAAAATGTGCTCCTACATGGCCACGTACTAAAGAAACATTTTCCATACACAGCTTCCCCTTGACCTCCTCTCCCCTCCTCATCTGCCTCGTGTGGAAGCAGGTGTATACAGGAGGATTGTCCTCATTTTTCCAGAAAATAGAGACATTGAAAAGGGAATTAATTTTCAATTCCTTTTAAATTAGTAAATGACAGGTAGTTTCCTATTCTTTGTCTAACGTACATAAAAATAATAATAATAAAAACTTAACATAATTGCCAGATCCTGAGATGTTTTGAGAACAGACTTAATGTCTCTGTTTTTTTAAAACTTTTTTTTTTTTTTAATCTTTCAAAGAAGGAGAGACTTAATGAGATTACTTTAAAACCCCCATTTAGCTTTGAGTTGGCACAGTCAGTGTTTTCTTCCCAGCCGGTGCTCGGGCAGTGACCTTCCTGTTTTGATCTAATTTGCTCAGCTGAAAATTGCTAAGCTGTAAGAGGCATTGCTGTTCCCTCCTTCCTAACCTCCTGTTTGTTGGGTCGTTCTGACAGGGAAAGGATCCCAGTATCCCAGGTGGATGTTTGACTACTAGACTGTAGGATTAGATTCTCTCTTCTCTACTTCCCTGCAAATATTGAATTATTAATACAAAGTGAAACAGCTCTCACAGGACTTACTCTCATACTAGCACAGCCTGCTGACCGGCACACGAGCCTTACTGAGGAGAGCCATGTTTAAATCCCAGTTGTGAGCCTAGGTCCCAGCTGGGTCCCCTGGATTCCAAATTTAGCCTCCGACTATGGCATGTGGTAAAATCTCTCTGTTTTTAATTCACCTTCTACCTCTATCCTGGTGCCAAAAATTATTTGCAGGAAAAATCTAATTTTGACAAGTTGTTGTTTTCTAAAGAAAATTCATTCCTAATTGGCACCATGGAACCTCAACTGAGCCTCAAGGCTGTGGTAGCCCTGCAGATTTCTGTGGCCTCGTTACATGAGAGGGCATTGTGCTTAGAGGGTCCCAGTCTTCATTTTTTATAAGTTTCAGGAGCTACCCATAACTCAAAACGTAGAAATGTCCTAATGAAGCCTCCAAAATATGGTTGAGTAAGCCCTTATGACAAAACAAAAATAACTAAAATTAAGATGTAGCTTCCCAAACTGTGTAACTGTCACAGGTGTTTGCAGGATTAGAGACATAGTTTGATTTCCATTAAGAAGCTTTTAGAATTGATCCAGCAGTATTTCAGGTTTGAGAATATAGAATACATGAGAATTTACCCTGCCTTCTTCCTATACATGTGCAGTGCTGAGTATTTTTTTCTTAAAAACCAGCTAATGCTGTTTTTGCATCCTCACAAAGCATAATGACCTCTGGCTCTGAAGAAGATGTTTTAGTCTGTAGAAGTACAAATTATTTTAAAAATATGGATTTTATAGATAATAGAATAAGATGCCAGGTTTCCCAGAGAAGTATTAATACACTGTCTGCAGCTACTGCTTCCCCAAGATTTGTGTCCTTTAAATGTATTTTAAATTTTTTTAAAAAGGAAGTTTTTTTCATAAGCTTCCATATTCCAGATGTGTTTTATAAAACACATCACATTGCAGCACAATAGGATATCTATTCCAGGCAAAGTAGACCAGAGCTTCTGTTTGAATTTCCATGGGTTTTTGTTCTTTGTCATCTGTTTCTTTGTTTTTGTCTGGAAGCCAGATCCTTAGGGGATAAATTTATAGAACCATACATTGGACTTGGCAAAAAACTTAGGTTAAAAGCAAGTCTCTCTATAGTGCACTCACTATGTATTCTTTTAATGCTTTCTTGCAAAAATACTGCAGTATTTTACAGCAGTAGTTCAAACACCTCATGTCTATGTGCTGTTATTGCTTTGTCCAGTTATTACGTTCGGCAGTAATTTGGCATTATTTGCATGAATATATTGTACAGCATGTTCAAGTACATATGCTTGTATGTTTTCCAGAGCAAGAGAGTTCAGAAAGTTTTATGTTATAATTTCATAACTGACCACAAGCGATGTCAGAAGGAAAATACCTAGATAGCAGGTTCAATCATTAAATATGGGAATGGATAATTGTTGGAATCCAGCAGAGGCAGTTAATTTTAGTTACTTTTGAAGTAAGTTAGTGGAGATGTCTGTTTTTACAAAAAAACACTGTCCAAAAGCAATTGTGACCTTTAAAAGAATGCTTTGCAGGTGTTATTCAATTAAAATGTGTACATTATGTGAATAATTGACATTATTAATAGGGATATATATTTTCATCTGAAATGTATGAATTATATTGAAAGAGGAAAAGTTGAACGTATAATAATAAGGACTGCCTTTTAATTTTAATTTTGTGACACATCATTAAAAGAAAAGTGGGGAGAAAAAAAGGAAAACCAAGATCATTCAGTTTCCTAATCACAGTTCTCTCAGTGACTGCACAGTGTGGATTTTGGTCAATAGAATTGAAGGAAAGCTGCCTATCACTGGAAACAAAACAAAATGTATAGATGCATAAGCACTTCTGTTTAGTATAAATATTTACCAAGAGTTAAAGACTATTTACATTAACGTATATTTATAAAACAGTGTGGGTAGGAGTAAAAACCAAATATATGCCATAGCACAATTTTAATTTTGTTTTATTATTTCTGTTAAATGTAGCTCAGCCATTAAAAGCCCTTATTTGCATATATTATGTCAGGAATCACAAAGAGTCCTCTGTTTTCCATCGTGTCCTTGCAGCAGTCTGATTTCTCTTAGTGTTCTGCCATCGCTGGTCTGTGCAGGAGAGATCAGAGCCCTAATAATAGATTTTTGACAGGGAGCTCGCCTGCTACCTGCCCTACACAAATCCTCACTGTTCATGTTTGCTTCATGGCAACAAAGCAGACAGAAGGAAAATGCCAAGTGCTGAGTTTGAGGTACAGCCCTGCCATAGCTTGACATTTCAGCAGAATAGCAGTTTATGAGATGCATAATTTTTCATCTGGGACTCAGCTGCCATTTTCATAGAAGCTTGCAGCTCATCGACTGACTGGAAGTAGGGCAAAGGTTTACAGCATAGATCAAGGTCTACATCCTTCCCATAGCTATTTAAAAATAAGTATTATTCTCCAGATAAGGTCAGAGAACTAAGCATATTTTTGTCCAGTTTTAATATTTTTTTAGCCAATTTCTTTCCCACAAAGAAAACACTTTACACTTTTAGCACAGGTGCCATTTGTAGGTGATTAAAAATGATCATAATTGATTTCATTCACCTAAAGATTAAATGAGTCATGGAAAAAGAATGAAGCATGAGTCTTTACACATAGCATTTGAACAAAGCTGTGTTTTCTCTTACTTTGTAAAAAAGCTCATTCCAGGCTTGAAACGAATGAAAAGTCTTTGCTCTCGAAGCGTAATTGGTTTGTGTTTTATTATTGTTATGGATTGAATTTAAATTTGCACATTCATGCATATGTACTTGGGAAACAAATGCAGTGTAGGTACACATAAGTGAGTGTTTAATTTAGAATTACACATCTCTGTGAGCTTCAGTAACAGTTCACCATGTCACAGCCTCATATAGAACAATGGTACAGTACATTGGATTAATTAAAGAAGCCTTGCAGAGAACTGAATTCTCAGTATGTCAAGATTTCAATTTTATGTTAAATATTTTCTAAAGGCCAGACCCTTAAATCTCAGGGGCTGTACCAAGCAGTGAGCTGTGAATTTAACCATAGGCTAACTGCTAATGATAAGGAAAAGAGTCCAAGTTGAGGCAGCTGTAATACAGTCATTGGATTAGGCTATCAATCACTCGGTTCCCTGAGGAACAGGCAAAGACGACAAAACAGTGAAAAGGGAAATTAGGAAAGGAGGGCATGACTAGAATGAGATTCTTCACCAAATGTATCTGTTAGTTGGCTGAATCCCCCAAGCATCAGACAGAAATGTCCAGCATTGCTCTCAGACTAAAAGCCAAGTATTTGTTCCAAACTCCTAGAAAACCATCAAATTATCGTTAACTGTTGCTGGTCTGTACAGGGGTTTAGAAGTGCAGTCAACTATATTCTCCTGGTTTAATAGCCTGTAAATAGATTAAAGTACTGTTGTTGAACACTCTGGATTTACTGTTCACATCAAAGCTCATGTGGAATATGTCCAGTTGAAAGAATTCATTTCCCAGATGAGAAGGGTTTTTTAATAAACAGATAACTGTTAAGCTATGGAGTCTTACTGATGGCTACCAAAGGTGAATGTCAGAGAGTGATTCAGATAAAACCATAAATTCTACTCAGACATAATATGGTAAAAATAATAGAGAATGACTGTGGCCTAGCTTGCCCGAGCATGGGTGAAAGAATATGTGGTTTTAATCTTGGTATTGATGAATGATAGGTAGATGAAATGGGAAATCCATTTATATAATGGTATGGATTAATGTGATTAAGTAAGGAGTGCTCTTGCAGTTAGCAACTTCTGATTAACAAAGACTAAAAATGAATAGAGAAAGTAAAAGAGATGTCAAAGCATTTTAAAGCAGGCTGGTGGAGCAGTGGCTTGTATTTGAACTTGGTAACAGTAATGGGTAGAGGTGAATGTACCACATGCAAACTGACCTCATGAAGAGATGTCAGTCAGGAACAGAAAATTTCTCCTTCTAGTAATATCAGCAAGAATGAATGCATTGGTGTTGCCTTTGCCAGCACAAGTTGATTGTCTTCATTTCTGTCAGATCTAGGGGAGAAGGTGTCTCTTTCTCTTATGATTGCCTCTTCCAATTTTAAGCAAATGCTCAAAAAAAAAAATTATATCAGAATATTTTTGTGTCATGTCTTTTGGAGATTAACTTGTTGAAAACTGTATTTCTAGCATAAAAAAACTTACTACAATTCATTTTGGAGGTCATTTAAATATAACCGCTTAAAGTAGCCTATGAATTACTTATTTGAAGAATACTTGGCATTTAAGTACTTTTCAGTTGGTTCTAACACAGGAATTAAAATACTATCAAGAATTTCAAATAGATGCTAATTAAAATAATAAAAATTAAGAAAAGCCCTGGTGAAGTCTACTGCTGGGTTTGTTTTCCGTTAAGTCTCAACAGCTCTAAGTCTGATCTTGCTCACCTTTCTCCCCAGATAATAAAAAGGAAGTCAAAATGTCTTCTGACTTCCAAGTGCAACTTGAACAAGGACTAGAGACTGTGATGGCATGCAGTATAACTCCTCAGCCTTTCATACAACTGAAAGGCTACTACTGACTGCAAAAGTTTGTATAAACTGTGAGAACTGTGTGCCTTATGATATCCAAGTGGCTGGTCAGTGACTGGTTAGAAGTGTCACTCTGGCTTGCCAACCAGTCTCCAACAATTGTGCAAGTTAGAGGGACCTAGCTTTCTGCTCTCAGTGTTGCAGGCAATGCAGAAGTACATTTTGTACAGAAGCAGTAATTCTAAGTGGTTAAGCATCATGGGTCATGGGCTGGAGCACAAAGAAGATAATTTCAGGTGGTAGTGTTCACGTTGGCCTGGAGGTCTGCAAAGCTTTGTTGCAGTGTACATGTGTGATGGATTCAACTTGAATACAGATTATGAGAGTTTAGGGAGCTTCAATACATGAGGCAGAGGAAAGACCTAATAAAGGAATAGGGTCCAGATCCATGTGAATGCTTGTTGATGTTACAAGCTCCCTGCTGTTGATGGTGCATGGCCCATAATTATCTTTTCTGCTGGATTGTTATTCCATACCCGAAGCAACAGCAGGGTTTGTAATACAGGTGGTACTTGAGAGTGATCAATGAGGCAGCCATCTTCTGTGGAAACTATAAACTGGACCTGTCACTTACAGAGCAGACGTTCTAATTGTAGTTCCCAAAAAACCCACAAGAATCTGCCAGAGTTTGCAAACAATTCTGATTAATAATTGTATCAGTAGAGGTTAAAACCCCTCAGTACTGACCTGATGTGTCTTAAGCATGTTCTTTTTTTCCCGTATCTTACTTTGCGTATTGATTTGCTGTAGTCACCAAATGGCATATACTGTTTGTAGAGTCCATCTGTATTCAGTGGAAGACATATTCTCGTCTTACTTGAAGAGTAAACACATTTTTACATTTATGGGGGGGGGGGGAAATGCAATACATTTAACATCAAAATATGAGTTAACATAAATAGAAAAAAGAGTTATTTTTAAAATTTGTTACCATGGAGCCTCCTCCTGTTCTTCCTCCTCTCTGTGGGACAGCTGTGCTTGCACCATAGGCCAACTGACTATTGGGTTCTACCATCAGTCTGGGGATACTACCACTGCTGAAAATAAACCCCAGCTTCTCTATTGTGTGCTAGCTCCTCCACCTGGTTCCGTAGCTTCAGTAGTTTCAATGGCTTAGGCATCCCTGTGAGGATGTTGGCACTCCCACTGTTCTCCCTAGCTGCAAAACACTGGGTTGATGTGTTTTAGAAATGGGTCATAAAGTGGCTTGAAGAGAAGGTTTTGCAGTTACATGAAACTGTGTTTGCTGACCATAATCCAGTTGCAGGATATTTTGACAATCAGATATGAGTGGTTAAAAAAAAAAATAAATATCCTTGGAACATCATTAAATCCAGGACATCGCTTTACATCCAGCAGCACCAAAAGGACATGCTTAGGCAGTTATTGCTGCTGTCCTGCTTCCATGTAGGAGTAGCTTTTGAAAGTTCTATCACTGGTTAACTATGATTTATGATGAACTCACCATAGTAAATAGATCTTTATTTACCTAAATCCTGCTAACATTCTGTATTTTTTAGTATCCTACTTGAATGATGAATAAATCCTATTGCCATCTTCACACATAAAATACAGAACACAAAATAGAGCAGATTTGTTTAACTGGGTAGATCCTGGGTTTGTATTTCACTCATCCCTGATGAGTTATTGCCAGAAGCATTTATGAAAGTATTTCACAACCATAAGAACATTTTTTTTACCTTTCAAAAGAATGCATCTAATATATAGTAGTCAGCTAAGGGATCTGCATTTTAATGTGCCTTTTCATGCAAGCACACCATTGTATAGAATGAGCTGTACAGATAACCTCCTCACACACAGGAGATACAAACGTATCCTACAAAATCTTTTAGGAAACCTGCTGTAGTAATTTGATTTTCCAATTCGTGATCAATTTGTAGTTTCTCCCTTGCCAGGTAATTGCAAATGTCTTCCCTATTAACATTCACTGTATAATCGTCTTTACTAAGTCCTGTCTAAATCTAAAAGGAGCTCATGGGCAGGGACTGAGCCACCATTATTTGGGTTAAGTGAAAGCTGAGTGAGAACTGTTGAGCGCGGTGTCCCACTGTTTCAGAATGAGAAATCCATTGCACAGCTGTGGCAGATACATAGAGAGAGTGTTTTTAATGACATGAGATCTGTCCATAGAATGTATGCTGCCACACCTGACTCAGCGCCGAGGTAATGCTGATGCTGTGAAGAACGTTGTTACAGGTAGCTCGAAATGAGGAGAAAGCGGTGAGGTTTTTTGCAAGCAGGCATGCCGATGAAGACATGCTTAACTGTGTTATGGTTGTGTTTGGCCATTTACATATGTTTCATGGCCCTATTGGGTGACCTGTTGGTTTTCGAAAGAATGTATGATTACTCCAGTCCACATTTTGGTTGGGCTGAGCTTATCTTACTCCCTGTCAGTTATTGCTGTGCTTATACTGTTAATGCCGTGTCAGCTGCCTGCCTATTGAATACACTGGCTTTGGCAGTATTTTCACCGATTTTTGGAGATATGCCTACTCAAGAGCTGCTTAGATTTTAATAGGGAGTACTCAGAGAAATCTCATTCTAGGCCCTGATAAATTCAGTGCATCAGGAGCATTTGTGAAGAAAGTATTGCCAGACAAGGCTTTTAAGAATCGGTTGCTTTTTCTTACAAATTGAGCAGCTTCTTCAGAAGTTATTGAAGGTGGGATTTGAAGAATTCAGACATTTAGGGAGGATCTGGTGGCAATTTACTTTCCCTAAGAAATATTTTGGGAAAGCCTGCTATATGGTACAATCTGGTTTATTTAAATAATGGAAAGGTTGCTTGCATCTTTGTTGTTCGTAAAAACATGTTAAAATATCAGTTCTTGACAGGTATCCAGAGAGGAGGTAAACACTACCAGAGGCAGGGAAGTCACCCCAAGTCTTGCTCCAGCTTGTTGAGGGGAATTTTAGGAAGAAATTCCCTCCTTCATGGGGCTGGCACACAAATTTGTTTCCGTTGTCTATTTTTCTTTTCTTTTAGGCTCTCTATTTCTGAGAACACCCCCAGCTTACTATTAAAGTCAGATAGTGTGGGGTCATAAAAGGGTTTCAAAAATAAAGGAAAATTGTCACTCTTACAATCTCTTTTCCAAATTTGTGCTTCTTCCAGGGCTGTCTCTAATGTCCTTTGCTATTTCTCTCTGTTCTTTATAAGTAAGACTCACTGAGCGGAAGGTTTGCTGGGCAGAGAAGGCAGGTAGTAGTGGTGCTCTCTTCTGCTTACGGTACCTGTGTTGCTTTCCTGAGCTGCTGTTACTACCAGGACACCTCTGTGTCTGAGAGCCCTTCTGGACTGTCCCCAAATAGGCCAAGGACTTGTTAAGATACAGTTGGTGATATGCATTCACTGTCGGGGATCTCACCGGCAGCTGTGAGCAGATGTGCTAAGCATGTACAGCTAAGAGTTATCCTGCTGAACTTCAGGCGCTTACACTAGGAGACTGTTAAGCTTCTGTCTCATCACTGTAAGGAGATGGATGTTCTCAGAGGTGGGGTTCCTTTCTTGCTCCATTGACTGCATCAGAAATTTGAGGTCAGTATATTCCTAATCTAGGTACCTGTGTCAAAGGTCTGAGATAGTGTGTGCCTACATTTTGTGATGAAGTTCCAGTGGTTAGGGAAGTAAATGGTTCAATTTTTTCTGGTGCAGGTTAGACTTTTTTTAAAAAAAAAACAACAAACACAGATGTATCTTATTTTAGCCCAGTCCATTTTCTAATCTGATATCATAGGAGAAAGCGATATTTGTATGCTTGACATTAAAATATCTTCCAATCAGTTAATGTAAGGCATCTGGTGTTTTTCTGTATTTTAATAAGCCCTAATAACAGCATTGCAATCCCTTAATGCTCTTTCTCATATTCTTGTTACAGTAGGTATATGGCACACATCTTCTGGTTTAAAAAGCTCAAAACAAATTTCAGCAATTTAATCTCAGTGTTAGAAAAAGGATCACAGCAGCTGCTATAGTATTTTGTATTTAAGCTAGTTTTTGTAAAGACTCGTGACATGCTCCCTGGGAGCTAAATATTGACAAGCATGCTCTGGCAAGCAAGATCAAGCTTGGTGAGTTAACACAGCTCGAGTCTCTGTATTGACACTGTAACCCAACTCTGAAAACTATTATCCTACACCATTTATTTTGTCTTTATAGGTGATACTGTCTACTTGAATTAGGAATTTCTACTGTATTTTTAATATTCTAGCTCTGGATTCATATTTGATTTAGGACCGCAATACATGCAAGGTTGTTGTGCATCTGTTTGATGACATCTTCAGTAATGTATGGTGTATAGAATCACAAATGACAGCATAAAACCTTCATGACTTCAAACCTTTAAGACAGAGGTAAAAACCGAGTGTAAAGTAACTTTAAAATCACATCTTTTATACTGTAGAACACACCATGTCCTAAAACTGTGAGTCTGTGAAGGCTGTTGATCAAAAGTGAAGCTTCGATATGTATTCATGATGTAGGAGATTAATTTTGTGTTCTGTAGGTAAAAAGAAAAAATAACTTTTTTTCTCATCGTAAGTGCACCATGTTTATTTTACTTTTTGAATTTCTGAATAAAGAACTTAAGTCTATTTGGGCTTCTAGTAAATTTGGCATATACACTAAGTTGATTACCAGATGCATTGTGCAACATATGGCATTGTACAGTCTTTGTGTGCTTCATAGTATTTTCTTAAATTACCAGCATTTGTTTTGATTCCAAAAATGCACTTGTCTCTGCTCTCTAGTGCTTTGGACTTAAATGCTGGCTTTTCAGTGCTGAACAGATGTGTTAGAGTTTCACATGGAACATTCATGCCTTTGTGAGTCTTCCTTTTTGAGCTTTCCATACACAGTATTATGTCAGCGATAGCTCATGCAAATGGGATCTCTTTATTTTCATATGTACATTGATTGCTTAAAATAACTTTCAGAATTCCTAGTAATTCTGTGTGACCAAGAACAGGGAATCAACCCAGTTTTGCCCAAAGATACTACCCCCAGAGTGAATCAGTTCTTTCAGATTTGTGTTATTTTAGATTAAAGAAAAACAGGAAGGAAGAACATAATTCCTTTATGGGTGACAGCAACAGTCAACAACAGTCCTGTATGCTTCTGTGAGCAGTGATATTCCCATGCTTGAGGCTGTGGTTTGAATGGGCATAAAAAATTGATCCATGAAAATACACAGAATAAGGTGCCCAGGACATTAGTATGTAATTTACTTCTAAGAGGAGACTGCTTGAGTTGATTTAAAAAGCATACTTCTGAAAAGGTACCCTTTAAATTACCAACAGTTTTCGAGAAAAAGGCAATATGACATCCTGGGACAAGGGATGAGAGATGTGTGACCAGGAGGGCTGACTGTTGTTTTTTCTGCTCAGGTGGGACTGCTTCTTCACACACAGACTTCCAGGCCTCCTGTTGCACCCTTTCTCTTCTTCTAGATAAAGATATTAAACCTTTGTATAGCATTTGGTTATCTTCTCCTAGAGCCATTGCATAAGTGCCAGGTGTTGCTGGTGTGTGTTTAGCAGCAGCAGCAGCAGTGTGTGTATTCTGATCAGTATTTTAAAATCAACATACTCTTTTTGGGCCCCTGGCTTTCTGTTAATTGACCTTTACTTCGATCACTGAAGACCAGTGAATGCAGTTTAGGAGTTGTGTTGCTGGCATGTTTCTTCAGTGGAAGCCGAGGGGATGAGTAAGTATGTAAGTTAAATCCCTTACCCTCTGAGCTGCCCTCATTGGATAACAATTAAAATGACCTGACAGAGCATTGTACTAAATTCCGTCACATCCACTCATGTTGCTTTGAATACATCGGACAAATGAGTATTTAGGCCTATTAATGCTGTTATTTTTTATTAATGCAGAAAACAATGTTATGTTACATGTGTATAATTTTGTCTTGAAATCAGCATTGAGTTGTATTGCTCGTCACAAGCAGAACTGATATAGCCATGTTTTAATTGCCAACCCTTGATAATATATCCAAGGCTAGTAAAGGCCTCTGTGAATAAGGTTTGTGCTTCCTTTATGCCACAAATAGTTTACACAGCATGGACATGCTAGTATTTTGCTTTCCATTAAGGCATTAAATCTTCAGCTTGCTGTACATTCTCAGCTGAAGAAATGGAATGGAACTTCCTGCAATTGCGAAGGTTATTAAAAAGAAAGAACAGAAGAAAAAGCCTTTGTTTAAAACCCATCCACAGCCAGGGTCTCAGCTAAAGTCAAGGTATCAACTTTCTGTTGTGGGGGAAGCTTTTCCTTCATGGAAAACTAAGTATTGTTATGTAAATTTCATTATAAAAATACCAAAGTGTAAGAAACTAAACATTTAGAAACTTATGGTACCTAGTTATAAAACCATAATTACAAGAAAGTGTTCTTGTGTAATGAGCACTGCATGTCTGTCATACAGTGTTTTAGTGTCTACGGCAGTTAATAGCCGAATATTTTCATTATTACCATTCTGTGAGCAACTGCCATTCTTGAAACTGATTGATGTTTAGGAATAAAGCACTTTTATTACATGTTGCCAACTTCTGAGGACCAATCTTATAACCTATAGTGCCTTCAAAGGAGTGATGATACCTCCTCTTTCTGGAACTAATCACATCTGAAGAAAGTGAAAGGGTGAAAACATATTTTTTTTTCTTGAGAACCTCCATTGCATTGTACACTGTTCTGCTACAAAATGATTATAGTGTTTTATCTGCCAAAGGTGACACGGGGGAAAGATAACTTTACAGGAAGAGAGATGTTTGAATTTGGGCAACTGGCACTGTGCAGTGGCTTGGCTTGAGGCAGTGAATTTATTTGTGGGTTGATGAAACTGTGGTCTCAATTTTTCATTGTCTGGGTGCAAAACAGTCTTCTGACAGGGTATGCTGTTTGCAAAGTCTTTGCAAAAGTTTCATTAGTTTAATTTGTGGATTTGTGCTCTGTCCAAACCAGCACACAGATCTGCAATTTCAGGGAAGAAAAGTACAAGAAAAAGAAAAGAGAACCCCCTACCAAGTGTTTATCTTCTTAAGGCCACACTGTCTTGCTAGGACCTAGGCGATCTCTAATCATGCTTTGAGAGTTTTTCAAAGGAGGAAAGCTGTAAGAAAACATCGCAGGCAAGTTCGTGGTAAATATTGCTTAGAGGGAACTCAAAGTTTGTGGAGGTTTTGTGCATATTTTATACATTATTTAAATTTCTTCATCCTCATCCTGCCTCTGTCCCTTATAGACCAGTCTAGAAAGGATAGTGCCCTCCAGCTCCACTGGGAACTACCAGAGAATGGGACCTTCATGTGCTTTCCTCGCAAAATAAGGCAGGGAAAGAAACTGATGCTACTTTAACACTGACATATAATGTAATGTCCAACCTTAGCTTGTAGGAGCAAGTTCAGATGCTGACACTAATCTAAATGCACCAACATGAAGCTCTCAATGACTGTATTTGTACTTCAGAGATCACCTGAAGTTGGAAAACTTTTGCTCCTAAGATCCTTCAGGTTCTGTATTAAAATAAATACGGCAAGTCTTGGAAGCTGAGGAATCCTCCAAGAAAACTATTTTCAGGAGGATAGAGCAAGAACACAGCTGTTCTCTCCTAACTCATAATTTGATCACAGATTATAACTGGTCCTGCAAAAATCACATCCCTTCCAGCCTTCAGTATGAACAGCTCTAGTTTATGCTCTTGTTCACATGAGTCTCTGTCTTCCCAGATCCCTTTGTGTCAAACTGCAAAATTGCAAAGTGAAATTGTCAAAAGCTCCCATACTTTTCTTTTCCCAACCCTACCCCGGTAGCAGCAGCTTGCTTTCCAAATATCTCAACAGACTCTGGCATGGCCCTTCTTCTTTCCAAATGATTATACAGCCCACCAGCTTACAGACATATCCAGATCCCCACGAACATGCCAGGTAGGTAGTTTCCATTTATTGCTGGGAGAAAAAGAAGTGTCAAATAGCTTCCTACTCATCCTATGGCAAGTAGGGCTGTGTGCTTCAACTACCTTAGATATAGCTATCAGTTCTCCTACTCTTGGTTGTGTGAGTCTTGAGAAATGGGAAGTGTTGAAATAAATGGCTATGATACACATAGTGTTGAAATAAACATTTATTTTAACACATTGTATGTGATGAGCCATTTATTTTAACACTTTTCACTTGAAGTGTTGAAATAACAGGTTTTATCAGGGGACGTGTCATCCACTGTTTTATGTATATGCGAATATGGAAATATATCTACTGAGTGTGCGTGTATATATATACTCACACAGATTATATGGATATGTAATAATAATATGGTAGATGTGTGTGTAGACACACACCACACACTTGCACAGGCAAACACAGTGTTTTCTGCTGAAATTGAGACATTTGTTTCACAAAAATTTTGTGTTTGAACCATAATATTTTTAATATATCCATACATAAAATTGTATATTGCTGGATAGCAGCAACTGGATGAGATAGATAAAATAGAGTCAGACAAAATAAAATAAAGAAACCTCAAAAGAGGATAAGAATGATCCTGAGTTATGTAAATGGAGAAGTAAATACTTCATCTGAGCTTTAGTTTGCTGTGCTTTGATAAACCGAGCTTCCCTTTCTGTAATGAACTTCTTAGACGAATGTTTATTAAACAGTTCATAGTATGCTTCAGATTTTTTAAATAACCTGAAAAGTTGTTGTACTGCATTTGTCATTAATGTTCTTAATTTTTAAATACACTTTAGGAGCCTCAGCGTTCTGCTCAGCAGCCAGTCACCACTCTTCCAGTGTATCCTTAGATATACTAAAATTGCCTTTGTGTGATTAGAATTATGTATGCACTGAAGTACAGGCACAGACATGTAGACTCACATACACGTCCTGCTTTCTGGCATCAGGGTCACGTTGGCCATGGTAGCTGCTGTTATTAAGGAGGTTAAAACCCACTCAAAGAAAGGTAGTGGTGCCTCTGAGGCTGACAGAGACAAGGCTGCCTTTGAACAAACCTGTAAGCTTCTGGGTAAATAGCCACAAACACTTCTACTAGATTTTGAGTTAAACACATTTGTCTCTGCACTGAAATAAATGGGCAGTGAGACCTACCGTGTGTTAAAGTGAAGCATTCACATCTTTCGAGGGGGAAGGATTGCTGGGCAGAATTTGGCAAGAATTCATTTGTCCCCCTGTGATGGCTGCAGTGGTCTAGTCTGGTAACTGTGGGCAATATTTCTTAGATGGGCTGTCCCCTTGGCTTTTATGCTGGTCTAATTCACATGTCTTTTTGCTTGTGTTACATTGGGTGCATACCCCAGTTGTTACCACTACTTTTATTATTTTATTATTATTCTTTTATCATTATTTGTATTGGTTTATTAGCACTACCAATGTCTCAGTAAAAGGCAAGTTTTGTCCTGGCCCAGCGGGGGAGTGCAGTGCAAAAGGTGCAGGACCTCCTTCAGCTGCACGCTGTGCTCAGCAGTGTGGCACCAAACCAGGTGACTCAGACTCTTAAGTCATGATGGGGGAGGGTTAGCAAAGCAGTCAGGAAAAAGAAAGGGTATACCAAGCCAACTAAAGAGCACCTGCGAGACAAAGAGCACTGTGCAAAACAATTTCCAGCTTCAAGTCAAACCAAAATAGAAAGAATGAATGAAATTAAGTAATGAACATCTGATAAACTGCAACAGAAGATGTTTTGCTAACTTTCATGCAGATCACCAGAAGTAGCAATTTTTAGTGGATCTGTAGTTTTCAGGGAGAGAATGGCTTTATTAGAAAATGTTTAACCAGCTCTTGCAGCAATTGCAAAACAATTTGTATCTGTCCTCTTGATTTTTCCTACTGAAGTTCGATATGAGTGAAAATCCCCCCAGGTCTTCCTGGATAAATAATATTTACAGATAAGAAAAATTTAATATTTTCACCCTCTCGGATTCTAACCTTTTTAATTGAGAGAAGTCTCTGATGACTGCTAAACATTTATTGAATGAGAACTCTGGTGAGTTTATGAACTTGCAGTTGAAAGGGCATAAATAATCATTAGTATCAATTCATAAATGGTCAAAATAAATCCTAAAAAGGACACTGATTTTTCTCTGTGCTTGTCAAAGTTCCACTTTTTTTTTTCTATTTGGGTACAATTTTTTTTTCAAAGGAAACATAAAGCAAAATTATTAGTACTTTTTTTCCAGTCATGGGTTGGACTCAAGCCCATAGGTATCCCAAATAGATTCAAAGGAGAAGTAAGCTTTGAAATAAAAAGGAAGGGGAAATAAGTATCAGAGAAAATATTAACACAAGCCTTGGCATAGGTAGTCACAATATGCTAACAAATATTGGTAGAATGCAATCAGTTGATAGGGTTTCAAGAGCCAGTGATGGCAGAGTGAGATAGAAATTGTTTCACATCTGCAGAATCATTACTTTTATTCTAAAGTGTTCGGGTAAAGGCCTGACTTCACTGTAGTCATAGTCAGCAGAACCTTTGCCATTGATTTGGCAGTGCTGGCATGTCACCCTTCACAAATTATCCATAAAATAAAACATAAGGTAGCCATTACTTTGAAGATGTAGGCTAACTCTTGTAGGGACACCTCATAAAGTGAATATTCCTTTGAATGCTCCATTTGGTAAATGAATAATTCAAAGTTTTGGCTAGAAATAGCCAGAGCCCAAGTAAATAGCACATTATTATTAGTGAATTTGGCAAATGGCTATTAATGTGTGAGTAATAAGGGACTGAAGGACTGACCAGGCTGCAAAATAGATAGGGAGCAGTGAGGAGAGTCTTCTCTGGATCCTGAGATGCGTTGCACTTTGCGGAATTAAAGCCATGGCAAGGTCCATCTTGAACTTGCTCTTTGGGCACTTCCCGTATTTTTTAGCACGCTGAATATCGTGTCCCCCATTTGGAGACCTCCTAACAGCTTGGATAGTCTTTCTCTCTAAAACATGTCTATTCATGGGGTTTTCTTTTGCATGTAAATGCATTCTTTGGCCATTTTGAAGGATGTGCCTGCTACACTGTTTCATTAAACTGCCACGTTATCGGGTAATTGTTTAAACATAATGCCATAGCACTATCAAAAGGAAAGGTGAACTAATGGCATTTGCAAATGTCAGGGATTATCTTAACACTTTTATTATAGTTTATAAAAAGTAGGTTCAGGGCATTCCATGGCAATTATTTCCACAGAAATTGGTTATTTAAATAAATTGCTAATTATCTCGATATGACAGTATTGAAAACCCTGCTAATGAGTTATTTGATAAGTATAGCTTATGGTGGCCACCTACAGGTGGGAGAGCGAAAGAACATATAGAATAATTGCAATCAGAAGGAATGCAATGCAAATGAATTGTGTATAACCTGTCCGTTTCCCTGGACTGTTTGTCAGTGCAGATGATTATATATATAAAGTACTTTGATCACCAGTACTAGGCAGCATACACGTTATGCAGAAAATGTCTTAACAAAGAATTGTTTTCAGTGTTTTTTTCTTAATCCCCAAACTTTCTTATCTAGTTACTTCCTGCAGCATTGGATTGATCATCTACTGTGCCTGAACTTTTGCAGACCAATTCCCTTATGTAATGCTTTTTCACCCAAGTCTGCTATTTGCTGTCACTGACTTCTTTTGTCATTAGCTTTATTAATTTTAACAGTCAGGGAGATAACAATGTCAGCTGTCTTCCAAGAATGTATTTACAGAGGGAGGGAGGGTGATGTTGCTTAGATTTTGGGGTTTAGCAGCACAGTCTTCATCAGTAATTTATTAATCAAAAATAATGTATCAGCTATTTTTTCTTGGTAATATTTAGGCTCTGTGGTTTAAATCTGATATTAAATTTCTAAAGAACTGCAATGTAATATAATATAATGCAAATTAAAAATTAATTTTACTTTACAGTGCACAGAATGGGGAGAATTGTGACCCAAATTCATTTTTATTCCACCTAGTAACCATAGATACAAAGATTTGCTTTTAAGTAATCTACTAACCAAAGGTATGAGAGTTTGCTTTCCTTTTAAATCTGTTTTTTTTGTTGATAGAGAGTTTGATAAAGACCATTCATACAGTTTCAAGATTCAGGCTCAGTGTCATCTGTTTGAAATGATTCACCTTGGTTCTGTTGGCTGTTTTTTAATGGACCTGGATCATCTTTACCTAAAGGCACATTTTGAGCTGCTGAAGTATGTGTTAAAAGACTTTAAACTACCGTATTGGTACAGTATATTGCAAGTGAGAATGTAGCTCAGTATTCAAGGCTTGTGGGGTTTTTCCCCACTGGGTTTTTTCCCCATTGGTGGATGACTGGGATCAAGAAGGTCTGAATTGTTTCTGCTGGGAACTTCCAAAGCTACTGCATTGCTTGAAACTTAGCACCAGGCTTCTTCTTGAAGAAGACATTAAGTTTGCCTCTCAAGTCTCAATCTATTGAACATTTCTGATGCTAGGCAGGATCAAGTCCCCCGGGTACTCCAAGGGCTTATGAAGTTGTAATAAAACCGGTGTCTTCTGGCATTGGTAAAGTGTTTTTTATTTCCTAAGGAAAAATAAACAATCAAACAAATAAGTAGGTATAATACCTCTCATCAGTTTGTAATCAGCCTGCTATCCTCAGAGGACAGGGGCAATGCTGGCTACCTGTGCTGGCCAAGGAGAGGCATTTGATTGACGTATGTTCTGCCTCTTCTTCATGTTGTATTTTGCCTACTGAAGTCCCTGATAGTAATGAAAAATCTCGGTTTTTATTTGAAAAAAACAAACAACAACAAAACTCTTTGTTTTAAGGCATGAAAAAGGTCAGTGACTTTTGTAACATATAATTATTTTATTATTTAAATCTTTATATCATAGCAAGTATTTGTTCCATAATGAGAGACTTGAAAGAGTAGTTTTCAACATAATGTAGCATATCATCTCCACCAGGTATTTTTTCTGTCTGTCTTCCATTTTCAAGGGAGTGTTGATCTGCTTGAGGACAGGAAGGCTCTGCAGGGAGATCTGGACAGGCTGAACCCATGGGCCGAGGCCAGTTGCATGGGGTTCAACAAAAAGAACTGCCAGGTCCTGCACTTGGGTCACGACAACCCCACACAATGCTCCAGGCTTGTGGAAGACTGGCTGGAAAGCTGTCTGGAGGAAAAGGGCCTGGGGGTGCTGGCTGAAAGCCAGCTGAATATGAGCCAGCAGTTGCCCAGGTGGCCAAGGCGGCCAGTAGGATCCTGGCTTGTACCAGAAACAGTGTGGCCAGGAGGACTAGGGAAGTGATCGTCCCCCTGTACTCGGCGCTGGTGAGGCTGCACCTTGAATACTGTGTTCAGTTTTGGGCCCCTGATTGCAAGAAAGACGTTGAGGTGCTGGAGAGCGTCCAAAGAAAAGCAGTGAGGCTGGTGAAGGGTCTAGAGAAGAAGTCTTATGAAGAGCTGCTGAGGGAACTGGGGTTGTTCAGCCTGGAGAAAAGGAGGCTCAGGGAAGACCTTACCGCTCTCTACAAGTACCTGAAAGGAGGTGGGTGTCAGTCTCTTCTCTCAAGTAGCCAGCGACAGGACAAGAGGAAACTGCCTCAGGTTGTGCCAGGGCAGGTTTAGACTGGATATTAGGAAAAAGTTCTTCACTGAAAGGGTGGTCAGGCATTGGAACAGGCTGCCCAGGGAGGTGGTGGAATCACTATTCCTGGAGGAATGTATTAAAAAATGTGCAGATGCAGTGCTTAGGGAACGTGGTTTAGTGATAGACTTGGCAGTCCTGGGTGAACAGTTGGACTTGATGATCTTAAAAGTCTTTTCCAACCTAAGTAATTCCATGATTCTATATCAGCATTTTCCCCAGCTACAGGTGATTAACTAGTGGAACATGTCAAAGTATGTGGTAGATGCTTATTTTTTAGTATGTTATCTGCATGCTGGGTTTGGACCTCAGCTTCTTAAATACCACTTGATTTATCAGCAACATTCTGCAAATTCCAGCTACTCCTTACAGCTCTTGTAAAATTTGGCATTAGATCTCCTTTATTTCAACCTTTTAAAAACTCCTTCTCCACAAGTGTCTGTAATGGAATGTATTACCTTCCTGTAGTACTAATATGAAAATGCAGGAAAATAGAGACTCTAGGTCAAATTCAATGCTCATTTGCCTTTTTTTTTTTTTAATTATTATTTGCCTTTTTTTTTATAACTTGGCATCACTATTGCTTGTATTCTTTCTTGGGTTTTGGCTTTAACCTGGAAGGTTGTTTCACCATTTCATTAGTCCATAGGATCTCTATCACAAGTGAATAACATTGTATTCCAGACCAGTGGCTTTTATTACAGAAGGGGAAGCTTCTGAACTGTTGATAAAGAAATTCATGGGAGAGAATACCTGCCCCTTCTGATGTGCTTGTTCCATATTCAGTGGACTAAAGAAAAAAAATGCAGAGGTGAATAGTGACACCTCAGTCAGTCCTCTGCTTGTTGTTAGAGCCATGTATTTACTCTCATCAGAAGCACTCATGAAATGTTTTTAAATTCATTGGGGTGAATTATATATAGATGAATGGAATACTTTTGCGATCATACCTATTTCTCACTAATTTGCTAATCACCAAACATAAGTAATAACTCATATTATGAATATCAAGTGCAGCTAGTACCAAAAAGTACCTATGTTCAGTAATAAATTCCAAGTCTCATTGCCATCTGTGTTAGGCTTCATCAAATCATATGCTTGATTTCTTTGGGCTGAATGAAGACCTTTCTGATTACCTATTGTGCTGAAACCTTAAATAAGCTGTCATTTGCTTCTTTTCCTCTACTGACCATTGTACAGACACAGTCATTGAAGTGAGAAGGTGGCTAATGTGATCAAACAGAAAAAAGGAACAATTATATTCTGGAAATATTTTCTTGTGGAACTCTTTGCTACAAAATATCATTAAGGTCAAGGGTCTATAAGGCTTAAAAACTGATTGAATGCAAACTCTCAGAGTTACATTGGGGTTAAAAGACCTTCATGCCTCAAGGCAGATGTCAGTTCTTAACTCATGTAGTTTAGTAAGAAATTTCCCTCTAGCCACATGATTTCAGAGTTACCAGCACCTGTATTCTTACACCTTTCTAAAAAATAACTACCTCATCACAGTGAAATTCTGGAGCAGCTGTGTCAGTGCCTGAAAGCCATATAGCAAGTCTGATGCTTTACCTGTAGCCTCAGTTTCAAACACTGAATATTTGAATAATTTCACCAACTAGTGTTTTTTCATCACATTATTTTCAATGGTTTTGGCTGTGTAATGTACATCTTGGCATGTATGCCCTCCAGAAGGCTTTATAAATAAATCCGTGAGAGTAAATAGTATGGTTCCATTTTTCTGGTCTCAAGTCTTTCGCTAAGACTGGACCATTGATTCTGTCATAGTGTTTGCTCTTTGGACACTAGCAGTCGTCCTCTTTCTGAAAACCATTCTGTTCCTTTCAAATACATTACAATTGATCTAGCTCAAATGACAGCAAATAATTATTAGCGTCCTGTGGAAAGTTCCTGTAGAGCTCCAGCTCCTTTCTGTGATCTGTTCTGGTATGATCTTAGATTCTTTAAGGCCATTTCGGTGAGATTTCTAATTTTTATGAACTAGGCTCTAGTTTTTTCCAAAATACACTGATAGTGCATCTTGTGTTAAGCTGTCCATTTATGCAAACGAAAGTTTAGCTGCTGAAAATGTTCCGTCTCTATGTAGTCTCTGTTTAACTAGTAAGAAGTATCTGTGTAAAGCCTGTGAGCAGTCTGATCCCTAACATGGGCATGGAAGAGCACCCAGTGTATTTTGATGGCAGGTGGAAGAGTCTTCTAATCAGACAGTGAGACTTCCGGTTTTTGCTCAGGTGGAGAAATCAGCTGTTGAAGAAGGAGGAGGTGTTGTATTAAGTATGTAGTGAGAAGGCATCTATCCTGAGGCAGGAGAAGTTGTCATTGCCCTAGAAGATAATTTTGTGCTGAATCCAGAGCAGGTGTCAATAGAGACTGCTTAGCTGAGCCTTTGGGTGTGAATGAGTTTAATACTGCAGGGCCAGGGTCTCCTGTGAATTCAGTGTTGGCTGTTGGAGTTACGGTGAGGGGCAGTGGTATGTTGCAAAAGGCAATGTAAACTGAAGATAGTATTTTTAATGGTCAAGACAAACCAAATTTCAGTTTTCTGTAATGGAAAAAACAGCTCCCTGACAAAATGTCAGTTCTATTTAAAGCAAAACATGACAGATTTCGTGACCTGAACTTGTTATGGGATCATTCTCCTCATTGACCCAGCTAGAATGCTGATGCACAAGCAAGGCAGAGGCTCTTTCTAGAAAGCAGAATCATGAGCCAACAGTAGGTTCTCCATAAAGGCCAGTAAACCTCTGCCTGAGAGGAAGCCCTCATGGGGGCACTGGAGGGAGGGTAGGTGCTGGGCTCAGTGAGACAGGGCTGCTTGAAAAATGCAACTTACCCTTTATTAAAGACTTTCTTAGATTAAAAATCCAGCCAGCAGGCTGAAGTGCCTCTGTCTCAGAAAGTGTAGAGCAAGAATGGCAACACAGCTTGTTTGGGATGAAGTTTTGTCTGAAGGAGATGGTGTTGGTCAGGCACCTGAGCAGAGGTGTGGTGATGCAGCAGCTGTTTCCACATGGGCTCTTTTCCCACACTTTCTAATTGTGGTTTCTTCTTCCTGGGGCTTTATTCATTGCACTTTTTTATTTCTTTCTTCCCTTTCTGTTATTTGCTCTTGCAGAATGTCAAAACTTTAAAGGTTATAAAGACATCCATGAGGGGCGTTCAGAAGTACTTCATTTCATGGTACTTCCCCAAGTTACCTAATACAGTCCCAAAAAGAAAAGAAAAAGATAACTATTATCACTTCCTTGCGTACGTCAACAGCCAGTCAGTTCCTCTGGGAGCAATGTGTCCCTCCCTTACACTACTGTGTTGCTGTCCAATGATAACATAAAATTATCCTAAAGGTCCTCTAAATTAAGTTAGAAAATTTAAGAATATGGGAGTTATCTAGAGAAATCCTAACTAGGCTAAAAAATAAATAACTAGAAGTGTCAGCTGTCTATGCTATCCATCATTTAATGAGCAGCATCTGTATGCATATTTTTCATACTTGCATACCATCAACAGGATGTAGCCAAAGCAGATGCACTGCAGACACAGTGTATTGAGATTTCAATCGTAATGCCTCTAAATGTAGCAGGTACTTGTCTGACTCAAATGCGAGCTTTATTCTTGGAGATACAACCATAAATGAATATACCTTATTCTTTTGAGCTTCTATCATGTTAATAGTTAAAGGGGGCTTAAAGGATTATCTGAATCTGCAGACATCCAAAGGGGAAACATACTAAATAATATATGAAATGTCAAGTCCACTGCAATGGCACTTTTAAACAATTTTTAGTTAGACATAAATAAATGAGATGTTCCCTCTTACTTGGACAACATCTGTGTTCAAAAACTGAACCTGATTTCTTTATGTAGAAACATAGATCTGCATCTACAGTGTACTGTATGGTAAAGTATTGCTTTCTGTCTCAGACATTGTTAGCCTTTGTTTTGACCACCAGCTAAAATGTTCAAGCCAGCTTTGCAATGTTTATCCAAATGTTTGTGCATTTTCCTGTGTTTCAGCCAAGTTCATAATACTTTACAAGTATTGATACCACTTGAAATCTTCTTGGTGTCAATTTATAAATGCATATAACATCTGCATCCCAGAATTAGATGTTAGTTCCTGATGTTCTTACCATGAGGGATGTGCAAATTACATCAGGATATGTTCTGATATTGCTAACAGAATGTTCTGGTTTTCTGTAGGAAACGCTATTAGGCCCATTGCCCTTCGCGCAGTGTCTGCCATAGCCCGTGCTCTCCCAGGATTTCCCATCTTAGCAACTGGAGGCGTTGATTCTGCTGAAAGTGGGCTCCAGTTTCTGCACAGTGGGGCTTCTGTTTTACAGGTAACTTTTCTCTCTTTAAAACATTAAAATTAGAATAACTGTAATTAAAACCATAATGTATCTTCCTTTCAAACATTAGGATATTGGGGGGGTTATACCATTGAAAGGAATTTTCATGGTTTTAGCTTTGTGCTTCTTGCTGAGAGAGATTCATTTCAGATGGAGGAGGAGTTGCCAAAAGATGACTTTGGGTGTCACAGTACTAATCTGGAAAAAGGCTAGCATGACTATGTCATCACTTTTTTTCTCTGACCTACAGGATTTAAACTTAAAACATCTTTAAACAAGGTTGACACAGAGTTAAGCTTGAGATATGTGATCTTCCTTTATTCTCAGGTTTTGTCTTCTACAAAGAGCCTTTTTGAGGGGAGAGGGATTTTAAAGAGCACTACTTCGGTCCCGCTGGGAATCAGTTTAAAGTAACTCTTGCTTCTCCGGGCATCTGTGTCCCTTAAGCATGTTTATTGGAACAGGAGGTGTAGAGCCGTACCTCCTGCATAAGGTGCTGGCATTGGAGTGAGGTATCGGACTGCATACAGTGGTTGAGGCTGTTTACATTGTCTGATGGGTTGTTTTGAGGTCCTGGCCAGACTGGCATGGTTAGTTAGTCCCTGTCATGGAAGGATGTCTTGGTGGCCTGTTGTTATAGGAACCAGGAAATTGGTTGGAAATCAGCCCCTTACCTGCTCTACTAGGCATGTCAGGGCACCATTGCAGCATATCTAGAATGACTAAGGAGCAGGTGGTGTTTATGTTACACTGTTCCATTGTATATTGTTACATTCTAGTAGATACTCATCCCCTTTATCTGTGGTTCCCATCATAGATAACAGCAGCTGAGGATCCTGTGAATATCGGCTTTGTGTCACTCCATGGGATGGCTGCAGTGGTTTCATTCCCACAATTCACTGAGATTAAAATTAGATTTGGTGTGACCATCCTTCCTGCACAGCTATGGTGACTGCTGAGATTAGTCATTTGTTTGCTGTGTTTCAGGGGAATAAATAAATAAATAAATAAATAAATATAGGCCAGTGCAATGGTTTGGTTTGATGGGGTTTTTTAGTGCACATCAAAGTTAGCATCTCTGGGAGCTGAAGCAGAAGGCTACTACTTACTATGTTCTTTGGATTTATTAATACCAGTTCCTTTTTTTTTTTTAGTGTGTATTAGAATGCTTGAAACTCTTCTTTTCCCATGGGCAGACAAAAAGTCTGCCTTTCTTATGCAATGGTCTGAGAGCTTATTCCATATAAATACTAAGTAATGGTGCAAATTACAGAGCAGCATTTGTCTACAAAAACATAGGATTGGCAGGGGAATGGTTTTACTGCTATAGGTGCATTTTGTTTAATGCTAATAGAGATGCAGTTTTGATGGCTTTGTCTGTAACAATGTTATGTGAGCTGAACTACACAGAGTGGAATGATTTTCTGTTCTATGTCTGCTGTATCTGTTTCTGGATGACTGAAAATGAAGTTTTTTTATGTGATTTATGCACTTTTCCTTCATATAGACTGTGTAGCTGTCTTTTTTTTATTTTTTATTTTCTTTTCCTTTGGTTTGTCCCAATGGTAATGGGAAATGCTGAAATATAATTTAATGCAGACATCCCACTCAGCGCTCAAGAGAAAGAATATTGGATTTACAAAACATTAATTGTTGTTTTCTTTTTAGTAATAATCAAGTTCTCTGGAACTGACTTTCAGAAATTACTTGGATCTATACTGGTCTTCTGCACTTTACAGGACAATTTCTCTTTTCAACAGATTTTTCCCGGAGATGGTGAAAAAGCTCTTTTCTTGTCCTTAGGCTTCACCAGTTTAACTTAAATCATCTCTAGAACTGATTTTAAACTCCTCTGGATCAAGCCTATCCTCAGTTTGAGTGGCTTATTTCTGTTTCACTAAAGTAGAGAAGTCATTTAAACTAATCTGAGATAAATGGATTGTAAAGCTGCCATGTAGGTAAGGGTCTGAACTAGTTCAATTACTTTTATTTAAAAATAAGCCTTTAGTAAACTTCATGCAAGATTGTGAGTACAGGCCATAAATCTTTGCCTCATCTTGGGAAAGGCCAATGGAAGGAAAAGGAAATGAGTAATTTCTATAGACAGTCTTACAAGAAATACACTTGACTGGGACCAGACTGAAACTTTTATTTGCTGCTCAGGCAAGATATATTGTCATAGACAGAAGCAGGCGGCCTTATTTTCATGGGTCATCTTTGGAACATAATTAGGACTATGAGAATCATTGCTGTTTTCCCTCTTAACAAGGTTATATGAATAGCCAGCTAATATACTTTTCCCTGAATCCCATCTCTTGTCACTCACATGTCCTTGGTATCAAATGCCTAAGTTGTTCCTTCAATAGTCAAAACCTCTGCTGTTTATCCTAACAGCTTTGACAGTTCACTTCTGCTTTCTCAGTACCAAATCACAAAGCGAGTACAGAATTTGGAGATAGCATCAAATAAAGTGATCTACTGAGTGATTCACCATATTAGGATTCACTACACAGCAAGTCCCTAAGTGAGTAGAAGCTGGGACTGTACTGGGGGAATTGTGTATGCATCCCATAGCTTTATCTCAAGTATCTGCTTTGGACACTGTTGGAGGTGGTGCTGAATAGACACTCGGACTGACACAGTACCGCACGTTTTGTGATCTTACTTGATGTTTACAAAACCCTGAGGACACCTTATAACCAATCCAGAGGCAGAAAGCAAGCAGCCCGGGCTTTGGTGCTGCCGGAGTGAACTCTGTGTGCGGCTGTGCCAAATGAGGGTACTGCCACCGCTATCACTACCCTGTTACACAGAATAGCATGTGGGTGTTTCTTTGTTAGCAGTATTTGAAAAGGGTGGGGAGTGTCAGTTCATCCAGCTTCAAACACAGTCTGATATCACTGAGCAGCACAGGTTGTATGACCCATCCGCACAGCCCAGCTACAGCGCCGGGGAGGGCAGCACTTGCATGGCTGTTGGGCTTCCCTTCATTTTGCCTAGACAAGAGTCCTGTGTCTTCTCTGCCATGAGAGGGGGGCATTCATGGGCTAAGATAATATGAAGGCATTGTGTGAGTTGATTTAATTGCGATGTGGCATATCTCTTAGAGAAGAGGCTTATGAATAATAAATGTACCTCCATTAAAAGCAAGATCAGGTTTTCCTCTGCAGCTATTTCACCTACAATCATTTCTCCATTATTTTTTCCAGTTGCTTTTATTTTCAAAATGTGGGGATTTATTTTCCATTTACAAAATCATCATGCACAGGAATGCAAGTCAGGAGTCAGGTGGTAAGCCATATTTTGATATATGCTATAACCATCTCAGGTGGTATTAAGCAAGCAGCTATACTAGGAAATGGTTTGGGGATAGAGTTTCAGTGTTTAAAGTGTGTTCTATCCCCTCCTTTAGAACATGGAAGGCAACATCTTAGTAATTTTACTGGCAAAAGGTTCATGTGTAAGAAACTCTTGCAGTTTTATATATATATAGATACAGAGATATCTAGATATAGAGATATAGATAACAAACTGGATCATTGTAGTCAGTATTAGCTGGGATTAAAATTTTGTACAGCAATTTAACAGTGTTCTTTCACTTCATGGACTTCAGAAACAGTTACAATAGGACCACATTTGTTTTTTAATTTTTCATTAAAAATGCTGAAACATAATTGTTCTTCCACTGATTCCGTAGCATTATACTTTTTTGTAACATACCCAAATCCACCAATCCCTTTTCAGTACAGGCATGAAATTTGAAAAAATAACAACTTTATTTATGGAGATAATCCTGCACTCATTGCATACCAAAAGCTCTAGAAATGTCTAGCTGCATCTTTCTGAGGTACAGCTCATTACTATGGGCTTCTAGTGAGGCTGAAGTATTTTTTTTTTAATTTAAGTAAGCTTTTTTTAAAGCTCTCATTTATCAAAATAAGATGTATATCGGATTTTTTGCATCTTTTGCATCATGTATGTGATTTACCATGTCACATTGATGGTTTGTTAGATTTTTGCAAGGCTTTGAAAGAGACATACATTTTTCAAAGTCATCTCACTGTAGGAAATTAAAAATGGAGACAATTATAGAAAATTCCAGTGGAAAGAGAAAACGCATTATAGAAAAAGCAATAAAAGCGTAAAAATATTAAAGTAAAAATCACTTCACAGTAGCCTGTATGATTCAATTGTAGATCAATATTGTGTAGTTAATGCATTAGCAGTAGAGCATTAATTTGCAATTACCGCAGGTGATCTGATCCTCTGTGTTCTGTCCATTGACATAAATGACCTTTTGTTGAAAGAGATTCTGTAGTCATTATTTCTAGCAGATGTAGCAAAAAAAAGGTAGAACAAAGGGGTGCTTTCTGAACTATACTTGTTTCATGGTAGAGTCTCTTTACATTATATTCTGGCATGGAATACTTTTGTTAATCTTGAATATTGGTCATTAACTTGTAAAGAATATGGGTTCCTTTTCAAGCAAATTTCTTTTCTTACAAAATATGGAGGTCACATGTGTCCTGTTTTGCTCCAAACGGATGTATAAGGGTCTCTACATAGCAATGATTTAAAATCCACCCATATAATGGTGGATAGAAATGTGCTACATTCCTGCCTGTAGCTTTGCCCCAAGCCCTGTTTCAGACCAACCTTCACCCATCTCCCACTTGCCCTGAACGGGATGTAGTACCTTGCATTCCTGTTCCTACAGGAATTCCTGCAGTCTTCACCATGTTATATTTGGTCCACGCACACCTGCTGCCTCCAGACCTTGCACCATGACCCTCCTTGTTTCTCAGGCAAGGGACTAAGGTGGGAATATACCTCACCTCAGAGCCAGAGCTGCTGTCATGCTGGAGCTGGCCCATGCCCTTCTCTCCTGCCCCACACCAGCTGTGTAGGATACCTAAGGGATCTGAAGAACAAAACTATTCTGGAAGTATGACAGCCCATGATAGGAAAGCAATAGTTTTACCTCTGCAAGATAAAATCTCCCCCCAACACAGAATGCCGTTGATTTTATAAGAATACTTGTCTTTTTTGTAATGTTTTCAAGGAACATTCCTGTTGGTACCTCTTTGGAGGCAGAGTCTCAAGGGATTCAGGACAGTTTGATCCTTATTTTTTCTTCAGCAGGCTTTTTACTGAAGCACTTAGCTGAGGGATTTTTATAACAGCAGGATGGTCCTTTGTGTTTGAATAAACAGGCTTTTCCATAACAAAATAGTGGGACTTGAACTATGAGAGAGCATTATTGTATTTGTGCAAATGTGAAACCCTGTGAGGAACCCTTCTACATTGTATAAAATGTCCTGGGTATCAGAAAATAACAGCAAGGCTCTGAAAATACAATCACTGTGAAATGACAGGGGAAAAAAATACCTTTTCATAAACATTTTGTCACATCTTAATATTTAGATGTTACCATTTTCTCCACCCCAATCTCAAAAAAAACCCAACCCACCTGCAAAAACCCATGAAGTAAAGGTATGCTGTAATCATTTACCATATTTTTCCCCATTTTGTTTTTTATTTTCATTAAGGTCTCTGATGCAGTTTCTCTATGATTTTTTACAGCTACAGAACTGCAAAGTACAGAGCTTGTTCTGCATGTACTTAATTAGTGTTGTTTTAAACCCATCTTGGTGTCTAGATGAGGCCAAAAAAATTCTCATCCAGGAATTACAGTTTATGCCATTTAATGGTATGGAGAGTGAAAAAGTAAGAGGTTGAAAACATGGGAGTGCAGAGTAGGGCAGTGATGGAGCAGGCTATTTTTTTACAATTCCAAGTCAAGTTTTTGATGACACTTGGGAAAAAATATATTTTGTCTTGTAACAAAAAGTGATTTTGAGTGGTCAGTATTTTCCTTGCGTCTAATCTCAGCTCTGTGCAAGGAGAATGAAATCAGGTGGGTGGCTGCAAGTCTTAAACACCCACAGGGTGCCATCGGTGTGGCAGAGAAGGCTGGACTTCTCTTGCTTGGACTCACCAAGTGCCCACCCTTCCTATGCCCCCAGCTCATCCTTACACCCGTGCCTGGGAGGCACAGAGGCAGAAGGCTTTGCTTTGTGCCAGTTGCAGAGTGGTCTGTGGGTGGATAGATCTGAAAAGGGACACACTTTGACACCAGCTGGACACCCTGAAGTTTCTGATGCAGGCTGTGGCTCAAGGGGTAGAACAACAAAGCCTTTCTGTACAACGCTGTCCATGATACAGAGAAGTTAAAATGTTGGACCTAATTCTTCTTGCCAATTAAACTGATGACTGAAGAATAGACTGCTGGATGCAGTGGCAGGCCACCAAAACGATACAAGACGAGATTCAAGCGTTGTCTCTTTAAATCCACCAACAATTTTAAGGACCAAAAATACCATTTCAGGCAAAACCACTTATCAGATTTAAGTGCTTTGAGATAAATGTAGTCTCATGTAGAAACAGCAAGTTTTAGCCCGTATTTCCAAAGAAAGTTGATATGTTTTTATATGTCCTTTTGAGTATCATCAGTCACATTTGAGCTTTTGGGCCATTTTCACTGAAATTTGCCAAAAGATAGAAAGTATTTTGCTATAGCAGGTTTTGAGACAACAAAAAAGTCAGGCAGGGGAGAGCGCATACCTGCATTCCTTCACTGTAAGCACAAGCGTGCTATGAGCTCACCTTTATTAGACCTCTGAGAATCCACATGGGACAGTGCTGTTAGGACTCTGTCAGCCACAGGAAAGGCTTTAATTGGCAGTCACACCTTATTAGACGTCAGAGAACCCAACCAGGAGACACAGAGCTGCTGGAAGCCAGATATCATTAGCTCCGCTGCTCACAGAGCTGCATGCTTAAAAAAGTCTTCAATGGACGCAGCACTGAATGGAGTGGCCCTTCTCTGAAGAGCTGAAATTTACAGTACGTGCAGAAACAAAAGAGGGAACAAAGTGCTCTTTGAACATGTCAACCTAGAAGAAAAACAAATGTGAGAGAGAGAAGAGTTGGGACAGGCATACTCAAGCGATCACTTCTGATAAACATTTCATTGTTTTCTGCTTTTGTCTTAGCTCAGTGCTAATTACAGAAACTCAACTTGTTCTGTCTGTCTGTGCTAATAAAAAAACGTCATTAGAGGACTGCCACGCTTGCTCCATTACAGATGCTTGGGATGGGAATTGCTAATTGATAATGAAAACTTTCTGTGAGCATTGCTTTTAATGGACATCTGAATTTGTCAAAGAGCAATCTAGAAAGTTTTTTGGTTATAGTTGGAAAACAGTATCAAATTAGAACAAGTTTTCATTATTGATTTTTACTTTTATTATCTTGCCACCTTTAATGAAAAGTTGCAATATTCAAATCAGGACTAAACTCTAAGCTAATAATGCCTTTCATTTTGTGCAGTTTTGCAGTAGTTTTACATTTTATTTTGAGCTGCTTATGGGACTTATCTATTAGCTTTCCTTTATTTCTGCTCATTTCACCAGCTAGTAAATGAGGTCTACATAGATAGGATTGTTATTTCATAAATCTGTAAGAATGAATCCAAGCTCGTTCTATAACAGTTGCTATTTGTCATTCTTATAATGGATTCTCATGCAAAGTAGGTTTAACTATCACTGAATGATAATAATTATTTAATAACAATTAGGTCTCAGTTGAGCATCAGTTCAAATGCTGTCCTATACCAGCCACTCCCAGCCTCTGTAGAGGATTTGTTCTCTGCTCTTACACCTGGGGACACTGAGCTGTCTTCTCCTTCCTCTTCTGCCCAGGGGTCTACCCTGCTTCCCTGGGTCTGGTGACATGGGACTTTTAATGGTTGAAGAGATGTGAAGAATAATTGCTTCGGCAACATGCTCTCTCTCCATCTCTCCCAAAGATCCACAACATTGCTTGTCTTTCCAAAAGCCACTACTGCTGCACCTATTTTTGATGTGGATTCACACTGCAGGTGTGGGTTCCTGCTGCTGCTATCTTACTGAACAAACACAGAGCTGTCCTCCCTGTTAGATAAAACCACATGGTGTGAATTGACATCTAGTGAGTTTTGTTTAAAAGTTTACAATGTAAAAGCAATATGGAGATGCGTCTTCAAAGGAGGCTGAGTTAAGTGTTGAAGAAATTGTGGCCAAGTCGTTTTACTCAGCTCAGGTTGCTTTCAGACATGAAACTAGCTCTGTTGTAGACAGAGTTCCCCTTGTGTACCAATGTGGAGGTGACTGGAAATTGAATCTGAAAATGTACGCAGCTCCTTGTTGGATATTGAAAATGTAAATAGAAGGAAGGATAAGCACAGTGGAAAATGATGAGTTTCTTTTTTCCTTACTGCCATCTCAAATAATTACTTAGGGAATTTCCTGTGTTTTGTTTTAAATTATATGTATTGTAACTGCAGGGGACTTGTTTTTCAAAAAGGGGAAAGCGTAAAACATTCAGGATTGCAAAGCTTTTCTGTCAGAGAAGTTTTTCTCAGAAATGTTATGGGTCATACAAAGAAAGTACGCATGTAAGAAATTTTCCTTTTTTTGTGTAGTGGCAGCTCTGTTATCTTTCAGTCAGAGGCTGTAGCTGGCAGTGAAAGGAAGACAGGGAGAGCAAGCAGTGGAGGAGCTGTGCTCAGGGAAGGCATGGTCCTAGAGTTCATGCCGGCAGAGGCACGCACAGCTGTGCAGCTTGGCTCAGGCTCCATGCAGGGCTCGCTGGAGTTTGGTGACTGACCTGCCAATTTTCCCAGTGGTAGAAAAATCTTTTTTTCTGCCCAGGAAGGAGGCAGCAATCTGGGAATATGAGCCCTGATGCCTTTTTTGAAGTTCTTTTCCTACTGCAGCACAAGCCCCCTGACACAACTTGATATGGCTGGCAAGAGGTCCTTTTATCCATGCAATTTGAATGAAAGAAACAGACAGAGAAACCATTTTTCTGAAGCTGGCAGTAGTTTAAGAAAGGGTTTAACTTCCTTCAATACCTGAGTTATGTCACTGCTTTTCTTGCTGGTATTTATTATTTGGAAAGAGATAGGTAAAACAATCCCTAAGGAAAAGTGGAAGTGGGTTTTTATCTCAGACACGAAGGACTCGGAGGGTCAGAACTATTTTATTCACATGAATCTCACTCTTCAATGGACACAGCAGCTGCTGCACAAATTCGTACAGGCAAGCTGATAAAGGATGAAAGTAATTTTAGCTGAAATAAAATGTGAGAGTACTGGAGGGAAAGACTCACAAGGATGAGGGGTTAATCATTGCAGGACTGAACTGAGATTCCAAAATGGAAAAATTGCTTTTCTCTTTGATTTTGAGAGGTCTGCAGCTTTCAAAATTCTGATCACAGGAGGATGTCCCTCAGTAGATGGTTCTCATTAGAGTTTGTTGAAAACTTCTTTGAGGAAACTGTTTTTCATTGACAAATTTCCTTTAATCAAAGTAGATCTGGGTTCAAGTCCCTGCTGTATCTAATTTAGAGTGTCCTGGGGTGAAGAAAGCTGAAGCTTTACCCTGGATCTGTTATGCATTATAGGACCTGAGTATTACCAATGATCAGGAAATAATTATTCTGTCACAGGGAAGTTTAAGGATGGAAAGGTTTTCCAGTTTAATAATCAAAATTCTAAAAATGTGTGGAATTAAGAAATTTAAAGAAAAGAAATATTATTTGGGTGAATGAAATCTATGTTTCAATCATTTTGCAACATGTTTTAGTTTTGACCTTTTCATTCCAATTAACTTGGATTGCAAAACAGACATTTTCAAGTTAAATGGAGCCATTGCATTCCATGTTGTCAAACAGCGCATATTGGTAATTCTGAAACTCTTTTCCACACATTTTTCAGAACACAGTTCTTTTCTGAAAAGTGTACTTTCCTAGAACCACACTCACTTCTGACAAATATGCCTTTCCAAAAATGGAATAATGGACCAGCTCCAGTCCAGAGAGGATGGTGCTCCTGTTGCTTAGCTCTCAGAAAACAAAATCTTAAAAGCACTGCTACCTTCTGACTAAATGTGTTATGTTACTTCATGACTTTTAACATCAAACCACCAGATCTGAGTGATTTAACTGATACCTGCTTTAGAAATATCTTTGGAGGAGCTGGAGGATGCCATTCATGGAAATAAGTCGAGTATACATCTGCCTGGCACAGCTGCTGATGCTGTACCAGCAGCTGTAGAACCACTGGGAGAACTGAAGGATTTCATTTTTCACAACAGTACTTAGAGAGGTGAGACCTTTGGGTGTTAATAAATGAAATGTGAAGTGATATTCAACATATATTTAAAGATAGTTGTAGAGCCTCTATATGTGATTGGACTGTTTACACAGGGGAGTTGGTTCATCTGCGTTCAAAGATATCTTACATTTTGTAGATCTACAATGCAATGATACAATTTGCTATAGATGGCTGATTATGAGGCTGTTTCCCACACTCCTCAATGCTCAAGGAATGTAGAATCATATTTGTTTTCTTAGGAAAGATGATCATGATCAACACTTTTATCAGTGTGTGCCCACCTACTGCAAAAAGGTCCACTTTGTAGTTCCAAGAACTGACAGAATGCTTTAGTGAGATAAGGAAATATAACCATTCCTCTAGGGGTGGTTGACAGGGGGGAAAAAAAGAATTACCTCAGGGAGTCTTCTGAAAATTCTTGATTTCTTCCATTTTTCCCCTCTCAAAGACATGGGATACAAAATTGCATCATTCAGAGTCCCTTGATAAGTACGTTTCCCACTCCCAAACACTGTTTAGCTATTTAGATCAAAGATACATTAATTGGCAGAGAGGAACTTAAGGGGAGAAAAAATACTTTTGAGTAGGCTAGGAATTAATGTGTCAGATAACATTCCTGAAGGATCCCTTACAGTGCTCTTATCCCCTGCCGTGCCCATGTCTGATAGGTGGCTAATGGATTCTGGACTTTTTTTCTCTTCCTTCATTGTTGGCCACTCACATTTGCCCAAGGTTGCTGAAGTGCAACACACAAAGAAGGTCTGTCTTTCACCCCCAAAAATCAGGTCTCTGGGGTTGCTGTGCCTGTGGGAGTAATAGTCACCTTGGTGCTGGGGAGGCTTTCATTAGATCCTGTCTCAGGAGGCTGCCGTGGCTTCAACACAAGCTGTATGGCTCTTCTTGCTGCCCAGCTACTGCATCCTTGCTTCCTTACCTGTGGTCCCTGCCTTGATGCTCCATAAATGTCAGCTCAGCTCAGCTCTGCTCAACACCTTGTCAGTGTTATGTTGTCCTGTTGTAGAGAGGATCCAAGGTATACAGGAGATAGAGCTCTTACCCTGAAAACTTGTCTGGCATGGACTGGAGACCTTCTCCTTTTAACACATTTTGAGCTCCCCTACTTGCTGACATTAGCCTGTATTTCTGGTTAGAATGACATTTTACCTCAAGCTTGTCTGATGAATTCACTTGAGGTATAACAAAATAACCGAAATACTTCATTATTGACACCCACATGACATCAGACCATCCAGTTATATTTTTTTATATGTATAGATTTCTTAAGCCCTATGTGAATGGTTGCCTATTCAGCAGAGCCTGGAGTTGTTGGCATCTTTGAATGTTTCTTCTGTGTGTTGCCCCTCAAGTATCACTAGTAAGCCCTCAGCTCATTAGGACTTGGTAAAAAAGATTATGTGGATTTTTCCCACAATTCAGACAATTCATTGACATAGTATTTGAGTCCTTCAAACTACTTTCTGAAAGCCATATTAGACTTTGGAACAAATAGTAGTTCATTAGTTCATGTATATTAGCTCAGTTCTAATGTTTTAAAAAGGCTATCAACTATCATCCAAATCAGTTTTGCATCTTGATCCAGTATCTGAAGCCTTGTTAAGGAACATCCCATCTGCTAACCTATCTCTCTAGAGTCATTTAAGCAGCTAATGTGAATGAATCAAATCATTCCATCTGTACTGTATCAATATTTGGGAAGCTTTTTCTTAGTTACAGATTTGTTCTTTAAAACAAAGAATCTCATTTTTTTCCAGACAGTGTACCACATTGTCTGATAATCCACTTCCCCTACTGTTCTTAACCCTGCAGTCCTCTAGCAAAAGTAATAATTGCTGATAGAAAGGGTAATTTAGGCTATGCATTTAATATGCTGGTAAGTCAATGTTCAATGAGACATGGGGAGGAACAACCACTGTTACACAGGCATCCTTTCCATAGATATTGGTATCCTGAAGATCTTAAGTACAGAAACCCCTCTCAGAGGAGATTTTATTTGTCTGCTTACTCTCACATCACAGCTTTTGCCACATTACTGTGAGTACTGTGCCAGACAACCAATGCTGAACGTACTGCTTTTTACTTTGTAGATCTGGGCACATCTGAATCATTGTACAGGGACTAAAAAACATACATTTTGATTTCCATAGACAAGAGCTATGCAGCATGAAGATTGCGTGGCCCAGAAAGTTCTCCCTTTAGCTGAGTCAATTTTGCTAGTTGCTTTTGAGAATAAATTTTAAATTGTATGTATGCCTCACCCAGATAATAATCATACTCCTGCCCACTAAAATGAAATAGATTTTCTTAAGGCTATCTATCCATATGGAAACCCAGGTGGGTACAAACAAAATCCTTCCTGAACTACCTTGCATTCATTTACAATTCCAGTCTTTTTCCACCAGATTCTTAATCAGTAGGGACTAATCAAAAGAGCAGTAGCCTCAGCTAGTATGAAAAACAGCTTAGGGTCATTCATAAATGCATCTCTAACAGGAAGGTGGATTTATGTCTGTAATACTATCAGGAAGAATTTTTAATACAAAAAGAAAGCTTCTATAAAAAGATGATAAATAATGCTAAAATTGAAAATAGAATATAAAATGAAAACAGTAAAATCTTTTGCTTACCATTTGGGCATATCAGTAAAAATATTTCAATGGAAGCTAACCAAATGAATGGAAAAGCAAAATTATTGATCCATTGTAAAACCTCTCACAGGTGTCTCGGGGGAATAATAGTTGTTTATCTTTTGCTATGGTAAGATTATTAGAACTGTGAAGTCAAAGGCCAATTCCCTAATCGGATGGCATTTTGAGAGCTATTTTATTTAGAGATCCTATGCAGTTTAGAACCAAAGCTGAAATAAGTTTCCCTCTTCTGGGGTAACAAGATGGCATTCTGCTAAATGCTAGAATTTTATCATTTGAAGGGGGGGTGGGGGGCGGGAAGTAAAAAAGCAGCCAGCAAAACCTAAGAATATAAAAGCATTTGAGATCTCAGAAGGAGTTTAAATCAATGCACTGCCACAGTTACAGCACAGATGAAAGAGCCTGCTGTCTCAATTGCCAGGAAACTACTTAGAAACTCACTTTTTTTTTTTTTTTGGTAGTCCGTTACATTACCACTAAATGCAATATACGGGGACATCACTGCTTTGATGTTGTACAGCTACAACAAATGGAAACTAATATGGTAGAACAGTCAAGTTATGTGATTTGCATCTGTGTATACAAATATATACCCATCAATCTTCTTACTTCTAGACTGTGTATCACTGCCACCCATCTGCCTCCTTACTGTTAGTTCTGTTTCCATAAAAATGACAATTATTTTACACCTATATTTTGAAGGGAGAAACATTTATTTCAGAGGGGTAGAAAAATCAAAATTTTCTCCCAACTATTACTATTGTCTCCTACTACAAATTTATTGTTGGCAAAGTGTTTCAGTAGAGCTTTGAGACAATTCCAAATAGGAGCATGACTGCTGCCAGACATTGGAGCATTCTTGTTCTCACAGCTCTAGTCACACCAAGGATACTTACAGTTCTTGCAAAGCAACACATTATTAAACAGGCTAGATTCTCTGACCTGTTCCAGCTTTTTGCAGGGAGCTAGTTGTATATGAGGTTATAGACACACTACTTCTTCTTAGTTGAAAGTAGTATAGGGAAGAACTGATACAAACATGTCTAGTTCTTCATCTCCTCTGCCGCCTCTGCTGAAATCCCTGCTATTGATGGAATAGAAATGATGCAGGTGGGGACTGGAGTCCATTTTTGGCACAGTCTTATCCACCATCACCTGTCCAGCTGGAATTTCACCGTATAATAATAAGTTAGTGTAAAAACTGAAGGTCACAGGGTAAGAGAGAGTGGACAGAGTAATGACTGAGAAGGAGTGCATTGCTTCCTCTTTCTACTGTTAGAGAAAGTCGTTTCTCCTTTGCAACATCCCCCAGTAGGTAAATGCAAGGATTACACTGAACAGGAATTACTTTAGTGGGTGATCTGACTGGAAATGCCTCAGCCACTTCAACCAGGTTCTGCACAGATGGCACAGGTCTTCCACACAGTCCCACAGGGTATGCCAAAGTTTGGACAGGAATCAATCCATTTTTGTAGAGAGCGAAACAAAAATAAAATGCTGTATCAGGATATTTTCCCCATTGCTCCTAGAAACATAGATGGACAAAACCTAAAAGGTCTTACACAGACCTTACACAGAGATCTCAGTGAACAGTACAGGGGGGTTGCCTCAGTAAAGACTTCAGAAATTGGCATCTCTGTTGTGTAATGATTCTGCTAAAAGCAAAGGTATTTACAGTGGTTTATAGCTGATGTGGTAGTACCTGTCACCAATAATGAACTTTTTCTTCAAAATATGTGAATTAAAAGTTTCAGATCGATGTGAATGATTAATAACAATCGTGTAACCTGTAAAATTCTTTTTGTGCCATAATAATCTCCTGACATTTTTTTCCAGTTCCTCAAGTAAGATTTTTAGTGGGTCTAAATCCTTTGACAAAGTTAGACTCAGTATTTATCTTTATTTAGTAATAGAGCAGACAGGTCATTTCTTATGCAAGACATCAGCAGGAACCTTTGCATGCCTATGCCATCATTGCATTTTGCAGAACAGTTTTACTTAGAGCCTTAGCCTGTGATTCATTTCACATCCCCATTCCCCAATGAGATCATTTGGTGTGTGTGATTTACCAGCAGCAAAACAGGCATTGTGTCTTTTAGTACCTCAGACATGTCTGTATAGATTAGAATTGTAACCTACAGTTGCAACTTAAACTGGACAGTTTCAGATTTCAGAATACCGAGGGCACGATATAATTGATCATACATAGCATCTTGGCTTGCTTGTCTATTTTGGGACATGAGGGGCAGTCATTGGCGTCTGGATCTGGGGGAAAGCAGAGGAGGTCAGATGTTAAAAATTGAATTGTAGCAGTTCTACTGCCAAGACAGAGCCAGGCAATGCAGTAAAACCAAGTTCATGCGATATTATCTCCCTGTATATTAGTGCAGTATTAATACTCTGCATTACCTTTCTAAGCAGGAAAAAAGTCAGCATCTTTTTCTTCTAGCTCTGATCCAAAGCTGGAGACAAACACAAGCAAGACAGCAGGACAGCATTTGTCAGCAGGGCAGCTAACAGCTTCATTGTGATCTGGACCTCACTCTGTCCTACAGGGCCCGTCTCTCATGTTCCAAAGAAGAAAAAGCTACTTTCTACCTAAATGTTTCAGGTGAAAGCTTGGGTTGGTGAACAGTCATAAAACAGATTCACTTGGATTACGTAGGCTCAAGGGATATCAAACAGGTGCCATCTCTGCTATGCAAAGTTCCAGCACTACTCCTGCCAGAACCTGGGCTGGTAAAATACATGAGCAACTCATCCACAGTGACTTTGTTTCTTATACTTGTCTGTAATGTCCACAGGATACGGACGGATGGTCTGGTACAGTATGACCATGTATATGTTCTCCGTTGTGAAGTTACATCTTTGTTCAGGCTTTTACTTCAGGTTCTAAAGGGAAGCCCATTTTGCTGTGTTTAGTTGGTAATAACGTGATGCTGAGGAGGGGAGCTGACCAGGCAGGGCTGGTTGCAGTTCAGTTTTGTGCTGCTAGTCTGGTTGGTGTGCAAGGCATGGTCAACAGCTGTTAGAGCAGCACCCTGCTCACCTTTATCTCCTGTTGAGGTGGTTTAATAAGACACTAAATGAGAGGTGGTAGCAAACAAAAGGTAGTTCCATTTTAAGTATGGCTGTTGCTGGACTGCTTTTCCTACTCTTCACACCTGTAAAATAAGATACCAGCAGAAGAGGGGACTTGGCGATTAGCTTTGCAAGGGAGGGGAAGCATGCCTGTTCCCAGTGCAAGCAGCGGGAGTGAAGCAGGGGCATTAATGATGTGTGCAGATGGGTTGGTTCAGTTCTCTGGCGATTTTTCTGGATGCGTGAGTTTGAATCTCACCTGGTCTATTACCCTTCCACTTCTTCTGTGCTGAAAAGAGGCCATGGTGTCATTTGAACTGGTGATTCAGAGGCAGCCAGGTATGATGCTAAAAACCTCTCTCTGTGGTGTAGAAATTGTCATGGCTGATGGGTTAGGGTGACCTTTTATTTTGATTTTGTTCACCACCTTTTAAAATGCAGCAAAGGCTTCTGCATTGATTCAGGCAAGATACTGTAAACATAAAACACAATCTCACCGTCTTAATTTGTGCAACACAAGAAATTTCAAAGCTCCGAATGTTTTTGAATTTGCCAAATTCATGGCAAAACTATTTCTGTTGGTTTTGTATGTTAATGTTTGCATCTTTCTTGTTCTAGGAAAGGCCCATAAACATAAGCACTTGCTTTTATCACAGTGAAATCAGTGAAAGGCATGTCTTTGGTTAATTATCTGCACCACTGGGCACCATAGTCATAAGGCTCCTACAGAAGAGGAGGATCATCTGAAACCACTTGCTAATTCTGTTTCTAAGTCTTTCCATTTCAGTTAACATTTTTCTTTAGTGCAGAGATCTACATTTTTCTTAAAAAATTAAATTTTGCCTTTGGTTCTGGAACCTACCTGGCTTTCCAAGGAAGGCGAACAGCACACTGCGTATACACTCACAAGGATCAAATGTTAGCTCTTAGTGTGATATCATCTTTGCACATTTTTATATTACTGCAGTTCATAACACTGTACCACAAGATGGAAAACAGTAGAAGCCTCTTTATTTATAAGGTTATTACAGGTATCCTCCAGTGTATCTCATGTGTATACATCCTGTCAAAATATTTCAGGATTTTGACAACAGTGCCTGAACTTGTTTCAAGTGACATGACATGGCTTTTAACTGTATTTTTTTTACAGTTTTAGTATTTTTAAGAATAGCTAATAAAAGTGTTACCCATGCACTAAAAAACAGGGAATCCGTTGGTGAATAAAAAGGTTTAAATAAGCATCAGTTGGGTTTTGCAGTTAAATAACCTGTACAGGAAATCATTATGATGTGCTCTATAATTGCTGTGAAAAAAAAATCTTGAATTCTATGGAATGCGTAACAGACCTAATTAATGCCCACACTGTTTCTCCAGAGAAACAGATTTTGTGTAATGTAAATGTGCTGCATAGAAAATGTTCTTGTGCTTATTTTATAGTTTGCCCTTATTTTTTCCTTGTACAGCTGTAGTGTACGGTGTTTTACAATGTGATGTGTACCTGTCTTCAGAATTGCTAGTTGCATTACCATTTCTGAAATGTGGAAAACAATTCTGTATTTCCTGTATTTTTTAAGTGTTGATGTCAATTATGATCCAAGGTGGGTTTTGCTGTCCAAGGAGTGTGGATGTGTTTGTGCATGTGCACACATTCACTTTCTAAAATAGGTGTCTGTTTCATTGTTGCGTTCATTATGTGTGTATGTAGGTGTAGGTATTATCAGGAGCATTCTTTTAAGCTTTTAGAATAAAAGCTGAATTAGAGGCTGAAAACAACGACACATCTGGAATTTCAAAGCATTTCCAGGGACTGACAATTAATGGTACTCAACCAACCCTGCACCTCATCACTGATGGATGATTAGAGTTTAGCTAATGCAAAGGTGTTCAGAGAAGAGTCAGGGATATTTTTATTCATTTGCAGTTTGGTGGGAGTTTTCGGTGGGTTTAAATCTGAGCTGATATCCACAAAGTGGTCCAGACGAATCTGTGTAAATGGACAGACTGTTCTCTGCTGTCAGCATTTTTGTGTCTACATGTTAAGCTCTGCAGGTCAGGGATCATTGCTTTGTATGTTTATAAAGCTATATTGCTATCTGTGTTTCTAAAGTATCCAAAATAAAGTGACCTGGCCTAGCAGTACCACTGAATGGCATGTGGTGGTTAGCAGAAGGGAACTGTTCTGTTCTGTGCCTGGCCGTGCTCACCCATACTAACAGGTCAGCTTAATGGGTGCTGTTCACTGGGACACTTCTGTTAGAGCCACATTCTTCTCAGGGGTATCCAGTGAAACGACAAGAGGCAACAGGCACAAACTGCAACACAGAAAATTCCATTTAAATATAAGAAAAACCTGCAGGGGAGATGGAACACTGGGCCAGGTTACCCACAGTGGTTGTGTAGTCTCTGTCTGTGGGGATATTCGAACCCCAGCTGGATATGATCTTGTGTAGTCTCCTCTAGTTGACCCTTCTCTGAGCTGGGAGGCTGGACAAGACAATCTCTAGAAATGCCTCGCGACCTCAGCAAGTCTGTGGTTTGCTCTGGGACCTGAACAGATATATCTGTACTTCCTGAGCACAGCGGTCTGGGGAATACCACTGTCTGTCTGTAGGCAAAAGTCTGAGCATAGCTGGTGGTTTGCCACTGTGCTTGGCATGCTCAGCACCAGTTCCCTGGAAGGCACGCTTAGGGCTGAACTTGCAGGCTTACTTCTAAACAGCCTTTGGGTCTGGTCTAAGGACTGCCATTAGGAAACCTAGGCACAACTAGTGTTACTGAGTCCTTTTTCTCCTGGACTGCAGTGGTGGTATCATGACATAGGATTAAGCAACCAATTAATATCCTGAATTCTTGTAGTTCTTTCTCAGTCAAGTTGCAGGAAGGGTCATCTGATAATCAGTAAATCCAAAGAGCTTGCTAATTCAGTACGTTCCTCTGCCTGGATGTTGCTGATAACTGACTTACATTTCATAGGTGTGTAGTGCAATCCAGAATCAAGATTTCACTGTTATTGATGACTACTGCACCGGACTGCGAGCTCTTCTTTACCTGAAAAGCATTGAGGAACTTGAAGACTGGAATGGACAGAGTCCTGCAACCATGCGCCATCAGAAAGGAAAGCCAGTAACTCGAATCGCTGAACTGATGGGAAAGGTATGTCATTTCGTTGCCATTCCTGTATAATGACACTATGTCTTGGCTTTGAATGCAATTCCATAATCATTGTATGCAGTTTCTGCCACTTTCCTTGGCTAACCACTGTTACTGTCACCATTAGTCACCAAGTCTTCTTCTCTCGGAGTATTAACAAATATCCAAAGGCAGCTTAAGAAGACAAACTTGAAATGACTTGATATGGGGTAGCATTTTTACTGTAAATATGATCTCTCCACTTGATTCATAACATCATGTCTTTTAAAAAAAGTGTGGGATGTAAAATTGCAAATGCATTGGAACAAGTTCTGGAACTGTTTGTTTTAATGAAACTCAACTCAGTTCAGATTGATACTTTTTAGTGAAACTCAACTCAATTCAAATTGATACTAATACTGTGCCAGACATTCCTGGGTGTTCTAGCCAGGGTGCAAAATTCAGGAGACATGGAAGCCCCCCAGCACTGGACGTGACGAGCTGAGACAGCTTGTCACAAACCAGCATTGACTTGGAAAACTGTATCAGGTAGGAGTGGCCCTTCGGTCATGGTAGCTGAGCATGTCATGGTCTTTCGTGTGTGCTAACTCCCAAACCTTCTGCAAGGCAGGGAAGTTCCAGGTGAGGAACAGTGACACCAAATAATTTTAATAGATTCTTCAAGATTATTTAAACTTAGAAAGTCTGTGATGGAATAGGAATGTAAACTATGGTCTCTGTGAAATTCTAACCTCTAGACTCTTTTCTCTCTGCTCTAGTAGTTCCCTGCTGCAAAAGCATATCTGGAGATTTTTGCCAGATGCAATGGGTTGCAGCCACCCCAGTACTGCTCTAGCCCTCCACCAGGGCACTGGCTGATCCATGCTGAGAAGCAGGGAGGTGTAACTGGCTTTCTGCTGATGCCCTGCTGCCTACTGCTCTAAGCAAAATACCTGCACAGCAGGGAGGCTGAGCTTTTGTTTCTGGTTACTAGAGATCACTTTGAAGACTGATTTCAGTTACACATCATCCCTATTGATTATCCTTCCAAAAATCTGATATAACACTGTTGAAAATGTTGTAAAAAGTAAAGAATTACAAAAGAATAGGATTTGGAGTGTCAAACACCTCCAAATCTCTGCTTATCGTTGCTGATGACTGGAGTTGGATTTAGCAGGAGATTAGAGACTCCTATATTGTTGTTGTTCTCTGTGGAGCTCTGAAAATTATAACATTACCTTCCAGAAGAGAAGACAATCCTGTTCCTAAAGCTCTGGATAATACACCGCTTAAAAATAAAACGAGATATAAGCAGTTTCATTTTCATCTACTTAGGTTAAGCAGTTAAACCAGGCTGAAAGGGTTGTATCTAAACGTCCTTCCTTTAACACCTGTAGAAACATGCACAGCATTTCCAACTCAGGTAACAGAGGTTTGTTGCAATTCGTCTTTAAAGCTGTATTCAGTGTTCTTTTTATTACCTTTGTATTTTACTAAACAGACAACCATTGTCAAAGATGTTTCTCCTGTCCTTTAGAATAAGAAAAAAAAAATTCCTAGTCTTTTCCACTTGTCACTACATCAATAATTAACTTAAAAAAGGTAGCATGGAAAGATGCTTTAAGGAAGCATTTAATAATTCAAAGGAATCTTAACTTGAAACAGGTCACATGAAAAAGAATGAAAAACAAAGCCCTATGTAATCTTGTCTGGCTGGCTCTGTTAGACATTTAAAAGGAACAAGGCATACAGAATATAACTGATTGTGTATTTAATTGCCCTTAGCACTGAATTATATCATTGGATCATTGCTACTAAATAATAACGTAAAGTTAACCAGGCTGCATCATTGATAATGTGTGCTATATATAGTGATGTATTTTAGGCATAAGCTCAGGATGGCTATTTGTCCAGGAATGAACATCCAAGAGAAAAGGAATAAAAATAATGCAACACGGGTAAAAGGAAATACCATGATAAATGATCCTACTAGGGGCAATCAAATACAAAGGCTTGATATCATTAATATTTATAATATCGTAATTAGCAAGGCTTTGCCTAAGCAGTGTTATTAGTGTAACTAATTATGTTATCATAAACTAAGTTTGCAGTATTATAGGAATCAGTATTCTTACTTTCATAAATTATCATCAATATTGGATTTCATGTACTTGTGCCTAGTAAATTAGTTAAGTACTGTAGTTCATGTAGATTCAAACACAAATATCTGACTTGCTTGGCAGAAAATCCTAAACACACACTTCTGATTCTCTTCCTAAAATAAATTCACTAAAAAACACGTCCTTACTCTATTTGGAAAACAGAAGATAGCCTGTTGATGTGATGTATATGTTCTCATCAACAGAAGTAATGTGTAGGAACATACAAGTTATACATGGAGTGAAATGTGACAGCCAAAATCCTGCATTTATATATATATTTTGCATTATGCATAAATATGCATATATGTATATAAATATGCATAAATAAAAAATTATAAGGACCTGTTCAAGTTTGTCTTGTTGTGAGATGAAATACAGTTTCTTCAGTAAGACCCCATAAGAAGCTAAACAGCTAATACTGATGAACTTTTGCATTAAAAAAAAAAAAAGTGAAGATGCTAATTTTGATATAATTTTTATGCAGTAAATGTAAAGATGTAAAGGAATCATCCTCCATTTTCTTACAAAATTCCTATTAGTTTTCATACAGAACCATGGGGATAAGAAGTTCAGGCAATGACAATTTAATGAGAAGAAACTGAGGGAGAAGAATTATTTTCAACAGCATCAAGAACCACTTGCTTTCTGATTGTATACAAACTCATTGAGCTTCTCCAAGTTTTTAATACATTAAAGGGTTAGGACTGGTCGTATTCTCAGCTAAGTATGTTCTTAGTATCTATTTCGATTCACAGTGCAATACTGAATGTTAAGGTCCATATTTTTATATAGCAGTGAATTATTCTTTTGATAATTCATTTTCTGTCCCGGTTTCAGCACCAAACGGGTGCTGAGTGCAGCATGTTGCCACAGGAGAGTGACACAGTGGAGTTTTGTCATGAAATATTGTAGTATTTGATGACCAGAGTGAACTAAAAGATAAATACTTTTTTGTAAATGATACACCTGACATCAAACTGAAGCTGTCTTGCCATGCAGTCACCAGATAAATGACAAACTGAACAGTTATCACTGTTAGTTGTTAACATTTATCACAATAATTTCCTTCCTAAACAGAAAGAATACTAAAAATGCTGTGCTAAATAGTGTAATACAATAAGCAATTCAATAGCAAATGTATCTGCTTTGGGCTGAAAAAGATAATCATGTTGATTAGTACCTGTTCATGCTTCTCCATTAATGAAACTAATACTTTCATCTGATAATTTATAGCCCTTAACATATGAAAAGCATTGTAGCACTGGAAAATATTTTGGAAAGTTGAGTACTGTTTATAAGTTTTTCATGGTTTCAGAATGTATTTTTTGGTATGTAGATCCTAAATTTATCACCTTTGAGCCAGGTAGTATTTTCTGATAGTCTTTTCAGGAGCAGAAGCTTCTTCCCTTTTGCTAACACGGCTGGAGCCAGTACTTGCCATTGTCCAAGACGCGATCCGTAGTACTGCACTGCCTGTAACAACAGTGAGTTTCCTGCTTAGAATGGCAGCCTCAGCCGTGACTTCCAGTCACTGTGTGATAGTGTTTTCCCTAGCTGCACCAATTTTATTCATTCCTTCCCGTGGTTGTAGCCTTATCCATAACTGCTCCAAAGACAGTCCTAACATAGATACAGAGTCAGACTCACAAAGGTGGACAAAGCCAGTCTTCTGGCCTGCCTTCCTCATTGCTTTTCTGATGGCTTATTTAGTTGGGTTTTTTTTCTGTGAGAGGACCTGACGTTTGAAGCCTTGACACAGATGACTGTCATTAATATCACCTCTGAATCACCTTTCCATTAAATGCATGGAATAAAACTTAGCTTGTCTCAGCTGTAATCTCAGTTTGCAAATCTTGACACTGAGATGAGAGAATGGCAAGGTAATGATGACACCACACTGCTTCTCACTGACGCCCTTGAGGAAGAACTTTTGTAAAAGCTCACTTACCTCAGCATGAATTTAGGACTGAGATCAAGTGCATGATGCAGTCAGGCAGACAGTTAAGATGTAGAGCATGCTCTTACAACCCAAAGTTATTAGGGTGACTGCATAAGAGAGAGGAAGAGCACAGGTAGTATCTTTACAATCCAAAATTAACAGAATTGTGTCTTAAAATAATGTGCCTGAGTTTCTCAGGAAGATGCATGACCAGGAGGGATAAAGATAACTGTTCTCACCAGGTATGTGGAGAAGGTACAGTATCCTCCAGAGGTACAATTTGATCTCCTGTGTGTAGTCATTGTCTCACCTTGCCTGTTCATTACAGGACTCTCTTATTAGTTGCTCACTGATCTTACTCCAGAGAGGTGAAGTGATTATGTCCCAGAAATGCACTGGTGTCAGCTGATGGTCACAGAAGTGGTATAGTGTTTTTCTGTATAAACTTCCACCTAATGTCAGCTATAAAAATCATACTTAATGCAGTGGCCTCTATACATGCCAGGTAATTAAACTTTAAAAATTGGCAGTCTATTAATTTGGTAGGTGTGAGTTTATAAGAAGAGATAAATATATATGGATTTTTCATACCTTGCTTTCAGCACCAGAAATTTTGCAAAAACTGGTTTGTTTGATCATGTCTAAAGTTTTAAAAAATTAATAAGAAGAAAAAGTCATAATTTAAGAATTTTGATTCCAGAAACATCCAAAACAAACTGATTTTCATAGTGGATCCTCCTCAGCTGTTAAGGTTGTGCTGTATTGAAAATGTTAAAACCATATCTAGTAAAAATGCATTTATAGAAGGTGATTTTCTCCAGCAGACAGATGAGAATGATCCTGAACGTGCACAGTGTATGAACTTCAGTGAAAATTCTCATTACCTTAAATTTAGCAAGCTGCTGATTTTGTTCTCTGGATACACGAACTTCCCATTAAGACTAAAATATGCACTTCCTTCAAGGATCTATGGGTACTAGAAGCTGAGTCCTCTAAATGGTACAAACCTGTTAAATTCTAACTTGATTGCAGTCAAATCTGAATAGCTTTTCACATGTCAGAGAAAAAAAATTTTGCTATACCATCGAGATCTCATACAAAATATTAAATTAGCTCTTCTATTAAATAAATACATTGTGAACTCCCAGTCATGCAAGAAACCACTGCAATGCATGCACCAAGTTTTGGCTGCCTTCATGTTCTTCAAGACCTCTGACTGCTTTCACAGAGCAGAGGTGTTCACCCTTAGTTTTTCAAAGTGCTCCTTGTTGTTTGGGAAGGCAAGTTTGTCCAGTACGGTAAAGAACTGTGCCCGTGTTTCAAGCACTGCATAAAGACAGAACAAATAGTATTTGTGGCTGTGGCCAGAAATACAGAGACCGTCTCATTATATGGTAATACAGAGAATGCAATAAAAAATTAATATTGATGAAGAAAACTTTTTTCCCATATTGCCATCACTGGTTCTGAAGAAGAGTCAGACAGGGGAAAAAAAGCATTTTAGGCTATTTGATCCTTTTTCCCATTAGCTAAGGCTTGCATCTGAATTATAGCTCTCAGCCAGGCAAAGCTTCTTAAGTGTAAGCCAATATTGATCAAGAAACCTCTTGGTTTAGGATATTATGGGAACTATGCATCAGCACACTCAGGGACTGTTGCCGCATATGCTTGTTGGGTTGGCCAAAAATAAGGCTCTGCCAAAATATATCTGAACCAGCATTTGCGGGGAGATGAGGAAGTAAGTCCTTTCCTCCTGCTTCCCCCTCTGTCTTTCACCTCCTCCCCTGACACAATGCAAGGTCTCCACAGGCATGGCTCCAGGTGGGAGCCTGATGGTCCCTCTGTGGAGCATCACCAGTAGTGTTTCGGGGAGCACCTGCAGAGCAGATCTCTGCACCCCACCGTGTAAGTCACGCTTACCAGACTTGCTGCCGTTGGCGAACCTCCCAGCATTTGCAAGCCGAAAGCAATTATGAGCCTGACCAATCTGTAGGAAAAAGGACCTCTCTAACATATTTTTTTTCCCCCTTACTGGTCTATTATGGAAGTTTATGTTGTGATTATCTACAGTGCTGTTTCTCATGGAGACTGCAGGTTGTTACATAAAATGTATCTTCCCTAACGGTGAAGCCAATTGCAGTAGAAATGGATAAAACAAAAGGAACTAAGATTATTAAAGTGGATTTAAAGTAGTTTAATCTTTGTGGGTTTTATATGTACTGTATGGTAAATTTGCTTCAAGCACTGAGTTTAGAGTTTCATATTCACAGCCAGTAAATGTGGCTATTAAGAAACAATGTATTCATGTTAACTCCTTGGCTGTGGTGGTTTTAGTGCGTTCACTGCTGGCAATGGACATCAAGCCAGGAAAATCCAACTCCTGATGCAAAAGGATTTTAAAAAAAAATCTAGGCACTGCCAAAAATACATAATTCTTTTTTTGTACTCTGCAGTTTGTTTTACTTAGGGAAACGGCCTGGTCATACCCTGCAGCATGCATTCATTACAGTGATCTTTGACTGGCAGATGCAGAGTAATAAGATGCATATTTTAGTGCTTATTATAATACCCTGTCCAAAAACAACTTGACAAATTTGTGATTTCGACAGTATCTCATTTTGCTGGCTGCAGTGCTCTGTGATTGCCTGGTCCACGTGGCTTCCAGATTATGCATACCACCAATACTGCTCATTAAAATGGCCACAGTTCACCAGTTTCGGTAGCTTGGAACGAACTTGGAATGAATTATTATACAACAAAGAGGCTGCTGTCATGCAGAACAAAAGACAAGCAAAAGAGAGCTTTGGCTTAATGAGGCTAAGTGAGTGTCTCCCCTGCATCACCAGCTACTTGACGGCCTTTGAGCATGGAATTTTTTCTCCACAGGCCAAAACCTTTGGTCTATTATTTTGTGTTTATGCACCTTGAGGCTAATATACATTTTAATATGCTGCACATGGAGAAAAAAATCAGCCATTAGATTAGAACATGTGCACTCCCTGTTAAGTTAATGACAGCCGAACATAGAGATAAATTTAGGTTTTCATATTTAATTATAGCACAGCGCAGTACGTTTAGCAAGGATAAATTGCGCTATTATTATGCTTCATTTTTTTTGACATCTTTTCATATTAACCATGCGCACTTACCCCCACTTCCTCCCCAGTGTCACACATAATGTCTCTGTGCATCATCCTTCTCTAACACCATTAATTTTTTATTCTGTACAGTTGTATATGTATTGTTGTATTTGTTACTTAGGGTTAGCTTGCTAGTTGGATAAAACCATTCAAAACAGCCCTTGTGTTAGGTGATCCACATAAGCGATAAGGACAGAAACGACATAAAAAGAACTGGCCTGCATGGCCAGACGTGGCTTCTCACATCTGCTCCCAGAGCAAGGGTTCCCAGCCCTTCTCCCCCAAATGCTTTCAGCACAGTGCGCACTGTCTGCAACTGCAGAGTGGTAACCCCTTTCTCAAGCAGCTGAATTGGAAATGCTCGAGAAATAATGCATGGACAGTTATATGTGTTCTACAGAATTTTGTATTTGTATAATATTAATGTGAGAAATGGCGGTGATAATATAAAATGTCTCTGTTCTGAAGAATTTAGCATTGTGTTATTGTATAGGAACTAAAACAGAGCTAATGTTGCGAAGTGTGGTGAGTGCTGTTTGTTGGGGCTTTGTATGTGCGTTGCCTCTGTTTGTCGGAGCTGTTGCTGCAAGGATAGCATCAGGAATTAGGCCAGACCTTAGCCTTATAGAAGACAATATGAAATGAAACATAGAGGCAAGCTGGAACACAATTCAGCCTTTGCGTGTCCTTAACAAGTTTTAATGGGAATATCTGACAATTTCTGTGCTGCCGTGGATTTGATGGTGATTTGGGCTATTTGTTACTACCTGAGAGAGCTTTTAGATTTGCTTTCAGCTCTGGGCTGAGCTATTCAGGTAGCTGTGGTTTGTGAAAAATATGTTTGCATGCTTCACAAAATTAAGGGAATACTGCTATTTTCCAAAGTGGATTAGAGCAGGTAATAACTCATAGGAAGAAGATTTTCCTCCTCCCGCTGTGTGTATAAGCAAGTAGAAGATATTATGCTACAGGCTTATTCCTAGATTATTCCTTATTGGATAGTTGTTTCGTGACAAAAGACACTGTGGCTTGATGACCAGAGGGTCATGACAGGAATAATAATCACCGTATGAAAGGGTGTCTGGATCTTGGTGATAAAGCATTCCTCATTGCAATCAGTCAGCACTTGCTGGTGCAAGAATTTTCCTCAATGGCAGAGATCAGCTTTTTCATATTCATTGAGAGCAAATCAGTCTCTCTCCCTCTCCCTCTCCCCCGTCTTTCTCCAACCTTCAGTTCTGTACCGGCTTTTACTGGCAAAGAGATTTTTCTTTGTCAGATGAAACTCACAGTGTTTGGGGATGTTCAGGACACTGCAGTATTTACGGGATTGGTATTAGTTCCGGAACCTTATTCTTTGTGTCCTCACTGAGTAAAGCCCTGGTCAGTAGTGATTGATAGCTAATTGTCTACAGTTCAAGGACCAGCAAATGTGTTGGCAATTAATTTATGTGTGCAAAACTCTTCTCCCTGATTTTGTAAGTGCAGATTTTGATGCAAATTGCATCTGTGAAAGCAAGGTTGTGCCTTTCAAAATGTAAGCTATAATTACTAGTCTGAGAACCTGATGATATGAAATTCCTCCTCTAGAATCTACCCCTAGTGAGAGAAGTCATTTATTAACAATATTGTGTATTTCTAAGCAGTACTTCTAGCCATCTTTTTATTCATTTAGCACTGGTAAAATGCTTGATATTATACAAGATGCAGTCTTACAAAGTTGCAGGCTATATCCTACAGACATCCAGATGGCTTGGAAACATCTATGCAGTCAGAAATGGCTCCTCTGTATCTACAGGTAGCTATTATTAGTAAAACCTACTTTTATTTATGTGTTCCCATTTGGCTTATGGTACTAGTCACAGACATACTTACTGATGTGCATGTAAAGACTTGGGGTTTTAGCTTCTGAAAGAATCATTGTCCTTTTAAACTTCTTATCTAAGCAAGCTGTTTACTTAGATAGCAAGGTGCTCTGTGGGCCATAGTGCCCCATGCAAGGACAGTGGGAAGCAAAGTCCATGGTATTGGTCATAGACAGCAGGCTAAGTATTCATTTTCAGCCTGTTTTCCAAGAATTGTGTTATTCTTGTGCTCATTTTGAGAGGAATTTTGGCTACAACATCTCTTAATTCTCTTAGGAACAGATTTGGCCTTAAGCACAGCCCTAAGTCTAGTGGCATGCACAGATGTATGAGAAATCTAGGAGGAGTGATTTACGGGGGGAGGCTAAAAAAGCTAAAACTCACAGGTGTCCACATGTCCTGCCGAAATGATGCGTGAAAATGCAAGAGGTGGAGAACTCGGTGGTCTACAAATATTTGAAGTTTGCAATCAGTGGAGAGAGGGGGATTTTATGATGTAAAGTGAGAACTCAACCAAGACTGATGAGTTGAATTGGAGAAAAAAGGAAGTGTTCAGCAAAAAGCAGGAGAAAAATTATCCTGATTGGAAGGAAAGCCTTTTTGTAGAAATGATGGAGGTTTCATGCTGGGTTGCTGAGACTGAAGGTAGGGAGGACTTTTAAAACTTGAATGCAAGAAGTCTAACAGAAGTACTGCTGGGAGAAATTTTAAGCTGGCAGTGGTATGCAGTGGACTTGTAGACTTTTCCTGTCTGACTTGCACAAGCTAGCTTATGGCCTTTTCCAGCATTTCAGCTGTGCACTAGGGGCTATCCTTAGAAGCCACTGCATCCTAACAAAGTGTTCAGATAGCCACTGGATATAAGCCACTCAGCATAAGCCGCTGGAGCTAACAGTATCTAATTATAAGCAACTGAAATGACTTTTTGCTTAAGATTAAGATCATACTTAAGGAACGTGATAATGTCCTTTCCCATCTATTTTATTTTTATTGCTATAAAAAACCCTTTAAAGTTTTTCTGTAATCTTGTGTGGTTTTGATCCAACCACACGGACGTGTCAGCAGTCAGAGCAGTACTTCCCGAGTTTTTATGGACAAAGGGATTAAAAATGTCTTTCTGTTTCATTGCCCATTAGTCATATATTGGCACAGGGCACCTGCCCCCAGTAACTGAATGGAGCTGTGGGGCACACCATTTCTGCATGTAGGAGCTGAGAAAAGAGATTTCTGCACTTTGCTGACCTATTCATGCTGTACAGAATTCATTAAGGCCCAGGAACTGTGTTTGGGTCGTACAATTACAGCCAGCCTGTAATCTGTTGCTCCACCGCACACTGGGGCTCTGTAATAGTTTGAAGGGGCCTGGCAAGGATTTTATTGATTTCTTGGGATCTCATTTAGGCTGATTGCACTTGGGTACTCTGATGGTTGATGCTTAAGGACACCTACCCTAGCTGTTATTAAGAACGTGGGTCTAATCCTCACATAGGTAAGACCTTGTTTGCCCTTCGTTCAACTCAGCAGACAAGTTTTAATGAAATAGCTCCCTTTTATTTTTTATGCCACAGCTCTGTTTTTGATTGCCACATTTGGAACTATCCAGTGTAAATCACTGTATAACCCATATATTGGTCAGGATGTGTCATATCATATATCTGTTCTTTCATTAATCATTTTGTCTCTTTCCTGTTTGGCTGCTTGGCGTAATTAATGCATTTTTTTCTATTACTTTGTTGTATTTCTTCCAAGTTGCTGATTTATTTATACATAAAGGCTATAAAACACCTTGTTGTTTTATACACTGTATCTGGATTCATGGGAAAGCCAGAAGCCTATCACTGAAATAGTGTACTTTTTTTTGGTTGTTCAAGACAAGACCTTGCAGCTGAGTTTAAAGTAGTTGAATTCTAGAACCTATTGACTATAATTTTATTTATTTATGCTACTCATCATTACAGCATGGAATATTATATGCTAGATGCTAATTGTTACTATTTTCTGAATAGTTGTGCTCTCATTTAAAATAACAAATACATGCCAAAAGGCTTCTTTCCCAATTCCAGACCCAAAGTCTAATCCAGACTCTCCAGCAGTTTTTCCACTGCCTTTACTGAGCCTCCTTTCAAATGCTGAGCTCCTCTGACATTCTGAAATGTCCATTTCAAAAATTTCTGTTTGTAAATTGAAAACCAGAAGGCTCATTGTAAACCCACAAAGCTCTATAAGCACAAATATATCTACAGTTTCTCTTTTACTAAAAATGTATCACTAAATTGTAAACAACTTACATGCCATTTACATTAGCGTAAATGATACTCTGAAACCTCTAAATTTACCCATTAAAGCAGGAGCAACAAGAAATCCTTTGGTGACTGTAGCAAGAGTGTGCCTTTCATAATCAACATTTATAAAAGAGCACCCAGAAGGAGTGAGCATGTCTCTCAGAGCTGCTGTTCTGGGTGGTACAAAGCAGAGCTAATAAATGCCTCACACTCCAGAACTCCCCTCTCTCTCTTCACAACAAAGTCATAATCATTCATTTGATAGACTGCATCCATTTTGTTAGTAATTTTGCCATTACTTGGGTTTTGACCTTCAGTGCCTGGTACGTGAGTGGGCTTCAGTGCCTGTTGCTGGATTTTGGACTTAATTACCAGGATAAAGCAGATGGAGGAGAAACTTAGTGTTTACATTTTTCCATAGGACTATATGTTTCTCTGTTGTTTACCACTGAGGTGTTTTTGTCTACATAGTGTGAACTGTTTGCAAAGGTATTTATAACAACACTTGATGAGCGTGCAATCTGAGAGCTTGAAAGTCTGCCTCTCTGCCTCCATTTTTATTTTTTTTTTTAAAAAAAAGCATTTCCTTACCATCTAGTCTGTGTCTTTTAGTTGCCTAGCTCCTAAGTGGCAGTTTGAGAGGGGATGCCTGTGTGAAATCATGCCCACTATTTTGACTGTATGAGTACTGGTTCGTAATTCAGCACACACTGAGAATATAATTTTTAGTGCAGAATCGAGTATTTATTTTGCAGCAAAGTCTTAACACAGTCTAATGTAATCATGCAACTTAACTGTCCAAATACCATCCCCATCTGGTCCACATTGAGAGGTCTCAATTTACCATATCTGGCAGGCTGAATTGTCCTTAGGAGTCTTCAGCACAAGGAGTAAAGTCCCTGACCAGAAGCATTGAAGTAAGATAGCAGGACATTGGAATAGTTGAACGTTACACACTCAGACTGGGATTTATTTGCCTGCAGATCTGATTTAAGACTTTACAGCTGAGGCATTTGTGCAGGTCTTGGAGCATAGTACTAGAGACCCGTGCTGGGGCAGATGAACCCTTTCCTGCCCAGGTTAGTGTGGTTTGGACACTGAAAGCTTGACAAGCAGGAACACACAGTCAAAAAAGGACACAGAAGGCTGTATCCATAAGCATATGCTTTCGCAACCGGGGAGACCATTCCTTCTCTAGAAGGAGCAAAGAGAAATACTGACCAGGCTTACTGTTCCTAGGGGTGAGGAGGTCAGACTGAAGGGGTTGATGCATTCATCCAAAATGTCATCCAGCGATTTTGAGCGTTTTGAAAGAAAAAAAAGTATGTGCAGCTATGTGTATGTGTGTGCATGGGCAAGAAGTGTTTTGTTATGTTTATGTTTCTCAGCTGTTACGGAGATATGTCCCAAGTCAGAGGTGCAGGGAAGACTAGAGGACCCAAAGCTTGGATACCTTAGCTGATGTGACCACCTCATGTGGCCAGTCTCCCCAGAAATAGTGTCAGCCACAGAGGTTGTTCCTGAAAGTTCATTTTAAAAATCTAGAACTGAGAACTGTGACCAGCCACATTTAAGCCCATCTAGCTCAAAGACAAGTAAACCTCTGTTGTTAGTTCTTATCCCAGCTGACTGATGTTCATTTAGAGAGCGGAATTGGATCAGGGTATCACAAATGGTTCTTGAATAGTGCCTAGGTACATTGAATATTGCTTCCACATCTCTAGTGAAATAAATGTTAGTTCAGTTCAAATGCAGTTTAAATTCATTCAAGGCTGGCTTTGTTCATTTAGCCAGGATATACTTAGTTGCTGCAGTGAAAGGGACTGTTTGCAACATAACTTGCTTTCAGTTTCGAGCACTGAGAGATTGTGCAGTTTTATCAGCCCAACACAAAATAATTCTATAATACAATTGCAATGCAAACGTGGAGACTCGGGAATTATGTAGGTAGTGGTGGATACATCAAAATCTCAGCTCATAACAGTAGTCAACTCTGCCTGCCTCAGTCCCATAAGGGTACTTTAATTTTCATCCTGTCTTGCAGCTCATAAACATGCTTCTCTTCACAACACACACCATATGCTGGTGGAAAAGGGCTGTAAAGTTTTATAGATATATTTGAGGGTATTATAAAAGTATAATAAAGTAAAAATAATGCAAAGAAATAGAAATTATTGAACAACTGAATTAAAATATTGGGCTGGGATGGGTTTATTGCATTTGGGTTTTACTTGGCTTAAAGTCATGAAGGGATAGAATTCTGTTTTAGAATTAAGAAAATTAAGAATCTTTATTTTAACAGTACTTGTAAACATTTGCTTAAACAAATACTTTCAGTACATTGCTAAAGTTTTAACTCAATCAGTGTAAAACTGATTTCTGATGTTTATGTTTTGATACTTGGTTTTAGGGAAATACTTTGTGTTCGGAGATGAAAGTTTTTACTCGTACAAGTTGAAATGTTAAGTAATTTAGTAGAGTTGCAATGAAAATAATAGTACAATAGTGGTCGTGACAAATTAGAGCTGCTTTGTTTAATCTGAAATCCATTTCAGCCCAAGATGTGGCCCCTTCCTCTGGGGAACTAGCAGAGAAAACAACATGATTGCTCTTAATAATGCTGCCCTCTTTTTCCTATTTGGAAGTGAATAATATACCGAACGGTCATCTCGAAGGTGGAGATGGACAGTAGGAAAGTCCGCTGACTGGAGTGGCACAGCTTACCTACATTCTCCCAGACACAAGTTTCTGCAACTTAAGAGTTTTCATTCCAACTGGGGGGTGGTCCCCTCCAAAATCAGCTTAAGTACTAGACTTTTGGACTTTACCAATGGAAAGAGTGTCTCAGAAGTAGTTACAAAGAAGTTCAAAATATTTCTGAGCTTTCTCTCCTACAGTGGCTGTTCCTGGCTTGCCCTCCATGGCCCTCCTGCCACCCTCTGCCCATCTTGAGGCTCCAGTCCTGACCACTGCCTGTAATGAACTGTAAAAGAGGCAGGCTGGTGATAAAAATTTGATGTTGTGGTGGTTGTCTGGGTTTAAGTTCTGGAGGAATTTTTGAAAGATAATGTGTAGCTTAGTGGTCTGCACTGGAGCCAAGCTGCTAGTTGTGAAGTGAGCTCAGCCAAAAAGTTCAACTCTGTTTGCACCCCTGATGACTTTTATATACATAAGAACAGTAAGACTTTAAAAAAGGCTACTGTAAATTTTACTGTGATCTGTTACAGCTGATGGTATCTTAAATTATTCTTCACACCTTATCAAAGCAATCAGAAACTTCAGCTAACGGTTGAAACCTGCTTTGCTTTGTCTTGCTACAGGGGTATGTTCTTTTCCTCAACTTAAAAAAAATAAGATGCCTTTTAAGACGTACAGAGAATACAGCATGAAACTCAAAGTGTCTATCTGGTTTTCATGGGGGATGCTTGAAAGGAATTAGACTGTTTTCCAGGGAAAACTTATGGCACACTGCTTGCATATAAATTAACAACAATGAAAGTGGTAAATTAAAATTGCGACGTCGATTTAATTTTTAGCTCTGCTATACATTTATATAGAAGGATTTATTATTACTGTGATTTACCTTCTACTAAGAGGTAAAAGAAGGGAAAGTATGAAGTAGCAGCAGTTGTAATTATCTTCTGGAAAACTGCAGCTTGCAAAAAATGCTGCAGCGTGTCAGCTGAGAAACAGAAGTTGCTGCGTGCACTCCAGGCCATCCTTCCTCCATTTTCTAGGCTGGATTTCCAGTGTTTTCCAACACAGCAGTTCAGCTGTAAGGTTCAGCACACACTGAAGGAAAGATCCAGCTTCCACCTCAGATGAAGCACTGGCCTCCTGTATGGCCTCCACTTTTTATTTTTTGGTTTTTTTCCCTGGCTCCCTGCATGTGCTGGCAATGAGGCGTGCGGTGATACGGAAGTCCTAGGTGGGCCAGCCTGGCACAGAATAGCAAACCAGCTCTTGGCTCTTTTCTTCAGCTCCATCAGTACCAAAGATCCTTTGTATCATACATGCTAGCTTAAACCACAGGGAAAGACTATGCTCCATGACTCCGTTCACTCCTTGTACTTGCTGGATTTTCAGCAATGCTCTTTTTATAATACCACTGTGTAAGGTGACTGAGTTGGCTGAGGGTCATGTCCACAACTGTGGAGCAAGCTTCCTCTAAGACTCTGTGCTTTTCCTTTTCATTCTGAGAGTAGAAGGCACTTTTGCAACTTTGCCTTCTCTGTGCAGAAGTGTATCTATGTTGCTGCTTGCTTTTGTTTTTACAGGAAGGAAATTACTAAAATCTTACCAAAACAAAGCAGCCTGTCCCATGCGCAAAGAATGAGAATGAGATAGCAGGTGAGCCATGCAAGATAGGTGGCGTTCATTAGTTAGCAGACACTGCTGGGATATTTTAATGATAAAAGTGGCATAAACCCTTTGCAAGGGAAGACAATAGTATGAAAAAAGTCTCCATTTTATCTTGTTTCTTTTGTCTTCTGCAACAGAAACAGAGACACTGAGAGGCAGGCTTAAGAACCCTAATTAAATAATGGAAGGAAATGAAAATCAGTACCCAGTTCTGTTGCCCAGAATGAATCTGTGCATATTCAATTTGTGTTATTTTCAGAAAAGCAGTAAGACATTATAACCAGAACTCTCAAGGTATTTCTCATTCTTGAAGAACGGAACTAGGCGTCTTGGCGAGTCTTCAGATACAATCCATACCCCCAGTATTTTCATTAGGACCTGCCAAGTATTTGGCATAGCTCAGATGAGTTTCATTGTTATAAAAAGAAGTCAGTGGACCCACAAATCTACTCATTTCTGTTGGGGAAATGTTTACAGACTTTGAAGAAAAGTTTTCCTAAGGAAAAAACAATTGATAGAAAATTATATTAAATAAGCTGAGTTCCCATGGAAGTAATCATCTACATTAACTTTTTTAAGTTATTACACTTAGAAAGGAGAGTTTAATCAACATATTATACATTTATGATCAGTCTGTACCAGTGTCAGTATTCATGTTGATAAGAAAACTTTATAGCATCCTGAGGTTGTTTCACTTCCTAATTAAGACTACAACAGCATTTTGCAGAGTGTGAAAAGAATCCTGTGTGATGTAAAGTAGCTGTAGAAGGGAGAAATCATTTATTTTAAGGACACATCTGGTGCAGGAGCTTGCTTTAAGACGAGGTTGAAGATACAGCTCATACTTCAGCTCCTGCTGAAATATTGTTTATTTTCTTGGGGGTTTAAAGCTGTATTTTTACTTCTCCTATATTTTTTGGGGTGGTGAGGGGAGAAAAAACACAAGAGCGATGTCCTTAAACATTAAAAAATGCAGTGATATCTGTGATAGATAACGTTATACTAGAACACACCTTTTGTGGTTATGCATTAAGCTTTGTAACTGTAGTTCCAGAAAGTCCCTGATGACAGAGAATAGCATTTATTGAAACTAGCTGGATGTTGCACTGTTCTACTTCATTCTGCCTGGGCACTGACATCAGAAGTGACTAGATTCCTATAGGCACCTAACTTCAGAAAGGAGAGGTATGCCTGTACTTTCATATTAAATGTGCCCGGGAATATTCCTAGTTGCTTAGGCCAGCTGGCAGAGAGCAGCCCGTGCTGATCATCAGAAGCTGTTAGTCTCCAAAGCAGGTTGGCTGCAGGCAGGCTGCCTGCTGGGAATGGCTCCTGGAGCATGCTGACTTCCAAAGCCTCTCCAGGAGTTGCCTGGGACACTGATAGTCAGTACAGGCCAAAAGCGGGCCAGAAAATGTTGTAACGCTTCATTAGGGTAGACAACAACATCTTTGTGCCCAAGGAACATTCCCAGACACTGGGTTACTACTGTGGATATAGACTGAGTGTCTTGCAAAAGACAAAATAAATTTAAAAAAAAAAAAAAAAAAAGGGACGGACACACATACACACAAAAAAAAGGATAGAGCAATGATTATGGTAGTATGTGAGCGGGCATGAAAGATGGGCAGATGGACATAAAAATGAACTATATTGGATGTTAGTGAAAATTGCACTTGCAAGAAGAGCTCTCACAGCCTGAGGCTCCAAAATCAAGAAAACCAGTGTGCATATTTAGAAAATCTCCAGAAATATCTTCTATCAAAAATATAACAGAATGTAATAGAATATAAATGTGTGCCTAATATACATATTTTTTAATGATGTAACTAATATATATGTGTGTGTATATATATATCTCCAAGTATGGACAGTCTGAAAAAAGGATAGCTCACTGTCTTTCCAAATATTATAAAACAGCTAACCTGTGAGTTCATTGCGTCCTAATGGATTCATTCCGTTTGTAGGTGGGACAAAGTTGCAGTGATTCAGGTGAGAGCACTCAGAAGCTATGTTTACATTAAGAAGTAGTGCAGACAAATAGGCCAGATAGGAATGGAGCTGTAGAATGAAATGGTTGATGCTGCAGACTGGTATCCACACAATATGCATTCCAGAGTGTTTTTACTGTGTTCTAGCTATGGTTTGGTCTCATGGGCTAAATGCCCATTAGCAGCTGGAGCTCATTTTAGATGCACTCCTGGAGCACATATTCAGGTTTCATTTCTTCCAAAATAAAATCCAGTTTGTGCTTTCTGAAACTGCGCTTACCATAAGAACCAAAGTGCAGTATGTGGAGATAATCAGGATATTCACTTCAAAGGTGTGCTCCTGATCTAAACTAAAGCACTGATGTAGAAGCACCTGGAGAGCTCATGCAGCAGCATTACAGCAATACAGAGCTCCTGTGCACAATTAGCCAGCAAGCTGAGGCCAGCCATCAGTGGAGCACAGGCAGAAGCCATTAACCACTCGGAAAAGAAAATGTTTGCATAGACAAGGAAGAATTTTGTGCAAACATAAATACATTAGCACAAAGCAGAGAAGAAAAATCTACTGGTAATTGTCTCACATATGGGATTCTTTGCATTGGCAAGAAAATTGTTTTGCCAAAGCTTGCTTACAATAGCAAAAAGAAAAAAATCCACCACATCAGGAAAACAAACTGACTCAGAAAATGTAATTTTGCACATATCTGGCTTTGATGCAGTACACAAGAGCAAAAATAAACTTCTGGTGCCATTTGCACAAGCATGAACTTTAAACTAAGAGCAGCAGCACAAAAGCAGAGAAGAGTTTGAATGCCAGCTGGACAGTTAAACATCAGTAAATGCTAGATAACAGACTTTGTTGGCATTTTGTGAGAATCTAAAACTGTTGACAAAAACATACAGCATAATATTACATAATAGAACAATCTAAATACCAGCAGGGCAGTATAAATTACCAAGAAATGTTGAACGAATTAAAATACCAGGCAATATAGATAACACACAAATACTCTGCTTTTAACTAAATCAAGTGAATGAATTCAGCATGTGGCTAAACTGGAGCAAACAATTAATCGAAATTACGTATGAAATGTCAGAAAATTTAGCTCAAGTAGGTAGTAAGCTGTAAGACCCCTGTAGCAAAGTATCTACATGGTGTTTTAAAGGTCTGACATGTCTTCTAGGCAGATAAGTGCCGGAAATGGGTACAGTGATGCAGCCAGGAGAGCACTTGCTTAATAGAATGTCCTCTGCACGCAGTGGAAAAGCAGTAAGGCAAGTGAAAGTAAGGCAGGCATGTCTCATTGCTGAGGTTTTCCAGAGCCATGGGTCAGATGGGCAGCAAGCCAGCTGTAGAGGAGATGAGAAGCTGTACATATGCATAGTCTTTTAGCAATTTAACAAGTCATTATACAGACCTGCAGGTGGTAATATGCTTTCCGTCTTAGAAAAGTAAAAGTAGTTTCAGTTTCTGATGCAATACTCATATATTTGCAAATATATTAGATACAAGAATTAAAGAAAGCAACTACCTCAGTACCTTTTGAGCATCCATTAGAGCAGATACAGGTTGAAGAAAATGCAATCTGCGATCAAACCTGTGGTAGAAGAATGCCAAGAGTATTCAGCAAGAACTAATGGGGCTGGCTGGGATTGCTGCCATAGCTGTATAGATGCAGAAACAGAACAGCAAAAGCTGTATCTGATCATGATTATTACATTCTCATCTGTCTGCTTGAAATGACCAAGGCAATAAATCTAAAATGAAAGAAAATGAGATGAAATTGCATTTGACTCCTAGAGCACTAGGATAATCACTGACCTCCTAAAGGCTATTACCCAGCTCCTAAAAAGTAAAAACCATGCAGGATAGACCCACACCTGAAAATGGGTAAGTCAGTTTGAAGATTAGTGAGATTCATAAACAATCTCACAATACTTTTTCATGCTTTTCAGATCTGTACAGTCTCCTGAGGTGATTACTAAACAAAACCACGCTATGAATACAACTGCTGTAATTAGCTGGAGTCTTCTCATGTATAAAGGAGCTGTACAAAATACCCTGTGGTGCAGCACTGCAGCATGGAAATGCCAAGGCCATTATATCGCCCAGGGCAGGGCAAGGGAGGCAGTACTGTTTGTGCAAGGCATGCACAGAACACAGCTCCTCCAAAAAGGCTTCTACATCCACCAGCAATGTAGCAGCAGCCCAGCTGAGGCATACTGGAGTACTGTGTGCAAATGAAAACTCTAATCCTTATGTTTTAAGGGCAGGAAATGATATAAATACAAAGTGACCATCAATTATGAGAAAGTGATTTGTAAAGCCACAACTAGCACCCCCTCAGTAACCACAAGGGAATGCTGCTAAACTTAGTGATGTGCATTGCTCGACATCTGGAAAGGAATTGAGACGTACATCCCTGACTTCTTATCGAGGCTGCTGTACACAAAACCAGAATGACTGAACAAGAACGTCAGATTCTCAGAATAATAGAAATAGAGAAAATTAGGAGATTCAGCACAAGTATTTTTTAAGGGTATTTGTCAGTTTGAGGCAGGGGCTACAAAAGAATCTCAAAGGAGTGTTTGAACAAAAATTCAGTGTCAGCTCGTGCCCATCAATCTTTCACACTGGCCATATGAGCAGAGAGAAGTCCCATCATCTCCTGGAGTACTGCAACCCCACAGATAAGTGGCACTGTACAAAATGTGTTCAAGTCACAGCACCCAGATCACTAAGCAGAAATGCCGCTGGGCACCTGTCAAAGCTGTTGTGGGACAGAATCCTCCGTTCAAAAGAATGACTGTGTACTGGGGAGCATCTTGCTGTGCGGGTCGTTGCATTAGCCCTGGAGAAACATAGGCCTAACAGAAAGGAGATACTTAAAAACGCATTGCATTCTTTACAGACTTTGAGGAAAAGTAGAGCAAAGGACTGGATTTCAAGCAACAAATCTCAGAACCTAACCTTTGCTATATTAGTCAAACCTCTGTGGCTTGACAGTCCTTTTGCAGCAGTTGCTGTAGATAGTCTGATCAGGATCGGGCACACTGGCAGCCCAGCTACCAAACTGCATTTGGAGACAGTGGACCCTAGGCTACTTCTGGCTCACTCATGCAAATAACCTGGGAATAAAAATCTGGTCCACTTCTCATCACTGCTATCACTACCATCGCCTGGCAGCAAATCCAATGGTAAAACTAAGAACTGAAACAGCAATTTTTTTAAAAAAGCAAAGAGGAAGACATTCGGTGGTGGAAAAATGCCTCTTGCAGAAAGTGCTCACAGTGACCTGGTGCTGTACTGACGTCGGGACATGTGTATACCTCAGTGTCTGCTGCCTCCGGAAGGAAGCATTATGACTGGCAAAGGGGAAATAAATAACACTCAAAAAAAAAGAAATCAAAGGGCAATACTGTGATCAGCAGGCTAACAACCACCAAGAAATACGAGCTAGAATTCTGCCAAGATCAAACCTTTTCCTCAAGGTAAATCATGAACTTGAATGCAAGCCACCCATACTGAAGAGACCCTGTAATTTGTCTAAAGCAGGAGTGGGTGAGTGTATTTTCTAGTCTCACCCTAAATGTCAGTGCCGTATGAACAGCAGGCAAAGGTATGGGAAAGGAGGCACTTTTTTTACCAAGGCTTGGTCAGTAGGACAGAAGAAAACAAACTGATGAACATGTCAGTGATAAACTTTGCAACTGACTTGTTAAACTCCACACCACTGCAACAGCTGTGTCACAGGCAGTCTTTTGCAGAAAGTGCCCACCCAAGCTTTATCCTGCTGGCAAGTTCCATTTTGGGCAGTATTGAAGGTGGCAGAGTAATCCTTCTAACCCAAGTTGCCAAGAAAGTTGAGTTGGAATTCTTTTTTTTCAGTGATAATTACTAAGTTTTGTATGTGCTTTTTCCCAGGTTAAGGGTGGAGAGCAGTTATATTAATATTTAATATTGCCATCTCAGCTAAATGTAACTGAGGTTTGTCACCACAATGAGATTGCTTATTACTGCGTAAACACATTTATGTGTAGGAAATTCAGAGAACTCTTACTTCAGAAAAGTGATTGAAAGAAAATAACCCATCTGGAGGAAGGATTAAAGGCTGGGGTGACGTGCACTCTCTCACTTCTGAGGTCTGAGCACAGAAAAATCTTTGTCTAAGCCTGCAGAGCGCCTGAAATTGTGCCTGAGGGGCACAAGCCACTCTGCCAGTTAAGTTACTGTCGGAGCAGGCAGCAGCCCTGGGGTAGCACAGGAGGAGTGGGGGATTTGAGGGGTTGCGGCTCCTGCCCAGGAGAGCCCCACCGTCTGTCACTACTGCTCCCCATCGCAGCCTTGCCCCTTCTTCTTCCCCCTGCCTGCTCAGTGAGCACTCCAGCTCTGCACCAAGCATTTCCAGCAGCCGTGGGGCACGGGAGGGCAACCCTACTCTATCTCCAGCAAAATAAGCGCTGCTTAAATACTTCACAGCTGTGAGCTGGCTTTGTGCCAGTTATCTGTGAAACCCGTGTAGCTAAGCTGCATTTTGCTACCCTGCCTCCTCTCCCAGCCTGCGCCGCTCCAGGTGCACGCCTGATAGGAAGCACTTTGTCCTGCCATGGTGTCGTGGCTCATCAAAGTGGTCTGCGCACAGAGAGGGTGGATGTTTGGGAACAGACTTACTGCTCACGCAGGACCGCTCGCAGTGCCAGCCTTCCTGAGGTGAAGCAGCAAATCTTTCCTGCGTGGTGAGTGCTCCTGCCTTTGTAAGCCGCTCAGACTGAAGCTCTCCCAGGAGCTTTATCTATCAGAATACACAGCACCTCTATAAAATATGGAGAAAAAAAGTCAGGCAGACAGACTACATGGATTATCTATAATAATATAAATTATGTCATCTGTGACCTTTATAGCAGCAGTGCTGTTGTAGACAGCGTTAATGTAGAGAAGCTGCACCAAGCAGAAAATTTTGTTTCCCTTTCTGTCATATGGTTAAACTGGCTATAGATGATTTTTTTTGGAGCTGTAGATTGAATTGCTATAAATACCTGGCATAACTTTAACAAGATTAATTATGTCAAGAAATAAAAATAATTTTGTTTTTACAATTTAAATGAGGATGAGATTTTTAAATGTGGCAGGTTTTTGAGTAGGGAAGCTCTGTAGGGCTTGTGCGATCACTCATCTGTAAAGAGGTATGTTATTTAGAACTATCTGGGTGCAAAACAGCTGAAGACATGACAGTTTTTTCAAGCAACACAAAAGAGGTGTCCATCGTACACTACGTTTTATGTTTCACTGGACACCTGTAACTCCTGTGATGAAGCCAGGCGGAACCATGTGTGCTTTCCAAGAAGAGTGGGTTGATTGTGGCCAGCCAGTGAGACATGGTCCTGGTTCCCCCTGGCACTGCAGGGAGGCTTAGCCTTGGTCAGCACGATACTTGCTTGTTTAAAGGTCAGCCACACGTAAAAGCTCGTATGATCAGGGCAGGAATTTCCTTTGCAAGTACGAATTACATAGTTTGTTGTGCCATGCCAGTCGTTTTGTCCTGCAAAATAGCCCAATGAGTACACAGTGCAAAGTGGTGTGTAAAGGAAGGGTTGCATGTCGCCGTTGTTTATGCACAAGGAGCACAAAAGCAATGAAAAAGTGGATGGCCTGTTGAAGCAATATGCGATTGTGGTTATATTTAATAGCAGAGGGCAAGCTGAATGCATATACTCGCAAGCCTAACTGTGCATACAAATCAGTGAAGTCTTGTAGTAAAAAGATGATCAGAACTCATTTTAAAGCCATTATAGTAATTTAAAACAAGATCGTTTTTAAAAATACAGTGATGTATGCCTGTGATCTGTATTCCTAACGATTTGCAGGTTAGATTTTTAAAAATCAAATTCTTCTTCTGATTGAATTGAGTGAAAATCTAATCAAATTAGCATTTTAGAATATACGACCATTGTAATGTCATTTTCAGAACATAATGATACTTTAGATATTATATTTTAGCTGTTATAAAGACAGATAAATATGCAAGAGAAGCACTGTGAGGGACTTGGAAGGTTGATTCTAACGAGTACTTTTCTGTTTGTCTACATTAGTTTTTTATATAGCATCTATTTACTTTGGTACCTACACATTGACATCGCCTCACTGCTTGACGATGATACAGGAAGCATTTATATCAGTTTCGTGAAGGTATCACTTTTATAATGTGTTACTGATATTTTATTCATAAGAAAGGTTTGATATAATAATTTTAATTAGTAATTACTTATTTCTTTTCAGATCTGTTTAAAAGTTTTAAGAATTTCAAATGATCAAAACTCTTCATCATCACTTTCTTTCAGTGGGCCATTCCAATTTTACCATCTGGCTATATTCTTGTAATTTTTTTAATGTCATATATTATTATGTGTTGATTTGTCACATTTTCAGAACTGTTGGAAGGACTTAATCAACCAGAATACTGAAACTCTTCATAGGAATAGGAGAGCATTCAGCGTTTTCCTATCTTGCCTCTTGCCAGCTGAACTGGGAGTTCTGACTGACTAGGGATGGAAGCACTTGCTATTAATGCCAGAACTATTTGTATTATGAATCTTAGCATGAAATTTAGTGAGTTTATATTATTAAGGTGATGATAAATATCATTGTATTATTGAGTTTGAGGACTCTAAAAGGCAATGGTAAGGCTTCTTGGTCAAAACTGCAAGAGTTGACTGGAGCTCATTTGTCTGCACTGCATGCTTTACATTTAAATTAGGATTGTGTGAAGCAGAGATGGAAGGATTACTTGTGTGAGAGATGAATGAGGGAAGGCATTGTAGTCTGTGCAGAAAGAGGATAAGTACTGTAGTTCGTCTGCCATAAGAGATGGATTACAATGAATGTGAAGTGGAAGAAGGTTTGCTTAGGAATTATTAGCGGTGGTTTGCATTTAAGTAATCTATTAGTGCACTAATGTATGTATAGTTATGTGATGTGTAATCTACCAGGGGAAAGCTGAGTTTATTTCTAGATGTATTGAAATGATATGCTGTTTACAGTATAGGCAAGTCAGTAATAAGTCTGGAGCTTCCAGATCAAAACAAAAAGGCTGGATACACAACAATCAAAACAAAAATGAAGCAGATATCTGCAAAGGCTCCAGCAGATGGAAAAAGTGGAAGAACTCTTACCACTTGTGCAGGGTTTAACTGTTAGGAAAAAGTATTTGATAGGTAAATTTGCAGGCAAAACACACACAGCAATAGTGAAAATGCACTTTTCTTTGCACACAGTGGCAGCAGTGGTTATTTTACTGAATGTACTCAAACCTCACAGAGTGGCAAAATCCTTGTTTCTTTCGGAGGCTGGAAGAGGTCATTGCTGGTTGCCCTCTCTGCCTAGTCTCACATTCCCACGAGAGCACAAATTTGATGGGAATGACTGATGAGACCGGAATTTTTTCATATGGCCATGGTGCATACATAGACTTTCTAAGTACTGCAGAGTGTCTAGAGCTGTCCACCAGGGAGATGCTGGGCATGCGGGAGAGCTAAGGAGGATGTCTGTAGAGTGCATTTCACCTCTCCTGCCCACAGGGTGTAATTTGCCCTCGGGCTTCGTGGTAGTGCCAGGTTGCTCAAGGAGCTTTTGAACAGATTCACATGGGTCCTGTAGGCAGTTTAAATGCAGCTTCACCGGGCTTCACAGTTCTAGAAACAGGGCTAGGCTGCTCCTGGTACCTGACCCAGCTCATTTAGCACAAGTGGAATTAGCAAATTTGGCTTAATACAGCTCCACTCACCTTGCTGGGTCAGCAGCATGATGTTTGACCAGTCAGTTGGTAACCACTCATTTTGCCATAGCAGCAAGGATATTCATGCTTTCTCATAGTTGTAAGAAAAGGTTTATTTTTCCTTTTTAATAGTCTAGCTAGCAGCCCTGAAACTTCTTTGAAAGGACCTAGAAAACAGACAGCCATTAGGTACTGTTGGAGTTCAGTCTCCTCATGAGGCACAGGGACACACAGAAGAGGGTGGTTAAATCCAAAGAAACAAGATGATTTTAGGGTTGTTCTGAACAGCTCTAGTTACCAGCAGCTTGGAGGAGAAAGTGGGTAATTGATATGATAAGCACGTAAGCTGAATGTATGGATATATGTACACTACGGTATATAGATACACACGAAAATGTGAATACTGGACTGATGTATTTTTACTTCTGTACCAGTAAAAGTACGAAATCGCGTTTGCACAATGTTTTTTCCAATACTCAGGCTCAACTGATCCTGATCCACATTTCCTAAATGCATTTGAATACAGTTATATTTGCTTGCCTGTCAGATATTTGTTAATAGCCATTCTACTGACATCTTTGTTATGCTGCTGCTTAGCTGACAGAATTTCATCTGCATAAATGGGTGGAAAGTCCTTTCCTCACATGTCCAACAAACTGGAGACAAAGTGCCTGCCAATGTTTTAATTTCTTTTGCATGTTCTGGTTAGAGAGTGAGAAGAATGCTTTCACTCCACAGTGTCATGAATATGGTAATCTATGGAAATCACAGAAAGCAGGTACTTAAGTTAAGCACATACTGTACTACAGGAATCCCTGATGAATTCAAGTCTCTTCTGTTTAGAGAAGATGTTGTTGTCTATTAAGTGACAGACTGCCAGATGTTCATGAAGTAGCACAGTAATGTGTATCAGTATCTCCTTTTCTTCACCCCAGAAGGTAACATTTTCTTTATCATCTATGTCATCCTGGCTTTTGATTGTAAATGTCTAAGCTTGCTTCAAATATTAACTCCTTTTTGTTTTATTGATGAATATTTCATGACTTCAGTACATTTGTAGAATGCAAGTTTTTGCTGCACTATAGTAAACCTATAATCCTAAAATCTTTTATTTTACAGGTGTATATATAAACTGTTAAAAAACATACATTTGAGGTAGAACATGAAGAATAATTTGTTCATCATTTTCAGCTAGTAGAAAAAAAATTGACAGTGTTAGAAAAATGATAAGAGAAGAAATAATTGTTATTTTGAATAATGGTTTTATCTGCAAACTCAAGCATGGTACTGTATATCTCATGGTGAGGTCACAGCAATATGTTTTCCTAGAACACACATTAATGTTTAGTTTAGTCTCAGAATTACTGCAGGGCTGGGGGTTAGCTCACCCGCTTTAAATAATCATGGTCTAAAGAGCAAGCGGAATAGTAGAGTAAGTAAATGCAGTGGTACATACACACATAGTGTGGTGAGCAGAGGTTACAGGAACAAGTATATGTGTAGTAATTACAGATTATTGAGACAGCACTGTTTACGAAGCAAATAAAAGTTCCAGGAAAAAAATATCAAAATAACTGAAAGGCAGAGGTTTTTTGTTTGTTTTGTTTTGTTGTGTTTTTTGGTTTTGGGTTTTTTTTCTGAAGAATTGTTGTGTTCTGTCCTTTATTTTGAAGGCATTTCCACATCATTGAAGGCAGTGATGCCAGTAATGTCTCAGCTCTAAGAAAAAGAGCTGTGAGAATGGGTGAATCCTTTAATACAAGGGACAAATTCTCTGTGGCTTCTTGCAAATGTAACTACAGCAGCTCTGAGGGCTGTAATAACCGGTGTTGGCCCAAGAAGCTCACTATCAGATGGAAACTAATAGAGTGAAGTACCTTGTCCTCTCCATGGCATGTTGCCTGTCCACATGCCATGGGGAGGGTCCTTGCAGGATTCCCTGCTGGAGGTCTTGACATGACCCCTACTGCCATCTGGATGACCCCTTTATGCTATGGGCCCTTACCATGCAGGAAGAGCCCATATGTTAGCATTGCCAGACTGACGCAGAGAAGAGCACCTATTTAAGAGAATTTAACTGAATTTCTGAAAGAATAAGAACGTCTAAAAGATTATGAATTTGCAGCTTCACTTTCTCCATTGCCATACATACTTAGTTTTCATTAGTTAAGCAATTTACCTGATTAGTGGGGCAAGCTTGTGCAAAATATTCCCTCCATATATCTGTGAGTGTGAATATGTGTGTTATTTGCCACCTTAGAGGAACAGAATTCAGCTTTTGGCTTTATTGTTGGGTTGGATTTTTTTTCCCAGAAGGAACACAAGCTACCTTGACATTGTGACAAGATTTTGTTGTTGTTACTGTTGCTGTTCTTTGGTACTGGGACTTTGTGTTTTCTTCCTCTCTGGAAATGTTAGAATCGTGTTTCTTTGTATTCTCCAAGAACAAGGAAGAAAGCAGATACCACTTAAGGAAACTTTAGTAATCTTTTTTGTTGTTGTAAAGTTGCAAGAGGGTGGAGGCAGACCACTGAATGGAAACTAGTGCAGTGTAAAGTATGGTCAAGGCCACATGTACGTGCAGCATGTAATAAGGTTTCTAGATAAATGCAGCCATTTTGAGCACATTAGACTTTAGAAGTAGTAAATATGAAGGATTAAGAAGCAAATGGAAAAAAAAATCATTAAAATTGAAACTGCTTTCTCTGGAAAACTTTATACATCAAATATAGAAGTTTTCCACATGAACAAATGGGGGTCAAACATTACTAAAACCTTTGTGCTGAGGGCATATAAAATGACCCATACAAACCTGATTTAAATTCTTGTAGCTCCTGGGTGAGGGCAGCTGTCTACCTTGCTTAAATGTTTATGTTTCCCTTATCTGATTGCTTTTCCATACCATGCTCCCACGTTCAGGGGTCCTGCTTCACCTATTACCCTCTTCAAAGCTATTCATTCTTGTCTGCAGTCTTCACAGCTTTAACTGTGTCTGAGGTAGTCATTTGACTGTGTAGCCTCCCAAGCTGTTTAACTCTTTGCTTTTACCCACCCTGCTGCTTGTCTCCTCAGTTCTCAGAAGCCAACAAGAAACCTTCCCAGATGTAATCCTGCCAAGGCAGCAAAGGGATGAAGCCCAGCTTTTCTGCATGTGTAGAGTAGAGAGTGGTGTTTGGGAAGGGTAACTAAACCTACTACCAGTACACTGTTCTTCACAGAGAGGGAGTAGTCAGCGTGGATGTATGAAGGGAAGACCACATTTGACCAACTTGATAGCCTACTACAATGAGACAACTGGCTTGGTAGATGAGAGGACAGCAGTAGGTGTTATCTTAAGCAAGTCTTTCAACACTGTCTCCCATAGCATCCTCATAGACAAACTGGTGGGGGTTGGTCTGGATGATGTCAAGATGTCCCTTCCAATCTCAACCACTCTGTGATTCTGTGAAAGTAGTTGACCACCTTTGCCCTTTCCAGTCATTTAGAGAATTTCTATTTTTGCCTCCTTTCTTTGTTCCTTCTCTGAGGGAAAGCTGTTGGTTAAGTAATTTCAGAGAAAGATCTATTCAGAAAAACAAGTGACAGAGAAGGAAGATTAAAAGCCATCTCTTGTTTGATTTTGAAATCACACCAGTGTTTTAGAACACACTAGTGTGTGCCGCTGCATGGCAAAGTCTTGGTGTGGTAATTATCCATCCATTTCAATGACTACAGAGTATGTGGGCCTTTGTTTGGTGCATGTCTACTACAACCAGTATAGAGTATTTCAGTAGAGCAATTTGAACTCTCTTTTAGCAGTTCAATTTGTCAGACATTTTTCAGTCTACATTCTTGTTCTCACCTACTTTTGCTGAGTAGAAGCAGAAATATCTACACTTGAAAGATGTGAAGTAAGACAGTTTGGCTTCAGTTCCATTTCCAGATCTGTGAAGGACATCACTGTCACTTAAAAGTGTTTAAATGTTGAAAGTGCACAAGAGGAGATTAGAGAATGAATGCATACATATTCTCATACCTCAGATTGCAGCTACACTGAAGTATAAAAGAAATTGGATAACAACTTTACATTCAGTATAGGAAATTCTTCACGCATGAGGGAAAGAGTACTTTTGAAATGTGTTCTCTCATAGCTAAATGATAGTGCTGCCCCAAATTTCCATGAGCCAACGATCCCTGGAATTGTTTATATAAGATCTTTCTTTACCTTGTGATCACTGCTCTCTGAAAATAATTTTTATGAAAATTACTATTTTCTAGTATTCTTTTTGATGGCCCATCGCATCAGCTTGGACCAGCAGGATATACTTCTGTTCGACTGGAGTGGTGTAGATACGTAGCTCTGTGCGGTAGGTTGACCCTGACTGGACACCAGGTGTCCACCAAAACCACCCAGTCACTCCCACTCCTCAGCTGGACAGGGAAGAGGAAATATAACAAAAGGCTCCTGGGTTGAGATACGGACAGAGTGATCACTCACCAGTTACCGTCTTGGGCAAAACAGACTCAGCTTGGGGAAATTAGTTTAATTTATTAGCAATCAAATCAGAGAAGGATAATGAGAAATAGAAACTAAGCCTTAAGAAACACCTTCTCTCATCCCTCCCCTCTTCCTCGGCTTAACATTAATCCCGAGTTCTCTACCTGCTGCAGGGCCACAGGGGGTGGGGAATGGGCAGTCAGTTCATTTTCTGCCGCTCCTTTCTCTTCAGCTGGAGGACTCCTCACACTCTCGTCCTGCTCCAGCGCAGGGTCCTTCCCACGGGAGCAGTCCTCCATGAACTTCTCCAACGTGAGTCCCTTCCACGGGCTGCAGTTCTTCACTAACTGCTCCAGCATGGGCCCTTCCACAGGGTGCAGTCCTTCAGGAACAGACTGCCCCAGCGTGGGTCCTTGTGACTTGGTCACAAGCCCTGCCAGCAAACCTGCTCCAGCCTGGGCTCCTCTCTCCGTGGCTCCCCAGCTCCTGCCAGGACCCTGCTCCAGTGTGGGCGTCCCATGGGTCACAACCTCCTTTGGGCATCTGTCTGCTCTGGCACGGGGTCCTCCACGGGCCACAGGTGGGGATCTGCTCCACCGTTAACCTGCACAGGCTGCAGGGGCACAGCGGGCCTCACCATGGGCTTCACCATGGGCTGCCAGGGAATCTGCTCCAGCACCTGGAGCACCTCCTCACCCTCCTGCTTCACTGACCTTGGTGTCTGCAGAGCTGTTGCTTTCACATGGTCTCACTCCTTTCTCTGGCTGCAGTTGCTGCTGCCCAGCAGCTTTTCCCCCTTCTTAAATATGTTACCCCAGAAGTGTTACCAGTGTTGGTGATGGGCTCGGCCTTGGCCAGCGGTGGGTCTGTCTTGGAACTGTCTGGCATTGACTCTATGGGACATGGGGGAAGCTTCTAGCAGCTTCTCACAGAAGCCACCCCTGTAGCCCCCACTACCAAAACCTTGCCATGCAAACCCATACACTGTGCCAATTGAAATCTGGGTCTTCTAATAGTAGATAGCATCCAGCCCATTAGTAGGAGACAGCTCCCAGATAAGCAAGCCATGACTACATCATGGAGACATACGTGGACTTTCCCAGATTAAGGAGCAGATCAGTTTCAAACTTGGAAGTACAGTCTGGGTTGTCTGACACACACTGCGCTGCCCTCTTCACTAGCCTGTTCTACCAGTTAGGCTGCTTGCCTGTGTGCCCATAAAAATTGCAGCAATTGGAAGTGGAGGATTCTCTTTACTCTTTACCATTAGGAAACAAGCACCTTTTTAGTTCATAATATGCTCAATTACTTTCAGATTGATCCATGAATAAATTATAATCAAAACAGACTTATTCACCTTAAAGCTCTCCTGGCTTAAGGTTTCATTGTTGATTCATTATGTTGTCAGTTCGTTATTGGCAGGGTAATGCTTTTTTATATCTGGATAGAGACAGTTTTAGTGGAAGATACTGTTATCTTTAAATGAGTAGGATTTAGCTTTTCTGGTGAGAACAAATTCATCAATGATGAATCCCTAGAGAAACTGCTCAAACAAAAATCACAGTGTTACTGGAGATTTATACAGTTCATCAGCTAAAAGGCAGCTTTTGGAAGTCTTGGTGGGTGAGAATTTGGGCTTTTCCTTTCTTTTTGTAAAATACTCCATGACACTATTTCAAGCTTCCAGTTTTGTGATAATGCAATTATAAACAATGAAGTAATACCACTTAAAATATTTATTTTGGCACTGTTCTCAATGTTATCCCTCCAATAGAAGCATGTTAAATTATGGCTATATACAGACGGATACAAATAATGCAGCTATAGACGTCACTGATACAGATATATAAGTAGACAAGGATTACCTAATTACTGTTTGTTGCAGTGTTCTAAACACTTGCTATTATACACATATTCATATTGGGTTTTTTAGGCAGATGTTGATATGGCAAAGATATCAAAGCTATCTTGTGGAGAGTTTAGTTACATTGGATTATCTGGAAATAATAAATAAATAAATAAATATAAACCCCACCAAACAAACCATACTGTAGGAAGATTTCAAAAGTGAGCAAGAGTTAACCTCACCAAATTCTGTGCTTGTTGCTTTCATTGGGAATTGTGGTATTAAATTCCCCATGTGCTTAGGAAGATATCCCCTACAACAATTAGAGTTTATTTAATTTTAAACTCTCTTAAATATCCATCTCTTCAGCAGTTATTTCAACATGTTCCCACTTTTTCTATATCCAGTAACTCACTTCATTAAAATATTGTTTGCCATTTCATATGGCCTTTGACTCCAAAATGTTTGAAACCATAACTCTGAACAATAAGCAGTCTCATCAGCGTTCCCTATCTGTGCATTACTTATAAGAGGAACCATCAATAAGCCCTTCCTAAGCTCCTGAGGCTATATTTTCATGTATTATTTATTGTTATAGAAAAGATTGCTGGTTTTCAGTGTTGTTTGATGAAATTTGGCTTGGCTGCTTGTGAACTGCTGGACTCCAAACACAAAATAACCAGACCATTTGTATGGGCAGACAGTCACCTTCTGCTAAGTCAGTGGAAGCTCATTGTGTATGCCCAAGCCTGGACCAAGACCTAGGTGTTTCCTTCATTATTTCAAATTCAATTTAATCTTTTTCTTGATGGAAAACCAGAAATGAACAGCAAGGACTAATGTTTGATGTTAGTTTTCTAGATTAATCATAATTTCATTTATTTTTAAAAGATATAAATTATATAGTTTAATTTAACTGTATGCATGTCATTACAAAAATCTGAATTATGGTACTGATGGCATTGCAGTTTTCAGAAAGTCTGCTGTACGTTCCAGCTAGCAGCTATGTTAGATGTAAAAATCTAAATACTTCCATCTCACAGCTTAGAAAATTAATTAATTACCTTTGTAATTCACTTTTCACCTATACACAAAAATTAATTCTTTTTCCACACCTTTCTTTAGATCGGCTATTTAATTTCAATATACTCAGTATTTCTGTCTGTAGAAATGAGGAGATTGGGCATACCTCAAGAGAACTGAAAAGTAAAGGATTTATTCTGCAGAGATTTGGCTATTCTTCCCAAAGATGATCTTCAGTCAGTCAAGCCATGAACAACTGTCTCCTCTCTCTGCTACTTCAGTTAAAACCTCAGCAAAATTAGCTTTGCTGCCTACTCTGAAAGTCAGCAATTCAATTCCTAGCCAGACAGGGAAGAGTCCAAAAATGCTTTGTCATCAGATCTCCTGCCCTCTCAAACCCAAAGCTGTTGGCATCAGCACATAAATTATGGAAAGAAAATAGTTTCTCGGTGACACAGCTACTACTTATTTGTAGCCAAAATGTATTTCTAATTGATGCAGCCTAGCAGACATATGAGAACACTTTTTATCAAAATCTGTATTTTTAAAATTTTTGCTAAGTCTTAGGTTTTCTAAAAGTCTTATAAATAATTTAATCTCTCTGTATTCTTGAAATTAGACAAATTCTTTCTTCTACTCATTTTCTTGTTTAAAATAATTCTAGTTTTGCTGTCTTATTTGACTTTGCTGCGTAAGGCCAGTACCTTACTGCTGTATGCAGTAGTATTTGCAGCCTTATTTTAAGACATCCTAGAACATTTCCTTTCCAAGATCATGTATGGTAACTGTACAGAAAGTAAAGTTTGTCTGATGTCTGTAAGGAAGTCCTTGACCATGGCATTTGGTAGCAAAGTTCCCACTGAACAGGCAAAGCAAGTGCCCTTTGCCAGTGGGCAAACTCGGGCTACATATAGATTTGGGGCAGATGGGGTCTGCACCGTCCCACATAGTTCGGGTCTTGTATTTGCCTAGACTGAGGCTGTGTCCCAGAGTATGACTCGGTCCCAGCCTGCAGGAGGACACCTCCTCTGGAGACCACCAAGAGACCGCAGGTCTTGTTCTGACTTGAAGATGTGTTGAGGCCACAAACCAAGTGGCATTTCAAGGACCTTGCCCTCTCTGGCTGTATGCTCAGAGTACTGAAAACCTAGTAGCCAAGGAAGCTTTTATTTGTCCTAAGAAGAAGCCTGAGGTCCCAAGGTTGGGTATCATGACTGACACAGCTCACTGAGGAATTTTTCTTCTAAGGATTAGTAGAAAAGCAGGGTAACCTCTTCTGGATTTACTTCATTTAAAAAAATAATAATTTCTAAATTTTTAAATAATTCTGGTTTTAAAATTCACATTGAAATTCCCTCTTAAAAAATTGATAACCACAGCAGTACTGTATCTTGCTCAATATGCTCTTTGAGGTTGTATTATTAGCATGAATTAATGCCAGCAGCTGCTGAGGCTATGTATCCCCTGTTACTACCTGCTAGTTTCTGCAGTACTGCAGTAGCTTCCGAACAGGGTTTAGTTAGGTGAATAAAAGACTTCGGCAGAATAAGGAACTAGTTTCAGGGGAAGAAGGGCATGGTCTTTTGCATCAAGCAAAATCTGTGGTTTCTACCATTTTTCATTCACCTAAATCTGTGATTGTGGCACATTACAGTTGTCCATATCTCTGCTAGGTAAGCAAAGGGACTTTTTCTTTCAGGAAGCTGGGTGTTCCATGAAATCTGAACCAGCACTTTCACGTTCTTGGGTGAGATGAGTTTTGCAATTCAGTGAAATCTTCCTGTAGAGTCTGCTTAATTGGATCCAGGGATTAAATGTTGCAGTGAAGACTGCAAGCGGGATATGGAGTTAAACTGGAAGATTAGAATGTGTTTCAGTTCATTTGGTGTTTGTTAGCCTTACTTTGACAGGTCAAGCCAGCCTTCTGTCATCAGAATGCAAAATACCAGTTCGTAAGCGTTAAAAATATATATTGATATATTCAGATATCTGCACAAATAATCTAAACTGTTAGAATCCTTCTAAGTAAACTGATAGTTTTATGATACCTTTCCACATACTGTACATTTGAATTATTTAACACGATACATTTTTATATATAAGCAAGTATGCAATGGGGAAATATAAGACTGTTGGATGCTGACCTGCAATTCAGCTCTTCTTCTGCTGTAGTATATTAATATTTTAATATTCAATATATATTTTCAAGTCAGATCCTGAAGTTCATATTTGATTTTTATTCACTTCTCACTCTGGTACAGCATCACTGATTTCAATTTCAACTTCCTGAATAAGAATTAAGTCACACTCAGCAAGGACTTAGGATCACGCCCTTGGTATCGGGCTCACCTTTTTGCTACACCCACTTATTAAGTGTAATCATGTTTCCCGATTTTTCTTGCAGAAACTGCCTAGTTTTGGGCCTTACCTGGACCAACGCAAAAAGATAATAGCTGAGAACAAGATTAAACTGATGGAACAGCACATCGCTGCTGTACTTCCCGAAAAAAAGCATTTCATTCCGAAGAAGCCTATTCCAGCAATCAAGGTAACAAAAATACATGCTTACGCATAAGAAATGATCAGCCATCAGGCAGTTGACATGCACAGTCATTTCTAGCAGTTTGAGTTGGTTATTACTGCTTTTAAGCTTGTTAGAGGGCATCAAAGGCAACTATTTATGCAGACTTTCTAGCTTTTAACCAAAATCAATGGGAAATGGTTTGTGATGTACATGTATAGGTATTTCCCTAATGTCATTTTTCAAAATGAAGGCAATGGAACGGTAATTGTAGAACAAGGCATGGGTAATTCCTTGAAGAATGAAGTAGAACTGTTAACAGTTTCTTTCAGTTTGATTGCTGCACTATGAGCTCAGTTTTGCATGATACCTTGGATTACTTGTGATGTGCTACATACCTCCATCTCTCATGTAGGATCAATGGAAAAGGTTGGTGTTCAGTACATACAAAAGCCGTTTCAGAAGGTTTTCAGACTGAACTTTTAAAGCCGGAGAGTGTTTAAGTAGCTGATCCACTATCTCCAATGAGTAAATGTCAAGGTGAAAATAAAACCTATGACCCTATCTACTGCATAATCCATACATTGGAGCTTTTCTGTTCCCTTAGGTAGCCAATAAATGTCAATAAAACGAAACATCATAAGCTAATTATTCTAGGTGTTCGCTTTAGACCTTACTAAAACTTCAAGTCTGAATAGGAAAAAGAAGCAGGCAAACTGTTTATTTTTAAAGATTGGGATTCTCATATAGGCCCTTTTACAAAGCACCATGAAAATTGTATCTGTTGAGCTTGTTGATAGTCTTCCTCATATCTGTCAGAAAATCAGACATATACAGATAGGAGACTTGCACTGTATGATCAGACCTGTAAGAATTCTTGCAAAAATAAGGCCAAACATAAAAAACAATATGAGCAGCGTGGCGTACGAGGCACAGACTTTGCAAGGATTGTGAAGCAAAGACTTTTATTGTTAGTTAGTTCCAGCTTTTATAAGTTCATACTCTGTACATGCGCTGCTAAAAGCTTTATTACTGGTCAAACTCTGCTGTCCACGCGCCCAGCCGCTGTTCACTATAGGCTACTCTGCTGTTCACGCTGTTCCCTTATCTTATAGAGGTGAGATCACGTTCCTCCTTTGTTTCTGTCTCATCCAGGTTTCTTTTCATACTCCCTCAAAGTTATTTACCTCTTTGCTGCAGGATCACAGCTGCACGTAATCAATGTCAAAACAACCCACTGTCTCCTTACAGAGCAGTGGGTCAAAACAGCACATAATTCCCAAGGGAATTTTGCAGTTTACCAACACATGCAATGTCCCAGCTAACTGGTAGAACTGCAAAACCATCCAAGGAGAAATTTTGACTCATCTTCGTGTTTAATGTAAATAGTTTGCTACTTCTGTAGACCTCTTTCAGTTTTTTGGACTACTTATTTTGGTTTATGTCATGCTATTGAAAATCACTCCCCTCCTCTTTTGCTGAGGTTCCCTTCTTTATGTATACAACAAAGTTCCAAAGAAAGCAATCTACTCTTTTTTTTCTTTCCCACTATGATGAGCATTTTCAAAGCCTACTTGACCTCAGAGGTTTTATGGTTCTGTTCTCTTTGCAGGGAGAGTATTGATGTAGGGAAAAAGAGAAAGCAGAAGCAACAGCCAATAACTGCATTTTCAATGAGATAGCTTGCTTCTGAAAACAGCAGAAAGCCAAAAAATTGATACCATCCAAAAGCAAATAAACTGAATGAAGGAAAAAGTTTAGCAAGAGGGAAGAACAGACATAAAGATTTGAAAAAAAAACATAAATAAAATGTTGAGGTCAATAATTTATCAAGCGTACCACCAAGTACAAAAGCATAAAAGACCCAAGTAGTAGGAGATAGATTAACAGGAAGAAAAGACGCCCTACTGCAGGGAAGGGGAAAATTAATTCCCCCAAACAAAAACTTTTGTTTATAAACACATTGAATACTTTTGTGTGGTGTCTGTGAGGAGCTACTGAGCTAGAAAAATCAGGTTACCATCTTTCTCACTTTCATTTAAACAAGACTGGAAAAGATTGAAGCAAGTAGGAGGTAGGAATGACCAAAGCTGATTCTTGACAGTCTTTCAGTCTGACCATCTCTTTAGAAGGGAATGTTTTAACCATAATGAGAAAAACAGTAGTGACAGAGGCTGTATTGGGTTTGCATGGCAAGGTTTTGGTAGTGGGAGGCTACAGGGGTGGCTTCTGTGAGAAGCTGCTAGAAGCTTCCCCCATGTCCCATAGAGTCAACGCCAGACAGTTCCAAGACAGACCCACCGCTGGCCAAGGCCGAGCCCATCACCAACACTGGTAACACTTCTGGGGTAACATATTTAAGAAGGGGGAAAAGCTGCTGGGCAGCAGCAACTGCAGCCAGAGAAAGGAGTGAGACCATGTGAAAGCAACAGCTCTGCAGACACCAAGGTCAGTGAAGCAGGAGGGTGAGGAGGTGCTCCAGGTGCTGGAGCAGATTCCCCGGCAGCCCATGGTGAAGCCCATGGTGAGGCCCGCTGTGCCCCTGCAGCCTGTGCAGGTTAACGGTGGAGCAGATCCCCACCTGTGGCCCGTGGAGGACCCCGTGCCAGAGCAGACAGATGCCCAAAGGAGGTTGTGACCCATGGGACGCCCACACTGGAGCAGGGTCCTGGCAGGAGCTGGGGAGCCACGGAGAGAGGAGCCCAGGCTGGAGCAGGTTTGCTGGCAGGGCTTGTGACCAAGTCACAAGGACCCACGCTGGGGCAGTCTGTTCCTGAAGGACTGCACCCTGTGGAAGGGCCCATGCTGGAGCAGTTAGTGAAGAACTGCAGCCCGTGGAAGGGACTCACGTTGGAGAAGTTCATGGAGGACTGCTCCCGTGGGAAGGACCCTGCGCTGGAGCAGGACGAGAGTGTGAGGAGTCCTCCAGCTGAAGAGAAAGGAGCGGCAGAAAATGAACTGACTGCCCATTCCCCACCCCCTGTGGCACTGCAGCAGGTAGAGAACTCGGGATTAATGTTAAGCCGAGGAAGAGGGGAGGGATGAGAGAAGGTGTTTCTTAAGGCTTAGTTTCTATTTCTCATTATCCTTCTCTGATTTGATTGCTAATAAATTAAACTAATTTCCCCAAGCTGAGTCTGTTTTGCCCAAGACGGTAACTGGTGAGTGATCACTCTGTCCGTATCTCAACCCAGGAGCCTTTTGTTATATTTCCTCTTCCCTGTCCAGCTGAGGAGTGGGAGTGACTGGGTGGTTTTGGTGGACATCTGGTGTCCAGTCAGGGTCAACCCACCACAGATGCCCACTAAGCATTAGGAAAATACCGGAGCTTTGCTTGAAGTAGGGAACTTCCTACTACAAGGAGAGATTTTAATAAAGTTTATTATTAATAGATCCATCTATTATTATGTTGTTGATAAAGTCTGCCAGGAAGATTCAGGGTATTCATTAAGGAAGCTGAGTGAAGCTTAATGAAAAAAGGTGACTTATCTGATACCCTTCCCTGATCAGGAGTTTTCCATGGAGAGAAGCAGAGGAGCTTGGACATGAGTGATTTATTTGTAACTGTCCAAGAAGCATTCACATTTAGAATTACAAATCCCAGACTATCTCCAAGCAGTTCCCTCTTGGCTGATCATCTAGACAAAGGAGAGAATACGTTCCGTTAGTTCAGACTAGGATATCAGGGGGTGGGAATGGTCAGCTCTTAGAGCTAGTCCCAGCGTAACTCTAGTTCTCTGGAGCACTGAAGAGGTATGTTTGAAAGCTGATCAGACCTGATAGCTGTCCTTGAAAGAGCTATAGCTCCTGCTTTGGCTGGCTGTATTTTTGGAGGGTTGCTGCAAATTTCCTGGTGCCTGCCCAGAACTCCCTCATCTGTCTAATTGGTTGTTGGGTTGGTGATATGTAAATTCCAACATTTGTTTAAATTGCACATGCTGCCAAAATGCTTTTTTGTGCAGATTAAAAAACCCTCTGTGATTATCCAGAATCTAATTTAATTTTTGGATGGCTTTTCCCATGGCTTTTCTCTTTATTTTCTCTATTTTTCAATATTAACTGAAACTGCATACTTTGATATTCAGCAGAGTTTTTTCTTCTTTTCTCACTTGTCTGTACTATCAGAATTTCTGCTGCATGTAGATATGTGCCCTGGATCTTTTCTTTTCAGTTGCAATTCTGTACAGCTCCCACAAATGTATTTGCCTATCTCAGGTTACCTCCTTATTACTTTAATTCCTTCCCTTATACATTCCTGTGGGTTTTTTTCCTAATAATTTAGTTCTATGTCCTTCAGGGCCTATACCATAATATTTAGTCACCATTTATCTGCTTATTTTATTTCTTCCTTCTTTACCCCACAAGTCTTGCTGTAGAGATTGCCCTGTTTGGTAGTTTAAACACTCTGACATAGCTGTGCTTGTCAGTGCAGTTAGGGCATGACATGTTGCCTCACCTGTTGGAAAAACATCCATATTAAGTTTGAGGATCTCCCTCAAGCTTAAGTTCCTTGTGTTTGAACTACTTGTCACCCTTGTGTGTACAGATATGTTTACATGGTCTTCCGCACATACATGTATGCAAGTCTTTTTATGCCGATGCTGTAAGCAGCCAGCTGAGCCAGCACCTTGGGAGGCACCTAGCCACATTTAGTCCAGTGCTGTGCTTAATCTAGAAAATCCTCTTGAGAGATGAAGTGTATTTATCTAGGCATAGCACTATTATGCCATAACGGTGTGCCGTTTGGATCCTTCCTGGTTTTTATCTGGATGGTTCAGTACAAGTAGTTTTAGTTTGTGCTTGCCTGCCTGGGAAAGACCATATTGTAATCTTCATCATAAATGTGGAGCTGTTGCATATTTTGGGTGGAACTCTGCATACGTCTCCCATAATTTATGGGAAGCCAGCTTCCCCCAAGCATTTGCTCCAACATGAAATCACAGCAATAATCTCTCCTGCAGTAGCCCATAATGATCCCTTCTCTATCACAGTACCTCAGAGAATATTCTCATTACATGTGACAGTTTAAGCAAATTTAAGTTAATCTTCAGATATGGGGAGAAACTCTAGAGTCCAAACCTTCTCTTTCCCTCCCTGCTCTGACTGTAGGAGGACTGCCTCAAGGGGTTCGGGAATAGAGTAGAGCAGAGTAGAGTAGAGTAGTAGAGTAGAATAGATTAGAATAGAATTTAATTTCAGTTGGAAGGGACCTACAAATGACCACCTAATCCAACTGCCTGACCATTTCAGGGCTGACCGAAAGTTAAAGCATGTGGAAGTATATTAAAGACATTGTCTAAATGTTTATTAGACACTGACAGGCTTGTGGCATCAGCCACCTCTCTAGGCAGCCTGTTCCTATTTTTGACCACCTTCTTGGTAAAGAAATGTTTCCTAATGTCCACTCTAAACCTCCTCTGGCACAGCTTTGAACTGTTCCCACACACCCTGTCACTGAATACTGGGGAGAAGAGATCGGCACCTCCATCCCCACTTCCCCTCCTCAGGAAGCTGTAGAGAGCAATGAGGTTGTCCCTCAGCCTCCTTTTCTCCAAACAGATGATCCCAGACTCATTATCTGCTCCTGATAGGATATTCCTCCCAGCCCTTTCACCAGCCTTGTTGCCCTCCTCTGGACACATTCAAGGACCTTCACATCCTTAAATTGTGGGGCCCAGAACTGCACACCTCAAGGTGAGGCTGCTCCAATGCTGCACACAGCAGGACAATCACCTCTTCTGACGGGCTGGTTGTGCTGGGTTTGAAGCACCCCAGGATGGGGTTTGCCCTCTTGGCTGCCAGGGCGCACTGCTGGCTCCTGCTGAGCCTGTGTTGGCCAGCACCCCGTTCTGCAGGGCTGCTCCCCAGCCACTCCTCTCCCACTTCATATGTGTGGCCAGTGTTACTCCATTCTAGGTGCAGAATCCTGCCTTTGGACTTCTTGAATTTCATCCCATTAATCATTGCCCAGTGCTCCGATCTATCTAGATTCTTCTGCAAGGCTAGCAGCCCGTAAGAGGAAGGGCACTGTTCTACTGTATGTAAAACTGGAATGACTGAATATTCCAGAGCATTAATATAACAACAGCATTACAGCAATTATGGTGCTATTTTCTATCTTAACATGCTGCTAGTTTGCTTGTCTCTTGTCAGGACATCACATCAAGAGGGTTTTGTGAGCTGTCCAGGGTGTTTTCTCTTGCAGCTTTCTTTTATCTGGAATGCCTCTGTTGGCAAGAACAGTGAAAGTTACCTCCTTTGACAGGCTGTTTGTCAAACTGCATTTTTTCACTGTGATAGTACCTGTTCATTAGTTTTGTAAAATACCTATGAAGTTTCTCGTGCTTTCTTTAATTTAACTAAAATCTGTATCAACTCTGTAGTCTTCTGGTTCAAACCTTTTTCCTGAAACACAACCAAACACATTAAACAGCATCGTATCTAAACCAGAAAACTGAGACCCTTTTCTCTGTTCATATTTAGCCTTTTATGAGGATTGATCGTGGTATTCCAGCTCTTTATTTTTTCTTTGTTTAGCCAACTTGCAATCCCACTTCATGGCTACTTAATTTCAAAACTCTATTGTGTCAGAGGTCTGTGTGAGAGACCTAGTGAAACACAAAATGTATCAGTCTTTTTTTTAATTTATTTATTGCCTCAGAGTCTTCATAAAGAATTGTGGTAGATTCACAAGGCATAATTTTCATTACAGAAGCCATACTGAATTATGTAGTAAAGGTTCATTTGAGTTATTTTCTAAGTCCCTCTTTAGCTAGTACTGAAGCAGTTTTACTTGCTTTACTGAAACAAGGCTTAGAGGTCCCTAAATCCCAGAGCACGTTTAATAACCTTTTTAACTATTGGCAAAGCATCTGTAATCTTTCATTTAAAGTTAGTTTTAATGAGATTACATACCTTTTGTTAGCCACTTTACTGTAAATTTAACTTGGTCGTGTACCCTCAGATTCTAGTGACTTTCTCTTCCTTAATCCATAATTTTTTCTTTCAAACATTCCTTCTTTCCATACCTTCTCTCTGACAGTACCTCACCTTTATTACTGAAAAAGAACAGGTGGAAGGCAGGTATCTCCCTAATGAAGATAAGAACACTGGTTCAGAGAGTAATTTACTTTCTTTACAGCATTTCATCCCCTTCCCATGCTCTCTGGAACCTAGCGCGGGCCCTTCTGCACAGCCTCTTGTTCTTTCACAACCTATTGAATCCTGAGAACTGCCCAAACACCCCCAAAATATAACGAACAGATAGAGTACTTGGGATCAAGCGTACAGTTTTTTGCTATATAAATGTCAAATGCTTTGTTAGGAGTTTTTTATATTACTTGTTGGTGAATCAACTTAAGCATTTGTATCATGGTCAGTGATCCCCTGGAGACCTGAAGCCTGAGGCTGAGGCCCGCCCTTAGCACAGACTGCTATTCACAACAGGCAAACCTCTGCTTCTGGTGAGCTAAAGATTACCTTGCTGTTGCTGTCAGCTTCAAGTGCATAAAGTTCCTAGTCAGTGAACCTTTTTCCTGAACGCAGTATGGCATGCAAAGTGTTTTATGGTAACTCAAACAGTACAATAAGAGGAAAAGCATGTGTTTTCCCTTTGAACTTGCTATATCAGATGCAGTACCTGCACTGTATATGGCTTTCTTAGATCATTATCTAATGAGAGGCCTGTGATATTCATCATCTCTAGAGCACAGTGTGGTCTTTTAACAGTGAGGTCTGCATGAAGATGGACACAGCAGGTCCACAGGGAGCCATACCTGAACCATAAGTTATATTTACAAATACAGGTTTACTAATATGATGGCTAATGAAAAGCTAATCATCATAAAATGCTTGATATATTAATATTAAAAATGCAGCTATAGTAATAAAAATAGCATTGTAAAAATTATATCCTACTGAACAGATTTGCTCCTTGTGTATACTCAAAACTACATCTGCCTAGCTTAGTGACAAAATGATTTTTTTTCCTGTACTCATTAGTATCATAAAACTAATGGATTCTGCTCTGATTCTCTCCATAGCAACTGAATTCCCTGCCAGTTCCAGTTGCAGGACTAAATTCCTCTCCCAGTTCATTCAATACAGTTTTTTTGAGAAGAGTGAGACAGCACAGCAGTAATCAAAAGGAGCACTCTAGGTCCCTGAGATTACAAAAGTGTAACTTAGGACAAAATTTACCTTCCAGCTTGTGGTTTTTTTATTGCTGCTGGTAATGTGTAAGCCACAAAGAGCACATCTTGACTTTCAGAACCTGGCTTCTGTCTGCAGATCTGGCAGTTGGCAAAAAACATTATACTGTAAACAGTGCAAATTTGATCCGGAGGCTATTGAGATATACCAAGTGTGGAATCCCATAGTGCCAGTTTAGACAGTTGCTTTTTGGAGTGAAACCACTTTAAACAGTGAAAGTTGATGATTTCTTGCTGCACTGTTTATTTTGTTCCAGACGTTTATGACTTGATGGAAACAAGAAGCTCTGAGATAGCTTGAGATGCTGTAAAAGAGTGCACCTGCAAAACATCTTTCAAGTACCATCTCTTTTTCAGGCAATAGAGTCTTGAAAGTTTCCAAATTAATAAACAGACAGTTTTTGTTTGAGAGAAAGAAGTGATTAAAAAACAGAACACCCATGAGTGTAAATGAGCAGTAAATCATTGACACAGTCTTTTGAAATCACTTGCAGGCCTCTAAAATGTCATCATAGAATCATAGAACGGTTTGGGTTGGAAGGGACCTTAAAGTTCTTCTAGGTCCATCCCCCCTGCCATGGGCAGGGACACCTTCCCCTAGACCAGGTTGCTCAAACCCATCCAGCCTGGCCTTGAGCACTGCCAGGGATGGGACATCACAGCTTCTCTGGGCAGCCTGTGCCAGTGCCTCGCCACCCTCGTAGTGAAGAATGTTTTCCTAATATCTAATCTAAATTATAAACCTAATAACCTAATCTAAATAGGGGACCTACTAAAAAGTCTGTCCCCACCTTTCTCACAGGCCCCCGTTAGGTACCGGGGGGCAGCTGCAAGGTCTCCCCTGAGCCCTCTCTTCTCCAGGCTGACCCACCCCAGCTCTCTCAGCCTTGTCCTCACAGCAGCGGAGCTCCAGCCCCTCGACCACCTTTGTGGCCTCCTCTGGACTCGCCCCCACAGGCCCGTGTCCTTCTCGTGCTGGGTCCCAGGGCTGGACGCAGCGCTGCGGGGGGCTCACAAGGGCCGGGCAGGGGGACAGTCGCCTCCTCCGACCTGCCGGCCGCGCTGCTTTCCGTGCAGCCCAGGACACGGTTGGCTTTCTGGGCTGCAAGCGCACGCTGTTGGGCCACGTTGAGCTTTTTGTCCACCGGCACCTCCAAGCCCTTCTCCTCAGGGCTGCTCTCAGCCCATTCCCTGCCCAGCCTGTACGGACACCGGGGGTTGCCCCGACCCAGGTGCAGGACCCTGCGCTTGGCCTTGTTGAACATCAGGAGGTTCGCACAGACCCACCTCTCGAGGCTGCCAGGGTCCCTCTGGGTGGCATCCCTGCCCTCCAGCGTGTCGACCGCACCACTCAGCTTGGTGGTGTTGGCAAATCTTCCCTATTTGGAATTCTAGCTCCCCAAAAGTGTATTTTGTGAGCTGTGAGAAGTGCGACTTGGTTACAAATTCAGAAATCACCATGCCATAAGCATTGTTTTTGTTATTCTCTTTGTAAGTTTGTAGCTGGAAAAATCTATTTTGATCATGTTCTTCTAAGCAACAGTTTCCTGAGCTAATGCTATCCTAAACCTTGGACTGTCTCCCCCCAGCTGCTTCTCTGGAAGGCCATTAACCACCTTGCTCTTTTCCCATTTAAAAAGCCTTTTGTAATTTCCAGCTTTAAATTTATTCATGGCTGGCTTATAATCATGTGTTCTTGTGCCAACATTGTCATTTAACTTAAATAGCTCTTTTCCCTCCCTGATGTATATATAAAGAGACATCACATTCCGGCTCTGCCTTCATCTTCCTAGGCTAAACATCTTGTTAAGCTCTTTTTTTTCTTCTCTCATAAGCAGGGCCCTCCATCCCATGATTATTTAAGTAGCTCATTTCTGCAGCCTGCTTGAGCTTTGTGGGTTTCTTAACATCCAGATGATATTTAAAGAATACAATTATGAATCCAGAACCTCCCTGAGAAAATTATTAATTACCTATGCTGTTTAAATGTCTGCTTTTGTTAGGTTATAAAGCCCTTCACTGTCAGGAATCTCCCCACGTTGATACTTCTACAACATGAGCAGGCAGTGGAAAGCTACTTCATTGTATGTTGTACAGGTCATTTCTTCAAATTCTTCAGTATGCAGACCAGTACTTGCAGACGACACATGCATTTGTGACATACAGTGGAATGTTTAAGGGGCTATATAACACAAAAGAGAGGATTATAGGATACTTAGTATTGCTGGGGGCAGTAGATCACACAAAGGCACATGTATTTTGAAACCTGTAGCAGCTATGATACAGACAAGTCTACATGAGACTTGAAACAAGCAAGAGCTGAATTGTACAACTGCAATTTTTTGACTGATACAGAAGACTGCAGAAACCTGAGAACTGTAGCAACCTGAAAACTGCTGAGCAATTCCTAGTAAATCCATAAATTTTTCTGAGTAAGACGTGGAAATGAAAAGACAGGGTTGTGAACAGTTCCTAAGAGATCACATTGGCTGGAGTTAGTTATTGTAGCTCATCAGTGAGGCACGGTAAAGGGTTGTGTGTTCAAGTCTAGTCCTTTGCAATATCAAAGTAAAAAGTATTAGCTGAAACACTTTCATAGTAGTTAATTGACCTTTTACAGTGGTTTAAGCAAACAGATTTTTCTTCAAATTTGCAGTGAATTTGGACCATGCACATAATCAGCTTGCACAGCTCTATTGATGAGTGCTAACTCATTAAGCTGTGATAACTTGCTCACTTACAGTCATCTGTCCACACTCATCATGCTGCCTTTAGCAATGTGCCACAGCTGTTTTATGCTGGAAAAGCATTAATGTTCTCTACATGTTGCTGAGAAGAACTGGAAGGCTTTTAGCATTGAATGAATGCAGCCAAGGTATTTCACATGTCAGCAACTTAGGGGTTTGGCAGAGGGAAAATGTTTGAGTGGTTTTGGAACAAGAAAACAGTGCCATTTCCCTGTCCTTCTTCCTGGGCTTAGGATATGGTTGAATTTCCTACCTCTACAGTCATTAAGATCAACTTCATAGATCCTACCACTGCATCCCGTGAACAAAGAAATTTCTCTAATTGCATAAAGATACTATTGTACTTAAGTGCTGAAGGCCAGGTAGGCCTCAAAGTTAAAACTTCACTGAGATGAACAGAAGTCATTCATTCAGGAAGTAGAGCTGTTGTTGCAAGTTCTCAGCAGGCTCAGGAAGACAAGGTTGGACCCATTTTTGCATTTAATTCATGCAGCAGAGCTTTTCTTTGGAGCTAACATTGATAAAGCCATATTACCCTATTGCTCTGATGTGGCATAGAAATAATTAGGGATGCTTACTTTGTTTGAAAGTAAGGCTGCCAAAAAAAAGATATGCAATAAAAAATTAAGTTACTGTAATCCAGTTCTTTGGCAATGAGAATTGAAAACTATAGAGCATTGTATGAGATTATAAATTATACAGGTTAAATATAGAATGCTCCTACACACTTAAAATGGTTGCTAATCATTTCAGAATACTTCTTTTGACTGATAGGAATAAGGTAAGTATTGCTTCTTCAAAAAACATTGAGAAACAAAAAAGAAAATCCTTATCATGTTTCTTGGCAATGCAAGACCAAAGGTAAACACTTTGATTCAAGTCAATTGAAAAATGCTCAAGATCAAGCCAAATAGGAGACACAGACAAGTCTGACCAGAATTATAAGCTTCAAAGTCCATAATCAAAATCATGAGTTCTTGGTTTATTACAGTAGAATGACTTTGAAGCCAGTTCTGCTGTCCTATCACTCAGTGAGCTTTCTCTAATACTTAACAGTTATACCCATTTTTAAAGCAAATTAAAATGTATTGTTGCATCATATAACCCTCACTTACTAAGCCAGATTTATCTTAACAATGTAGAATCTTGCACATAAAATTGAGCTTGGTTTGCAACATGGGAACTGTTGAAGTGTGCTTAGTGAACTCACACAATACTCAGGCAGCCAGTACAGTGCCACAGAGAGAATCTTTTAAAATGCAATCACATTCATCATCTGTTCTAGACTTCCACAAGGTAAATTAATTTAACCGAGGGATAGCTGCAGTCCAAAGGACGTGGGACTTGTCCCATCTCTACCATTGACTCAGTGAAGCTGAACTGCCACTGTACTGTGCAGTTTCCCTTGATGTAAAGTGGAAATGGTTTGCATCAGGTAGGCCCCCAACAACTTAGAGGGCATGTCTTCCCCTTGTGGTATGTACCCATACGCTGTCCTGCCATACACCTTTACTTTTGCAGCACAGATGTAAGGCTGATGCCACAAATCCCTCCCTGTGAAGTTAGCAGAACTGAATCAAGACTTGCAGGATTAGACCCACAGCTTGCTTCTGTACAATATTTGCAGTAAACTCATGACCATGTCATATGCACATCTTGCTAAAGAAAGAAAAGCAGTTAGTCTTCTTTCTTTACTTGCTGTGTGTTCTTAAATCTGTGCTAATGAGAAATGACCAAGGATGATCTGATTGTTTGTAGAATGTCACTCCTGTTTTGCACTCCATTTTATTCCTTGAAGTTTTGCACAATGGCAAAACAACAGCACGTTCAAAATCAAGTACTAAACGTGTAACCTATTTGCAGAACATGTTTGTATACAAATACATACTTCTAGTGCTGCCTACGTTCTTTGTACCTCTTTACAGGAGGTATGAAGGTCAGCAACTTGGAAATTTATAAGAAAAATCCTAAACGTCATCACAATGCATGGCCAAATCTTCCATATTAAAGTAATAGAGAGTCCTCCTGCACAGCTATAGAAACTGCTTAGGTATCTTCTAAATGAGTCAATACTTTCTTTTTTCTTTTTTTTTTCCCCTAGGATGTAATTGGAAAAGCACTGCAGTATATTGGAACATATGGTGAGCTCTGCAACGCAGAGCAAGTTGTGGCTCTGATTGACGAGGAAATGTGTATCAACTGTGGCAAATGTTACATGACCTGTAATGATTCTGGCTACCAGGTAAGAGCACAGCTGTAATTAGCAGAAAGGCAGGATGAGTTATCTTTCTGCTGCTGGGGAGGAAGAATCCACCTTCTGTTAATGAGCAGGTGGTAAAAACAGATGTCTAAAATATTGGAGTTGAACCCCAGCATGCTCGCAGGCTATGCCGCACAAGCCCTGCCTGAGCTGTTCGCACAGCGGTGGGAACGCCGCCCAGCACGGCTGCTTCTGGAGGGCTCTGCGCAGTGTACAGCATCTCGCTGGCTCGCGCTAGGTCACTCTCCCAGTCTCTCCCTACTGCAAGTGGGAAGGGGGATTCTTTTTAAGAGGAAGAAAACCAAGTCTGGTGGCAGTAAGTGTAGTTCTTTGATGGTTTTCAAGTACATGAGAAATAAAGGGAAGACTGCATCCCTTCCCACCAAGGGGATGTGGGGAGACAAAACCTGGTCTTATTGCCAAATGCTTTTTAAGAAACCTAGTCCTTGTTCCATCAGCGTAACTGAACTTGAACTAATGCAGGTTTCAGGCAGGTGAGTTTTTGTTTTGATCTCGATTGAGGTATAAATCCTTTCTCCAGGATAGCTGCCAGGGTTTAGAGCAGCAGGTTGAAGTTTGCAGAAATCATTGTGAACAGAAAATAGCACAATTTTGAGCTGGTGCTCCTGTTTGCAGCAAAGTATCCCTCTAATTTCAGCTCAGTACGGTAGCATAAGTTGTATGAAATGTATCAGCATTTCTACGTGCCATTCCTTGCCATGTCCACTGGAGCTGATGGACTGGCCTGCAGTGTATTCTTTTAGAAAACCAAAATACAATCAAGCATAAGCTCCATGGAATCCAATGTGCAGTAAGCAATAATTTCTACATGAATTTTTCCATTCATCCCAGTCCAAGAACAATTTGTCAGAAACAAATACTTTAACTGAGCACCAAGTTTCCTCTGAACACCACGAGCCTTTGTTTATCCTTAATTCAGTCTAATCAATAGTTGGTCTGATGAATTTAACTATATACAGTTAAAAGAAAAAGTCTTCCCATTTAAATCAACTCCTGCAATTAAAACAAGTGTGTCAGAGCAAAGGAAGACATGTTTTTTCCACTAATACAAGAAAATTAATGCTGCATTTGTACCAGGTTAGGTGATTACTACAGTAGTCTTTTAGCTGTCTAGTCTTCACCTCTTCTCCTTCCATCAGATTTCCCGGTGAAGGGAGCATATAGCCCTTTGAGAGCAAAAGACTGTTCTATTTAGTAAAACTTTCTTTTCTATAAGTGAGAAAAAAAATCAGCACCCAAAGAACCAGAGTTTAAAACCCCAGGAGGTTTTCGAAGGACGAACATTTTTTTTTTCTTAATTAAGGAAACTCAAAAGAAATTAATTGCAAAGAATTCACACATACCCTTCAAAATAGCATCTGTTTTGTTTCTGTTTTGTTTCAGAAGTATCCAAGCTGCTCTACAGAGCCATCAACTTGTATGACTCCAACAGAAAAGCTTTACTTAATTTAAAGTTGAGCACTGCAGTCCTGACTTCCTCTCACTCTTTGAACTCCCTTTCAAGACGTGCATTGTTGTTAGGGAGAGAGGAAGGAGTTCTTAAATACTTACAAACCAAAGCTCTCTTTGTGCTCAAGCTACACTAAAACTTGTGGATTCAGGACAGTTAGTACCTAATTCATGCCCTTAATGGTTGCTACAGCAACTTCTCTGCTTTCCTAATAGTGAAAGCCCAAACGCTGCAGATCCCTCTTTGGAGCCAACCTGCAGTACCACCTCCCACCCCCTCCCTGCCCCCCCCCAGTTGCTGACAGTGGTTAGGGAAATTGGCTAAGGTACCACTTGCTTGCACAGAAGCAAGAGTTCAGCTTTCAGGCCTGATGTTTCCTTCCTAATACTCTTAAAAGTAGATGTTCAGTGGGTTGGGTATTTTTCTTTTGGACTTTTCTAGGCCTGCTTCTTAGATATTGAAGTTTTTGCAGTTGTGTGAGGCTTCTGGTTTTGCTTTTAATTGTCATTCCCATTATACCAAGAGTTTATTTCATTGAGACTGCAACTGTTATTTCACATTCAAATACACTTATCACCCTAATTGCTAATGAGGAGTCACTGCATGGAAATGTGAGAACTAAAGCAAGCTCTGCCTGCCCGGAACTCAGATATCCCTTTCAAAGATTTGCAAAGGAAAATAATCATACGAGGCACAGCATGCTGTGTTTTTCTCTAGTATTTATTAAATTAGATTGTTTAGGCTGTGCTGAAAATAAAAGCCAAAAGAACACATTGTGGCCAGTGTTGTGCTGAAGCCGTACAGGCATGGTCTGATGCCTCCTCTGAACCAGTAACACCAGCAAATTGCTCCCTTATGAAATATTTCCTTCACGCGACATAGAAATCCCTCTGGGAGTTTAAACATCATGGGCCAAACTCCTCCTTTTGTAACTAGCCCCTGTGACCCTTGAGCTTTTTGACAAGGTATAATTTGGCCCATCTTTCTAATTTTAAAGTGTTAGGAGGGGGGTTGTTTTGTTCCCTGCCAGTTGAACAGTTGCTATAGCTGCAGTGCAGAATCACACCAAGATGTCTCCAAGTGCTGTAGCACAGGAAATGCAGGCACTAAAATGGGAGCAATTTTGACCTTTTCCGTGAGTGACATCAATAATGTTTATTCCTGTTCGCAGGCTATCCAGTTTGATCCCGAAACCCACCTGCCCACGGTTACTGACAGCTGTACAGGCTGCACCCTGTGTCTCAGCGTCTGCCCTGTTATCGACTGCATCCGCATGGTTTCCAGGACAACACCCTACGAACCAAAGCGCGGGCTGCCCTTAGCCATGAACCCCGTGTGCTGAGGTGATCCGTCCGACAGCTAATGTGAACTATACACTTGTTTGATACAATTGATTTGCTTTCTAATTAGTCCTTGAAAATCTACTCTTACAAAAAAAAAAAAAAAAAAGTAATATTGATATCTGTTACAATGAACACTGTGTTTTCCAATTATTATTTCTACAACAATTAAGTAAGTTTTGGAATTACAGAAGGGCAGCAATTAGTCAGTCATGGCTGTCATATGTCCACTATTTGAAGTGTAACTTTCTCCTTAAAATTCATGCTGTAATTTCAAAATATCTCTATAGGCTCTTTAATCTCTATGTATTTTCTAGCTGTAAATATAATTAAGAAAGCATTTTTAATGAACTAAAAATCAATGTACAAGCTAACTGTTTGGAAGGAGGCATTTTGTAATTAAACATTACATTTAGTTTTAAAAGAGTTTCTTAGAAGATGTAATTAACTACACAGCTTTCAAACAAAGCAATGTGGCTTCTATTTTTCTATGAGAAGAAATGAAAGGGAGTTTAGAATAGGGTTTAGGAACTGGATTAATCACTTTCAACTACTACAGCATATGGTAGTGTATTTTTATAATCCTTTCTAATTCTTTCTCACACTAGTCACTTTACAGAATAAATTTGCTGTGCACTGACACATGCTGGACTCTTCAGATTTGTGTATTGCATGGGTAGCTTGATCGTTACTTTTTTTTTCCCCAGTGAACACTCACAACAACTCTCTAAAAACAGTTAGACCAGCTTATTATGAAGCCCAGGTTGCATCTCAGGATTCTGAGATGTGACATTTTTTGCTCCAAGCTCATCCTCTAAATAACTTTTTAATTGTGCCAATTAATGTTCCAGAATGTACACGTTACAGGTCAGAGATCTGATTGCGTGCAAATGGAATACGCACCCTGCAGACTGCATTTGCCAAACACAGACACATAGAGCATACTGGCAAGATGATTTCCCCCAGTGCCAATTCTTCATACTTATTGGTTATGTATGGTTATACTAGTTTCACAACCAAAGAAAAAATACAGATTTGTTTGTTTTGCTAAACAATATATCAGCTTTAATCCATTTTTCATTCACAGCAGGAACTTTCTAATAAGAATGCATTGCTGTCTGCTTTACTCCACTTACAAATATAAAGCCTTTAGTTTCATAATAATGATAAATGATCTACCAGTTCAATTCCTTATACCCTATATCGTGATCAGCAAAAGCTTTGATTAAAAACCCTGACTTTTGTTTCTTGATTTATGAATTGTGCACTGAATTAAAAATAAATGTTGAAACCAACTTGTGATTGTCCGTGGTTGGTTTTTTTTTTTTCATTTACTAAACAGATTTTTCTTGTAGAGACTTGTCAGGTGGTGTTTCATGATCTCCAAGATACACTCCAGGAATCACTAATGAGTTAATTCATGTGTACATTATTCCATTAATTGCCTACAGTGCAGAACGTAGTATGCTCTTTGCCCCTCTCTTCTGCCTTTGACTTGTCTTCCTTTTGCATCCCTTCCCCACATGCACACACACACACATGTGTGTGTGCACACATATGTACACTGTCATGCTAACGTTTTGAAGTGTCATTTCATTTAGTAGCCTTGCTCCACCAACACTGTTTTGCTGACACTTTGGGCTTGCTTGATGAGATTTCCTGGCAGGCTCAAGCCCAGTATCTCCACTAATAGTTTTCTCTTCGTACTTTGTTTTTTTCCTCTTCATCACTGATGATTTTTCACACTCACAATAAAACAGGAACAGGTAGTTGTACTGCTTAGAAAATATTTGCCTGAAACGACTTTAAAGCTTTTGGTCTTCTGGTAGTTTCTTACCTTATGTGAGCTAGAGAGGACTCACAGGAAGAACAAGCTGTTTTGTGAACATTAGGGGCAAAGTCTGGCAAGTCTCTGCATGTACCACTTGTACCTCTTCCGAGAAGCTGGCTGGCAGGCAGCATGCCCTTGAGCACGGCAAAAAGAACCATCAAAATCAGATCATCTGCAGGTAACATTTGACATTCTCAGCAGATGCAAGGAAGAGTAGCTATCTTCTCCTAGGCTGTTACCCTGTACTTCTTATCCTACCTACCATGAACCCTGAGGGTGAGAGGCAGTCACCTGCGACTGAACTGGTCAGCTTCTTCAGGTCTTTTGTTGCTATGTTTTCTGGCCTGATTAACTTACTGTCCTGAAGGCATCGCATCTGGTAGCGTGGCTTCTTTTAAATACAGGACGATGCCAGGAGACCTATTTAAGTAGCTAAGCGCATGTACATCATAAATGTGGCAGCAAAATTGGAGCTTTTCCTAGGATATTCAGTAGTCACAGGACATCCAGCATTCCCAAGTAACTATAAAGGCATTCTTAGAGAATCAAGATTCTAATCAAGACTCTAATTTTTTTACCAAAGGAGGAATAACGGGTTATAATACACAGGTTTCTTTCTCACTGCTCGCCCTCTCCCCCACTCCTGTTCTGTCAAGTCCATTAACAGTTTCAGGAAATGTGTTCCCAAATGAATGTGAATACTTTCTGACTCTGACAGTCAGCAATAAATCTGTGTGTTGCAGGAACTCGGAGAAACGGCCACATTAAGGTCTCCTGCAGGACTGTCTTTAAGTCATCAGGGTAAGGCGAGGTGTAAACAGGCTGGGGAGAGAGCCACAAAGGACACATTCCTGGGTTTTATAGGTTTTTCACATCTGTCTTGGGAAATCCATCCCATTCAGCGCATTTAAGAACCAAGGAAACAAATCAGAAAAATCTGGTCTATTCTGCGAACGCTGTAGCCAGTTATTAAAAAAGGGATATGAATTTTCAAAGTGTAAAAGGTTCCAAATTAAGCTCATATATTTCAGTGATTTAGTCACGCAGTTAAGGAATTATGTATTATTAAAGAAATGCTGGGTGAGATCCTGCAACCCTAGCCCTCACAGTTTTTAGATGTGTTGTCCTATTGATTGCTATTATAAAATATTGTATACTATATTTGACAAATTAGATTATGATAGAAATGCCATAGCTCATCCTCCAGTACCACATTCTTATTCACATCATATTCCTGAACAAAAAAAGCTCCCCCTGTTCAGTGTATGCTCTGCAGTCCAAGAAATACTTGAAAAAGCTGCCAAATCTGCTTGTGTGAATCCCAGTGCACCCATAGATGTTCATTGGAAAAAGAGATGTTGTGCCTCGCTAACAGACTATACAGGCAGTTTGGTTTTTGGCCTCTAGGATGAACAGACATATTATTTCCAAGGCACTGGATTGGTAACATTAATAGCTGCATTTGAAAAATCACACAGGGTTTTTAAAATACATAATTTCCTGATTTAAAATGTAATAGTAATTTGATCTCTTAGCAAAATTAAAACTAGCCTTTGTGCACAAATCTGAGGGGTAGCCTGTACCTCCAGCATTGAAGCCAATGTCCATGTACACGGCTCCTTGCTCCGATGCTTTACCTGTCGCTAGAGGAAGCCTTCTTTGCAGACAACCATTTGCTCAGTTCATAAAACTTGGCAGGAGCAAAATGCAAGTTACCTGTCTAGGATCGCTGCCCCTCTTTGTTGTGTCTTGGAGGATGCAGGGCTTTCCACTGCGTGGCTTCTGGGAGAGGTGACTTGGCAGTTGCAGAGTGGCTCGCTGTCATTTCTGCAGACTCCCACCTTCCAGCACGTATTACTGTCATCTTTGGCTCCTCCAGCTTTGTCGTCTTTAAGCCTTTTATCTCAAGGTGGCAAAAGTGATTGCTAGATTCAAGGCAACTTATCCAAACCCCAACTGAGTGTCATCAACCCCATGCCTCATAAAACCACATTGTTTAACACAATCCAGGACTGTAGCCTTAGAAATATAACATTAAGCATAGATATTTCCTGTCGATTAGAAGATCTTGCCAACATATTCTGTATGCATGTTTCATTATTTATCTACCATAACATGGGGCTGGGCATGCTGTTAAAATTTTATATTTTTCAACATTTTCTAGTAGAAAATATTCTTTAGATAAAATATTTATTTTATTGGCAAAGGTTTCACTTCACCAGGCTGCTCCACTTTGATGAACTGTGGAAGATAGGTTTTCATTGGCAACATCTGGCAATCTGGCAGACTTACCGGCAGCTGGATTGTAACTAACCCAGTGCTCGGCAGAGAGCTGCCTTTGCACCTTACACGGCGCAGGCTTCCTCGGCGGGGACGGCTACGGCACTGCCTCCTCACCTCCAGATGTGGCGGGAGGTTCGACAGTGCCTCTCTGTCTGCATTGCGTGGGCCACTCATGTTTGGCAACCAGGATCCTTAAGACAAAGGCAGAAAAATAGTTTCAAGCTGTTGCTCACCCACTTTTTAGGTACTATGTGATGTTCAGGAGAATCTTAATAATTTTCATACGAAGTGACTAACACAGTGGCAACCATTGACCTGCCTTCTCGTTTTTAAGATCAAACATTTTACTTCTTCAGCATTGCAATACAGTTGAAGTTGCTCCCCAGCACGACTGCCCTCAGTGGTGAGAGCTCTTTTGTTGCCTTGCAGCCAAGAAAGAGGCAGTCGGCACCGCATGCCCCAGAGACACACCACCAGCTAGAAGTAATCATCATCCTTAAGGCCATTTTTCTTACCTGTTTAGTCTAGAGACTACTTACCGTCACAGCTTTTACTTTTTTTTTTTTTTCACAGCTTTTTACTTTTTTACGATTTGGAGACAAGTTTAGGCCTCGTCACTGAAATCATCATACTCAGTTGTTGAGAAGTATCGTTTCTCAGGCACTGAACATCCGTTACCACACAAATCAGATGGCCTGCAGGTAACAGTCACCCACGTCACTCGAGCAGGTGCAGGACACCGAATTTTCCGAGTTCAGTGAGGGAAGTCGGTGCCTTCTGTTTCTCCTATGGGTGTGCTATATTCTCTCCAGTTATTTTAGGCACAGTGAGCAATGTTGCAGTTGACAAATCTCAAGTAACAGCAGGGAGAGAGTGAATGGACACGACCCTGCGCTGCGGCAGGGCTCCAGCCTGACGAAAGCACAGGGGCTGGGCAGCGCCTCCGCAGCAGCACCTTTCCCTGGGGGCACTGGTTGTGCGGGGGCTGCCCCAGGCCGCTCTGAAGGGCACAACGGCCACTCCTCTTTCCTTTGCTTTGGCTTAGACTTTAATAATAATATTCTGGCCTCTGTGCTGCTGACGAGACCACAGGTCACCCTTTCTGCGACTTCAATGTTAAAACAAAAGCAAGCACTGCAGGATTCCTTATCAAAGTCTTTAAGAATTATGATTTATAAACCGAATCATGTGAAATGCAAGTGAAAAGACTATAAAATAGTCTATTTTCCATAAGGTAAAGCAGGATTGTAAGCACAACTATGTCTTGACATCTGGGCTAGCACTGCAGTGATTTCCCGTGCAGTCACCTGCTTCGCAGCTGTAGGAACTTCCCATTGTAACACATTTGCTGGTTCACCATCACATGCAGAGCAGTCTTTTTAAAAAGCCTCACACTGCACTCCATGGATCTGTTCTTGTTATTGTGCATAGGTAAACCCCTTTCATAAGTTTTATGAGGTGCAAACATATATGGTATTTTATGCTACTAGCCTATTTATTGGATTAGCTTGAGGATTTGGTGCAAAAGCTTAAGATGATATTGAAAACACACATCACTTCTATTGTAGCTAAGGAAATCAGCTTTAGAATTAGAGAGACCTTGTATCTGGCATTATGTATAGCCCTTTAGCTTTTTAGCATGGCTGTTCCTTGTTGCTATAGCAACTGAATTAACCATTTCATTAATATAATGGAATAAAACACATTTATTCATTTTTGCACTCACGGGTAATCCACATTCAGCTTTCAGCATACTCGTCAAGCTGTGTCCCTTTCACCTCAGCCCCAGATATTTCCTCAGCATTGCCAAAGGGGTTTTATTTGTATTTTTCCTTGTTGGAAAGAGGGCGAGCTGTTATTTTTGAAGAACATTATAATTTTTTTTAATTAACTTCATTTCTTTGGCTAGCTTTTGCTTAGCATCCCTTAAGTGGAAAAGCAGACTTCACAGGCAGCATTAGGTGCAGAGAAGTGGTGTTCTTCGCATCAGAAAAGAATACATCACTTAAAATAATGAAACCTTATGCCTGTGATCAGCTTGTAGGCTAAACTTGGCATGATGTGTTCTACTGTAAATACTAACAGTACTCAGCTATGTACGCTGCCTAAACAGTCATGCTGCTGAACTGTGCTGTTAAAAGCAGATGGAGTGTTACACTTTTTGTTTACCTTGGTTTTAATGTTTCCCGAGCCATGCCCACATGTCATAATCGTTATTGAAATAATAGCTTAATTAAAATAATACATCTACCTATCAGCAGAAGGAAGCAGGACTACTCCGGGTGTGTGGCACGGGCAGGGGCAGGGGCAGCCCTGTTTGCACTGCTTTTCTCATGGGCTGCCATTGCTGGTGCTGCCCTTGCACTTGCTTGCTCCCTAGGACAGTGCGGCACCAGCCCTGCAGAGGACTGGGATGAGCAGGGCTTGGCTGAGATGTGCACAACACCCAGCGCTCCCCTTGGCAGTCTTGGGGTTTGGCCAGCAGTAGCCAGAACAGGCCCCATGGTCAGTGGGAAAAGCTCTTCATAACATACTGGTGGCAGGTAGCTGCAGAGGCTACGGTGTCAGGTAGGGTACAGTCAGGAACCGGAGACCCTCTCAGCTCTAACTTGCTGCCTGCCAGTGACAGAGGGGCCACGGTGCCCAGGTAGGTGCCAGTGAACCCCCAAGACTGGGTTTGCTGGTTTTAGTCTTTCTTTGCGCCAGCAGTGTGACAGTGAGTACTACACAGGCTCTTAGCTAGTATTTACCTGACTGCCCTTCCAAAGCAGCGACCAGTGCAAAGTCACAGGCCAAACCTGAGCCCGTGAAATTCATCATTATTAGCAATTCTATATCTGAAGTCATTACAAATGAAGTAGCATACCTGACATGGGGGGGATGGGTGTTTCTTTTTTCTAATGTAACTCTAAAGTTAGTGATGTGAAACTGAAGTTTTACTCAAAACAGAGCAGATGTGTAAACGATTTTGAGAAATTAGTTAATTAACTTTGAAGGTATAAACACTTTCATTAAAAAGACGAGGCACAGAAGTAACAGCACAATAGCATATTACCTGCTATAAGACTGTTCATTCACTGCTGTTTGAGCGAATGTATAAATCATATAATCTACAAGGGCTAGTACAGTCTATATCATTCACGCGTGCTGCCTTCCCTACCTGAATTAAATTTTAAGTGCTTCCTCCTAGGCAATTCATTGTGTAAGAAATACCCAAAGACCCAGAAGGAGAAAGTTATGTAGCTGGCAAGGTGAAAGACGGCAACTGGCCCTGGACACAAAAGCCTAAGCACAAAGGCTCTGTGCGCATTGCAGATAGTGCTGGTGCCATATTCTCCTCCCGCCTTTGTTTCTCTTTGCATACGGAAAGCATCCTCCCAGCTGCCTGGTAACACAGAACTAAGTTAATTTTATCATTACATATCATGGTGTTGTAGGTGAAGAGTTTGGACTAGTAAATGTAACGGTTAACGTTAAGTTTTTTGGATTGGGGGTTTAGTTTTGGGCAACTTGTCGTGCAGTGTAAGTTTAGCCAGAAGACTATGTCCTGTAATGATTAACAGAGCTTGTGGCTTCCAACAGCATTGCATCTGAACACCCTGTCTCCCACACAGAGGTTGATATTGGTACAATAATTAATATATGTTACTTTATTTTTTTTTTCTTAACAACTCTTTTTTATATATCCTTTAGTAGAACTTGGCACACATTAAAAATGGCAGCTGGGTACTTTAGACATCCAGCAAATAAGACAGGAGTGACTGGGGGGTGGGCATAGCTGCAACTCATTGGGACTCCTCTTGTCTGACCATGGGGAAAAATAACTGTTTGAAATAACCGTGTTTCCAGCGAAGCCGGGGCCCGGCCTTGCCTTCCTTCCCTCTCCCAGGGTGCCGAGCCCGCTGGCCCCTGCCCTGGCCAGGCCTTGGCGCTGGGGCTGAGGAAGTAGCACCCGGGCTCCGGGGCCCTGGCATGGCCTCGGCCACGGCCGCTGCGCGTACCGCGGCGAGGAAGCAAGCCCCTGTCCTCTGCTAACCTCCCCGGCGCTCCGGAGAGCGAAGGCTGAAAACTTGCATCCCTCTCTCCTGAGGGCTACGCTAAGGTTGATCGACAGCTGAGCAGTCAGCCGTGCCTACACCCGCCGGGCACTGTCCAGCGCCTGGCACTGAGCTGGCACCATCCAGCTGACGGTGGCGGCTCCTCAGCCGAGCGCCCCGGCGGGTTTGCGAGGGCGGTTGGAGACGGCCCGTCCGCGGGAACGAGCCCGGCGCCTGGGGCACAGGCCGGCCCCGCACGGCGGGCTTCGGGCACGGGCCCCACCGAGCAGACTCGGGCACAAGCCCGCGCCCAGCCCAGCCGCGGGGCCGCCGGCAGCAGCAGGGCCCCGGGCCTCGGGCTTTTGGCCGCCGGGAGAGCGGCGGCGGGAGGCGGGCGGGGCCGGGGCGGGCCGTGCTCCGGCGCGGCGCCAGCGCCCCGTTCCCGCGGCAGGGGGCAGCCTTCCCCCGGGCCCGCCGCGCCGCCCCGGCCCGCTGCGGCAGCGGCAGCGCCCGGAGCCGCCGCAGAGCCGGCTGCTCCCACAGCCCGCGGCCGTGCCGGGGGCCGGGCGCTGGTGCGGCTGCGGACACCCCCGCTGGGTCACGCACAGGCCAGGGCAGCCCGCAGCTGGGGGAGCCCCCGGGGATGCAGCCCACCTGCTGTCGAGTCACCAAGTTCACAGGGACAGACTTATTTTTTTTTTCCCCTTGGATGCCTGCCTTCATCCCGGTTACCCGTAATACGGATTTGAGGTTTTACATCGCTTAGCGCCGGTCACGTCCCCGCGGTACCTGTGGCCGGGCGGGGTTCGGCGCCTCCCGCCCGCAGGGCCGCACGGTGCCGGGTGCCGCGGGCTCGGGCGCTGCGGCTGCGGGTGGCCCCGGCCCCGGCCCGGCCCGGCCCGGCGGGGGGCTCCTGCCGGGGGTCCCGGCCCCGGCCCGGCCGGGGGCTCCTGCCGGGGGTCCCGGCCCCAGCCCGGCCCGGCGGGGGGCTCCTGCCGGGGCTCCGTGCCACCCTAACCGCAGAGCGTGAAAGGAGAAGGGAGAGCACCGCTGTTAGCCCAGCGCTGCTGAATTAGCCAGGTGCGGCTAAAAATAGATTGGGAATGTCTATTATTACAGCCGAAAGAGTGTGACTTCGTATTACTTAAGCTGAAATGGTACTTCGCTGCATGAAATCTTAGGCATACAAGCAGCGCCTCACATGTACTTATCCGCAATACATTGTGTGTGTGTCTATATAAATATGTATACTTTATATATTGCACATTTCATATATAAGTCTAGACAGATGCTAATTATTGCTCGTGGTTAAGTTTCTGTTTCTAAGCAAGACATGAGTCACTGATAAAAAGCTGTCTGTCTCCAAAGCCATCTCCAAACGCTTCCGTCTACAGCAGACATAGCCTAAAGCCGAGCTGGGGATGGGAAACGGTGTTTGAGGTACCAATGGGTGCACCCCCAAAAGCCCCAGCAAGAGCTGTCTGTACTCCGGGGTTTGCTGCAGCCGCGTTACAGGGGTACCAGGAGTGGTGAACGGGGGGGTTCTAGGAGTCCCTGCCCAATGCACAACATTATTTCTCTGCCCTGCAACCACAAAAACTGTAGATCTCCTGCTCTTCCAAGGCCTGGTCTACTCACAAGCACACAGAAAATCTCTGCGTTCAGGTAGCTGCCTTGGGGTAAAACTCATCTGCGCCATGTCCTTACACACCGACACGCACTTTCACTGCCATCGGCACCAACCTGGCTGCGTATTTGGACAAGATCAAGGGAGAGTAAGGTGACATTAAACCAAAATCACACAAGGGCCTTAACTGCACCAGAGGGGAGGTACTATGGTTATTTTCCTACTGCAAGGACACAGCCTCAAAACCTGACCCCCAGGACAACAGGAATCCCTTGGGATTTCTCTGTCACAGGAGACCCAGGCAGATGTGTTACCTCATCGCTCAGCCAGTAAGCTACAGCCTGTGTTACCTGAGTGCTCCTGTCCCGCAGGGTTTCATTACTTTTCAGGAGTTCCATTGTTTTAATTTCAGTGAAAAATATATTGGCTGATAAGTGAGTTCCTCGCTATTGATTCAGAAGCACATTTCTGTAGCACTGCCATATTTTGAGGGGTAAATACAGGCACTTCTCTGCCCTTCATTGCTCTGAAGAGAGTAGCTCCCTGTCTCCTCACCCAGGCAGGACACAGCTCAATGTCACACCTGGAAGCTGGATGGGAAAACAACCGGAATATTGTCTCTGTTTGAAAATGGTTCCTCATCTCTCTGCCTGTCTGCTCCAAGCTGTGAGCAGAGTATGCCAAAGCCCAAACGGGCCCCATGGTCCAGCGTGGTGTGCATGCAAATCCTTCTTCTGGCTGGTGTGCAATAATTACCAGTGATTATTGCACAGTTCAGCTCATGAGTCAGCCTGGCATGCTCACTGCCTCTGAAACATCGCTTCACCCTGCACACCTTTCCTGACCTTGCACATCCTATTTCTTTACAGACGCCAGTGCCTTTTGTCAGCTTTACGCATTCATCACACCACTTGCTCATTACTGCACACCCCAAATCAAAATGAAGGTCACCTCACGCATTTTCAAAGCCCTCAGCTGTCTCAGGGCAGCATATCTCAATGACTCCCTCCGTCCTGCTAACCCTCGGCAGGCAGCCATCACCCCCCGAGCCCGTCTCACGGCATGCACTGAGCTGCTCACCCAGCCACTCCACGGTGACGACAGAGAATAAAATTCTCACCACTTAAGGTCCTTAGCGTAGATCCCAGCTTTCTCTGACCTGGCTTTTCCGCAAGGATGCCCATGGCATCAGCCAGCTGATCCTTTAAAACCAGCAGAAAACAGGGAGACAACCCCAACAGCCCATCCATGGGCTGTTTTTCTCCCTCCTCTCCTCGGCCGTTCCGCTCCCACTGGTCCTCCCTCTTGAAGAGCAGCCTGGAGGCATTTAATGTTGCTGGTATGGTGTGAGCAACCTGGCAGTTATTACACTGTACCTTTTGTTTGCATAATTAGTTGTATGTAGTGCTTACCAACAGGCCAAGTTGAGTGGCACGGACTCTGTCTAGATCAAGGCTGGCTGACACTGAAGATTAGCAGGGGAGCGTGATCATTGCTGCAGTGCACTAGGACGTGGCCCAAGGTGGCAGGTGGCTGCAGAGGGGGGATCTAGATGGTGACACCACCCTGAGCAGCCTGTGTCACGTCCTCCATGGTTTCTGCAAGGAGTAAGGATGAATATCACACAGTGAGCCCAGCCTTTGGTTTCTGTCACAGAATACAGCCTGCTCTTAAGCACAAGTCCCTCCTTTGCACTTGAATTGTTCAACACGTGCAAAGGGGACTGCCTTGCTACTGGGAGGGCTTTAACTCATTTGTGACTCATTTCAGAGCCGTGCATACTGCACTGCCATTCAGGGTAGCTTATTAATGCTCTGCAGACAGAGCCCATGCCAACAGTGTGTCCGGGCAAGAGCCCAGTGTCTGCAACCTGCCCTAGCCCAGCTGCTCAGCTGCCAGGGCTGTGCACACCTCTGCCTGCTCTGGCTGCTTGGTAGCACAGCTGAGGCCTTCAGTATTTTTTGTGCTCACTGCCTTCTAGACTGGGCTGGAGTAATCCAGAGTTTGCTGCACATGTGACAGGAGAATAAAAAAACAGCGAAGAAGGTTTCCTTCTTCATTTCACTTAATTGAAAAATATCACTTTGATGCAGTAATAGCATATGCAGAATAAATGTTAACAAGCCAGCAACAAGAGTGGTGAAGCTACTCTGTCACTTCTGCTTTAGCCCTTTGGGTTCAGATGACTGTGTTGTCAAATGTCTTCATTATAGTATTTGCCAACACAGAATCATAGAATCATTAAGGTTGGAAAACACCTTTGAGATCATCAAGTCCAACTATTAACCCAGACTGCCAAGCCCATCACCAAACCATGTCCCTAAGCACCACATCTGCCCATTTTTTAACACTTCCAGGGACGGTGATCCCACCACCTCCCTGGGCAGCCTGTTCCAATGCCTGACCACCCTTTCAGTGAAGGACTTTTTCCTAATATCCAGTATAAACCTCCCCTGGGGCAACTTGAGGCCGTTTCCTCTGCTTACAGAAAGGCTCAAGCACAAGTGCATCGTGGCCTGTCAAGGCCATTGACAGTGCTAACGCCGAGGACTGCAGCAGCCAGGTGGAGAAGACACTGGCTGCGATGGCACAGGGAGAGGATACTCCCAGAGGAAGGGACCAGGACACACACTGACCGTTTGACCACTTCTCCTGGCAGCCAGCTAAAAAAGATGCGGACATTATTTCCCAAACATGGCTGCTATGAATTTGGGAAGTTCTAGTGTTTACAGATGGCTTAATTTGGCAGACACAATCATTATAGGAGTTACTAATCCAATGGGAGTTAAAGGTTGCCAGAAGAAAAGCATGACAATTAGAGCAACACCCCATTCCATGAGTGCTTGTAACTTACTACCATTACAAATGGCATAAGGTGATTCATAAGTATCAGGTGTTTGGTTAATTATACTGCAGTTCAAGCAAGCACTGGCACCAAGGAATAAATGAACAGTGAAAATCACACCTTCCTCTGTCCCTCCCTACCCAGCTCCTTGGCTACACAGCTGGCATGACAGCAGGCTTAATTTCTTTAAATCCATGGGAAGAAAGCAACACATGAAATCTAAGCAGTGGCCAAACAGCACACAGCTGAAGAACCTGCCATGTGAAGACATAATCACAGTGTGCGTTTAAAGCTCTTCATTCTTCCACACATTCAAAAAGGGGTATAATCTGTGCCACCAAGGGTGCAGTCACAGGTACAAAGCATAGTTCCCACCAGCTGAGCTGCAAGAAAAACCAAGGAAAGCTGCCCAAACTAACGTGCATTTCCTGGCATTTGGTAACGATGTGCATGTGTACAGTTGCAGACAGCTGATGTGCAGTACCTGCTGTCTTCTAATAACTCCTGGGCGTGTGAAAAGCCCAAGAGGCAGGAGTGCACACACACAAACCAGCCCATTCCTTGTTGTTTACCGTTCTCCAGCTAGTACACCACCCGCCTGTGGTTTTTTTTTTTTCCAGAGGTGCTGCATCACTGGATATATATTTTGGACCCATTTTGAAAGCCAGCCTCAGAAATCCTGTAGTGTCCCTGTTATAAGGATGTTGTGTTTTCCTTTGACAGCAGCCTGGTGGTTATCTCTTATTCCCTCGCTTAAAATCTCACCTACAAGGTCTGCTGCAGAACCTCCTGCTGCTGCAGGAAAGGCTGATTGCTAGGTCACTTAGGTGGTTGAAAGCTGGGCAAAATACTGCTGCTGGGATGGTGCTGACACGCTGGAAGGAGACATTTTCAGGGGACTGTACCTGCTGGGGCAAACCCCACTTTTGTTGAAGAAGCTTTCTCAAGTCCAAGATAGGGTTTGTTGGCATAAAGAAAAATATAGTGTGTATTTCTCTCATAAGCATCCTGAGAACATCCATTAAGGATGGAGACAAGTCAAATTCAGTTGAGGGCAATGTATCTTACCGTAATGAAGAGCTGGTTCCTCTACAGAGGGAAGTGGTGTCTTCTAGTCTTTCCTGGTGCCCTTCTTCCTCTGTACCAAGAAGCATCACAGTTCACCTTGGGCTCAGCAGTCACCTGAGAAGCGGGAAATTGTATCATTGTCTCTGCACAAATTAATAGTTAATTAGTGATAACAGGAAGAGCTCCAATAATCTATTATGTGCATGAAATACAGCGTTTGGGTGCATCTCCCCAGAAAGTCAGTATCAGTGAACACATATTTTGAACAGACATTGATTCAGGACTTCTCACTCCAACAAAGCACAGTGTAGCAGAAAAAGCTTCATTTCTCTCACTTTTGCTAGAAGATGTTTCCATCAGCCAGAGGGGAAAACAAATCTTAACCACAGACTTCAGCATAATAGCGGCAGTAACAAAACAAGCTCCATTATTAAACTAACTCTTGGTAAGAGCCAGATGATTTCTACTGACAATTTTGCATGCAACTGCTAGATGTAATTTGCAGAGTGAGCGCCAAATTGCCATACTAATTATTTCTGGGCTGATGTTCCCTCTGTGACATAGTGGCATTTGGAGAATGGGGACTAACCAACAAGTGAAGTGCTGAAGTGGGAGATCACTAATAGGGTTTCTGAGGAAGAGAAATACAGCAAATACCAATCTTCCTCTTCATACGCTCACTCTCAATTTGCACTGAGAGAATTTAATACACAGAACTGTTCTATCTAGTTCGTCTGTATTTTTGGCACCCTCCAAGCAAACGATGCCCGCTGGCCCCTGGGCAGAGTGCAGGTACAGCTGAGCAGGGCCACGCACCCAGGCGATGCTGGGAGCTGAGGGGGTGACCCTGGCGAGGCCTCGCCAGCCCTGAGAACCTCCAAGACGAATTTGTGTCCCTTGCTATGCCTCTGACATGTGACGCATGCACACACACTGCGGGACACAGGACACAGCTCGCTCAATTCTCCGATCTGTAATATGCTGGGGGGTGGGGAAGGGCTGGCAAGAAACTCACTTAATCCGAGTCTGTGAGCAGTTCTGTATCTGCTTTTATGCCTGCTCTCTTGCTAGCAGTTTGCTCTGAGTCAGTTTTTCAAATTGGACACTTCTGCACACTGCATAATATGAGATGGAAAAGAAAAGCCTTTCTGGCGAATTATGAGGTTTTTGCTTTCTATTCTTTTTGTCTGTCTTATTTTCCTTTTTTGTTGTTGATGCAGTACTTTATCAAGTTTAAGCAGCATAGTTTCAGTTTAGCACTACAGACGTGTTTAGTGAAAAGCAACAGGAAAAGAAAGGAGTAGGTTTGCTTCAAAGACTTTTAGGTCATATTTTCTTCTGTTAAACAGAGAATTTAATGTGTCAAAGAATTTAAATGTGTTAAAAAGACTAAATACTGAAAGTAGAATAACCATTTAATATTTGATCGGGGGAAAAAAAAGAAGTTACCAAATTGATTTAGATTTTGAATATTGAAAAGCTCATGGGTGACAGTGAGGTTTGGCCAAGGAAACAAAGGGTCCAAAACCAGCAAGTGGCAGTGGCTTGGCTGGAATATAAATGGTGCTTGCTAAAATGTTTGTAATTCTCCATTTGCCTTGTGCATTACTGTAGCAGGAACTTCAGACTAAGTGAGATGTATTCCCAGTGGGACTACTGGGACAGCCTGGATGGATAATGCTGAGCTGGCATGAAACCACCACTAGATCAGTGCTTCATTGCAACAGCACTACAAGGATAGATTTTAATTTAATTTACACCACTGTAAGACACAGAGATCTAATGGCTGGTTTAAGCATATGGGAGGTCAGAACCAGTGATTTAAATTACATTAGCAAATACAAGCTCATCTGAGGCTGGATCTGCATAGTGTGTGTCCAGCTCTCCCCAGCAGTACCGTACCTCCTGCAGGAACACCCCAGGTCTCCTTCGCAGAGGCTTAGGCCCTCTCTCTTAAATCCCTGTTTGGGTTTATGCCTTTCAGTGCTTTTTGCTATGGGTGGCCCCTCTAGAGAAGCTGTGTGCAACACACTGAGAAAACAATGTGGAAACACAGGACAGTTTTGCTGAAGCCAAGGACTTCAATCTGCTTCCAGGTTACTCTTCTTTTTTTTATTTTGCCCTCTACGTGCCTACGTAAACCCATAACTAACTTAGTCTGTCCCAGATAAAAAGTCTGCTTGTTCAAGGACAGCATGGACACATGCTGTCGGGCATCTTGTTGCAGTTCCGTTCATTGAAGTCTACACCAATTCCCTCCCTTGCCCCCCATAACACACATTGTATGTTCCTCCAGGCACTGCAACCTTGGTGGGTTCCAGGCCACAGCAGCTCGCTGCTCTGCACCTGACCCTCCTTGTGTCACAGGAGGGGCTCTGGGCTCTGCATGTCCTGCCCAGCTTCTGCCTCTCACAGCGGGCTGCCAGCACCAGCAAAGCCCAAAGCTCCCACCTCTGTCCATACATGTGCACAGAGAGCAGCTGGTGACAGACCTGACGCTGTCGGGTCTGTCACAGGGTGCCTCACAAATATTTCCCGGTGTAACTTATAACTGTACTCAGTTTCAACCAGAGATGATTCTTTGAAGCTTATTAAGTCCATTTGCATCATATGCCTACAGAGAGATGCATTACTCACAGCCGCCTGTCACCAGGAGCGGCTGTCCTCCCATCTAAAAAGGAGAAGCCACCACCTCCCAGCAGGGCCGTGGCACGCTGGGACAGCCAGCACCACTTCAGACCCTCTGTGGTGCTACAACTGCTTCAGGGTTGCCTCGGACCAAGATGAACTCATCAGTGGTTTAGCCTGTCCAAGGCTAATCTCATTATAGATAATCTTGTTTACCACATGTACTGGCCATAAAACAAAGTTAGCTGTTAACTCTTGCTCTCCCCACAAGCCAGCCTGCTAGAGATGCAGCCGTAGAGGCTGTGTGGGGTAGCTGAATCCCTGATCCCCACCCTACAACCAGCATCGCATCCTCCAAGGGCAAGGCTGACAGCAGCTTTCCCTGTGAAAACACAGCAGCGGTGTAGCACCAGGCTACACAGCACATCATCTCCATTCCTAACTTTCACATCCTGACATCACATCTCAGCGACAGGCCATCAACACCTTCACTGCCCGTGTGGATTCCTTTTGTGATTAAGTTTAACCCTGCTTGGTTCAGCACAGTCTCATATGAAGGAAGGATGCAAAACTTTTCCCCACTGAGATCTTAAAGTTACACCTCCTAAAATACACCTCCTTCTTTGCCTTCTCCACCCTGTTTTTGTAGACTGATGCAGCAGGGATGTGAGAGGGGACCACCTCACGTTGCTGGCGTCAGTCCTTTCGTGAGATTTACAACTCCCTGCTGGGGTTTCCGTGGACCACACATGCCCATGTAGGGTGCACCGACTTCGAGTTACACAGGCTGCAAATCCTGCCAGAGGCAGGTGCCCGACACAGCTCCAAGAGGGCAGACGTGGGTGCAATCAGTGCCGCGACTGCTCAGCCTCCCCTCAGAAGCAGCAGGACTGCTACTCTGCCTTGTCTTTTCTCTCCTCTCCTGTGCGTACAAATACTCCTGCTCATTTTGGGTTAATCTCAGCTCAACCACTCTGTCATACTGCCAGCCTGTTGCAATACAGGATTGCAGGACATGTTTACTGATCGTAGTTTGTATTTGTATCAATTGGGGAAAAAAAAAAAAGTTTCTCCTAAAATCTAGGAAATGTGAGAAAAAAAATACCAAAATTATTGTAATCACAATTTCAGATTTTTCTTTTTGAATCTTATCTATTCAGTTATTTTACTTTCTATCCTAACAGCTCAGCTGTGAGATGCTCAGTTCACTGCATCACCTACTGGAATCATTATGTAATGGAAATGCTGAAATTTTCCTATTCTTTTATGTCACTTGTTAAATCAGTGAGGATGGCTGCCTCTTAGAACCAGCTTATTGAAAATCATTGTTTTGCTACATCAGCGTCTCCATTTATTTTCAGCAGGTTGAGCTCATGATTATTTCTAAATTAAAAGCTGAAAATGAATGTTTAAATTATTTAAGATGACAGTAGTCAATATTAATTTGAAAAAATATTTTAAAATAAACATGCAGAAATGAAATTTTCATTTCCTTTTCTGAAACAAAATTAGCCCAAATAAAACAATTTAAATTAGGTTTTTCATGTCTTTATCCAACGTAAATGCATTAAAAGCCTGTCATTTCTGTGAAACAATTTAGTTTCACCAAAACAACTTTTTTCCTTGCCAAAACCTTTTCCTTGCCCATTCCCTGACTGGCACCAGCCCCAGTCTCCCTGGCAGAGGTGACAGAACAGGTGAGCTAACCAGTGTTTGGGCTGCAAAGGGACAGGAGGACATTTGATGTTTCGCTAAAATCCTCCAGGGACCTTCTAACACACTCGCCACCAGTTTCCTCTTAAAAAAACATCCTTGGACACAATTAAGGGGAAATATGATTAAACAAGAAAAAAGAAAAAAAAATCAGTTCAGGGTATGTCACCGCCAGCACCGTGCAATTGACCTCAGCTCCAGCAGCCACCGAGGCGGCGCTGCTGAATGCAGGGCTGCCTGCGCTGCCGCGGGGTCTGCAGCCTGCAAACCCCCTGCCTGAGGGGCCTGGAAGGAAACTGTGCTTTTTGGACATCTCCTCAAATAACAGTAGGTTTAGAGGGAGACTCTGCATCACCTGCCTTTTTTCCCTCCACGGAGGTGCTGTGCCGAGACCTCTCCCTGCAGCAGGCAGCACCCACCGCAGGGACGGCTTCACCCCCTTCCCCAGCACCTTTCGGTGGGGCATGGCCTCGCTGCCAGAACAGCACCCTGCTCGGTTATCGTGGGTGGGGAGCGGAAATAATGGTCCGCTGATTGCTCTTTGAACTGTGGAAATAAATGTTCCCAGGCTACACAAACACCAGCACCCTCACTGCTGCATTGCCACGGACTTGTCTATGTCCTCTGCCAATACCAGCAAGTATTTCATAAATATTCCACAAGACAACCTACTGTCTTCTGCACTGTTTCCACAGACAGCACAGTAAATTAATTTCCATCCGTAATATTTGAAAATACCTTAATTATGAATTTAGCAAGTCTGCTTGCTAATGCAGTTTTCCCTAAATTATTTCATGGTTGAGTGAGAATTCAGTCATTAAAAAGTAGTAATGAACATGTAGAGTGAAAACAAAGCTGAGGCCTTTGGAAGTCTGCCTTGCAGAGCAACAGGAGGAGGGAAAGCTCTTGTCTGTCTGGGACAATGCCTGACCTTAAGCCACAGATTTGGCATTTTGATCATCGCCGATGGAAGAAGTGCTTCCAGCCTGTGTCTCCCTAGCCCTGCTCTGCTGCTGGTCCCCGAGCACTGCACCGGTCTTACAAGCCTCCGCACTGGTGTTTGCTACTGAATTTAACGTCATGCAGGATATTACTACGCACTGCAGCATCAGGAATCAGAAGAACGTGCATAATCCAGAGCACTGAGAAGTGCAACCGAGCAATTTGTGCAGCGGGGCTAATTCCCAGAGCTGGCCAATGGTCACTTGTGCAGTGCCACACGCTGGTGCCACCTCACTAGACCTCCCCTCAGCACAGCAGTCCACCTTCCCCTCCCCACCTCTGGCTGAGTGTTTGGTCCAAGGGTGGCAGCCCCACTCCTTCAGGTATGACCCATCAGCTTTTCTTTGTGTCTCTAGTTGTTTGATTAGCACGATCTTCACACGTATTAGCTAGGTCTCAAGCCGTCCTTCTCAAGCTCTCCCCTCTGCCTGATCAAAGTTACGGACGAGCGCCAAAAGGCACAACAGGAAATCTCACGTATTAGACTGTGGCCTCTGGTTTTGGTGGGCGTGTTACAGGGAAGAAGGTGGTACTCACGCACACAGATCCGTGCCTCAGACCTGCTCATCCTCGTGCTGGTTGCTGCAGTCTTGAACACCTCTCCGAACAGCTGTAAGCAAGACATGTCCAGTGTGCAAGCACAGCTGGAGATCAGATCCGCAGACCAAAGTGCACCCATCCATGGCCTGAAGTCACTCCTTTAATGCACCAGCAGGGGCATAACTAGATCCTCGAGTGTCTCCAGCTCTGGCAAATGCAAACACTGTGGTGCCTTCAGCCCTTGAGCAACGCCTGACATTTAAAGCAGAAATGTGTTAGTTTATATACTGAGCTATTTCTAATTTTTTTTCCAAAATCCTGTCTATAATGCAGCCAAATGGCAAGGGCGATTGGTGGCAGCAATTACCAGGGAAATATTTGTAGCAATTAGTGATGGAAAGTTAGCTGTAAACCCATCCTACAGAACTTGTTGATTGAAATTTAAAGTAGCTTTTGCAAATACTGTTGTTTTCAAAGAGTGGAGACATCATTCTTTATGCTCTGTGTTTTATGCATTTGTATGCATCACACAGTAATATAACTTAGTTTATATATATTTTAAGATGCCATTCTAAAGGATGATCATACTCAAGGATGCATCTACCAGATATCGTGGGGATCAACTATAAGGTATTGAATAAACTGACAAAAAACGTTTTAGTTTGTACATACAGAATGAAAGGAGAGCAAGTCACAATTGTTTGCTGCTGTCCTGATCATCCATCCAATAGAGACAGGAGACAAAGTTCAAAAGTCCCTCCAAGCATCTGTAAATCCAGCTATAGTTTGCAGTTCTAGAGACTTTTTTGCAAGAGCAAACCATTTAACAAGCACTGTGAATATGCCAGAAAAGTCGCTTTCTCTATTACAAATGTATTGCATTGAATTTATCTCTATTTCTTTCCTTCAGCTCCAGAAAGGAACTTAGTTCTCCATTGAGTTAAAATTAGTTATTGCTGTCAAATACCAGTTAGAAAACACCAGCATTTTTCTTTCCCCATCTTAGCTTTAACTATGATTTTACATGTGTCTTGGTTGCCACTGACAGATCTGAAAAATTCTGGATATTCAAAGGAATTTCACTGGGAACTACTATGGTTTTCTTTGCAGGTGTTGCCCCCCTCCTTCACTCCCTGTTTATTAGCTATTCCAACAAAACAGTAAAGAAACAGGAGAAGAAGTGGCCCTGGCAAGATGCAGATGAGCACAATGCTTAGCATTCACTACCTTGATGTCTTCCCCAGGTGGAACGGGAAACAAGGAGAGAACGATGGACTTGCTTGGTGAGTAGGACAGGGGAGACGACAGGGATTGCTACTGATAAAATTTTCCTTCTAGAAATTCAGAAACAATTCTGCACCCTGACCATTAGAGCCCTGCCACGCAGTATAAAATGATGGGTTTAGAGACTAACAAGTGAGTCTCACGAGGACAACTTTCAATTTTAAAAAGACAAAACACAGGAAGAAATTATCTCGTATACATCACTACCCTGGCATCCCTCATTCATAAACGCTTGGGCATAACTGCTCATCTGCCAAGGTGCACCATCAGCACTGCAGACCTGAAGAAAAATGTGAGAGAAACTACAGGAACAAACCTGGAACTGACGGCAGAGTCAGGGACTACAAACGGGTGAAATAAGAGACCGTGGCGAGATTCAAAATGCAGGCTGAGCCCATTCAGCTCTTGCAATCAAGTGTTTACTGTCTGCCGCAGCATCACTCTGCTCCCATCCTTGTTCCCTTCATTCTGAACAATGCAATGTTTCAATCTTCTTTAAATTCAAGGACACCAAGTCCCTGAGTGCCCCGCTCACTAGCACTGAATAGGAAAACAAACCTGCCCGGCCTTAACAGCATCTTAGCTTACGTCAGTGATGCAGAACATATTGCTTCAAATGCATACTCTTCTAGGGGTGCCATCCATCCACGCTGACAAGAAATGGAGCGTTCCCTCCCTTTATCATGTCTGAGAGAGAGGAATGTGTGAAGCAAAGCTAAATGTGTGAAATGCAAATACAAGTCACTACATTCTGGTAATACATTTCCTATATATTGTCTAGGAGTATTGCAGGGTTCCGGCTCGGGGATGCTAATCTCCCCAACAGATGGCACATCGCCCCTACCTACGTAGAAAAAGACATGTTTCTGGAAAAGCAAAGAGGCAGGAGCAACACGCAGCGTGCGAGGGGGGCAGAGTGCCACCCCTCCTATTCACAGCATGAAGCAGCAGGGCTGGGGAACACAGTGGAACTACGAGAGCTCTATCCCAGGTGTTGTCTCAAAGAAGGTACAAGCCGTAGGATTTTTTTTTTTTTTTTTAAAAGGAGAGAGTTTTGGGATTTTTTAATTGGCAAAGTCTTTTTTAAAAACAATGTTTGATTAAGTACGTAATAGTATACTAGTATTACATAAAGTGGAGATTTGCATCTACGTTTTCTTTCCACACAAATACTTATGCATATATGTATGACACAAATTTCATATATAAGAAGAGTTTCCCACATCTGGGCAAGGCAGACACGGACAAGTATAGCTGGTATTCCAGCAGTTCTATTGGGATATCTTGTTTTGGGCCAACATGGCTATTTTTCAATAATAAATTAAGCTGTAACAGAGCACTATTCTTAGCTACATGCATTAGGCTTGGTGGCACTGCACCTATTTAAAACAAAAAAGTCACGACTGAACTGGAACAGTTATAAAAACTTGGAGCTTATAAAAGGCCCGATCCGAACCAGCTGTCCTTTCTAGACATTTCCAGTTGATGACATTACAATAATGCATTCTTTCTTTCCCAAAAGGATTTGAAAACACTATTGAAGTGCTTTGTATGACTGTAGTACCATAGGCCTTTACAAATACATCACGAGCACCTGAGAAGACATTGCAGAAGAACAAGTGTGCCTGGAGTCCTTACTGGGGCGACCTCACGTGTACCCAGACAAATGCTTGGCGAGGAGATGCCATCCCCAAGCGGCAGGTAGCCACAAGGACACGGTCTATTCTTCTGCAAGTCACTAAGGTCTCCTTGGAAGATAGGTTTTCACACACAAACCAGCCATTTGGGAGTGGCAGGAGCAGTGCATTGAGCTCACATCTTACCCCTGACACCGCTCGAGCTCCAGCCAGCGCCTGCCCCGTTGCAGGAGCACCTGCATCGCCCCTTGCTCTGCTGCACTGCTTACTGCCGCAAGGTAACTGCAGCACCTGCTGTCCCTAAGCGATGGCACTGCAGATTGCCACAGAGCCTGCGGTGATTTGATATCTTTGAGGTATTGATACTGACAGATTTATTTGAAATTGGTTGGTATAGTTGAAAAGTTCACAAAGAGGAAAAGCGGTGAGTTAACAGATCCATAGCACGAGCGTAGAGATTGAGTTTCCTTAGGAAACCAAGCTTCAGTAGCAGTACCGCTATGATCCCTGAAGAAATTGTGTGAGGATGACTTAATTATTGTAAAGTATTTGGGGATCCAAGAATTTTGCTGGTGGCAACTTGAGAAATGTCAATCATTTTTATCCAGTGGAAATTATTATATTTAGTTTGTGAATGGGGAAAAAAATTGACACTGTCAGTGCTTTAAGACTTTTTTCTATGGTATGTTTGAAGTCTTTGGTGCACGGAGGGCCAAAAAATCCTGGTGCAATCCCTGTGATCTATAAAACTACCGATAAGAAATAGCAAATGTAATAGCCAGTCCCAGTAGAAGCGCAGGGGGCCTTCTGACAGAGCTGACTTGATGCATTTTGCCACAGACTTGAGGAAAAGTTGGTGAGGTCTTTCTTACCATTTCTTACTATGAACTGGAAGCGTCATAGTCCCTTGCAATCTGCCTGTGATTTATTCTCTGCATAGGTGCAATCTGACCAATCCCAAATGTCCTTCCACAGTATCATGGACATACTAAACAAGTATAACACTAATACTAAAGCCTACTTTCCTAGTGGATTATTAGTAAAGTACTATTTTGCTTGTTCAAAATGTGATTTTTTTTTTTATTTCCCAAATAGTGTTAATAAAGTTACCCTGGACTGGCCAGCTTGCAGCCTTTTGGATGCTGAGCTACACAAAGGAAGGCCAGGGGCTGGGATACAGCCTGAGAAGTACACTGCAAGCAGAAAAGTGAATGTCAAATTCAGACCTTTAAGGAAGGTTATTTCATCTGCAAGGTAAAATGAACAGGACAGGACCCTGATAGTCCACATTTTTACTGGTCTGCACTGCAGTTAACCTAGGAAAGAGTTGCACTGTCTTGGCTGAATTAGAGCAGTCTATCAAATCACTTAGTTTATAACTAAATTTATCCAATTTTTACACAAGAAGTTTATTCCTGAAATCAAGGATAATGTGGTGTCTTAGGCTACATCAGAAAAATTAATCATTAGCATCATTTAAAATTGGATTTGCACAACAATATGGCTTCTATTACACCTGGAGATATTCTCTGTAAACTCTTGATATGAGCTGGAAAACACCCACAGAGAATATTTCTGCTTTAAATACTGCACTGAGGTCTGGATCCACCTGATTGCTCCGGACTTATTAGGATTAAACCTGTTGCAGCTGTCACCTAACTCCTCCTGTAGGTATTGCACTCCAAAAGTCAGTCTCCAAAGCTCCTTACAACCACTAAGCAACACTGAAGATGGCTCCTAAAATTTCACGATACATTTTCTAGGCATGGAAAGGTCATCTGGTCAAAGGTGTAACCACCTATGTCCTATCAGGTTGGGATGTAAAACATGTAACTCTCCCAGATTCCACAACATGATTTTTCTGCCTGTCCCATTTTGAAGATAAAAATTGTATTGAGGAGATTCTATAAAGAAAACAATTTGCATATGCCAACCCGCTTACAAGTCTCTGCTGCTGCTCCTAAAGGCCACCAGTGTCTCAGCTTGATCCAATTACTGCATCGTACAGCTTATCACACCAACCATTTTCTCTTCCTCCTTTTCTTCAGAGCTGAGCCTCATTAAGGGGAAATATGACAGGGCCAGTCAGTGTTAAATCCAAACTCTCGGGTTAGTTCTGTATTTGGAGGCAACCTTAGGTTGTGTGAACTTTCATTCAACACAAAAGCAGCCTCCTGGTACTTGCACTCTTTAATGGATTTGTACCATTTACAGTAGTTGTGCTTGTCATGTTGTTTTCCCTCAAAGTTTATCTCTAATAAAGATTATTATTTATATATGTGCTTGCATATATACATATACTTATTTCCTTGAAATGTCTTTCAGCACTCTGGTAAAACACCAGGAAGACATTTTTCAATCCATTGACTGAAAAAAATCCCTGGTTGTTGTTTTGTTTGTTTGTTTGTTTTTTTCACTCTGCTATTCCAAAATGTCAGAAATATCAATGAAATGATGCTTGAAGTGAAAATGCAGCAGTATCCTATCTTTAAGCTTGAATCATTCTGAACAGACAGAGGTCCTATTCCCTTAAATTCTGCCTGTCTTTCAATTTTAACTCTCTTGTACAGCCTCTCAGACACAGAACAGGAAATAAACTGTAGTTTTATTTCTCTACAAAAATGTAAGAAAAATGAGTACTTTAGCTTCTCTGTGTCAGAACATTTCCACTGTAACATTTCAGCATAAACACAGAGAAATGGCTTACATACTAATTTAATTCCTTGTTTAAGACATAAAAGCAAGGCTTTCAACAGCGATGCACTTCATGTACTTCAAACCTGTAGTGAAGTCCCATGACTTGCTGCCTTGACCAAGGCACTTCAGAGTGCTTGTCCACAGGGAGCCCCCTCCCTGCTGCCGCCTGGGCTGGGGATGCTCCCCACCGCTGTCCCGGGCTGCCTAACCCAGCCCTGCCAGCTCCCCACTGCTGCGGCAGATCCCACCTCTGCTCAGCAGGTCTTTTTCCACCATCATCGCCTTTCAGAGCCATCTCATGCACTCAGCTGCCTCCTAGCTTTTTCCCGATTTCAAGAAGTTTCAGTTTTCACTAGAGAACTGCTAACCAGTTTTAACTGAGATTAAGAAACAGCAAATCACAGTTTTTCGGGTCCTGAGAAGTCCATTTCTAAAATTCCTCTCAAGCCTTGGACGCATTTAGCCCAGAGCAAGCAAAAGAAAAGCAAGGAGGTGTAGGACCTCAGCACTGTCAAGCCTGACCCCCCCGGCAGGGGTTGGCACCCATCCTGCGCTTGGGTGCTGGGACCAATGCTTGAAGGCGAGACCCTCCTGGTTCAGTCCTGCAGCCCCAGCCGCCTCCATTCGCCCCGGCACATGCAGGCAGCACACACATGCACACCCACAGAGCAACACTAACACACCCCCACTCCGCAAGAGCCTTTCCTTAAATTCTGAGGAAAGTGAAGCACAAAAGCATAATTTCTAGCGTCGCAGGAAAAAGGGATCTAAGCACCCACCCTTGCAGAGGGAGCTTGCAAAGGCAGAGCGAGGTGCGGGTTCACCTCAGGAAGGCCCAGCAACCACCTGTCCTTTACGCTTATGGAAACCCTTCCCTCCATGACAAGATAAAAGCTAAACTGGGCACTGCTTTATGGCAGGCACCGCTTCTCAAGAACAAACAAAACAACAGGAAAAAATAATAGCAAAAAAAGAGGCTGAGCCTTTCCCACTCACTAACTTCAGTTCCAGAGCAAGTGGCTTAGTGACACAGCACCTGACAGCAGGGACGATGTGGGACACCAGCTCTCCCGGGACCCCAGGGTGCTCCAGGTGTGCCAGACTGCGCGGCAGTCTGTGAGGCAGCCTCCCCAGAATGTCACCGCAACTTCCACAGCAGCCACTGCTTAACGAACCATAGTTTAATCCATTAATGGAGCTATGCCAAAATGAGTGAAAACATGCTCAGGGCAAATTTGTCCATTTTCTGGCATCTCCAGAATCTCAGCAGTTCTCCGACAGTGGACGCAGCCTGGCTGGGGTGCATGGTGGTGGTGGTGGGATGTCACATTACAATCAGTAATTACACGACCCATTCAGGGGGTGTTTGTCAATTTGCAAGGTATGCTCATTCAAGCACGGAGAACCTCTCCAAACTCCACCTTATTGCTGGCTTCCTTCAAAAAAACATGAGACAAAAAGTAATTGTAAATTTGCATCAACAAGGGCACCAGCCAGGGCCTTCCATTTCTCCATCCTGAGTAAACAGAAGGGCTTGTCTGAGGAGAAACAGAAAACCTGCCACCTCTTACTTCATTCACCTTTTAAAAGGAGATGGAAACAACATGCAGGCTATGTGCCTTTCGTCCCCCAGTGACTTTTGCGGGGCAAAATCCAGAAGCAAACCCCAGAGCAGAACCCTTGAGAGCAGGCAGGTGATGCTCAGGAAGGGCACTGTGCTCACGCAAGGGGCTGGGGCTGCTCCCGCAGGTCAGCCTCTCGTCCTTCCCCTCAGAACTGTCTGATGGCGTTGGCCCCTCTGCTCGCCACCCCTGTGCCGGCACGGGGGGTTGCTCCCTGTGCTAACCACCCGTGGCAAGCCCTCGCCAGACCACCCCCGTGAGCCTGCCTGCCCGGCTCGCAGCTGCCTTGCCCTCTGGAAGAGTAAGCGGTGCAGGGACTGCGGGCCTGGCCGTCACAAAGGGTGCAGTGTCGCTCCCTGACTCTTCACGGCGCAGCTCTGCTGGGATCATCTCTGGCGACTGAGACACTGCCCAACGGCTGCCTTGTGTGCCCAGTACCAGGTACACTGGAGAACCCCTCAGTGGAGCAATGACGTGGGCAATGTCTTCGGCTTTGCACAGTGCCGGGGTGACTGGATGGAAGGAGTTTCTGGGCAGTACACAGCCTTTCTCCAGGTTGCTGCTGAGCTGATTAAACCTACAGCAAGGCATTACCCCACACTCACTGAATACATGGAGCACAGCACCTTCCTGAAGCCAGCAGAGCCATAAGGTGTCTAAAATAAAATTTAAAAAAATTTTAAATACAAATAAAACAGTAAGTAAGAAAAGCTCAGGATCCTGAGTTGGGCTGCCTGCACATGCCCCGGTCACAAGCGCTCCTTGGCACCAGAACAGCAATGCAGGAAGGAGCCAAGGAGCTCTTCAGGAGTCAGCATGGGGCTGGATGGGCCCATTAGCCCTGGCAGAGCTCCAGTGATGCCAGCTCCAGTGTAATTTTCAATACAAATGGAAACACAATGCAGGAAGCCACAAACTGTCTGCATGAAAAGCTAGCTTAGGTCTGCAAGAGTTTATTAGCCTGGGCTCCTGGCCACAAGAAAATACCTAATTTGCTTCTCTACTGCAGCTAGCCCTGGAAACCACACAGGGCGTTTTTGCTGGGCTACATGTAAGCAGTGAGTAGGTGTCATCTTGATTATCCACTGTTACATGTAACTTTGAGGAGGACAGCCTATTTTGCACCAGTAGTTCTCATGATACATAATTAGTGCAAAGAAATACAGGAAAAAATGGAAAAGCATTTCTTATCTTTATTCTTACATAGATGGGGTGTAGCTTTACCTGTAATTCATGGGAAAAGACCTGTTTGTGTCCAGTTTGATGAACAGCTGGATCCCACCACTCCCTAGGCTGGACAGTGCACAGCAGGGCCAGCTTCGTGGAAGCAGAGGTGAAAAGAGACTTCAAGGAGGACATTCCTATGGGCAAAGGAGGCCAAGCCACTGCGCACCACCTGTGTGGGCTGCGGCAGACCATGCCAGGACCAGAAGAGCTGTGCCACCGAGAGCCCACCTGTGCCCACGCCAGCCACAGTTGCAGTAGTACACAGGGCTCGGGAAGATCTCACCTCTTTAATAAGGCCTTGAAATTAATTTCAGAAAGCCAAGAGGGGGATTATTCAACGTCCTGCCATAATTCTGTGAAAGAGAGCACAGTTCAGGTTTGCTCCTCACTTACATTAGTATGCTGGGAAGATCCGGGAAGGATTTAGAGCAGTTTGGCCTTGAAGGGATGAGACCCAGATTTTGCTGTCATAGAATATTAAAGCATTTGGCTCACATTGCAGATGAAGGTACAAGTTAGGTACCACATTGCTCAGTCCTGACAGGACTGAGGCACTTCTAAATATGACCAGAAGCAAGATTTCAGATACCATGGGAGCTTCAATGTCAGAAATACAGGTGCCTGCTAATTTAGGGCCATCAAGGGCTGAGCACCAGCTCAGTGTGTATTTGAAGGAGCATGGTTTGACAGACCGAGGTGCTCAAAGTGGGACTGAGGTACACAGGAAATTTGGCAGTACTTTTGCAAACTTCATCCTCATGCAAGTCACTTACTTAAAGCTCATTTTTAAGCAAAAATGCTCCAGTTTCTCCCTGTGGTAAAATCTGAATGTCACAATATTAGAAAAAAACCCCACAAACCGAACCCCAAACACAAACAAACCCAAACCAAACAACAAAAAAGAAAGTAACCAAAAAACCCCTAAACACAAGAACAGTAAAACTGTACGTTCTGCTTTTCCTGTGCGAAATCTGGACATTCTGTGAATTTATATATTCCACCCAGCTGTGCAACATAAGCACCAGCAGACATAGGAAACCCCAGCTCTGTGGTTTGTGGTCAGCAGCAGCAATCTGGAAGCGGGGCAGCGGCAGTGGAGACCTCGTATTTGGGGACAAGTTTGCACCAGTGGTGGTTATTTAGAAAACATGCTTATCGGACAACTCTTTTTTTGAATCTCACTTCCAGTTCCTGCTTTGCTCCTTACCCGTGTGCCTGGTGCAGCCTGCACCAGGACCACGGTGCTGCATATCAGCACGGTGACCCCGGCAATGATCCTGTGAAGGCCAGAGCTCCCCGTGGAAGGCTGACAGCTAGCCAGGTGAGCCGTACCCTCTCTTGCCTCCTTACACAGCCTTTCACACGGTGAGTTTCCCAAGTCGTTTCCCAAGCTGCTGATCTCCCTTAACAACCTGGTGTACGTGACTCCAGGCTGCTGGGGGCAGAATGGTCGCTGCTTTCCTACAGTGCGAGAAGAGATATTTTTTTTCCACCAGAGAAATTTTGCCCCTCTTTTAGACTCCGCTTCTAAGGGAAAGCATGCTTAAAGCTGTGGAGAGTGTTAAGCAGTATCCCAGGTTACCTTTTCACAGGACAGCATCACCCTTCCCTTACACCTTTCTCTTAACCTTACAGTCCCTAGAAGACCTAAAATTACCATTGACTGTTGTGTAGCAAGACAGAAAAGCTGTGTCTCATGGAAATGGACTGGATTCCTCCACTGACTTTTACCTTCAGCAACAGGCTCCATGTATATCAGGATATAGTTTAAAAGGAATGATCATCTTTTTAATAGATCACATACTGAGTCACAAGCTACATATTCAACAGAAAATCAAGCTAATTGCTCACTTCTTCTAAGATATCCCTGAAGGATAATCGACCTCTGCAGAGCTGTTTCTTAGTTGGAAACTAAATAATTAAACTGAAGAAATGCATTTCTCTTTCAAGTTTCTCTCTGTATTTTCTTTTATTCTTCTTCGTACCAAGTACATCAGCATGAACATAAGCGATTGACTTTAATTAAAAATTAAAATAAGCTCTAGTGTTGTTTTGTTAAATCCACAGCTGAAAAGCAAAAGACACTGTCAAGACAGAAAAAGAAAACACTGCAACCCTCCTGCCAGTTCTCATCCCTACCCACTTACCCAGCAAATCGTAAACATGCCGTGCAGCACCTTCCTCCTGCACGTAACTCGAGTCTTTGGCAGGATTTACTGCACATGGACTTCAGCTCCTAACAGCAGTACAGAATATAAATAAAGAAATGGACAGTACCATAACATGATAGATTTGTGAAGCCCCCAAATCTGATAGGAATCTCATTTATTAATTTAACCTATTACTGGCTAATTGCTTACATACTATCTGCAAAGGTCAGTTCTTGAAATCACCAAACAATAAGAAGGTATGAAACACTAACAAGTCCTAACACAATAAGAATGTTAATCAATAGTGTAAATGAAGCCTTGTATTGCCAATGATGCATGAAAATGTATTATTGTTAGGGACTACAAGCATGGGTTTCACTGAAAGCAATACAATAAAAAGCCATGTATTTTGAGAGAAATACAGTATAAACAGCATCTGTAAATACTGACTGTACAATGAACTTTTTCAAAAAAGCATCTTCAAAGAATAAGCCATTTCACTGAAAAGCTACCTTCTTGCACAAAAAGTAAAAGGAAAAAGAATGCTGACACAATGAAGAAATACTTGGCAAAGGCCAACTCTGAACTGTACGGATGTAACAGAACACATTTATATATATTAAATACTGCATTTTAAACATATGTAAATAAATATTTATATACATTAAACTTTCATAAACTTGCTTATAAACCTGCAGCCTCACCCCAGACAGAATGCTAACAGCTACTCCATTCAAACGACCATGCCAAGAGGACAGTTACTGCAGATATTCCCCGCTGGAGGCGGAAGCAGACTCTCCACCTGGAGGCTCGGCTCCACTGTATTGCTTTATGCCCATTTAGAAAATGCCTGCCTTCCTCAGTCTCCAGCTGGTTTGGATGAATGTTAAAGAAAAATTGTATTTTTAAACTGTCTCTGAATTCTAAAAGGCTGCAGAATAGTATCCTGTTTGTAGGAGCAATTTAGCTTTATTAAGCAGCATGACACAGACAAAGTGAGCTAAGATAAGCTTTGTACAGTGTGTTGCAGCAGTCAGCAGCAGCAGCAAAGCCAATCAGTCTAGAACCTGATTACTGAGAGCTGCGCTGACACGCTGCAAGGAAAGGTGTTGAAAAACCCTCTTCTCACTTACTCATCCGCCAAGCTAGACACCCCATTTTACCTCTGATATTATTGAAGGAATTTCTCATGGCAGCAGAGGTTTGGCAAACTATACTTCTCAGAAAAGATTTTTGTGTTTCTCCATTTTCATTAAACCTCTTGGCCAAACTGCCAGTTGCGAAGGTCATTTCACTTGCACAGCATTGTTAGAATGTATTTCACAAGCAGTGTAGACAGCACTTACTGTGTAATCTGTATTTCTTATTTTCCTGCTGGTAGGAAAACAGAACACTTAAACCCAGTTGGGAACCTAAGGAGCTAGACCTGCTATGGGCAGGTCATAAATTGCTATTATAAAAAGGTCCATTAGCAGGTTTGATCTGAGCAAGGAGGGTGTGCTAGTTTACTGTATTAGTCTGATTTCTTCCCAACTAAATTCTGCTCATGAATTTTAGAAGTATTCAATTAGAGGAATCTGGTTTTCAGGGCCAGGCATAGATACTGGGAACAGTCATATAATAATACACTCTTATGTTTTAGGCAGAAAAAAGGAAGTATTATTCTTTCTGAACATTTCCTTCCTCTTTAAATCTTCAGATACTCTGCTTTCTCTAAGGTCATTGCATGAATTTAAGATACACCATTCTGGAAACTAAATTAGCCCTCATTTACTGGGAAGTTGAATGCAGCCAGACTAATGGTGGTGCAAATATAATTGGTTCCCAACATGTGTCAGTGTGTATACTCCTCAAGCCACGGAAAAGATGCATTATGGGACTAATTTTTAAATGTTAATGGATATTGGATGTTTGCCAGACACCCAGCTGTGCACAAAACATTGAGATGGTAAATAGCTCTTGATCTGTTTAGAAACAAATTATAATGGCTGTTTGGATTCCACATGACTGAAGGCATGGTAACCAGCACAGGCTCACAGACTGACCCTATTAACTGCACTAAGGGGAATGTGCTGATTTAAAAAATCAAAATAAGAGACATAAACTAAGGCTATTAAGATGCCATTTAAATTATTTTAGATTAATATTAAACAAACAAAATCCCAACAACAACCCGCAGCACCTGTTACCATTGCCTACATGAGCTAACTTATTTAAGGGAGCTTTTTTGCTAGGTTTCTTGGGTAGGAGGTCAGAAAGAAATGCTTTCGTCGCTCAGTGAATTTGATTCCAAGTCTGAGATCTGAGTGAAAAGCTTACCTGCACTTACAGAATAAAATCTCTCCTGCCACACATCAGCAATGGGTCTCACTGAGATGCACCAGGGAACAAGACCTCTCTTCATTTGATGGGTAGTTCTCATAATTTTAATTTAAAGTCTACAAATGTCAGTATTTGCAGAAAATTCTCTACTTGAAATTCTTACTAATTGTTTTCATTTGGTCAGCAAAACCCAACAGGGAATTTTTAATCAGCTGGATTAGTTGCTTTTGATTACTATACTGTAGCATTAGCAGAAAGCATCATGAAAAGTGTACTAATTGTCAGCAACACAGGAGAGCTCTTTTCCATAAAGCTGTGTGTTCAGCAGTTTGAGACCCCTTCTCACAAATGAATAAAACAGTCATGTGTATATCCAGGACATCTTCCCCTTTAGGATTTTGCAGTTTGGGACTGAAAAATTCTGGAGAAAAGCTTCCAAGTCTAGGGCATGATCAGTCGACTTACGATACCAAAGTTTCTCCATAAAAACCCCACCAAAACAGTATGCAATTCCAAGCAGAAGAGCACAGTGTCATTGAATCAACAGGGAATGACTCAAGACTGCCTAAGAGCTGACTATGCAATGTGATTAAATCATAGCCTGTCAATAATGCAGGAATTGTACTCCTCAAGTAACTTCACAGTCACAGCTTCATATCTTGAATTCGTGCTTCTTAGCATCTACTCTGTAGGTTGTTTTTTAACTGGGAGCTTTCTGCTAATTTTGGTACCTTACATAGCTCGTTCTCTATGATCTGAAATACACTAACATATTAGGAAAGGAGGCCTGAGAGTCACGTCTCAAATATCTTCAAAATTAATTTTCTGTTTCTCAGAAGAATGTTGCTTTCACTGAATGCAGAACATCTACAAAAATAAAAGCATCCTGACCATCAGGAAACATGTGAAATTCTAAAAGGCACCATCAAACATGGCAAGGGAGAGTATTTTTTCCCTGACATCTCAAGAGTCTTGATCCATTCCTACAGAGTGAGTATAGATCATGGGGAAATATCTTCCCTACTCCCAATTTCAAATGCTAAAAAAGAGAGAAAGAGAGAGAGAGACATATGAAATGAGAAACAAAAAAACCCAAACCCTTACTCAACCCTGCAAACTTGCTTGAAAAGCCACGACAGGAGGCCTCGCCCCACAGAGACATGCCCCAGGCTTGCTGCCACCCCACTGCAGGCAAGAGGGCATCACTGCCATCCCCAGCCCTGCACAGCCCTGGGAACATCATCTCAGTGGCATCGGGACACCTGCAGCAGGGGAGGTTTGCTCTCCCCAGAGTCCAGGCACTCATGGGCTGGGAATGACATAAACAGACTGATCTCCACCCTGCCAGCACAACATGAGAAACTCACAGAATACTGGAGAAGAGTCAGGGTTTGGACACAGGAGCATCCGTGATGAATTGGGCTCAGAAGAGGAAAGCCAGGGTGGCAACTTGATCCTCTGAGCTTCAGGAGGGAGGACTTTATGCCTTGGATGCTTCACCGAGGAGATACGCTGTGCTGCCAGCTCGTGCTTCCTCCACCGTTGTCAATAGGCAAACCACAACTAGCTGCCGTACTGCAAGAACAAAAAGGGTGAAAACAAGCTTCTTGTTCATTCACCATCCTGGCTAGGCATCTAGGAGAAGTGTGCCCACAGCCACGTGCATCCCACACCTTTATAATGTAATATATTCCCTCTCAGCTGCAAGCAGACAAACAACTGGGACTTCTTTTTCCTAGTAAATCACCGATTCAACATCAGGATACAGGCAGCATGACTACCTCAAGGACCAAGCTATACCTTCAGTTATGTTAGCATAAATCTGAAATAATTCCACTGAGATTGGAGAATTTATTCTTAATTTTCAAAAGCAAATGAGAACAAGAGTCCGACCAGCAGCATTCAGAGTTTGAACGACCTACATCCAAAGTGTGTTTTCACAGATGCAGAGTAAATTTTATTAGAGTACTCTGCAAAATCTTTTACTTGCATAACTTGTTTCCATTTCTTTTTAGTGTAATGAGATTTCATGATGAAAGCCAAATACAATCTGGTATAGCAAAAGTGCATGTTACGCTGATCCTAATAAGCCCAATGAAAATCAATAATGCTGCTAGTTTCCCTGAAATCAGCCTACATAAGCTCCAAGCACCGTGTTCTGCCTAAAGCAGAGTATTAGCAGCTTATATAAGACACACATTTCCTAGCAGAAAAACTGAAAACAACCACACTTGAGGAAGAAAAAAAAATAAATTAAAATAAATAGTTGTTACAAAACCCCAAAAAGATCAGAGATAGTTGTCTCCTGTCCTTAAACTGCAGGTAAAGTATCAGTTCACTTCTCTTCGACAGCAGCTGGCAATGGATGAAAACTGCCACGCTGACAGCAGCCTGCACGAGGGCAAGTCGCCAGGTCCTTGCTTCTCTGTCCCCGTAAAAGAAAAAAACATCATCCACCCATTTGCTGAACGAGGACAAGAAATTTTGCTCTGAGAGCAGAAGCTCCATTTTCACTGGCACAGAAACGAGGATTATAATGAAACTAGGGGGAAAAAAAAAAATCAAGCACACTGCATCAAGGAGCAGTATTAAAAATTCAGGCAACCTGCTGCAATCAACTTTGAAAAGATGCATGTATCATCCATCACATTTCACTCCTTGTAGCTTGTCCTGCATTCAGTAATGGCAAATCCTGAGTTAAGAGGGGAACAGAAGGCAGATCTGAAAGCAAAGACAAGAACGTGCAAATGTCAGAAGATGGAAACAGACAATTCATCTATATGTTTAGTCATATATAGTATATCTAAGAGCAATACCCATCATTATGTAGATACTGCATGTATTTCAAATAAAATCCTTCTTTGAAGTTTGCCTCTTCTTAAATAAGCTAATAAATGTAGGAAGCTTAAAATATGATTTCCATTGCATTAGTAAGCTATTTCTTCTTTGCATAAGAAAATGTTTCTCTGTAATGATCTACCTTATGAGTGACCTGGGGAAATAATTTCAGGTTTCTTTAAAATGCAACCATTTGTTTCTCATTGGTGAGTTCAATTTCACTAAAAGTTATGGAGTAAACAGCAATAGCCTATTTGCAATATTGGATAGCCAAAGGTGCATAATTTCCAGTTTACTATTAAAACAATATTTAAATAATTCAGCATGCAGTTGCTTTTTTCTTTTTTTCATGATGTACTATTAACAGGCTGACAGATTTGCAAGAGTGAGGCATTTTATGAATTTTTTGAATTAGGAAATTCTTACAAAAGCAAATGTAAGCACAAGGTTTTATTTTTGCGTAACGTTTGCATTAGAAAGTCTTCCCTCAGGACAAGAATATATTGAATTTCTGCAAGTGTATAACTTCCTGTAAGTAGCATATTTGTATTTATTTACCAAATGTAAGCAGGGTAATTCTGAATAAAATTATTATATATACAGACCACACGCGTAGCATATAGAAATAAGTGCCACGGATACATCGGCAGTGTAGTTCTCCCTTCAACAGGGGGATGGGGCACGGCTCACTCTGCCTAGTTCAGAGGTTGCAATGGCTCATGCCTGTACATCACAGGTGTACAGCACTGTTGCTATGGAGACTGGCTCAAATGAGCAGGAAATTTCATTTTGATAAAGTTCTATTCTTGGCCAGAGGAAGAAGGCTCTATATTCCGCACCACATACGGCATTTTTTAATGTTTGAGGCACATGTTCCGCAAATAACAAGACTTGAAAAGCGACTCGCGTTTTCCCCTCGTGGTATTAGTACCTGTAAATAACACCTTGGACGTGGGTGGTGCAGTTGGGGACAGCCCTGTAACACAAATCTGCCCTCTTCCCCGCAGTGAGCCGCCGGCTGCGGGACCAGCAGCACCAGGGCAGGCGCTGACCAAGCTGGGCACAGCCCGGGCACTCGCTGCTCAGAGAATCCATAGCGCTGCCGGCCCAACGCACAGCGAGGCTCTGTTCAGCTGAAAAGCGGGAAATTAATTTCAGGTGAAACGTTTCATTGATTTTAACTTATGTAAAAACATTAATATTTGTTAATCAAAGAAATCAAACTTCTTTCCAAAGCAATCAATCAAAACAATGCTTCGAAAACAGTGAAATGAGGTATTTTCACTTTTTCCGGCTCCCCACACTCCAGGATTTATCAACTCTATCAATTCACTAAAGCTGACAGATATTTGTTTAAGCAATTCCACAGGCCAGAACCTGCATTTTTCAGGTGAAAGAGGATTTGACTGAAAGCTGCCACCCAGCTCTCCTCACTAAGGACACAGGAAAAACAATTATCACCGGGCTGGTGAGCATCTGAACTAGTTGCCTTTTCTTTTTCTTTAACCCCCAGCTCTCAGTAGCACCTTCTGCCTCTGGGGACGTGTCACAGTGGGCTCCCAGCCAGGGAACAAACGGCCACTGCTCCCCCCCAGAGCCTGCCAGAGCTTCGCAAGCCTCCCCAGGCTAACTCCCCTCTACAGAAGGGACAAAATTACTATTTATGGGAAAAGCTGACAGGGAGGATTAAAGCAGGAGTTGGGGACCGACGGGGGCACTGGAAGTAGCCCAGCGTTGCAGAACGACAGCGTAGCCCCTTGCCGGGGGGGCACACGTGTCTTGGCTGAAGCAGGCGGGAGAGCGTGGGAAGCACGAGACAAGTTCTCCTCCACAGGTCAAAACCTCAGGGGCAGGAAAGTTCTTAGGTCATTTGGCAAATAAGGATCAGGAGGTATCTTTGGTAGGGTTTCTCTGTTTTGGGTTGGTTGGTTTGGTTGTAGTTTTTTTAATCTTTTTTAATCTTGGTATTTGAAAGCTCCTAGCTATTTACATCTAGCAGCCTTATGCAAACAGCTATTATACTAAGACCTTTTTTTTGATCACGGGAATTTTTTCTGCACTAATTTGTGATAAAAATAATTTAAATATTAAAGAATTGACTGCTACTCCTAGACTTCGTGCAATGCTTGGAAAGTACAGAATATTAAAAGCCTTTTACCTCAGGAACACCTTTTCTTTAACTAGTGTTTCAGGAAAGCCATGGTGAAATCAATTTTGCTTCTGGCATATATTAAGCAGTACCCATTGCTGGGAAGGCCTATTGGCAAAACTGAGCCCTTAGCTATCACACATTTTTTCCTAAACTATACCTTAATTTCTATAAATAACCGATGAGGTGGAATCTCTTTTTGCACCTCAGTATTGTGCTCTTTTATTATAAGAAAAAAATCTATTTTGTGCTGTAATAATATCACTTGCCACAATAAAATAAGAGGATTTGCTTCCCCCCATCCCCTCCTGAACCAAGCACCTAGACTGCAAGTAAGATAAAGAAAAGCCAAAGAAAAACAAAAAAATACCAAAAGTTACACTGGTAAATTGAAATAGTTACTATCATGGTGGGAAAACCTGTTATTAAAATAAAAATACCTGAGACAGTGTCAGGCAGTGTGACAATGAAGATGTCATTACTAAATAGGACTCTTTGGTCCCCTAGCTGTCAATAATTAATACATTATTTACACTTGCACATTCTCATTTCCCAGCTTTCAAGATTTCATTTACACTCTGATCCTTTGCTTAGCAGCAAATTTAACATCACTGTGACCTTCTTCTGCCCGACACTATACACCTATCAAGCAGAGAAAGAGAATAGCATCTACTATGTGCATTTATTAAAACAGAAAGCTTCAGTTACTGGAAGAAGTGACAAATGCCAGTGTTCACCACAATAAACTGGAAGAGAAACAAATTGCTCCCAAAGAAAAATCAATTAAGAAGCCATCTTAATAATACCATTTTTGTGGGAGCCTCAGCATTTGCATGTTTCAGGGAAATGTAGCTGAAGTGTTTCTAATTAAAACCCAAAGGAATTAGCAAAGTTACGAAAGCTGTGCCACAAACTGCAGGCAACTCTATGTTAAAGATACAACATTTTTTACTATCTGAAATTAAAATATTCTGTTAGGTTGAAATAGCATTTTTCTCATGATGCTGAGGAGATACATCCATTCCTAGGAGAAACAATGTCAGAGGGTCACATGAGATGTAAATTGCCGTTACATCTCAGTGTACATAAATGTACATATTTATTTAGTATAAGGATATACAAACTATCAGCATAAAATTTAACATATGTTAAAACTGTTCTCTAAGCAAGGATTGCCAGAACATAGCTGACTGGGTAATCCTTTTGAAGTCAGTGCCAAATTTCATGTTGGAGTTAATTTTTCTGTTTTGAAAAGCAAGTATTCTGGACCTGTCCTGGCACAGCGGGGACCGACACTGTATGATCTTGAATGGGTAAAACCACAGAAACGGGGAGTTTGGGCTCTTAGGGAATTTTTCTGTTGGCTTTGGTGGATTTTGGAGCACATCCTCAGTGCAATCGGAACCTGTTAAGGAGTACAAGCAGCAATAATCCTACTGTGAAGAAAGAAGAGCTGAGAAACGGAGGTGACCCAGAGATGCTTTTCCACACACAGGCATTCTACCAAACAAAATCCCAGAGAAGTTACTTTGTCATTTTTTTGTTGTGTAGAATGTATGGTCATAATTTAGAAGACCCTGTTCTAAGTCTATAGAAATCGAAAGCTCTGACCTTAATCTCTCATAACTGCAGAAGGGGGCTATGTTCTCTTAACCAAGCAGGTACTTCCGCCAGCCGGAGTCTGCCCACACTGCCAAAACAGCAGGGGTGCACATTAGGCAGAAGAGATCGACAGCTTCAGGGCTAACCGTACCACTGACTCTCTTAGCCCCTCCAAGCACCTCTGCTGAGCGATTGTCGCAGTTCTTGCACTTCTCTGTGGTGGGGATGGCATCCTTGTTAATCATACAAAGGCCTGGATGGCTTTGGCACTTTCTGAAATTTCATCTCAGGAGCTGTAATCAGAGGGAAAACACAGACACGCTGGACAGCCTCTACAGAATGCTGTACCATCTGCTTGACCAAAAGGAGCACACCAGCCAGGAGGAATGCTGAAGTGATGCGAGCGTGTTGTCTTAGCTAAGGTTGGGCTTTCTTATTGCATTCAGGCATCGTGGACATGGAAATACACCTGAGACTAATTTAAACCTCAGTTCAGCTATGCACAAACAAGGCAACAACCAGTCCAACAGTGCCATAAAAAGATTGCAGTGACAACCAGCTTCCACTTTCTTCTTATATAGCCAGCACTTAGCTGTCACTTTCAAAGCTATGTAAAACAGGAAGGTCTGCATTAAAGACATTACTATAACCACTTCAAAGTTAGTATCTCATTAACTGATTTACCACTGCAAGACATATTGACTTCAGTTTCTACAGCCCTGTATCCTCTTTGTCATCAGCTGGTGATCTCCAGGTGGCACTGGAGTGGGCACATGTTGTTATTGCACCCTTGCTGCCTGCTGCATCCTACTGTCCCTCTCTCTTTTCCCAACCAGCTTTACAACAACTGATTGCTATAATGCCATAAAAATTAGATAATATTCAACAAAAGGGAGTTCATGCATTATTTTGCACTCTGAGAAATTAGTATCATTCGCTGCAAATAAAAATTTCCAGGATGAATTCTAGCATGCCAGTTCTTAGCCAGGAGCACAATACATTGGTTGAACTGTGTTTTCTTGTTAGCAATAGAGATTTTATAGCAGAAGCCCTGGCACAATCTTTATGATGGAGAAGCAAACAGTATTGCATCCACTCTGCCATAAAAAGTAATCATTTCTGGAAGACACTAACACAGTAAAAATTCCAGGCTGTGGACTGGATTCAAATTGGTGAGTACCCAAAACGTGTCCAAATGCCACCCAGTTGCAAGAAGATCTGTTCTGAATTCCTGAGCTATTATGGGAATACAGTGTTTATGAGACATGCCGGATTGATGGCATCTGCATGCAAATTCTTTTTTGCTTGCTACACAACAAATACACATGGAAATCAGAGTGTAAATTTCCCTCTGCTGTCTGTTTCTGTAAATCACTCCTTGACAAGTGATGGGCCAGCTTTATTTAATGGGTTAAGAAAACAGCTTGCTCTCAGTACATTTGTTCCTAATTTCTATTTGCTCTCATTTTTATCATAAACTGAAATACTAGTTATTGAGGAGTTTTGCGATATGAATAATCCGGAAGAAATTTTCACTCATGGACTACAAGGGGAAAGTCTAGCTCTTCTGTCATCACTATGCACCCCTGTGAGTACTGATGGCTTTGTTTTCCCAAATGCTGACCTAAAAATCAGCCAGGCAGGAAAGGACCCAGCAGAGCCCACCACTGACTAGGAAGCTCCTTTGTCTTTCATCTTTCCTGCCAATACATTAAGCATGCTTAAGGTTTGGTAGGAAAAAGATCAGATGCAACGTTTACTTCCCATTTGGTAAAATCATCCACAGCCCATTCCCTCCAGGACATATTTCTCAAAGGCAGGCAACTGAAAAGCACAAGATAATCAGCACTGCTGCTTCTCAAGCGCTCATTCACAGAAAAAAATTGCAGTGGTTCTTTTTTTTTTAAATCATCACCACCAGACCCAAAAGCTCCAGCAGTCTCCACGAGATAAGGAGGACCTGTCTACTCTGCTCTCCCTGTATCCTGTACATTTTTACTTTTCATACACACAGACATAGGAGGCCCTGAGCTTTTGGAGACCAGCCAGAGCAAGTCCATACAAAGACAGCTCCAGAGTGGTTGCGCAGGTGGCCAGCAAGTCAACTCCTTGGGTTTCACCTCAGAGAGGCGAATGGCAGAACTGAAAGCACAGCCTTCACAGGTCGCTTCACATCTTGCACGCTTCTTGGCTCTCCCCACCAGGATGGCAAGGGCAGGGCGAGCACTGGTGCATCCCACGCGCTGCAGACCAATGCCAGTGGAAAAGGACGGTCATGTGGGTCTAACACGAGATTGCTGTTCCGAAGAGTGAGCTGGACCCTCAACATCTCAGGCTCAAAACAGGAGATAAAATCACAGACACTTTTGAGGACGTAAGTCTGACTCACTGTGTTTCTGTTTCATAACACAGGAGCACTACGTGCCACAGGTGACTTTGTCATTTGGAGGAGAAATTGGTTAATGAGTGCAGTGTTGAAGAGGAAAGGCTGTAACGACCATGTGGCTGGTAGAAAGTGTGGCGGAACAGAGTAAAAGAAAGAAATGGAGGAGCTATTTAAAAGAGGGAGGAAAAGGAACTATGGATACAAACAGAAAGACCAAGGAACCAAAAGCAGGAGCGGCAGGGTAAGACCAGGAGGCACCCAGCGCTGGGGCAGAAGCCCGCTCTTCTCATGGGCCCAACAGCTGGGTGTCAGCTCTGCCAAAGCCACCTCGGCACAGCCCCGAGCCCCTGCTCGCACCCTGGCATCAGGCAGCTCCCCTGGCAGCACCTTCCCACAGGGCTGCACTGGCCTGGCTACCCGGCTGCCAGTGTGGAGCCTGCCTGCTGCCTGCCTGCCACCTGCCCTGGCCTGCCCGCCCCAGCCTGCCTGCTGCCTGCCCTGCCCCGGCCTGCCCTGCCCCGGCCTGCCCGCCCCAGCCTGCCTGCTGCCTGCCCTGCCCCGGCCTGCCCTGCCCCGGCCTGCCCTGCCCCGGCCTGCCCGCCCCAGCCTGCCTGATGCCTGCCCTGCCCCGGCCTGCCCGCTCCAGCCTGCCTGCCACCTGCCCTGCGTGCTGCCTGCCCGCCCCAGCCTGCCTGCCGCCTGCCCTGCCTGCTGCCTGCTCTGCCCCGGCCTGCCCGCCCCAGCCTGCCTGCCGCCTGCCCTGCCTGCTGCCTGCTCTGCCCCGGCCTGCCCGCCCCAGCCTGCCTGCCGCCTGCCTGGCCTGCTGCCTGCCTGGCGCCTGCCCCGGCCTGCCTGCCACCACGTTCTGCCCCTGTTCCCACATCTCACACTGGCTGCAAACCCGTGGACGCTATAACGGAAGCATGGTGTGAAAATACGGCAGTGAAGCGCACATATATATACCTGTGGGTTTGTGAATTTCGTTAAGCAGAGACATAAACTAACTATAAAGAGGTCTATTAACGCTCTTCACCAGATTACAGGCTTTGTAGTTTTGGTGGTCCTTTTTTTCCTTATATTTTGTCTTGAAGATAAGAGGAGACAGAAGCAGCTTTGGTTTTGTATAGTCAGGCTTTCTGGGTTTGATAGTTTTGGAACATAGCTGCTGATACATTAAGAAAATACGATTTGGCAGTGTCAGCCCACGCTGCGCGCCGGTCTGTTGTGTGGGGGTGGGTACGGATAAGGATCACAACGCAAAATGCGAACTGTGTGTAAAACCCCAGTAACTTATCTTCAGGAGAGAAGCTTATGTAAATTACCATTAAAGCCTTTACTCTTGTTTGCTGATAAATTTATAGACATTAGCATCAAGGTAGCAATCAGGATTCATCAGCTTTACTTTTTCATAACCTGTTAGTCTCTGATAACTTCTCTGTTCAAGTGACATACCGTAACATTGTGCGGTATTAAATGATATGCACAAATAAGTACCTAATGGTAGATTTAAAGATGTTGCAGCAGTCCAAGTTCTTTCATTTTCCTGATTATGATGGCATTTGCATAATGTATGAATTCAAACATTATTGCTGTTAAATAATGCATAAATATTCTCCCATGCTGAAATACATCTATTTCCTCTCCATGAATTATTTTGAATGTATCGTTCAGTTGTTTTTCTATTTAAAAATGTAGTTAGAACTCTGCATATATCAGTATTATGACTAGAAGAAGTATCATCACAAGTAGTTGGCTAACGCTCCAAACTGTAAATGAAGTATACATTATTAAATGGGCCATCTCCTTCCCTCTTCAGAAAGCATTATCACCAGAATACAATATTTAGTATTTCTGAAATGTCAGAAAGAAATGCAGGTACATATTTGATTATCTGGCAGGCCTTGGGAAAGAAAAAAGGAAAAACAACATTCTGCTCCCCAACCTGAAGGGAATATGAACACGATCGTATATATAAAGAAAGATAAATCTGTAAGAGGGGATTGTGTGAGTTTTTGAATAGCTCTTTGTGAAACTAAGCACCGCCAACACCCATTGACTTCTAATCCCATATCTCCCAGATGATGGACCCTTTTATTTATATTTGATTTTATAAAATGTGCCACCTAGCCAACTCTTAGATAAATCCTGTCAACACTGTCACAGAAGTCAGTTCCATCAATGACAGATGACAGGATGAAGAAAAGGACTTCAGGATTCAAGTATCTAAACCTGAGCACACAAAAAATTTAACTCTGTGCACAACATTTAACAATAAAAATGTCAAAATGAAAACAACATCAAATGTATGTTCCTCCTGGGTCTGTAGCCCAGCTGAAATGGTCAAAGAAGGTAAAGAATTTAACAAAACCCCAAGGACTCAAAAATATCTTGTAGATATGCTTACTTAGAAATGTGCAAATGTACAGACTTGCCTGCTTCACCCTAGTGTCTTTTCCCCCCGCTTATGTCACTGCAACATCTTTGCTATGAAATACCCACTTTAAACACTGTCATTGCGAAAAGCAAGACTCAAGTATTGACTTATAATTGTACTGTCTCTGTCTTTTCCCTCTTCTAAAACTGGTGATAACTTTTTTTTTTCCTTTAATTACTCTTTACATACTGTGTAGACATGACTTAGTGTTGCAATTTGGACCCTAACTTGCTGGATTTTCATCTCGGTCAATTTTCCATTTGGTGAAGGTAGGAAATAATCAAGTCTCCAATAAACATCATCTTTTCTTAAAGTGTGTCATCTTTTATCATTTGTCATTAGAATGCTAAAACGTATCTGCTCCATCAGATTGCCATCATCATTACTTTACCCACAAACCCACACACCTATATATACGTATGTGCAAAAAAACTATTTACTTTGTCAAATGGATTTTCTGTCACTGCTCCTCCCTTTTTTCCTTTACTGCTGTTGATGACATAGTGGAAATGCACTTCGAGAACCTAGTAAGCTGATCCAGTGGTAAAATAAACATATTCTGCTTATGCTTATTTAAATTGAGACTGCATAAAACGGGGAACATACTGAAACTGATTTGGTCAACTTGAAACTACTGCAAATAAAGCACAGAAAACGTGATCTCTTAAATTCCACATGCTTGTTAACCCAAATAAAACGGACTGTGAAAATTCATGTTGGTTTTTAATGCATATAGACATCTTAAAAAAAAAAAAATAGAGAGAGAAAAGAAAGAAAAATTGCTGCACAAATGCTTTACCATGAATAAAGCCCTTGATTTACAAGACAGGCTATTATGCCACAGATTGGACCATGGAGCCATGAGCATGTAGTTGAAAATACTGTAATTTTACTCCATGAAGATACTGCCATTTTTGTAGCTGAGCTGTGATGAGGAAAGATTCCACCTGTAAAAACTCGCAATACCCACCCAGACACCACCCAGTGAGAGTTCTCTTCCTCTCCCTTCAGTTTGAGGTATTTTCTTTCTGCAGAGGCAGGGTTTTTCAAACCATTTCACATCTGCATCCTCAGTAAGGCAGCAGTGTCCTGCAGGCAGCCCATGCTAAGCAGCTCTCAGGTGGCTGAATATCTGCTTAACTTTAGTCAGACCAACAAGTACCATACCTGGGGCTAAGTTTTCAAATCCAGTTAATAAATCTGGGTTACCTTCTTTTGGGGAGAAACATCTGCAAGAAACAGCTAAGCTGGAATACATTTTTTTCCCACCCATTTGTACAAACGCAATCGTGCAGAATCCCAACGTACAATCAGCAAAAGGCTGAAGAGACCAACAGGCCGCCTAGAGCAAAGCTGCCCTACGTGATGTCTGTCATACTTCAGCAATTTTCACAAGTCACAAAGAAAGGACTAAGCAGGTGAAAAGAAACAGTCCAGTTAAAAAAGCATTTTTTTAATTCACAAATGAATTAATGAAGTATGAAACTTACCTCCTTATCTCATTGTGGGCTTGCTGTTAGGAGCAGAGGTACATAGTTCAGAACAGTGACAAAAAAGAGCAGCGGTGTACATTTGAAATGCTACTTCCCATGGGTCCCGTGCTTTGATTTCTGCCTTTAATACTGATAAGAAGTGACAGTAGTTGGATAAAACAATCAAAATTGAAGTTGAAGAGCTTATAAACCTCCTGACACTTCAATAAGCCAAAAGCCAATACAAACCTTAAAAAAAAATCATACATCCATTTTGACTCTGAAAGGCCACATGGAGCAGAACACACGCTCAGAGGGCTAGAAGTTACCTCCTGTTTTATTTTCCTCTCATTTCATAAATTTTAAATAAAAAAATAAATGCTAAATTCTACATGGAGAAGTAAAATCTTCTATAATTTTTAGGCAGTTGCTGCCAGTTCTCAGGAGAGCTTTATGCTTGCTGCTAAATATCTACAAATCAATATTTAATATTTTGGAAGACGAAGTCTTAATTATCCGTCTCTCTTTTAAGCAGCAAACCCACTTCCAGTGAAAATACAGCCATTCGCTGGCTGACGGATTAGATGTGCTGCTTATTAGCACATCTTTTCCTGTAGGTCAGAGAGAAAGGCTTCCAATCGCATCTCTTGTTTGCTAAAGATAGTATACACATCACCTGACTCTGCACCTATAAGTTGGTCTCAGCTGGTTTCTAGAACTCCTGCTATAGTCAACGGCACCTCCAAGCACAGGATTCAGCATATCAGACTTACCCCCCTGCCCCGGCTGGAGCTGTCTGCTTCTCCCCATAGGCAACTAGCCACAACTACAACAAGCCAACATAGGGACAGCAAAGACTAAGCAAGAGGTAATCAGATAATTTATGAAACCACAGCCAACCAAAAGTAAGCGTGAAAACCATAGAATGATATTACTTAAACATTTTTAATTTTCAGTCCAGAAAAATCTTACTGCAGAATATATTTCTCTCATTTGCAAGTAGAATGGTTAAACGCGTAGTAAATTTATGTAGGAAATTCTGAGAAAGGCCAGATTTTCAGATATTTAGACAACTAAGAATTCTGATGCCTCCGTGTTCAACCATGTCATGATTTAAAAGCTTGCTCTAAGTGCTTTAGGAAGAGATTCACTCACCTTCTATTTAATAGAGGTTAAAAAAAAAGGCAAAAGCACAAATACAGCACATCTGGATCTTTAAAAGTGAGTTACATATCAGTCTTCTACTTCTCATACCCACTTTTGAGTTTAGTACCTCCAAACATGAAGATTTTTAGCAGAGGCCACTGAAACTAATAGAACTTTTCAGCTGATTTCAGTGGAACCTGGATAAGTCTCAGGAGCACAAAATCATTGTGAAACCGAAATACACATACTCCAATTAAGTGGAGATTTTGACACAGGAACTAGCTGTTCAAATAGAGCTGACAACAACAAATGGATTTTTCTAATAGATGTTTCTATCTTAGAAAGCCACTTATCTTCTCCTTTGTTCCTTGCACTTGGTCCTGCACTGAAGTCCTGGACTGAATCTGTGTCATCACATTTATTTCTCCAGCAACTGATTTTGGGGTCACAGACACAAGAATTGTAATTTCACTGCAGAAGATGAGTATGAGATAAGGGAACATAATTTTAAAATAAATGAAAAATAGCTTTCAATTGTCAACATAAAATAAAATTGTCAACAAAATAAAAAGTCTTTGTCATTTAGAAGTTCAATGTAAATGTACTGGGCTTTTGTTTTCAAAAGCCTATGAAAGCATGCTGTATCAGTCCAAAGGTTTATTAATACAGCATCCCTCCTCTGACAGTGGTCCATATTTGACGCTTACTGTAGAAGTTCAAGGGTAAAAAAAACCCCAACAACTACAGTAGCTTCTCTTTGCCATTAAACACTCCAGGGCCTAGCAATCAGCACTTTCCACTTAGTGTATATATTTCTTAGACTAATACTGAGAAATATCAGAATTCGCACTATTTGCACATCTAACATCTGCGTTGTCAAAACACTTAATCTTCAGGTAAAAAAAAAGACCCAAACCATGACAGAATACCAATGAAGCCACAGTATTCAGTTTCATATCCCACTAAATCAAGTGCAGGTCTTGTCATGTCAGCATGCGTGTGTGTGTGAATACATACTCTTCTGAATCAAGGGCGGGCACAATTATTTCTATTTATGTGAAGACAAAGAGTTTAGGTACGAGAAAGGAAATCTCAAGTGCCAGTACAAATCACTTGGCGATGTGGGGAAATCTTAATCCTGCCACAGAATTTGAATCTTTAGGGTATAAAGAAGGGCAATCACCTCTGCTACTTCAATCTCAGTTTGCCCGCCGAATAACGAACACCCTGGCTTTGTCTGGTTTTGAGCAGTGTGTATTTACAGTGGAAGATGACACAGTGTCCATCAGGGAACCTCAGTTACAGGTAAGAGTGGTGTTTCAGGTGACAATATGATTTGCTGTCAGACCCTACTCCCCCCAGCCTGGCACTTAAGCACGCACTTAATTCAGTTTATAGCCAGGAGAATTACTCATGCAATACTAAACAATGTGCCTACAAAACAGCTCCCGTGAACGCCTCCCTTCAGATCACCCTTCCAGATGACCAAGACTTTAGTATATGAATGCGTGGCCCCGTGTGGTTAATAGCTTTCTCTCGACCAAATGACAAATCTGAGAAGGCTCACAGGGAAGGAGTGGGGGAGAATGGAGTCTTCGGGGCATCGTGACTTTGAAGAAACCAGCAAAGCAGCCTGACAGTCTTCCTAGCGCAGGGAGGCTTGCCCTAGCAGTACTGTGATGCCCACACCTTTAAGTCTCCAGTCAGCTGGTTTTGTGGCAGCTTTAGACAAAGGGACAGTATATCCAAGATACAGCTCTCTAGCAACTGTTATTTTTTTTTAAAAGCTTTGGTGGAGCAGTAGCATCTTTTCGCCCTTTCCCATTTCATACTTGTGTCCATGCATTACGAGAATTTCATCGCATTATTCGATGACAATCGCAGGTGACAGCCATCAGTGTGGCTCTGTTCAATTCAAGAGCACCATGCTGGCTGACTCAAATTTCTGACCACAAGCTACTTCAAGGGATTTAATTTACTGCACAGGAAATTCCTTCAAAATATCTTTTTTTTTCCCCAGATGGAAATTGTCCTCAACACCATGAGAGCACAGCAGCTGTATCAGACATTTGGTCCACTAATTAAGAGAACTAGAATAATCAGCTTTAAAGCTCTAATACCCATTTCTAAATAGCTCTTAAATGAATTCAAACTAATTTTTACACAAGTAGTAGAGCACGCTACTTCTCATACAGGAGTGCCACTCTGGTATAACTTGAAGCATTGTTACATTTTCTGGTTTTATTTTTTGGGGAGACAGTCATTAATGACCTGATCCTGTTGACTTTGGGTTAAAACTGAGACTTTCTTCTGGCATAAGTAGAAGCAAGATAAGGCCCTAAATACGTCTTCCCTAGAGGACCAGGATATGCTGATGTGAGAGATTGCTTCAGCAAGCAGAAAAATGAGCTGGAACTTCTACTTTTGCTTCGTCCTTTGCATTTTTCATACTCTGTATTGACAGCTTCTAGATGCGCAGCATTCTGTGGCTGGTGATCCTTCCTACGCCTATGTACTTTGCTGTCTACAGCCCTATTAACCTCAGATTTATTAGCTAGTTTGTCAGCCAACTACACTGCCAACTTCCCAAGAGGCAAACACATCCCTATGTGAAGATGCACCAAAAAGTCAGCAACGAAAAAAAGTACAACCCATCTCACCCTTTAAAACTTCAAGAACACTTAAACAAAAAAAGTGATTATTCTACATGTATTCAATCAAGCTTTAAAATTTAAATGAAGCTTAAAACACATGTAGCAAACTAGTATTCATATTACCTTCAGAAACTATTATTTTCTTACTATTTTGTATTGCTTGGGGAGGTAGAAATACGTTGGCTTATGGAAAAAGATCAAATGGATATTTGGTAGGAAAGTAAGGCATTCATAATGAAAAAAATACATTGGTTTGTGTGGTTAAGGCCCAGCTATAAAATGTCTCAAAAGGGCACTATTTTGATTGCTGTGCTTGAGACTCCACTACAATGCCAGGCTAAAATTTAAGTAGTGGGCACAGGATCTGCCCACACATCACCTACACCTGGGAGGTGCCTATGACATGTAAGCAACATGCATGTTGTTCTTGAACATCATTAAAATCTGGCTTTAAGTGTTAACTGGAGATTGGAAATCAAACCAGCAAGGGTACACCAGGAGAGTCTATGAAATATTTAGATAGGTGGAAACAGAAAGGTAGGGTTTTGGGCTCACACATAAGCAGTGACGCTTTACTAAAAGGTAACAAATGCTTTGTAAGTTTTCTCTGTGTAAATCATCAAACGTTTATTTTTTAGGCATGTTTCTGCAGTTCAGATACATTAGAAGAGTAATCATTGTACTCAAAGGCCTTCAAAACATATTCATCTTCCTTCACGATTTGCTCTAGGGTGAGTTCACCAGGCAACATAATAAAACATCAGTTGCCTCAACGCTACTGAGGCTATTTTAAACAATATCTTTCCCTGTGTTTTCCCCAGTGTGTACCTTAAGACATTTAAAAGAGCGGGGAAGTGGTTTTATATTACCTTGAGAAAAAAATTACGAGAATGCATGTAAACTTGTGTAGAAGGTTGTGGGGGGAACAGGGAGGCAGTGTGGAGAAGGATGTACCAGGAATTTCAGAAAGTAGTGTTGAGTATTTGGCCATCCTGTTTTATCTATCTCCTTATGCCATCAAGGACTCAGTGGTATCTATTGCACTGAACAAAACCTTTCAAATAATTTGCAGTAAGTTTAAATGAAAAAGTCTGACAGAATGCATTTTTTTTAAGTGGCACAATATAAAAAGCTCAAAAGTTTAGCAAAAGTAAAATATGTGACAGGCTACTGAAGCAGTCTATTTCACTTACTGAACTACATTATTTATTGAGAAAATAAAAGGAATAGGAAAAGGAAAGGTAGAAATACTTGAAGTTTGACAGTAGTTTACAATGATTGCACTTTAATTCTAATGTATCTTTCCTCAACCATGTATTTTTATCTCAACACATACAAGCTTGTATGAAGTAACGGGTGTGCTCTCCCCCCCCCCCCCCCCCCCCCGCCCCAATTTCCTCATGAAGTTGTTGAAGGCCCTAAGTGTCTTAAAATGCAGAATAGTACAAACCTCTGAGAACGTGACGGTAGTGGGCCCAGGGCACCTACAGGTTTGCAAACACTGTTTTAAAACTTAAGCTTGCACAATGCCTACCAATGACTCAGAGTGCACAAACACAGCCCTCAGGAGGAGGTAGTGCAGACCATCGTGCCCCTTTGCAGACTTCTTAACTACAGGACTAGTTTGGAGGAGTATACTGGCTACCAAGAATACTCATAAACACTCTGTAAGTGCTGTCGACAGCCCTGCGGGCGAGCCAAACAGGTCTGGTCTGGTGGGGAACAAAGGGTGTAATTTGGTTTCTGCACCTGCTGAAGACAGGTCGTATTTTACATCAAACTATTTGGCCCATCACAGAGGAGTACGAGAGCTGTTGACAAGCAGGAATGGGAACTCACTGCTGCTGACAGACTGCCCTTGTCTGCCCAGCGCTGCCGGGTTCCCCTTAGGCTATGCTGACAAAGTCCTTGTAGACAAACTGAGCTAGCGCCGCAGTAAGTGTGGTAGACAAGCGCAGTCCCACAACAGGCTAGTTTGACTCCACACCTCAAGCTCTGCTCCAGCAGCCGCTAAAAAGCTGCTTGTTTGGGTCAGAATTACCACTGGATGAGGAGACCTTCATAAGCTGTTTTATTGAGAAAGCTATGTAGAAGAGACTAGCTGGGTAATTTTTCTCATTCTGGAGAATAAAGGTAAAAATATTTTCTGAGACCATCTCCACAAACCCAAAGGTTATCTCTGCATGAGAGAGTGGAGATTTGTATTTACAAATGTATTTAAGCATAAGGTTTCATGAAGCTTGGAAGACAGAAAATCTGTTCTGGAAAACACTAAGAGAGTTTCCCTAAAATAGCTTCTTAAGACAAGGTGACACAAGTGTTCCACGAAGGGATGTATATAGGCAGATGTTGTTAGCTGTCAGTTCTTAGAAGCTGCATAGCCCTCTCTCTTTCTGTACAAGACTTTTAAAATAAGGCATTTAAAAGCTTTCAAATAGCAAAGTCTGGCTCAGTGCTTCTCCTGCAAGGTAAGCTGATGTGCAGGTAGAAGGCAGGTCTGGCGGAGTTCTGTTACAACATATCCCATCCACCCATTCCTTTTATTTTCTTCTACCTATTCGACACAGGAATGTCTCTGAACATAATAGGAGTAAAGGTAATTATTGTGACTTGTGCCGTCCCATCTATGAGCCCTTTTGTAAGATTTTACCAGGCTGATTACTGGATAATGAGGTTGTGATATAAAAGCATTCTTCACTCCAAAAACTAATCACACATTATTAATTCTGCACGTCAGTGTTAATTCATGGTCAGCATTAATTACTATGCAAGTATATTTTGCCTAAAAATTAAACAAATGTACCAACTGCAGTTTCATCAATGTATTTCCAAACACTTACTATATTTGACATTTGCAGCTACATACTTATGACCGCTTACTCTTCACCATTGGGTTTATTGATTGAAATGCCAATCATTTTGTGCAGATAAAAGAAATGTGTCTTAGCCTCTTTCTGTTTATTAAGATGTGGCCAGGCAGAAATTTCACTTCATTTAAAAAAAACCTCAGATATCACTTTCCTTGAATTTGCTTCCTTTATACACTGTTTGAAATTCTGAAGAGAATTATTATCTAATGCATTCGTTTACCTTCTGTTTAGCAGAAACATTTCTATTAGCATAACAGCTTCTGTAACCCACTTTTCTAACAGTTGTTCAGTGGTTTACACATTGTTTGCATGTGCGTGTAAACCTAATGCGCCTAAATAAAAGATTAATTGAAGAAAAAGTGAAACAAGGAACTCTGGAATCTTAAGACAATTGTAGAATGCAACTCTTTCTTCTAATCAATTCACCAGAATGTCTAACTCAAAACCAATCACAATCTCTTTAATTGTTATGGTTAAACAGGATTCATCCCCCTCTAGTGATTAAGAGAGAGGATACAAGATTTCTACTGCTACTAGATAACAAAGTGGTTTGAAGTTCAGATTGCATGCCTTATACTCACTAATAACTTGTGCTTAATAGATCATTTACAAAAAAGACATGTATTTTAAATGTTACAGCAGGACTTCTGTTAAGTGGAAGGTATCACAGTGACAAAACATTCTCAGCTGAGAAACAATAAAGAATTCTCCTGGATTTTATTTTCCTCTTTTTGAATTACATTTTCATCTCTTAATAACAAAAGTAGCAGAAATTGGGTAAAATAGACAGCTTAACTTTACCCCCCTCCTCTAGCTAAGAATGGTCCTCTCCTAATCCAGTAATAATTGCGATAATCATCCATTTTTTGCCCCTAGGAATCATGGTAAGAGTATACATTGAACGCTGATAGTGCAAATGACCTTGCAAATAAATTCAATCAAGGGTGGTATCCATGCTTACGAGATGCTCAGCAGGAACATGCTTACAGATGGGTAAGATTACCAAACAGAAGCAAACATCATGGATACAGAGAAAGATAGGAACAGATATGGCAAAGTAAAAGCAGAGGAGCAGAGTCACAAAGGTCCCCAAAGCTGAAGATGACACCTACAACTTGATACTGAAAAAACCCTGAAAAATATTCAAACCAGGAAATTATTAGTCCAAGCCAATAATAATCTGTATTTTTCTACAATGGTAAGATTTTTATGTACTACAACATGATCAGAGGAAGAAAGACTAGGAATGGAGGATGAGGGATGCCCACCACCTTGTAACCAAGAACTTCTGTAGCAGCAGCTGGGCTCCAAAGTGCTGCCCACAGCACGACCATCCTGAGCACAAACTCAATGAACAGCTGTCAGAGAAGTAAGCCACTGAAATCACTTTCCCATTACCATAAACCACTAACTTGACAAGGAGCACTAGAGCATAATGAGATCAATAATACCAAACAAGAACTGTTCTAATGGTAATACTGCCTTAACTTCAGAGGGATGAAGCATAGCCATAACTGAGTTAGAAATGGATCATGCTGATTATTTGTCTATGTCCATAACATTAGCTGTTGTGTACTGCTATAAAAGTTCATTCTTAACCTGCTTTCTGATGTTCAGTTTAATCACGGTGAATGAGACAAATGATTGTCAACGCCCCCAACCCTTTGGAAATGTGATGCAATAGTTATTTGAGTTAGCATGAACCCCTTGTGATCCATCCACAATTTGTTAGAAGTTTGGAAATGAGTGTTGCACATTTCCTTCTCACATTTGCTATCTTCTGCCAGCTGTGTAAGGACTCAATAAAAAAGCCATCCATCCTCTTTTGTCAACCAATAGTTCTCTACTCTCAAGCTATAAATGAACAGTGCAATAAATTAAATGTTTGTCAGGGAAGATGTATGGCTTCACAATACTGTTTGATCTATGTTTTTAAGGAGAAACCACTGAAACCCGTAACTTTAGTCACGCTATTGATTACTGGAAAAATGTGTTTAAATAAAGAATACAGAACAAGTCTCCTTTTTTTCACCCAACCTTGGAAATTATTTTAATTCATAATTAGAAGAAACAGTAAGAAAATAAGAGGAAATAATAAAAAATAACAGCAGCAAATTCAGTTTGGTGCTGCAAACACAAAGACGTTTCTTCACAATTAAAAGGAAGGATATTGATAACTGAAGCTGAAAAGGTACTTTTGGAAAATAGAGCAAAGGACAGAGCTTCCCTCACTTAGCTCTCAAAAGTCACTAAATTAAGTCAGAATCAGTGGAGAAAAACAGTTAACCTCCAGAGATGACTTAAACCCTATCTTTTCTAGAAACCTATCCTGACATAGGTCAAGACTGTCCTGTTGAGCTGCTTATCTGTGATGACTAATTTTGAGATTACGATGGATGACTGGTTGAGATCAGCTCTCTAATATTTAGGCAGCTAAATTTAGGGGAGATGAATCACACGAAAGAGCCTGCCTAGCTGCTGTTAAAAATCAATAGGAAGACAAGTTTTATTTGAATGGTGCACTACGAATGGCAAACTGGTCATTTTAACAACTCAGTCATGCTACCATCATGCTGTAACATGCTGTACCCAAACGTGTAAGTACTGAGCTGTTTGAAACGCTCCAGGATGCCTCTAATCCGGATTAAGCACGGTTTGTTGTATTTATCATCTGGGAAAAATTGCAGCCCAGGAAACCACTGATGTGGGCAGGTTGACTGGGTTGTTAGAATGGTTTTGAAACAAGGAAAGTCAGGAAAATTTGTGTCCAGTCATTAAAATCAACAGAGCTGTAGAGTACAACCTGCATTTGGGGGAACCTACACCTGTGGTGGATATACGGAGCTGCTCCTACGGAACAGCTGTACCTTAGAGCACAACTCTCTGGATAAGAAACAGCAATATACACAGTAGTTAGGAGCTGTCAATAGCTGGCACTTAAAAAATGAGCTATGGTTCCAGGAAATCAGCAACACCTCCGCACTGTAGTAGTCTTGTCAGCCTTTAGGTGGACTTCAACACTGCTGGGAAAAAAAAAAACAACTGTTCCACATTTCAGTGTCTCAGGGTAGACAGGCCCAGACTGAGCGTAACGTCCTTTTCAATGAGCATCAGCAAGTCCAAATTAAGCCAAGATCACATCTGCACAAAAAAGATAACTACCCCCAACAGGGCAGCACAGGGATGTTTTTTGTAGATAAAAAAGTCTGTTATGAAACACTTTCTATTCTTTCCATGTCCATCTTTTCTTGACATACGAACTTTCAGCATCCAGTGCTGTGTAAAATAACTGCAATTTTCCTTCAAGCACCCATTAACAGTGATGAGCTAGCAGATGGGAAGCATGTGATCAGCCCACTCAAATTTCTGCGTACCTGCCAAAACAATGATGCTACAGAATGAAACCTGCCCTCGTCTTTAGATATTTTCTGGAGAAGCTGGTGTGAAAACTTTTGGAACATCTGTAAAGTAATACGAGAATCAGTAACAAACAATTAGTGAGGTGTCAGCCTGACAATTGTTTCAGATAATACCTAAATAATGAAGTTCAGAGGGAAGTAGATGTTTTCTGCAATTTAAAGTTTATACAAAGCATAATTTTTAAGAAACTTTCCTCTACCAACAAGTCACTTATCTGTCCGTAGGAGGCAATTTTCAAGTACTTCCCACACATAGACACAAAGATTACAGGCCCATCTCTCTACTGGAAACCTTAGGCTCCTTTTTATTTAGCACATTTTTTCTTGTAAAAGGAACTACAAAAGACTGAGTAATCCAGTGTTTTAGAAACAGCTTTTTAATCAATTTAGTTATCTGATTGGAGGGAGTAACAGAGAAAGAAAATATCTCAGCCCAAGTTAACTTCTCTACCAAGCACACTTTTTTTAGAAAGTTCTCTCTGAAAACAAGAACTGGAGCTCCCACCTGACACCCCAGGAAAATACAGAACTCAAGCAAGTGCATTGGGTCAGGACAACCTCGCCCTTGCATTCTGTACAGTATTTATAACCAAAACCACTCATTCTGACATGCTGTCAAATTCAGACCCAGAGCCACGCATATATCCTGCTTGCACTACAAGTTTGTACCAGCTTTTAAAAAGCTTAAGTCTTGTATTTCTGCATGCCCCCCTATCAAGTGCAATTAAACTCCTTTTACAGTCTGAAACACAGCATGCAATTCTCTTGCCAAACTCAAGCAGACATGTGCCACCCCACAGCCTTCGCAGAGCTCCCCAAACTGGAGACCCGCCAGTGTGATGTACCCAAAAGTTTTGCTCTCTTAGGCTTGCTTCCTACTACTTTCCTGCAAGAGCTGTGACAAGTCCGCAAGTGCTCCTTTTGTGCCAGCCTTGGCAGCACAAGTCCTGTTCAGCTGGGATTTAAGGTCAGACCTCAGACGGTTACGTGGGCATAGCGAGGTGTGCCGTATTAACGATGAAAGTATGAGGAACAAGCAGGACCCAATATAAATTAAAATATCTTAGCTTAAAGATCAGCCCAAACCATACTATCAACAGGTCACACAGTATTTGAAGAGGCGGTAGACACAATTCAGTTGCAGCAGACGAGCTCTGTGCAAGGTAGCTGCCCTGGGCTCAGCTGCATGTTGCTTCTGCAGCCCAAGCAGCCTGGTGAGCGCTCACCTGGGTATCCTGGTGCTGCACTTCGGACTGCAGGGTGGAAGCCCTGACACTCTCTCACTCCAGGTTCACCACCACATCCTTTTTGTTTTCACCCTGTATTAATATAAAAGAATTATTTTAGTCCTTTCAAGCAGAAAGCACTGATGCACCAGCAAGAAAATACCTCTAACCCCCAGAGCAGTCCTATCAATGCCCCAAGAGGTATTTCTGCAACGAACAGGCAGGATGCACATAACAAGAATGGCGGCTGTGAGATTCCTGGGGAAAAACACACAAAATTAGGTGTTTGCTGTGATCCAGGAGTCCACTGCAAGCTGCTGTTGGTATCTTTGCCTACACAAGTGGGGTCAAGAGTCACACAGATGTGCCACACGTAGATAGTCCCTGCGCTGTGCAAAGGTAGCATCGGTGTTTCCAGAAGAACTGAGCCCTGCTTAAAAGGTATCCAGCAACCACCATCTGATGTGCTGCAATTCTGACAGACATTTTTCCCTGAAGCACAGCCTGGAAATCACAGCAAAAAGAAACCCCATGATTTAGAAATGGAGTCCTAAAAGACTGCTTCTTTGAAGAGAACCCGGTAAATCTCTCTAAATTAGCTTCTCAATAGCTCTAAATTAACTCCTATTCAGGACTAGATTAAGGCAGTCTGGGTTCAAAGGTGCCTTATGAGAGAGAGCCACCAAATGATCCTGCAATCATCCGAATAATCCACCAATAGTCAGAATGACTGAAAGCAAAGCTCAGGCTCTTCCTCGCTCTCAGGAGCACTGGCCAGGTCTGTTCCCCTGTCTGAAGAAAGGAAACCTTCATTACCAAGAGGGTAGATTAGCTCTGGTGGACAGAGAGACCTATGGCACTTCCCCCGCCACTCCACAGTCTCTCACTGGTATTCCAAGCTGGTGCTTTGGCTCTGGTAGACACTGATATTTGCTGCAGCTTCAGGCTCTGGGGAACCAGATGCAGCTCAAGCAACATCGAACACAGTCAGGCCACATGCCTGACATCTGCTTATTTATTGCCCAAGACACAGCAGCACCATATGCCTTTGCATTGAAAGCAAATAATAATAAAAAAAAATATCCCTGTAATACAGTAATTCCTTAATAGCTTGTTCAAGAATTCCAGAGGATCAACACTATTTTTGAGCAAAACTATTATCAGCTACATCTGAACTCTCAAATAGATTATTTCCACCTCAGAATATTCATACTGTGTTCAGCTTTACAAGTTTTTTGGCTACATCTTGCAGCTCTCGCCCTACCATACCTCTTCCCATTATTTGACCCTGTTTTCTCTGTCCCACCTTCCCACCAAATAAACAACCTGACTGATGACTTTCCCCTCCATTGGTGCCGGTTTTGCTGTTTTCTGCACCCCAGTCTACTTCCGACATCATTTCCCAGCCTGACAGGGTATGACTGACAGGGTTCCTAGTTGCTGTTCATCTTGCAAGACTGTTCCCCAGTGGAGACAGCTTTCAAAGATGAGGCCTGATCCCACTTCTTTGCACTCAATGAGCAATTTCAGTACTCAGAAGCAGAGATACATATATTTTATATACGTATCTAAAAGACATCATAACTGTCAGCTCTTTGAAACAAGATTTTCTTTTTAATTGAAGAGGTAATTTCAAGTATCTTACCACGTGACTAAGGTTTGACTTAAGGAAACGCTTACTAAACTCCACGCTCTATATTTGCTTCTTCTGCGTAAGAAAAGGGAATCTGTACTTCACAATCTAAATCATTTGTGATTAATGACTTACATTAAAAAAATGCCCAGGAAATTGCCTTGGCATCCTGAATTGTTAATATTTATACACTGATGTGAAAATTTGAAGTGCTAAATACTATAGATGGTCAAAACTTGCAGAAATTCAAGCATTTTTTCATGAATATGTGCTGTAATTCAAGTAAATTTTGTTTCATCAAGTGATGCTTGCTAATACCGTTTTTCTGTCTTTTGAGTATGAAGAATAAACCCAAGCGTCTTTTGTCAAAACTTGTAACTGTATCATTTACACCTTTCCTTTAAGTATAGGCCCTGCTGAGAGGGTGGCAAAAGAAGGGGAATTAATGTCTTAGCAGGAGCTTGCAAATAAAGAGATGGGCACCCACAATTTTTATCTATTGTTTTCCACACCATGCGTACATATACCCTTAACCAGGCATTTGCGATGTTAAAGGACTTCACAAGACGGTACCTGCAAGAGCCTACATTCCTTCATTATAAGGTTATGAGGACATAGAGGTTATATTCCTTAGCTTAATGTTTGGTCTCTTTTCATCCAACACATTTAAATAAAAGATATAAACCTACAAATACTCCTCTTGCACTGCTGATTTTTCTGGTTCTCTCTGATCACTTCAGAAACGATAATTCAGTTTGAACCTGTGAGTGTCTTAAGCCAGTGACATCTGTAAAGCAGAGAATTATAGTAACTTTAAAGTTATACCTTACCTCAGTCTTCAAGAGTCTTAAAAGCTACTAAAAGATTCTAATCACAAAGCACAATTGTATTAAGTAGGAGTAGTGACCTCGTGCTAATCATGTTTAATCTCTTATCCCAAATAATACACAGGAAAAGAAGGGCAAACAATCAAAAACTTTGTAATAAGAGGTCTTAAGCTTGGCTTCTGTGCAGTAACTCTGCCACCAGCAACCCAAAGTTAATTTAAAAGACACTAGACATGCATTATGTGACAAAAGAAGAAAAACTCAGCAAACTTTTAGCCTGGGAGATTAAGGAAAACGGTCTGCAGAATGATATTTTCAATTAGCACCTTATAAGTTTTCACAGCCCAAGACCTGCCTACAATTAATGACAACTTCCGTGCACCCTGCACCAACATATAGGAAGCAATCTCGGCCATAAAGAAAGACAGCACGCGTAACTTCCTCCTCCTACCTTGACGCTGGCTGTAACTATCTCAAAGCAACAATTGACCGAAGGAAAGCATTACGCGCTTGGAACCAGCGTTTCTTTTCTGTTTGTAAAACGATGATGGAAGTCTCTCTGAATTTTCTGCTGCTTCTTGCTATGGGTTTTTGTTTAGTTTTCAACAATTCTTTCTGCGAACCCGAGATCCATACCACTGCGGCTGATTATTCTTTTCAGATGGTTTCCTTCACTAATATCCTGAGACTTAATTCTTGTTACAGTACGCTCCCTACCCTGAGGAGCACATTTCCTATTGACCAATACTCTGCTCAATTCTGGTTATAATTGTAAAGGCACTGCACTGAGATTAAACCTCCTACTTCCACATCTCACGCACAGCAATCTGAGAGGGTTATTAAAATAGACTCCCTTCTGATCATCTCTGTAGACATTTTAATCTTACATTCAATGTTTTTATATCCAAACTCTGCTCTTCACGCACAGGGGGGAGGGAATTAATTGAATTGAGTGGGAGGCTGATTTGGTGGAGTCCGTTGGAACTCAGCAAAAGTATATCTCATCTATTGAAAAGCATTTACCCTGAATTCTAACAAAATAAGCCCATTTTTAAACTGCTCACTTCAAAGGGAAGAGTGGGAATTGCTTGTGCTCCATCTTTCCCCACTAGTGTTTCTATTATCGTTTTTCTTCAAAACAAAACAGGCACCTGGGAAAGGATGATACAAATGCAATGTATGGAGCGAAGCGTGGTGGGTTTTTTCCCTGCTAATGTTATTTCTAATACGGAACGTGAAAGGCCTTTCAGTGGAGTCTTGGGATAAGGATGGACTGTGAGGGAGACAGCGAGGCAGACAGTCAACAGTGCTTAATTTTCTCTCTCTGCCCACTGCATGAAATCTAATGGTCTGGGTTCACTTGCTGATTTTCTCATTTTTTCTTGCTTATATGTAAAGGACACAAAAATAGCAACAGCAGGAGAAAGCATTTCCCTAAGGCCTCCACTCAGATGTTAGGGCACAATGCAAACTGGAACATCCTCCTGTTAAGACTGTGAAACTTCCCACCAACCCCAGCACTTCCCAGAAGTGACGTTCTCCCTGGCGAGTAACAAGGAGTCACAACCTGGTTCATAACTTCAGGAGCATTAGCAGTTCTGTAGCACCTTGTTCTTCCTCACGTTAAAGCTCCCCTCACTTTGATTCAACAACAAACTACTGTCCTCCCCACTATTTTTAATTAATTGCTTTTACTTCATAGATTTTACATTTGTTAATCTGATCAATATCAAATTAACCTCACCTTCAAGGTTGTTAGTGAACATGCTGAAAGAAACTGTTTTCAGAAAACCCTGGAAGCAGCATGTACACCCTCCCTGTTTGACGCTAGCTATCACCCTCTTCTGTCAATTGACCCTTTCTCATTGCCAGCTCTTCCTTTAGTATATAAATAGATTTTTGTGATCTAAGAAAACAGAACTAGCAATTCTGCCATATCTAATTGGTACGTTGCCTGAAAGAGGCCCAAGCAGACGTGGGGGCTCAGCACCCCCAAAACACTCATTGGGCTTTGCACATCAATAAAACTGAAAAGCTTTGGAGTGTTTTTTAAAGTGTCGCTACTACCATTGTAGCATCATCCAGGAAAATCTAAAGTCTCTTTTCATTCTGCATATACATCTATATAGAGCATAACCCCAAACATTCCCACCCCTCATTTCAGCATTAAGACTCTCCCCACCACCTGGGCTCTTTCTTCACCACTAAACCTTGCGATGTTCCTCACACCCCATGGGTCCTGCTCAAGCCTCCCATCACACAATTTCTGACGTACTTGCAGATAAGTTCTCCTGGGGCCAGTACTCCATACACATGATGTGAAGGACAAAGACAGCACATCAGAAGGTAGCGCTCTCTGGGTTCAGCTTTAGACCTATTCAGCCCTCCCCAGGTCAGTTCTGGCTGGGAAGACAAGCAGCTTCTGGAACTTTACCCAACAGTTCCCAGTGTGCTTACCCCTGCAGATGGCCAACAACGGAATTTGGAAGACTGGGTTGCCACAGGACCATTACACCTTCACCAGTGAGCACAGAGAGCCCACAGCAAGCACGTGGGGATTGTTTGTGGGTGAAAGCTGGTGCACAGAGGACAAGAAGGCAGTAAAACCAGGGGAGTAAGGCACAGGGAAGCAGCACTGGGTGGAGAACAGATCAGGAAAGTGGCTTTCAAAAACAAGCAGAGTGTAAATGCTCTAAAGTTGTGGCAGGGGGTGCAGTAACAGGCAGGTGTTGTGATAAGAGAAAATAAACCCACCCATTTTATTTAAGGTTTGGTGTATCCAGCCTGACTAAATGGGAAAATGGGAAAGGAGATGAGAAAAAGTAAGGAGGAAAGAGGAGCAGAATTTCAGATAAGATGTAAACTGAGTCTAGCAGATTTTTTTATTTCTTTTAACTTAACGTTCAGTCTGCTTTGACTCTAAATAACAGAGCTATTAATACACTTTGGAAACTTAGTACAGGAACTAGTCTATGGCTAACTTTGCAGCATGTAATCAGCTACGATACTGCTTATCACCTTTACTTCGTCAGTAGCCATAAGCAGAAGTATTTATCTATTCCTTGAGAACCTCCCATATTACAACTTCTTAAAATATTGTCATAGCAGTGAATCAAATTGGTAGAACAACTTTACATTTGGCTCACCTTCTCAGACATCCAGATCCCAGATCTGCGTTAATATACATGGCAATTATGTTCTAACTAGAAATGCCATAGTATTTTACTTTATTTGTTACTACATAAATATGCAGATTTATGTGCATGGCTCATAAATAGTAAATATTACCATTATCTGTCACCACAAAATAGTAAAAGCCTGGCTCATGAAGCAGCACCATTTTCTTGACTTTCCCCTCATACACTGTGGCAAGAAGACAAAAATCAGAATTATTTCTCTGAGAATTATTGCGGCCTTTACAACATGACTGACACGTCAAGGTAAAAGAGAACCTTTGTCTAAAGAAACTTAAGGTGTAAATGTTAGCCCAACTCCATCCGGTAAAAGCAAACATCATTGTCATCATGATTAACAAGGAACTAACACACTGTTTCAAAAAAAGCATTTCTGGAAACAGAACAGGAAAATCCCACTGAGATGACAACCTAAAAAAGTTGTGCCTGGAGAATCCTGCTTGGACCTTGAGCAGCAACGGCAGAAACACAACAAAAACAGCAAGACATACTAAAGATAGGGGGGAAAAAACCAAACACCAAAAACCCAAGAGAAAAACCCACAAAAAACCCTGCAGAATAGTCAGCATCCCAGAAATAACGATCATTAGTCCATGTTTACAAATATTTTCCCCTGCCTCATCGAAGAAAAAACACATTAAGAATTTAAATAACATAAGCAAAATATTCAGCATAGCCTGGGAAGCTGATTTAATCCACTATTTTGGCTGCATTTGGTACAACAGTGTCCTATGAAATGGTTTAAAGTAATGTGTTATTTTATGTTGGAACTCTCTGTAATATACAGTATTTTAGTAATTATTACTGTTTAGAAACTAAAGAGGTTCATATGGGCACTTAGGTCAGCGAACAGTGCAGTTTGTATTAGCTTAAGTCCTAAAGCTACTCAGTATTTCTACCTATAACTAAAATCCACACCAGTTCAGCCTTAAGGGCTGGCACGGTTATACCAGCATAAAGAATTTTAAAGCTGATATTTCATTATATTTTAGCTGATAATTTGAGTTCTGTTGAAGCGGGCAGTTTTTGTCTTTCCCCTCATCTCAGGAGTTTGCTCCATCTATTTTGGCATTTCTCTAACCATTGAGTGACAAGGTTCAGTCCACTAAAGGGCAAAAACTAATACCAAAAGGGGAGAGGAAGAAAAGAAGGAAGAAGTTACACTTTTTTTGGTAGGGAGGCTGTCAATTTAGCAAGCTGAATCACCCAGGTGAACGGCAAGAACAAGACAGGCATCAGACCTGGCAGAAGATCACTTAACCAACAACGAGAGGAGCAGGACTAATCCCTTAAACATCAGCAAGCCTAAGAACAGGACAACTGTAAAGGGAAAGCACCTCCGGAAAGATTCCCACTACTTCTTGCAGTGCAAGACAGGCACTTAGAACACCTTGCTGTCCTTGACAGCCACATTAACGAAGGTGCAGGAGAGAGAAACAGGTTACATTGTTAATATCAATATATTTAAAGTGGTATGCCTGTTGTGTGTAGCTAAACCTTCCGTTGAAAATCGCATTTTGTTCAAGGAATCAGGCAGTTGTATGTGTTAGGAGACTTTAAAAATCCAGTTACAATTTTACAAGCATGAAGTATATTACTTCTGCTTTCCACTTACCAGTTCCTATAATCCCTGCAATTTCACTAGTACAAGATGGACAAACTGGTCATTTTTCAGCACCAATGAATCAGCATTTATGAAAATGTTGTAAGTTTCAGATGATGGAAGTCTGTGTCACTTTCATGTAAATAAATAATGAATCAAGTACTGCTTCACCAGATTAGTCTTCCTAAAGATCAGGCACATCATATCACATGTGGCAGGAGGAGCCGCAAATGCTTTAGGTACTGATAACCTAACACAAGCTTCCAAATAGAATGTGCATATAAAACTGCAAGTCTTCCTCACTAACACTGAAGTATTTATGTACTGGAATTATTAAGAATGTTACACATTTCTTGGAGGTTTTAGCAACAACTTATTTCCAGTAATAATAAAATAAGTTTGACTATTATGTGTCCAGTACAAAGAAATTCACTAAGCTGGGAGGCAATGTTAGGGATTATCTTCTTAGCATCAAAAATAAAATCCTGGAACAAAGCTGACGTCCAAAATATTTGAATCTTGTAACTGTTTCATCTTCCTCACCGCTTGAAATGATTGCAAAATAAGGTTAGATTTTAATAAGTGTAAGATATTTTGACACTTCTAAAATTGCCAAATACAGGGGAAGAGTAAGAAAGTCAGTATGTAACCTGGTAGCTCATATAAATCAAGCAGTTTAAAACATCATCTGTTCGTTCAGTCGAAGTTGTTGTTAGTGTCTCTGAACAATAGAACAGTAATAAAGAGGCATGCTGTTACCTGACAGAAAAAGGCAACTTGATGCACACGTACGTACTCGATAGGTTTACAACAATATGTTGAGATTTGTACTATAGATAACAGCAGCCCAAAGATCAGGGCTGTACTTCTGACAATTATTAACCCGTGAAAAATTTAAAAAAAAAACAACAGTCTGCAAAGCCTCAGATAAATTCCAGTGTCTTTGATTATTTCAATTTTTAAGTGACTCACACCTGACCTCGCAACAATACAGAGCTCATCTGTGCCCACAGTGCTGCTTGACAAGTTTAAAAAAACCCTGCCATTTAAAAACCTGCAAATTCATTTTTGCATTTCAAAAAGCAAGAAAAAGAATTCTTATTAAAAGGGGTGCAGGGACATAGGCCAGAACTGGCTGAGAAAGCTTATGGCTGTAGGATCCCTTGCCCTGCAGGTTGTCACCTTTCACCTGAAAGGTGCAGAGGAAGCCCTTTGGCTACTGCCTCATCTCTGCAGAGCTGAAGATCTTGTATAGCAATTCAACATTTACATCATTTTTTCTGTTTCCTTCCCCTTGCATACTCGGTCATCGCATCTGGGTGAACTTACTCGTCTCCCTGAAACATGGTTTTAGCAGGGCAGAGCAGATGTCTGCAAAAGAGAAAAACCTCTGCACTGAGTAGCGGTTGCCTAGACACAACCCTCCTAATGGAAGAAGTCTAGACACAAGTTTTTCCAGCACAGAAAATTAATGCCTATTGTTTCAAGAGCTAATCCTACGACAAGTTCATCGAATTCTACATTGATTGAATTCTACTAACATAGACGTAAGTAAAATTTACTGACAAGACAGATCAAAAAAATTACAAAGTAGGGGACTGGACTGGCAAGCATAACATAAGATTATTATTTATTATAAAATGAACCAGAGCGTAACATTTTTTACGTCCCTAAAACATTTTTATAAACTTGAAGCATTTCAAGAGCTTCTGTCTTAGTATAACATTGTTGGTTACTTAGGATTCCAGCAGGTGCTAAATATTAAGTGAAGCTGAAATTACTTTGACTAACAAGATCAAAGGATTTCCAATGAGGTAACTGTCACAAAACAGGCTGGAGGGCTTCTAGATTTTTCCAGGGCTAATCAGTATCCTAATCCAAAATCCTGAAGTGCATACAGCCTTAATTTCACTCTACAGCGTATACCCTAAAAAGTTCTGAAATCGCGGATAGAAATTGCTATGGTCACAAAAGGATCTCAAAAGTGCTGGAGAAGAGTCCTAGAAGCCACTGAATCCACAAGTCTTAGATCCTCAGAAACCATCAGGTTTTGCTTCCAGCGTGGTACCTGACTGAGGGAAGGATAGGGTTTATAATGCTGTGCTAGTACACCAAGCACAATGTATTTTCTTCCCAGTAAATCTGTCTGGAAGCTTACCAACCAGCTGTAAGTGTACTAAGTGGCTGGATAGCTACTCCCAACACAGGAAGAAAAACTCTGTACCTTTCTTTAGCTATGGAGGAATGAGTTGTATACGTTGTTCCAAATCACCTTGAAAAAAGCTGTGATTTAGAGAATTCCCTGATTTAAAAACAGAGGAAGCTGCCATGAACTTATAAAGGAAGAGTGTGAAGGGGCGTATTCTTTCAGATCAGCAAAAAATGCAAGCTTTCCATCAGCTCATACTTGCAAAATCTGGAATTAGAAGTGAAATGTGGAATCTCTTTCCTTACAACAACCTATTCAGAAGACCTATGTAAAGCTTACAGATCATAACCTATACAAACCCAACCATCTACATTCCTGTGAAAAAACCAAACATTAATACTTTAACATGTTTGCTTTGAAAAGGGAACTACTTTAACCATTTCCAGGTATTCGCAAGAGAACTGCAAATAAATGTCAATATTCATGTTAGTAGGAATATTTGTATTCTATAGACTTAAATTTTACTGAGTAACTCCAGTCACTTGCTAGTGATACTGGGTGGTGATTTGGTAATTCTTTCATTGCTACAGCTGAGAACACAACCCTTGGAGGACCAAAACGTGCTGCACACTTACTCAAACAAGGTATCCCACCTGAAGAAAAAAAAAAAGCTATTTACAGTTCATCCACAGCAGTGCAGAAGTGCTTGGCGTTACCATTCTCATTCTCCTTCTGTAATCAAGAGCCATTCCTTCAAAGTACATCCACCTCTGTGTAACAAGATGTCACCACAGATGCCTTCGTTTTTAAGGACTATCATGAGTGAAGAACCACCTATGAGAAAAAGGTCATCTACTACTAACCACATATTCTAAAGTAACTGCACTCCAAAGAAGATGAGGTCTAGCGACATGTAACAGAGAAATTTGAAAATAACCACTTTCTAAAAACCAAAGTGGACTTAGATTGCAGCAAGAGATTTAGGTCAGGGTGCTGGTTTTTTTCTTAAGGTCTAGAAGTAAGCATAGTAAAGCAGTAATGCAGACTGACTAGAGAAGTCGACAATTTCTGTCTGCAGAGTTTAAAGAACGGGTTAGACATACCTCTGATCAAAATGATTAAGGCTTACCAGAATTTGCTTGAGAACTGGGAAATAAAGGTGACCTCTGGTCTATGTTCTGTAAACATCAACAGAAAAATACCCATTTCTCAAAAGAGAGGGAAAAAGAAAAAGCCCCAACACTGAAACCCAACCAGTGTTCACAAAATGACCCAAACTACGTTCAAGTCAATACCTGAAGGTTAATGTTCAGACAACAAAGCACAGCATGCTGAACAGAGTATTTTGTTGGCACAGCACTGTGGCTATTTACTAGCTGAGGACTGTCAATGTTTTAAAGCAGTAGCAAGGCTGGTGTCCCACCACATGCAGCAAATCACCGGTGCTTGTCAAGTGCAGCTGCCAAGAAACCTCTCTTGCTTCAGAACAGAACAGACTACTCCAGCATGACTTTGGCTGCACAACCGAAATCTTCAAAAGGATGCTTATGCTGCAAGAGTTAAGTCCAGAGCATTAAGGAACAAAAGGGAACGGGGTCAATCCAAAGGATACCGGAGCACTGTTCATGGAATACAGATGGTCAGAAATTTTACAGCAGACTTTTTTTTTTCCATCAAACGCCAGTTCCAACATGTGTCACTTGACTCCTCTAACAAATCTCTTACTAGATCCTGCTAGCTCACTTTATCTGGCTCTTTGGCAAGGCATCAGTGTCAATCATCCTAAACTACCCTGACACGTAGCCTATCCTAGGGCTAGAGGCTTCAGACTTTCAGTCTCACTGGCTTCTAGGGATGATCAGTACTCATCCCGGGAACACTAGCTCCCACAGCAGTCTGTATGCAATTGCTAAGTTCTGACACTTCCACACTGTTGAGTGGAAGTAAAAATACCTCACATTTACCTCACCGCACTGGTTTTGACCAGACTTGTTTGTAAAATAACCCCCCATCAACACAACCAATAACTCTCCCCTTACTAACAATTTTTAAGGGCCATTTATGCATGAAAACAACTTACAGAAACCTACTGAAACGGCCTCGACACTTCTCTGCCCAATACTGCTCCTGCTGCAAAACATCCCTCCAGTTTCTCATGTACTCCACCCAGTGCCCCAGATCCCATCACATTTGCTACCTCAAAGGCTGCTGCCTGTTCGGCAAAGACAGAACTACGTGCACCCCTGTTCGACAGCTCCTGCGAAGACAAAGGAGGCAGCAGCAGATTTTTTTCCTTCCCTTTCCCATAGCGCTGAAAGAATGGACTTTGACCTCGCAAACCAACTAATCACGAGCATAGAAATAGTAACACCTTGGTACAGGAGACCTCCATCCCCTCTGTCTGACAGGAAAGCAGCCAAAGAGCGCAGGAGTGACAGGGAGGAGACAAGGGTTATCTAGGGAACAGGACATTCACATGGGAGACAGTGCAATTATGCATGTCTCATTTCCTTATGAAAGTGGGCTAAAACTCATAAAACATGCAGAACTCTTCAATAATAGGAATGCTATTTTGAACTATGGGTGGGTTTGGGGGGATTTTATATATATATATTTAAGCCAACCTGCATTTAATTGAAATCTTCTCCTGTCCTTTGCTTTTCCTTTGCTGCCTGTGCGCAGAACTAATCAAAAAAGAACACCAATTTTATTAAACTTACATGTTGTAAACGACTGGGGGGGGAGACGGGGACAGACGGGGACAGACGACACACCAAAGCAACATAATCCTATTCCAAATTCCCTTGGTTGATCAGGGGAAAGTTCAGTAAACTCAAACCATTAGAAAGGTGTATCATGCAGTAAAAATGACATTTTTTAAGGTGAAGCAGGAACTCACCTATCTCCTTTTGTTAACGACCCTGAAGAGATCTCACACACACACACGTGTGTGTAGATGCACGGCAGAGATTTTCAAAGCTGAGGAGACTCAGATTAGGCAATTCTAAATGAATTCTTACATTAAAAGAAAAAAAACAAGTTAAATCAATTCTATAAAGCTTCATTACCGTGCCATATAATTCCTCAGCAATGCAGGAACCTTATCACTGGTTGTAGCAAACTAATTGTGGACTAACAAAATAATTTTGTAATAGATTATCATTGCCTAAGTTAAGATTACTGCAGTCCACTGATTCACTTTACCAAGGCCCATTAAGTAGAAAATCGCATGCCAAATCCCACTGTTCCAGGAAAAATCAGTCTCTCTCCTTTTCCTCTGTGTGGATGCACTAGCAGGCTGCAGCTACTCCCCAGGAGACCAGAAAGGTGAGGAATATTGCGGGTTTTGCATGACCAAGACCTGAAAAAACCCATCTTCAGACACAATCTTGCCCACATTCACAACTTATATATAGCCCTTTCTACACAGACCACGATTACAGGAGATGGGACATTTTACCAAATTAGTTACAAGAAAATTTGATCACCTAAGCAAAGCTCTGAACTTTCGGTTGTCTCAGTCTCTGGAATGGGATGAGGTGTAACAGATACAGACCAGCCTCATCCCTACCTAACACCATCAAATCTTTTCAGGAAGCCTTGCTCACCGTAAAACATTTAATATTGCAAAAAACATTTCTTGAGATGGACTAATGGATTTATATATGTGTTTCCAGAAAAAGACATTTTCTAGTGTTTCAACAGAACTACTTATTATCTAAATATAGAATCGACAAATTAGCTGGAGTAAACTGATGTATGAATTGCCATGCCTTAAATACTGCAGATAAAGGTCCAGTTGGTGCTGTCATGCTCTAACACACTATAATAAACATAAGGAAACTCTACAATAAATCGAAGGGATTTTTTTGTAAGATGGATTATAAAACTGAAAATTAACGTTAAATATTAAAGACAGCCATCTACAAATAGCCACATGAGCTGTTACTCCTGCAGGGCAAAGGTTAAATCACAATATACAGAAATACCTCTAAGTGCATTCATGTAACTTTGAAGTTTTGTCACAATTTTTAGACAGAACGCTATCAGGTTTTGTTTTCCTTTATCTACATACTGCATTTGCCGGTGGACATTATATGATCAAAGAATCATTTTTGGACTTCTCCAACCAATTTCATTGCTCCATTAGAGAAAAATCTAACAATACACAAAGGAAAAAAAAAAAATCAGCAACTGCCTTCCGTAAAAATATTAGAATTATTTTAAAAATCTGAAATTGAGTTCAGAGTATCAGCATGCCTATGGTAAGGTTTCACCAACAATCTAAAAACCTCATGTTCTATGGAGTGTAAGAAGTTATTCATAATCCTTATTTTTAGTAAAATTTTAATAAAAATCATGCTTTGCATTTTCACATTCTGAAGAGCTAAAGATACAGAAACTTATTTACATTTTATAACAATAAAAATGTACAAATTACTATACAAAATGCAGTATCACCTCAAGAAAACCAAGCTTTTGAAAGTTCAAGCAGTTAGGACATTAGATCTATATTTTTTGAAGAGATACCACTTTAAAGACTAAGTACCAACAACTTCACAGTGATTTTCTTCACTAAGTTAATAAAAAAACCCGCTTTCATGACAATTATTACTATCATTACTTTTCATTTTGGCTGATACAAATATAACCTCATAATAAAAATTACTGAATTCATAACAAATCAAACTCACTATATATTCTATCCCTTGAGGTTTTTGCCACAAAACTTTTCAAAATGAAAAAAGTAGTACAAAACCTTCTTTTTAAGGAAATAAGCTTGGCAAGAGATGAGTAAGTTACAGTTTTACAAAAACCCTGTATTTGTAAACACTCAAGCACTGCAGATATTTAAAGTTATTTCAAAATTATACATGACAATTACTGTATGCTGACACAGATGTGTTAAGTGGAAACTGTTCAGCATAAGCTGAACCCATGGAATGATAAATTTCAATTCATATCTTAATTTGAAATATGCAAACACATTCTGATATGCAAAAGGAAATCTCACACATTCTTACTTTTAAAAATACGGGACCTCAACACTATATAGATAAAAAAAGCTTAGGAGACCAGCTCAGTCAGGCCCTTAACTACTGTTCAAGTCAATTGGGAGATGGTCACCGCAATGTGTTTGGGTGCCCGAGTTGTAAAAAGATGTTGATTCACAAGTTTCATGTATGGATGAATGTGATTCCACTAGCATTTCAGATTGGGTGATCACTGTGATGTCTGGAATATAACTTAAATCGTATCTCGGGTGTATTTCTGATAACATGGGTAAGAACCAAACACATTTTATTTAATGTAGTGAAGACTAATGCAAGCTCCCTACATTATACCATGACCTTTAAAAAGCTGATAGCAATTTATTGATTTGAAAGCCAACCCACAGAACAGACATCAGATCACAAAGTAATCTGACATCAATAAATCTACAGTAGTTGTAGTGAAAAAGTGACAGAAAAATGCTTGGAATTGAACGCTGACACCTTTTACCAACATAATGCTTCAGGATCATACAGTTACTCTTCAAAGGGACTGTGTAAAAAGTTTTAATCCTACTTCTAATTGAGGGGAAAAAACCCACAACAATCAGTTCAAAGTAATATGAAGAAACACTATTAAAGTGCCCAAACTGTTTTTACATTCACTTAAGCCCACGTCTCTGAAAAGGTGAAATATCCTAGTCTGGAATATGTATGGTCCACTAAACTAATGTTAAAAACTTCATTACTTTAACCCACGAGTATACTGTACGATTAGTAGAAAAATCTTTAGCAGACACAAAAAAAATGAAAGATGAAACTGCAGCAAGAGAGCATGGCAAACCTGAGAGATCTATTAGTGCATAAATCTGCTTAAAAAACTAAAAAGATAGAAAGAGAGAGCTAACGAAACTACAGTAAAAGTTATGTCTTTAAAGCAGTAAGTTGTAACAGGGTGGGAAATGTTTAATATGCACATATGCCTGCAAAGGGGTCACTATCTTTCTGAAAATAAAGAGCTGGTATTTTTCACAGCATCAGATTTACGGTAAAAAGCCATAAAATTGTATTTTTTACTATTATGCTTTTCCCACCCTGGCAGAGAATAAACATGAATTTAGAAGCACAGTAGAAGTGAAAAAACAAAGAAGAGGAAAGAGAGAAAGCAGCAGAGAAAGACAGAAAAGGTGATTACAGAGCTACAGAAGTGTTTATTGAGCATGCTACAGAGGTAAGCAGAGTACACACAAAATGAAATTAAACCACCGTCAAACCTCCCAACTTTGTTAGAAAATTAATTTTTAATTGTGCCACTTTCAAACTATACTGAATTTTACAATTCTAAAGATGTAAAAACTCAACTAATAGAAAATATACATGACCATTTTTTTCTACATAGATAACAGAATCTATGAATATTGAAACTAAGTACATCAATTTCAAAAAGTATTGGTCATTTAAACAGAATCAAGGTAACAGTTCAGACTGACAGAGAACTGCTTTCAAATTAACTGATCTGTAGATTCTGAGCCATGTTTATAATAAAGTCAGATCAATTTCTAAATACAAAATATTTTGAAGAGATATATTAAAACTGAATATTACAATGCAAGGTAAATTAAGACTAAAGGCACATAAACTTTGGTCCCACCTGGTTGTCAGTTTTAGAAAACTGTCACAAAATTGCCTGCAAGCATTTGCAGCAAACTTTCTTCACCACTGAAAAATACATGCACCATTTCCTGAACTAGCTTGACCAGTCTGTACATGCTCAGAAATCCACAACCATATTCCATATCTTAATTACAAACTAAAGATGGCAATATATATTGAAATGCACATAAGTCATGTCAACTTCGAAAACATCTACGAAAAATATTCAGCCACAAACAAGACATTACTTAGTGCTGACATTTATATGATACATCCCACAAGAGTGTGTACAAAAAGGTTAAGATTCCACAATGCTTTTCACGTAGGGCCCAAAGTCACAGAAGTCACTTTTTGTCCTTTAAGAAATTAATATTCTGTACCTTGTTAATTTTAACTAATGCCTACATTCATAACTGAATCTAGACCAGAACGATGAAATACAAAAGGCCTTTTTAAAAAAAGGAGCACAAAGCAAATGGTAGGAGAAATCAGGTGTCATTTTACTCTTTCAGTGTAATGCATCTTATCCAATTAAAAAGAAAATTAAGTGACAAGCCAGCAGATAAAAAAAAAAATATCTACCAAGCAGGAGAAACAAAAGCTTAACCTTTTTACACACCCCTGCCTAAACATATTTAAATTATCATGTAACAATGTGCCCCAGACAACCAAATTTGCTTTTTACTAGTTATGCAATTCCAGCAGTACTAGTTTTCCTTTTTAAGGCACGTATGTCAACTAAGTTGAAAAATTGTGGTATTAACTTGAAATCTTTTAAACAAAATGATGGTTTATCTAAACAGTTGAACAACAGCAGTTAGTATCACTGCTTTTTAAAGTTTTTTTATTTTTTATTTTTTAAAACAACCAAGGAATGATAACAGCATGAAAAAATAAAAAATAAAAAAAACTGAAGACAAACTCTGGTCCCCACTTTCCTGAACAGTCAATAGGTGACAACACCAAACAATGCAATACACCCTCATTTTCAAACTGCCTTTTTAAATAGTTGACTTAGAGAAAGAAACTCTCAGATGGTGATTTTCTCCCAGATTGTAATTGTGAAGATCAATCAAAGCCTGAATAGCTTCTTCTACCGTTGACATCTGAAGAAGCGCCATCTTGTGATCTCTTCTGAAACAAAATAATGGCATTAGGAACTAGAACACTAAAAGGGTTGTTCTTAATGTTCGCTACCCTCTACGCACTTTTCGTTAAGACGTGCTGCAAAAATGCATTTAGGCAGTCTTTAGTTAGAGCTACGTACAGAAAAGTTACTTACTGAAAAAATTTAAATGCTTTCACAGTGCCTCCAGTGTTGGCAAACAATGTGCGTAGATCCTCTTCTGCTACTGATGGGCTACAGACAGAAAGAAAATAAGCATAGCAAGAAATTAGTACTCAGTTTGGTGTGCTGTGATTCACACTAACACTACTGGCTTACTGAGAGCCAACACTTACGGAATATTGGACAGATGAAGTGTTGCAGAAGGAGGGAATATATTTTGAAAGTTTTTTGAACCAGGCTTCTTGAAGCGATGCAGAGGTGAATTACCAAAATCTTTAGTCAGCCCTTGGTCATCAAGTCCCTCTCGAGGTAGTTGCACTGTCTGATGTTTAGACAGGGTAACCCGAATAATTTTTCCATACATTTTTTGTCCATTAAGATGGCTCATGGCTGAAAAAGACAAGCAGTTTACTCAATTCACTGTTACTTTTCAATACATTGTGGTACACCACCAAGAGAACAAGAAGAACACCCGAACAAATCAAAGGGTCAATGTGCTAAAAGACTGGAATCAAGAACTAGGCCTGCAGAATCTGCATCAGTATTTAATTTTATTTAAAGACCATCGTATGTGATTCAGCTGTTGAATTCATTTAGGATATTGTGCAGGCCTTCTAGAGCACAAGTGCACACAATAAGATTTTGGATCTTGTGGGTAACCAGGATACAAGACACTGACAAATGTAAACATGCTTAGTTCACCTGATTTTACACAGTGTAATTTCAAGTACTTAGACTAATGGGAATATAAACAGAAAACTAATCTTACCCAGCTGTGACTGGTTTCCATCAGCCATCTGTATAAGAGCACTATCTTTCTTATTGTATAAAATCTTCACGCGCTGCACATCACCATAAACACCTTTTCAAAGTCAAAGGTAACCCAAAAGAAAAAGTTCATTTAAAGCCAGTCACCTAAGTAATATATATTGACATATCAATGGAACATTCAGACAGCAACAAGATCACTCACTCAAACTCAACACTCTCACAAATGAATAAAGAAGATAAAGATTTTGAATAGTGAATTTTGAAAAGAATAATTTCTGATAAACCCTCAAAGCTATGTGAATGATATTAAATTAAAGACCATGCAAAATATATTAGCATGCATTAACAGAAAATCTGTGTCTATGGAGAGTTTTAAACAGCAAAAGAAAAATAGCAAAAGATTTACTATTCAACTTTAAGCCAAAGTGCTAGCTACAAATAAGAATTAAGGTGAAACAAAAAAAAAACAAACAAACAAACAAAAAAAACCAACCAAAATCAAATCAATAATAAAAGTATAGTGCTAACAATAACATACCGAAGAGGGTAAACAGACTTTGGGGCGTAACCATCTTTAGAAGGAGAGAAGAGCAAGCAGCGTAAGACAAGAAGAGAGAAGAGTCGAGGAAGAGCGGAGATGAACAGATCATCCATAACGAAGGGTGGTTCCCGCAGAATGGTGAGGTGGTCATGGATCATGGTTTCAAGGCGGTTAATTGGGGCAAGTTGGTCCGAGGAACATTTTGTTCAAGCACAGAAGCATGAACATAGGGAATGAAGACAGGGAACGTAGACAAAGACAAGGAGAAGGGTAAGACAGGGAAGGGCATGGGAATTTGGGTAAAGACAAGGAAAGGGAAGTTGAACACAAAGGGAAAAGGATGAAATGGGGAAGGGAATACAGCAATGCAGAAGAAAAAAAATAAGGAAGTGGGGAACAAAAAAAAAATAAAATATAGGTCAGTACATAAGAAATGCAGGAATTTGGTCAGAAAATGGTTGGTTTATGTACTGTACAAGAAAAACTGAGTAAAATGTAGTCACCCAAGACAAATATGGGTAAAGTACATTCATATCAAGAGTAAACTACAGCATTTCATCTCAACATGAAAATAAATTAACAAAAAGCATGCAATAGAAATTTTAAAATTTGAACTTTAACTGCATAAGCATGGCTGGTTATGAAATGCAGGCAAAAAATCTTTCAAAATGGCACTCTGATCTAAAACATTTTAACATGCAAGACTGTGGATGACAAAATAGTACCAGATGATAAAAAAAAGCTTAATGATTTACAGTGACAGAGGCCAGTTAAAAATGGAACAGCTAGACTGATACAAACTTCCCACATTTCATACCAGCTTTCACAGCCATCAAAATAAATGTAAAGGACAGTAAAAATGCAAAACTAAATAAACCCTTTTAGATTTCAGAGTTAGCAAGAAAGATACAGTTAAAATGAAAATGCTTTGCCACCATTTTTTAATTATTATTTTTTAAAGACAAATGAGAAACTGCAAAGAAAAAAATTACTAAGAGAGACTGGAAGAGTGCCTCGTCAAGATCTTTGGGAGAACCTTCAAAGAAAAATGTGTTAGACTAGTTCACATAAATTAAGACCTTAAAAATGTGAGATACAAGCATGAAATGAAACAGCAAACAATTAGAAGAAACAAAACAGAAATTCTAGTTTACGTGATTATAATTGCAAAAGAAAGCATAGCTGCTATTTTGTAAAAATAAAGCTTTCAATTCAAATGTCAAACATGCAGTAGTTACCACATTTTTTCTTAGCAAAACTAGGTAGCCGACTATCAAAGGACATTTTAAGTTGTTAGCTACCTGGGAAAACAAAAGTATTTAATAATAATGGCTTTAAAATTAACTTTGGGGGATTATTAAAAAAAAAAAACCAGCAAAAATACTTTGAGCTTAAAATCCAAATGTAAGAGGCCAAATACAACGAAATTATAAAATACTGACAAATGAAGTGTGACTAAAGAGGAAAAACAAAAGCAAAATTGTTTCACTGACCTCTTCATTTAAATTGCTAACCAGGAGCACTGTATTGCCACCAGCTGAAACTCCAGGCATTCCCACACGGCCAGCAGCAGCAGCTGCAGCTGCAGCAGCAGCATTTGGAATAGCCAAAGGACTCAGAGCTCCTGGAACAGCTGCAACAGGAAGCCCTAATTTTAAAATAAAGCATATTTTACGAAATACACACAAGTCATTTAAAAAAAAAAGTTCCTATATATCAGTACAAGTGTTGCATACAACACTACAAAGCAGACCATTCCACTGTTAAAGTCATCCAAAGGGTTGTGAAATTAACATGAAGAAATGTGAAAAGGTTTTGTTTGATTCAAATTATTAAGTCTTCAAAGAAATGATGAGGTGTAAAAAGTACTTTCTTTTCAAATAAGCAGTCTTGTACACCAGAACTGCTTCCACTGTACTCCAAAATGCTTAAAGTGTCTAGTTTATTAAAATGGTCTAAAGTAAATGCTGATCAGTAAGAATAAACTAATTGTGCTCTGCGCATCATTACATCCTTATTTTCCATCACCCTTTGAGATGCATGACTGACTTCAATGCGGTGCTTCAGACTAAATATACACACTGCAGTTGGTCATGTGAAAAGGCCTATGGATCTCTCAGAGTCTCAACATAAATGAAGTGAGGAGGCAACCTTCAAGATTCAGGACAGCACCACTGACTATGCTCAATGACTTTTGTAATCCAATTCCATGAAGCAGCATGTTACCATTAGCTAAACCTTCAGCTGTGCTTCAACTTTTCTTCTTCCAAGGAAATTCAGATCCTGTAGAGACCTGCTGGTTTTACCTGGTCAAGTCACTGGGGTGTTAGGCAAGCATGCTACCCCCAGGATCTGTGAAAAGTTCTTGTGATCATATGCACGATACATAGTGTATACAGGAACAGCTTTCTCGTATTCGATCAACATTTTATTTGAACATTTTAAAGAGTTCAGTAAAACCACACTGACAAAGAAAAACGTGTGAAAAACAATAAAGAAATGTAACTTCAGTACTTTATTTTCTTTTACTGCAACTGGGTTCTCAGATTTCAGTATTTTGGCAAATTTTCTAATGTTTATATGATCATGCTAAGCTAATCCACCTTTTGAGCAATCTTCCAGTATGCCAGGCAGTCAGTCTAAATATAACCTTTACACTAAGTACTTAAGGCTACTTTCCTTCCTACGTTAAGTTTTATTTTAAAGGAAGTAACAAGAGAAAAGAAATTCTTCAGTTTCAGCCAATGCCCAAACACTAAGCAGATAATAATACATTCAACCATTAATTTAAAAACACAATAATCCAAGACTTAGTATCCAAAGAGAACAGAAGGGGGAAGTAAGTAAGGTTACAATGTTGGGGTTTTTTTAATTTCCCGGGGGAGGGGGGAGGAGCGGGGAAGCGGGCACAGAAGACAGAGAGACAGATTTTGTTGGGCTGGCCAAATGACCCCTCAAACTGGACGGGATATCCATCACTACTTTGCAATAGTGCTTAACAGTATTACTGATCAAGCACTGAAAAATATTTTCTAGTCATTTCCTGTCAAAGCACATAGAGAAGAAAAAACAGTAAGTGTTCTAAGAAAGGAAATTAAAGATAAGGAACGCTGTCTGATAAAGTTTAAAAGATTAAAAATGTTAGTATTCAGGGATCAAACCAGAGGAATAGAAAGTTCTGAGTAATGACAATTCTAGCCATCTCTCATGCCACAAGATAAAGGGCAAATCTACGTGCATCAAAAAGTATGATCTCTTATTGCATTATATGTGCTATTTGTGGGACTGTAATACATAAAAAGAAGGGAAAACCCAAACTTGCTTTTCTCCTTTCCACCCTGCAAAAGCACTTAATAGATTTGAGACTGTATTAGATAGTCTGTGGGAACTGCCGGTTACATTAAATAGGCAATGAAGTGACATATAATATGCTTCATCATGTAAGCGAAGCACTAGCTACCTGGCAGTTAGGAAAGCACTCCTCCCAGGTATGCGACTGTATGAGCATACGTTATGAGGGCTGTGCTAGGTCTTCTACCAGAGAACACAGAAGTAACACTAGCTGTCAGACAAGGCACATGAAATTAGATGGACCACTGCTAGTCCAAGCACAGCAAATTTGTTTCTCAAAATCCATTTTGTGAGGAAGTGTAATATTCTATACTTACGCATATTAATAGCAAGACCAAAATCCCACATAAATATGATGCGTGTTTTTGCTGAAGAGTATAGCTTTAGTTTCAAGAAAAAACAATTAATAAAGGATGCTGTTAAAGTAAGTACCCCTGTGGAAGAAGGAAGTTTATTCCCAAAATCAGACTGTAACACACAGGGAAACCTGTGAACAATAAATTAAACTCCTCAAACAACTTTAATTTTTAGAACAGAACTGGATTCTTTTAAGTCTTGGAAATGTACTTCTGAGTGCTTTGTATTACACAGCTGAACGTCACGTTTATTTACACTTGGGTACTGCAGAGGTCATACAGACAGAAATGTGAAGCATGACAGTAAAGTCTGACAGACGTCCACCTGAAGGGAAACACTTACTTTATACTGGTCAACAGCAATCATTTGGGTATTAGGAAAATGCCAAGATACCAGGGCATTTCAAATCATCTAGTGTGCCTAGGCACCTCTCCCTAACCTTAGAAGCTTTAAGCCAATCCAGCATTTTTAAGAATAAAGGAACCTAAAAATGCTTAGTGAAGTTTTTATGGCACTTTCAAAAGGTGAACAGAGCATAGCTGAGTAATTCATACTTTAAAAGGCAAAATTCTTCACAGCATCAGACTCCGTTCAGGACATTCTTTTATTTAACCTCTTGAAGAGGTTAAAAACAAAGATTAATTCAATACCATTCATACCAAAATATTTTCAGTTATTATCCCTTGAGATAGATTAATTTAATAAGAACCTTAAGAAGGGGCATTAGTGGAAAGTGCCGGTAAAGAAAGCCAGCGATGACAGCAAGGGATGAAGCTGTTGTGGATAACCACAGCAACATATTTCCAGCTGAAATATTAAACAAACATACTGGTGTTAAAGGATTATTACGTATTGGTATTTGCAATTATAAGTAGTTCTTAGTTAAAATCATGTGTTTGTTGCGGTTCCATGTAATACAGTTGCTGTTTATTCAAAGGTGCTTTTTTCGCTAAGATCTCCTGTAACTTGGCGTTAGGGGGTAGAGAATGTGTTTATCTTTTCATATGTGAGATGAAAAAAAGGAAAAAAAAATATCAACCATCTGCTTCTGATAATTCATTTGAAACCAGCCCATTCTGACCATTAGTGATTTTCTCCGTCTTTCAAAAGATAACAAGACTCATTGAAAAGATGTCCAATTTACAGTCTCAAAGATTTCTGACACCTTATTTCATCACAGCTGAGGGTGTAGTAGACAAATGAGTAATGATGCATGCAGGCTATGATCATCTATTTGATTGATACATTTCTAACCAATTACATAGCATGCAAAGACCTCATTTCTTGAAAAGGTCAGACAAATTACAAATCCACAGAAAAAAAAATTCTGTTTCTGTAGATCTCTACTGCACTATGACTTGCCATTCTGATATAAGCAAATAAAAAAAAAATAAGAACAACTTGTATTATGATTATTAGTTATCATGCAACATGCTGCTTCAATATTTGAGGACCTATCTCAAACTCTTTAGGAATGTTAGCTGCTTTTTCAGCATGATCAACCAGTATTAGAAAGCTTTGTCACTAGCTTTGTTTCAGCTTCCAACAATTACAGATAACAGTTTTTTGCTTTTTCCAGATATTAATGAACACATACAAATATTACACACCTTTTTCCTAGCCTTTTTAGGTCTTTTTACTTAATAAAGTTTAAACACAGCATGTCACATTATTTATTCCCCCTCAGTGTATCTTTTTGTATGACCTCTGACATGCAAATTAGCAATGCCATTTTAATAAGAGGCAAATTAAAGCTACACTAAAAATATATGATGAACTTATGTGTGAAAACCATAGGCAGTAGTAGTCATCTTAATGATGACTTAATTAATACATCTTAATGCATGTATTCATAACTGCGACTGAGAACCAGATTTAGTCCCTAGTCCTGTTATGAACCCTTTTTGTGGCTTTACGTCAAGTAACCACCATCTCTCTTTTTCTACTTGTTACTGGCCTACTTCCTATACTCCGCCTGAATGGGTTTTGGGAAAAATAGCAGGTTCTTTAAAAATCTCTGCCTAACAGCTTATAAAGCTGCAAGTGTTACTACACTACGTCATAAAGTTACGTTTACTGAGGAGAAGGGTTAATTCCATCCAGAAGGAAATAGAGATATGTAACAGTTTAGTATTAATGCAGGTTTAAACACCAAGACTAGTAAGACTCACATCTTGTCACTAAAATTCAGCTCATTAAATTGTTAAACCTAAACCTCACTTCTGACATATGAATTAGTGTACTGTTCAAAAGCCAACACCAAAAGAGCACCCAAGTTGTGCAACTATCCAGCATGTAACAGCATAACATAAGCAAAAGTCAGAACTGAGTCCCTGCCACAGTTTCTGTTAGTAATCTCATTAGATACATACAAGAGAACAGCCACAGCACAAATTTTAATAATGCCACAGGGTCAACTTATGGTACTCTTTTTGAGCTTCCAAAAGAACCTGAAGAGCATGACATTAAGCTCAAAATGGAGCTCCACTCCTTCATGGAGAAACATGCCCTTTGGGAACCATCTGTGAATAGGGCATGGCAGACACTCTGAAGATATCTTTATCAACATTACAGAAATAAGAATTCTGAAGCATATAAAAAGAAATAAAATATAAGATAAAAGGAAGTAGCAGGAGGAAGGTCACTGCTATCATTCTGCCATATTTCACACATCACGGTTTGCAAACCTCCATCTTGTAACTCTGAACTTTCAAGCATTCTCACTCTTCTGAGTATCTAAGTAAAAACACAGCTATAAATTGCACATGCAAGCATCCACTTAGGCTTTTCTGCTTTTTCTATCCTTTGTCCTTTCTTGTTTACATCATTTCTGCCTTTACATTACATTTTCTGCCTTTTTGCACAGAATATAGCCCCAAATGGGAACCCTGATCTTCCATATTCAAACATGCACCATTTCCATTTTGACAAACTATCCAAACAGCTACAGCACCAACAGTACTATGCAGCCTTCTTTGTTTTTTTCACCTGTAGAGCTCAAATTCTGTAAAAGCAAACAAAGGCATCTAGAAAAAAAAATAATCAAAACCCAAGCAACAATAACAAAAACAAAACAAAACAAATACCATTGTATAATCAATCCCATTTGACAAATGATGCAGTTACAATATATCATGCTCACCCAACTGGCCACAAGCAGAGTTAAAAAATATGTACTGGGCTCCCTTAAGTATCTTTCAAAACAATGAACACTTCTACAGAGGAAAAAACTAACCCTGATACATAATCCCCACTACTCATCAAAATAAACATGACTGACTTCACTGATCTTCTGAAAATGTTTCACAGCTGCAATGGAAGTTACTCATATAGTGTACCTTTTATCTTTCTGCTGCTTGGAAAAAACAGTGCATTTAAAGAGGTCCATCCAGATAGCGAGAATTAAAATATTTAATTAGCTAGTATGACTGACATCTTCATAATTTTACTAGAAAACCCCTTTAATATAGACAAAAGAAGGAGTATGATTAAAATCAAAAGGCTACAAAACTTACGTAGCTTAGTACACAAGAATTACAAAAGCATCTAAGTGATTTTCAACCCTAAAGCACTAGAACATACAGTCCACTAAAGCTAACGTCACTTGGATAACTATAACAAGCAGAGAATCCCCAGTTATTAAATATATTCAATGTGATGCAATGATCCAAGCATCCTCAGAGTATGATCCCACTATGCCCAGCAAATTAAATCTACTAATTGCATGCATGCTATCAGCCTTACATACAAAAAAAATACGTTAGTAAGCCTGAGACTGGAAAACAACTTCTCAGGAGTCAGGATAATGTCACAGTTACACAAGAAAATGCTGCATTTGGCACTGTTTTATATATCATGAATCTTTAACCTTCTCCTCTCCCAAACCCCTGCCTTACAACACCTAATATGATGGGACTCACATTAATAAGCAGCTTCTTCACTTTCTTTTTGCCTCCTTAATACTCATACTGCAGCCCCATGTCTACATTCTAGCCATTAGGTGCTAACAAAAGAATTACTAAATGCCTCAAGGGTGTGATCCACAGCACTCATCTCTATGGTGTCAAAACTTCTTCACAAACACTCACCCATCTTCCCTATCCATCCACGAAATGAAAGACGACGGTTTTTAAATGATGATTTTAAAGTTAAAAGAGAGAAAAAAAAGTTAGCTAGAGGTTCTTCAGAAACTTTATATAGATTCTTATGGTATTTTTTACTTCCAAAACTTCTGCTGTAGCTAAAAGTGATACACCATTTTGCGAGTCGTACTGGAGGATGTGAATTCAAGCACTCCAAAATCTGCAGGAAGTGGATGTGTATGGAATTTACCCCTAGACATGAAACGTATCCTTCAAATAATCTGAATTTGGAAAAGGGTAGATATAGCACAGCATTCAGAAGCCTTAACTACTATATTCACCCTTTATTCTGGGCTCACATCATTCACTAAGTGCTTCTAACTTCTGTAACACAGGAGAGCAAAGGCCTCCTTACTGCGACTTATTCCAAGTTGTCCCACCTTGTACAAAAACCAAAGCATGAAATCTATGCTGTTCTTCAGTTTCTTTAGAAGAAAAATGGGAAAGAAAAAAATAAGAAAAAAAGACTGAGTGGAAAGAAAAATAATCACAACATAATAAATCAGGTCTTATAAAAGTCATGAGATATGTCTGACTGAAAGGTGTTCTCACCAAAAAAACCACCTGACAGAATAAGGAGTAAAACTTAAGCAATGAATTGTGATAAACTAAAAAAAATTACAACTATCTCCCAAAGCATGCACTAATTATTTTGCTAATGGTCAGAACACACATTTCTCTGTAACTTTCTCAGAGCATATCACCTTCAGATTAACTCAAAAGCTAACAGGATATTAGAACTCATGTACCATAGCACTAGAAGTGCAACTACAGATTTTGTTCCTTTTATTTACAGAAATCACACTAGCACACTTTTTTTTTTCCACCAGCAAAAGAGCATACTGTTTCCTCATTGAAAGGAAGACCAACAAAGTTGTATTTTTATAAACTGATATTACAAATAAGCATTTGCATGAATGAAATGTGTAAATCTCATTAAGTCCGTTATAAACTTGGGTGGCAGGGTGGTCAGTAGCAGCTAACAGGAGCTATAAAAGAAGGGAGGACAGATTTGGAAATAAAAATAGAATTAACTTGACTTTTCCTTATACTTTGTGCATTTCTCATTTTGTCATGCATTCTCTTACTCATTTATACAGGACTTCTGAAGACAATCTAATTGTGTTACTACAACTCAGATCACAATATAGACTGAAGCCTGAATGGGATTTTGGACACTATCACAATTTAAGATCTTTAATTCTCAGAAGGATTAACAAGTATTTTCATCAAGTGACTTTGCAATACAAGAGAATCATACCTAGAAGAGAGGTCTCCTTTGCAAAGGCTGCAGCAATAGCTGGGTCCAGCGCTGGCTGTCCATCACCAGATGGGAGATCAGGACGAGTGTAGTCCCTGCTTTTGTCGTTGTTGTACTTGACATTCAAATTCACCAATTTGGAAAAATCAATCCGTAGGGTACAGCAAGCATTATAAATATTTTGACCATCTAAGGCCTGGAAAAGGGAGTCAATTTATTTACAAAATACACAATACAGGTTGGTTGCACAATTTTATTTTTTTTTTAAACCCAAGGTCAGCGTATAGGCATTTATCTGTCTTGCTGTCTAGCTTAAAACCAATTAAGATTAAAATGCATTAATCTCTCTTAACATGATTCCAGGAAGCTCAGTGTTTACTTCTCTTACCTAGAAACGGGTTATGCATGAAAGCGGCAAGAGACATTTTAATGCAGTCAAACTTAAAAGTTAGTCTGTTGAATATAGTTAATTAACACGTATGCCATAGTACAGCTTTAATTCGGACATAATGCCAAAAAAATTTCTCAAAGAAAAAAAAAAAATCAAAAATCACACAAGTACTCTCACAAGAAAATGGACCTGAAGAAAATAAAAAAATTAATAGTATTAAATACCATGTTAGCCAGCTATCTGTTGAAGCAGATTATTTACATTGTTCCGGCATGTTTTCCTTCTCCCTTTAAAGGTAATTAGTGCCAAAATTGTAAGAAAAGCAACTTTTATCTCCTAAACTGATGTTACTGACACCTTTTTAAAAAATCCCGTTTTCAGAATTAATTGGTACTTCTGAAAGGATGCCTATTAACAGTAAAATTCACATGAACTCTTAACATGACACCACTTAGATAGAAGTCTATGAAAAGACTCTCTAAAATGGCCTTACAACATATGTTTTGTCCATCTTCATTATATATGAGGTAAATTGATATACCTGGACTTTATTCTATTCACATTTTGGGCATAACTTCCTTTCACTTGAAACACTAACAGCTAAATATGAGAGATTAAAAGAAACCAAAAACTTTTGTAACTAAGAAATTCTAGGCAGTGAAATACAGCTTATATTAATCCATTCAATCAAATCAGTATTTTAAATATAAGACTACCTTATGTATACACATGGCAAAAACCCCAAATAAATCGCACTTTCAAATACAAAAATCAGATCTCTTGTTTCTCTTGATTAACGCTAGACTGAAATGTACCACTTCTGGACCCAAACTAGCTTCTTGCACAGCTAGCTTGGTTACATCTGCTAAGTACTCTCCAACACGTTCCAGTTCTGGTAGAACTTACTATTTTGAGTTAAGCACTGCACAAACTAGCACGCCTGCTGGGATATGGAAGCAACATAGCTATTTTCACACAGTGATGCATCTGGAAAGTGAACATCCTGCAGACACCCCCCTGCTAGGGCTGGACCAGCAAGGCTGTCCCTTCCTACAAACACGTACTATCACAGCTGACTTCTCTGGGGCTCATGAAATCACTTAGAATAAATTACCACCATTAGCAGTCAATGTAAATAATGGGAAAATAAAATCACACCAAAAAAAAGTATAGAAACCTGTAAATCTGCACATCGTCTCAACAAATACTTAGCAATTTAAAAGGAAACTCCTGTGCTTGAAACTCAACTTCAACAATGCTTTATACAATCCTGGCAAAGCAAAATCTACTGTCCTGATTCACAGAATACAAACTGAGGATTAATTTTGTATTGTTGGGTGGGGTGTGTGCCACAATTACAGAATACAGAATTTTCAAGCTCTTTTATACACAGTCGCAAAGCAGAATCCAAGACTCCTAATGTTGGGAAAAGAAGCTCACTTGAACACCTGAACATCTAAGAGACTATCTGCTGAGAATCAATCAATCACTTTTAGAAGACTTCTTACCTTCTAATATCCACCAAGATACAGATTAAAGGTGGGCCTGAGCTTACTTATTGCCAAAGACAATGCCATTGCAATCAAGGAAATACCTAGTTTTCTTCATTATGTGAATGGGTATGAATGAGGCCAAAATGCAGTATCCTTTAGCTCTGTCCAATCACAGGACCATGACACAAAGCTCTTAAGTCTTTAAAACATAAGATTCATATTACCCCTCTGTGTGATATCTATAGACACGCTGATTTATGGCTGGCAGAAGGCTGTTAAGTTGATGAACATCTTTTAGTCTTAAGAAGTACAGAGGTTTTGGTTTGCTAGTTTCCAGAGTAGTCAATGTTTAATGGGAGCCACATAAGTAAGAAAAACTTAAAACTGAAACCACAAAACCTCCTCTTTCTAAGAAATTCAGAAGTGACCCAAAGTACATACAAAAGAATGCTGCACAAGAGAAATCCCTTGTAGTTGTGACACATTCTGAAAGAACATCCTGAACTGGAAAGGAAGGACTGTTAATGAGGACTGTAGTCACACCCTGGGAAAGGCTCTTGCCACAGATCAAAACAGAGTAACAAAAAAACCCTCATCCCCACCCCCCTCTTCCAGCAGCATCATACACCTCTTAACAATGCAAAAAAATTACCAGCAAGTAGGGTTTTTTCAAGATTAACTGTTCACATGTGAAGTCACAATTGTGAACGTCTGTCCTTGAGCTCCTTGTTATATGGCAATAAGAGAATGTGCAACAAACCCTCAAATTGTTCCTCCCAAACAGACATGCTGCAGGAAGTGAGAAGACAGTAGGCATACCATTAGTGAATGTATGTACAGACATCACCTCAAAGAACTCTAGTTACTGGTAAGAAACATCTTTCTTTGAGCACTTATCTATACATACATTCACATGTGACAAAGTACCATATCACACACATGCCAAACCAAGGAGATCAAGTATCATGGGACCCATCTACGAATTGTGAATATCATGCTTTGTCTTGCCTGTGATGGCAAATCCATTACTTAAGCTTTGACAACAGAAGCACCTAAACTTACGTCATCATGCAATACTAACAGTGTAATGATACTGAATCACTTCCAGGCCCCTGCCTTTCCTCCCTCCTCCTTGTTACTACAGAGTACCCTCTTCCTGGACTTTCCCAAGGTGGAAAATCATTCTGATGAGTGGCTCACCTCCCGCCAAGAGCTTATCAGCAGATTCCTGAAAAAATATGTTGTGGTGCATAGGAGCACAGAAACAAGATGGCTAGCAAGAACATTCAGAAGACCAACACAAACCAGTGGTAAAAGAACGAACAAAAATCCCTTTCTCAATTCAGGCTGACACATAATCCAAGGAGAGGGGCACATGTCTGAACTGACACAATGACCTCAACTCCACAGTGCAAACACACCGTCATCCCTACGCATTCCCCTGTGTGACTCAGATTGTTTTGGGGAGAGAAAAAAAACCAGCAACCAAAAAACCCCTCACACCAAACAAATGAAAAAGAAGATGACTCCAAATAACTGAGTATACTGCATGGTTCTACATCAGCTACAGCAGTTAAGAAAGGGAGTAAACAAGAAATAAAGAAAATCACAATCCCCGACACTACTGAAAGCTCCACAATACAGGAGCTGGCTCTGAAGAGGCTAGCACTCTAGACAACTACTACACTAGAAACATTCTAAGCATTTATAAAGTGTCTTAACAACTGAGGTTATTTTCACAAAGAATCCAAAGTCTGCTCATGTCTCAAGGCATCATTGAAGGCAAGAATAAGCAAGGCCTAACAACACAGAGAATAGCAGAAATAGCCTAGGAAGTCTTAAGGATCCAGAACAGAGAGCTATGACTGCCTGTCACAGACAGTAAAAAATGACCATACAGGGAACGTTGACAAAAGGTGGAGGCCTGCACCATAAACCATAATATTTTCCCATTTCTAAAAACTAATGTCAAACCACCCTCTTTTTGCTCATAGCAGCCAGGAGGATGAAGAGACGAGAACTGCTGACTTAGAAAAGATCCCACAGATTAAGAGGTGAAACAAGAGACTGTTCCAACCCGAAAAAGAAAGAGGAAAAAAAAAGACGACAAGAAAAAAGAAACCAAATTCAATAAACAGTTACAATATTTTCTCCTGCTGCTACTGTAACCAATGATACACAAGCTTTTCTGCAGAACGAACAGTAAGAATTACTATCTAGTCAACATGGACTACTGACAGTAGGATCTCTCATTTCCCAATGTGATTGTGGATGTTGAGAGAAGTGATAACAGCAGCAAAGGTGATCTCAGATGACAAAAGTACTCTACAAAGTTACAAAACGTAACATCCTGAATGACTGATGCAGCTTCCTGCAGATAAGAGTCTGATCTATGGGTAGGCTCTGAAGCAGATAAAGAACATTCCTAGAATCATTTCTTCTCTCAGGTTTTCCTAACCTGCATGAAGAGCTCTCTGATGTAATGGATAGAATTCACTGCTCTTCTTTTTACTTTCAGTGTTCCAGATGCCTGAAAATCCTTGTGAAAGATGACCCCCCTTGAAAAGTGCTATAGGAAATATGTTTTCATGAGCTTCTCCTAAGACCTCTACAGACCATGAATGTGTGGAATGAAACCTCCCTACAGCAGATGGTCAAGGTAGTCCCCTAAAAATCAGGAAGAGATGTCATTTAGAATTCTCTTTAGCTAATAGGTACATACAGTACCTAAAAAAGACAGACAAGGACGCAGTTTGGGAGACAGAAAATGATTTGACGTTTTGGTATTTTCATTCCCCAGTTCAGAAATAGAGTCCACACATTTAGCTAGCAGATATTTCTGGAGACGTATGGCTTCAAGCCACAATAGTGTATCTGCCCCTCTTTGTCAAGCACTGCAGGCACTTAAGAAGAGGATTCAAGACAGGAAATAGACCTCTAGCAGGATGAGGATAGTTTGAAAGCATTTACTGAGATCTGATAAAGAAAAATCAAATTAGAGTGGAGAGAAAGAAGTGGCAGTGAGGGACAGCACAAAAACACCACTGCCTAGTGCATAAAAAAAGCATTCCTTACAAAATATACATGAGCTCAAATAGGTACCTCAAAGTAACTGCAAGTCATGTGGTAAATATCCCTTGGGAGATAAGCGTCCCAAGTGCCTCCTGCAAATACCTACCTGAATGAAATTAATTTGAGACAAGTGTCTTTGATACTGGAAGTTTCTGTGGCTAAGAAACTTGGGTAAAACACATGCCTTTCTCCAAAAACAAGATATCTTTTATTTTTAATGTACAGTTCCTTGACTGAAGGACCAGTTCCGTACGTTTTCTTTTACAAAATTGGAAAATCCAGGACACAAACACTGTTGCTGCACTTTCTGGGCTTTCTGATACAATGGATACAATCCAGCAGTCTCCCATTTACCTGAACACTATACTTACCACTTCCAAGCACAAACTGAACTCTTTAGGATTCAAGATGCCCCAAAATCCTTCATGTAATAATGATGGACAATTGCCCTGAAGCTAAGAATCTTACCTGGAGATGTCCTTGCTTTCCATTCTGGCAACAACTACCTCAAGTTCCTACTACAGATTTTAGGGCAATGTACCCTAGCTGAGATCTTTTGCAGACTGCTACCTGTGAAGAGCCACCCTGAAGCTGTCACTCAAAACAACTGGAAAGGTGACAACCTGACTGTAGAATCAACTTCCACAAAATCTGAGTAGATTGTAGAATGTAGCTGTACTCTGAGTCACCTACAGGCCAAGTAAGGACCAACTGGCCAACTGTAACAAAAACTCTCAGTTAAGATTTGTGTTCTTTTCAACCCATGCTGGGTCAAGATGACAGTCATATGCTACGCAGGAATCTCGGTTAATCCTCCCTGGATGACATATTTGTAACTGCCAATACTGAAGATTTGGCAAGAGTACTTTTGGTGCATTCACACAAAGACAATGTTCTGGATTAGTCAGCTGTTCAGACTGAAACACTGGCACTCTATTCTTTCTATGGTATACCAGATTACTGGTATTCAAATATTTAACTTTGCTGCTTATGCTGACGGTACTGATTTTTACTATGAAAATGAGCTATCTGTGATGCTTAGAACATCTCCTTACGCATACAGACATCACCTTCTGTTTCACTGGGAGAAGCACAGTAGTTCAACGTGCTCCACTGTTGCACATTCTCAGTACTTTCTCCAACCCGTGGCTAGACTGCTGCATGGCACAGAACCTGGAGTTTGTCGTCTTCACCTTTACTTGCCAGTGTAACGAACTATAATGATCCAATCTGAGGGCGGTGATGAAACATCAGTCAGTATAGCCATAATCTACTTTTACAGGAAATGACTTTCTCACAAAGCAGGTGGAGAAGGAATGCAATTTTTCACTATTTGCTCATTCAGATAGCAAAAGTGGTCCCAATAGAGCTCGAGGCTTTATATTGTACATTCTTGTCAGTGTCACCATTTTCTCACAACCTTCAGATGAATAGCATCTCTCCTTGGTACTTTCATCACTTGAGTTTTTCAAACTGCTCTTTAACTTCCTTAATAAGTCTTCAATTTCTATTAAGGCCACATACTGATTTCCTGTGAAGAGTGCCAGTAGCAAATTAAATTCCCCTATTATCTTCTATAATAACAACTGATGGAAAACAAATTGGAAACTTCTTTACTCTTTTACCATGCTTTTAATTTTGAACTCCATGCAACTTAAGTGTAGACACCACATCCTCTTGCTTCTAGTGTATTTCCAGGTGTATTTTAACAGGAGGTTTTTCCATCATCTACTTCTTTCTTTTACGTATTTTTGTTTTGGTGGCACTTCCGTGTTTTACCACAGTAGCTCAACCATAAGAACTGTACCTGTTTTACTCTATTTAGCTTGGAAGGGTAGCACGAAAATCAAACCTTCCATGAGATTTAGCATTCTTCAATACTTGCAGTCGATATTACTCTTAGCAGTTTGTCTACTTACATATAGATTGGTTAAAATACAAAACTATAAACCTAAGACCATTTCAAGTTGTCACTACAATAGGCTCCAAGATCACTCTAAAAATGACTGTACACACAGGAGTCACTGTTATTCAATGAAGTTTAGTCATTCACACATGAGTTACCACGACAGCAAACACCTACCCTAATCAAAACATGCAAAACTGGAGAAACAAATACATGCCCCCCCCCCTTTTTTTTAAATTATGGCCAATACAGTATTCCATGAGCTAGTATCAGTTTGTCAGAAGTCAACAACAGCAAGAATTTATGTTCCTTTCATACTTTTACATACCTCATCTGTTATTTTGTCACTCTTTATAATACCTTTCTAGAATTACACTGGTAATTTTCAAACCACTACAGTCCATTTCACAGATATCATCTTTCCATTTTATCTTCTGATAATATACGTAAAACTCAAAACTAAGTCAAAAGATTTAGCGCTTGATGTTGTATTTTGCTTCAAAAATGCACTTTAAAAGCAGCATTAACATATATTACTGAAAAATAACTTTCCAAACACAAATCAAGACTGAATTACAACATTCCAAAATAAACACATCAGCATCCAACTGTTTTATCAAATATTTCGAATATGAATCTAAGTAATTCCAGTCAATTACTGCAGCAGTTGTAGGTTAAAGACCTAGTTTCTGTATTACTACTTAAAACCTGAAACATGCATTCCATCCAAGCAAAATTTTATGTATTAGTGACAGATTTGCATCTTCCTCTACCCCGAAACATAATCTAATATTTGATACTATTGATGTCTAAAAAGGATACCCCTAGTTTAAATTGTACTCCAAATCTACAACTACTTCCAGACAGCTTTTCAGGAGTAGATTATCTTAAGTAAATCATCATAAATCAAGTTGCAAATCTTCTTGTCTCTGGCTAACTTTACTTTTCTCAATAGCATGAAAACTTAACATTGTTTTTTGAAAAGGTCTCATTTTTTGCAATTGCCCATCTTGACCACCTCAGGTTTTTTTAATGAATACCTAGTATTTCATTAGGTGACAATAATAAAAATGACCATCCTCCACCATTTAACAAAGGTCTTTATTTCAAGATAGTCATCACTCATTACAACAGAAAACTAAGCCTATTTTTACTTTCCTCTACTAAGAGATACTCACTGCCAACTTGGTCTGAAGTGCAAGCTTTTCACTTTTCCTAAGTTCTCAGCTATTCTGTGACCCATGGGCAACCAGGAGCTTCTATGCTGCCAAGACACACTTAACCAGCACATCAATTTTAATCAGACATTCACACACCCAGACTGCAGGGGAAGTTTTGATAATACAAATTCGTTCCATCAGTCTCTTGAAAATAATAATAATAATAATAATAATATTCATAACCATCTAGCTTTCCCCTTTGGTTCTACTTTTCTACTGCCATGGATATGAACATATGCCACTCAATTAATTCAAAACATCTGGTCTAGATAACACGCTGTTGATCTTTGTTGTAATTTATCCATAGGCTCTCTTCTGCTATAATGAATAAAACCAGTTACCTGTTCTTGCCTCTCCTACCCAGGATAGGAGTTTCCAATAAAACAAAACTATGATCCTGCTCTAATCTTTACTGCTGCAAAGGTTTTTCATAGCATGATCCAATGAGTAAGATTGCACACTCTCTTCTGGGCATCTACGGTAATAATGAAGTCTAGATATTTTTTTTCTTGTATTTTTGTATTTATTGTAATTAAAAACTTTCACGAACTTTTATCCAATCCACAAATCCCATCTTTGTTTTGATGCTTAGAAAGTATCTACCAACAATAATCCAACGGGCTTATTAAATTTGCTGCTTGGAGTGAATTAGTTATGCATCAGCATTACATCCTACATTTTTACTTCTGGTTGACATTTTCCCTATTGCAGTCCTGCAAATTATTTAATCTCTATGCAGTCTTATTAATTATTTGTGCACAATTATAGACTTATGCAATTCTTTATACATAGTATTCTCACACACAGTATCTTTAAACACTGATTATACAAAATATAACATTAAAAAATAACTGGGAGTTATTATATGATACCTCAAAATATTCACACAAGAGGTGGAGGAGTATGAACATTATTATGGTCAGTAATCTGTTATATTAACATTTTACAAACATTTAGAGTACAGGAAGGTCTCCAGCCTTAAAAGAGAACTACACTTACTAGTTTTGCTTGCTGTGCGTTTACTGGATCGCCATACTGCAGTAAAGCTTGAAACTGGTTATTCTTTGTGAATGTGATTATCTTCAATACAGCACCAAATTTAGAGAATATCTGCCAAAAACATTGTAAAATTTTACACACTAGTTCCTCCTAAACATAGCTCAAGTTAAAATGAAATGCGGCTTACCTGATGAAGAACATCCAGGGTTACAGGATAGTACATATTGTCAATAATTATTCTAAGTACTGGACTCTGAGCTGGAGTCACTGCACTCTCACTAACAGTGGTCCCACTAATGGGAGCATTTGTTGCCTGCACAGCCGTCACTGCCTGAAGAACAGCTTGGGCCCGCTTAAAAAAAACAGAAAAAAAAAAAAAGAAAAAAGACAATAGATACTTTTAAATTATTTCAAGATAAGTAGAAATTAATTAGCAATATCAATATAGTTAACTTCAGAAACAAAATAGTTCATTTATGTCAGAGCTACAGACATAACACAAAGTGCAATGCAGTCTGACTCTGTGAGACAAGACAGTAAAAATGAAAACATCAATTAATCCTTATTTCACAAGTAAGGAGGGGCTTCAAACGGCACCAATATCAATCTTCCTAGTAGCAGGCTTATTGTTCTACTAGTAAGGATAAAGCAAGTGAGGATTTTGTAGGTTTCAAGACTCTTTACAGCCTTTTTTTTTCCTTCCTTTAAAGAAAAAAACCAAGCATCCAACCCACAAAAAACCCCCAAGCCTACAGAAACCGTATTTATCCTATTTTTCAAGAGACTATTACAGTTAACATTTCACTGCCATTTTAATCATGAAGAAGGCTCTGATAGGAAGCAATAATGCTAAACTAAGACTTACAAACTTCTCAGTTATAACACAATGAAATAATACACAAGACTGACAAGTGTCAGAAAGTTGTATCCACAGAGAGGTGTTATCCACCCTCTTTCATAAAAAGAAAAACAAAATCCTCTCCATGTGTGGGGATTTGTTGTTTTTTAAACACAAGCAGGGTTTTGGAAATTCAAAGGTAACCACGATGACATCACAAGAACACACATCTATGTAACTACTTCCGCTGCCAAAACTGACAGCATCAGAAAGATTAGATGTCTTTTTCTGACAAAGAAAAAGTGCAGAAAAAAGGCTTTCCATTTAATACTTTCATTACAGTAGCCTTATGAAGCAAAACAATACAAAACAGACAAGTGAGCATGCCAGGTAAAAATAACAACCACCATAATAACGCATACCGTATTATTTTAAAGGTATTAGAGCTACTACACAATTTCATGTCTCACAACTTACATGATACTCCTCATACTGAAACGAATCAATGAGTAAGGAAAGTGAGGGGGAAAAAAAAAAAAAAGACCTGGTGAACACTGGTTGGGAAAACAAAATTTACCTGTACGTTTAACATTCATTATTGTAATTCTGTAAAAAAAAATCGCTTTTGATACCAGCACATACTTTTTTTCCCTAACCTCTGAAATACACAACTTGCAAGATGGCCAGATAGTTGGCAGAGTTGCGTAATCACTTCCTACTTCTGTATGCACAGAACAAGCACGTATCAATTAAAACTCACTCCTTAATGTGACTGGAAAAGTTTAAATTGCACAAGCCAAAGAACCAAAAGTTGTGAAGACAATTTTAACATATAACCCTTGTTAGCACTACCCCTCTATACTTATACATCATATTGCACCTAACGTGACTACATGAAGGAATACAGGACTTAACATTGGTAAATGAAGATAAAATCTATAAAATTATTATGACTGAATATTTTGTCAAACAAGTTCAAAATAACATTTATTATCATATATAAATAGTCACTTTTGAAGACATTTGAGTAGCATGCAAAGCTTTTTTCTTATTTTTGTAAAATTGAAATTAATTTTGAAATATCAGCTACACCATTTGAAGTTTAACATTTATTTATTTCTAAATGTTGCAATGTCTGTGCAGAAAGACTAAAACCATGCACTCATGACAGGCTGATGATTAAAGAGAATTACAGTTACAGAGGTCATTCTATTCTCAATTCTTCTGAGTTTAGATATTATATGAAACAGGGTTAAGATATGTTTGTTTTAAACCTGAGTTTAAATGCTCCTCTCGGCGTTCTGATGTCTCACAGGAAAATGACGTTCACAGAATTATAAAGCTGAGATGAAAACTTAAATGGTCCCTTTTGAATCTGTTTATTTAGAGCCAACTCATTCTGAGTACGTAACTAAAAATAATCTTGGAAGCTACTATTATTGAGAAACTCAGAATAGCATAGCTTAATGGAAATTTTCCTACTTACATTGTTTCTATGGGCCTAGCTGTTTAAAGTACCCCTTGGTTAAATATTGTTTTTCTTTTTATCTTCTTTATAACTAAGATGCCTGTATATTGCTCTAACTTTTTTATCCTATCTTTCCAGTTACATGTACTAGCCTCCTGACTACTTCATATCTTCCAGCTTGAACATCCAGAAAAAGACAATTTCAAAATTAATTTGGCTGGATGAGAAAGCTTTCAAATATAGATTAAAAATTTAAATTTTGAGTAGCAGGGGCAGACTACAAGCAGTGTCTGCACCACTTTTATTTTTCCCTACAGAAAAAAAGTATATAACCATCTCATGTTTTATAGAATGCTTCATGAAATACTAGTTACAGAATACTTACTGCCAAGTACCTTTATATTGTTCTAAATTAAAGAAAGAGACTTGCAAGACCAGAAATATGTTAAAATTGGGTATTAACGCGTATGGTGGCATAAAAGTTAATGAAAGGTCAGCACATCCTATACGTTCAAAAGGTGGACACGTGAAGTACAAAACCCGTATCACCACAAAAGCCAGAGGACAATGTAAAGGAAAGCTTCTTAAGGGAGTATGTACACCAACTATATGTGCAGACAGAATTAATCCTCTGTTCTCTTTTTTCAAAAGTAAATGAAGGTATTATTATTTTTTTTTTTATAACTGATTTTTTTGGGGGGAAAAGAAGTTCCCAATGTTTAAAAAGTACCTTTAGCAGACAAACTATCATAAGATTGTAAGGAACCAAAATGTTTAGAAAGATCAACAGGAAAATCAACACTATACTTGATCCAATCCAAGATGTCTTTCAATAGAGTATCCTGAAATTGTTTTTAAAGGCAAGAGCTATAATTTTACTGTTTACATACCTTACCTAAGACAGTACACAAATAACAGCAACTGTAACTTAGTACTTACAGTGCCTTTTGTAACATCAAAAAGAAAATGTAAGATATTAACCTTAAAATAATCATCTGACGTGGTAAATTGATGTCTCTTTCCTGCCCCTATAATTTCTACAAAGTGGTCACCATGTTACTTTTGGTAATCTTCCTGTTCTACTAAAACCAGACATGTATCTATATTTATTGTGAAATCGGTTCTGCAGAAGCAAGCATAGAACATTTTTTTGTTATTAAGAGTATTTGTCTCTACAGTGATCATATTAGGCATTCTTCTTCAAGAACAGCAGATCACATAATCGGTGCTACCAAAGCGATCATTCAAAGCACTGAAATGGAGGCATTGGCATTAGTTATTATCACTAGGGAAAATCAAATTGGCATTAGAATTTCATGTGTCAGAATGAGAAAGTTAATTTTTTCATCCTACAGTCTCTAAACAGAGATTAAAACTTAATCTATGAAACAAACTTAAAAGGCACTTCAAAATCTTTTTCTTTTTACATTAAGGAAACATTAACAAAATTCATTGTAATGTAAAGATCACACAAAATGAAAATACCTTTCAATGTCACAAAATGGAATGATCATAGGTAAGACTACAGCAGTGTTTGAATGTGAACAAAACCAAACGATTTAAACGTATACCACATGAGCCAAGAATCCATGCTATGCCTCTTCCAATTGTGTGCGCTTGTAATACTACAGAACGGTAAATATACCTGGTTAAGTGTGTTGTCAGTCTTCAGTTCTTTATGATTGGAATACTGGATATAAATAGGTTGGTTACGAAGATGGGGTGTCACAGCAGAGTAGTAATTAACCATAGTGATAGCTGCTTCTTCTGTAGCAAGTTCCAAAAATGCCTGTAATTATACAGTTGATTTTCAGTATTTACAAAGCAGATAATCTTCATATTAGCAGCATATAAAACACACTTAAAGGGTTTGGTAACATTTTAACAAATATCAGTCTTCAGAAGATGTCATTCTCTACATACCAACTTTATTTGCTAAGCTATTTCATCTCTAAAAATTCGTCTGTGAAGACGCAGAACTAAATATGCATCTTACAGATAACTTTCTTTGCTTTATGTAGCTGCCAACCATCTCCTGCTCCCCTCAAAAACTTCAGTGAAAGACAGTGTAAGTTCATTAAAAACATTTAAAGAAACAAAGGCTTTTTTCAATACTTACTGTTATCTGACTTATTTCAATAGCATTTTAACAGCATATTTTGAAATTACATAATTTGAAAGGTAAGCATACTAAAAAACAGAAAGCAACAGATTACCTGATTTTTCCCTTTCAGCATGAGGATGTTGGTTACCTTACCAAAAGGTAAACCTAAAGCAATAACTTCTGTTTCTGTCACTTCCCCAGGCAATTTCCTGATATGAAGAACACGCGAAGGAGCCCCATCCATTTTATCTTCACCTTTGAATTTCTTGTTGTCATTACCATTGGCTGAAAGACATATTCAGACTATATTTGAAAAGTTTACTGATATTACCAGTACTTTATTAAAAAAGTGCTTTTAATTATAAATAAGAGATGGTTTACTTAAAAATTCTCAGTTTGACCAAAATAAAATTTAAGGGTTCAGAACAAATTCTGAAGAGACAAATGTTACAGTTTCATGAAAGGTGGATTGTTGAAGACTAACTCAATAACCTTCTGTGACAGCTCGTTTTCTAAACAAGACATAAGACACAGCAAATCCTTTTCACCTCACTGGAAGTGAGGTATCTCGTATGTAAGAGTATTAGTTATGATTCAGAAAGGTTCACATAAGAACTATAAAATTAATTTTTTAAAAAATTAAGGTTACCCAGAATTTTTTGGAAGGAGAAAAACGGTGGTAAATAGTTACAAGAGCAGCTCCTACAGTGAAGTTTTGAAGATTGTTTTCACTAAGGTACCTTCTACAAAAAGCAGAAGTATCAAAGCAAGACAGGAAGCATTACTGACGCTAAGAAGGATCACACTGGAGAAAGGGGATGACACAGAGGACTAACTTAACAAAAGTCTTATGAGATCTACCACGTCAGAATTTAAGGACCAAGTACAAAAATGACCATTATTAACTATAACCTCACCCACAGCAAAGGAAAAACCAACTAATAAATATCATGCAGCCAGCATGGACTGGGGGGATGAGGTAGGGAAGAAAAAGATCCACAGAGGATTTTCCTAGCAGAAGCTGGGAAGTATTACACAAAGCACCGGAACGATAGTATTAGGAATATTGACCAGAATTCCAGCAAAATTCCAACTTGAGTTTCCTTTTCTTGAACATATGCAATAGAAGCTAGCCAGCTGGATGGAAGTCTTGCTTTGGAAAGAAGGCCAAAAAAATTACTTACTTTGGTTAGAAGGCAATAGAACTGCTGCCTACAAATATGTCAGTCAAGTAAACATCAGAAAGAGTCAAGAGCTAAAGAACTACACCATCGTAAGATATATGGATATTAATTAATTGATGCTGGAAATCAGAACGCACTTAGATATGTGAGAAACAAGTGTGAAGACTTCCTTTTTTCCCCCACTTCTGGCTGTAAAACATGCAAGTCAGTGTAGTGTGTTCAACCTCTGATTTCCCTGTTAAAAGAACAGTTCAATAGCTGCCTGTATTTCCAAGAAACACACAAATTGTAACTAGTAGAAAAATACTTACCATTATTAGGGTTCAAATTCATGGACTGAGGGCTTACACCAAAGAGGATTAAAAAAACCAATGATTTCTGAACAAGACTACTTTTATTTACACATTAAAAAAGTAGAAGCAATAAATGGGAGGGGAATCAACAGGAAGCACTTATGTACGTTAAATCCTCTAAAAGCCTCCTCTTCGTAAGAAAGCTAACGAGTGTAATTTCCAGAGGGAAGAGAATAAAGAAGTCCTCAACTATCACTCAGCTGTAACTACAGAATACAATTCTGAATTTGTGCCAGAAAAATCATTTACTCCTAATCTGATTCCTTGCATAAAAATATTGCATTCATTTATGACCAAATTGAGCACAGAAAGTTTTCCTAAGGGAATGCCTAAATCATAATCAAGAATTCAAGTTCTTAACTCTGTTTGCCTAAACCAAGCCAACTTACTCTAGATTAACAACACAGAATCAAATGGACTTTTATTTATACAAGTCAAGATCATCCACACTCCCTATTTGGATTTGAAAAGCCAAACCAGGTATGGCATTTAAGTACCTTTTCAATGCCATTAGGAAAATTGGCAAACTCAAGGTCTCCGACTGACCAAACTTACAAACATACTTTTTCAAGAATAAGGTCATTCTCCATAATTCCATTAAAGGAATAGATGGGAAAAGGATAAATCCGTACATCAGAAACTGTTTCCATCACTCCCTTACATCTTTTTCTAACACCTAAACCTTTTCATTCTAATTTGAATGTTTCTACCTTCCACTTCAGAGCTATCTTTAGCTAAATCTAAAATTCAAGACATTCTCTTAGTTAAAAATAGTATGCCTTAGAGGCAGGTCATCCCTTAACTTTTCTCCCCTTTCCCTTTCACCTTCCCCCTGCCCCCCCCCCAGAAAAAAAGAAAAAACCCAGGACTGAGCTTTTTAAAAAGTTCTTGCACTGTGGAATACTTTCTAAGTCTTTTCCAACTTACTACAGCGGACAAAACAACAAAAACCTAATGACAATGGAACCGGTCAAAATTCAGCTAGCAGTATAACCCACAATGTTTGAAGGGGTCAAATCCATGCAATAGCACGGACTTTATTTTGGTCTGCTGCACAGAAGGACAAATTTTGATGGCACACAGAAAAGTGACACTTCCAAAATACACACTGAACTAGGATCTGAAGTCCATCCTTAGCCTAAACCAGGCTCTACCCTGCACCATTTTGGAAAACACAGCAAGACTGGGCTCCCAGGTAGCCAGACTTTACCTGTTCAAAATTACACAATTTAGCACATTGTCCTCAAAGTGATACACAGCCAAAGTTTATTAAGAAGTACTTGTTTTTCACATGAGGCTCACTACACAACAGTCCTCCCTAGTTCTCTAGTTAAATCTCTACAAAAAAACCTAGAAGAAAACGTTGCAAAGTGTGGCAGGCTTAATGTATTATAAACCACACATTACAAGCAAACTTGAGAAGAATAAAGAACTGCAGTAATGTTGAAACTAGATTTCCGAGGCCTTTTATACTTAAGCTTTCTAAATAGTTGGAATTCATTACAAGTTTCAAAAATCACATAAGAAATATTAAAAATGAGAACTACAAAAGTGAAAATAAAGTTTTTAAACTAAAACTTTTCCTGAAACTGGTAAGAAACCTCTGGTTTTGTTACATCACCAGAGAAGCATATATCACACATGCTCAGATCAGTACTTACAGAACTCTTTTGACTTTTGTGTGGTTTTCAACATATAATTTGTTATACTAACTTTTCCACAACATAATTTGCAAAAATTATATATATACATATTTTTTAAACTAAAGTTTCTATTCGTATTAGGCTTTCAGTAATCCTGTTGTTACTAATAAATGTATCACTGATCAGTATATAATCACTCAGATTTATGTATTTGCAAAGAAATGTTCCTCTAATAATAATTATTACCTGAATAAACTGTTTTTCCATCTATTAGCATTGCTATCTAATATTTGCATTTTACACAGTTCTTCAGCTTTTGCTGCAGTAGGTTTAAAGAACAGATTTAAAAGAGGTATTTTGTTTACAATATATGTATCTTTTTCTAAAGATCAGTTAAAAGCTTTAACTTGTGTATACAAGTATCTCACAATTTTAAACTATCTTACACTAAGCATCTACTAAACTATTTCTTAAACTTTTTACTTACTGTAAAAAAAGTTATGACAATAGCTGTGCTACAATGTTGAGGTGAAAAAGCAGATATTGAAATATAGTAAAATAATATACACAAAAAGATACAGAAGTATGCAGTAAAGAATGTATGACAATCAGAAAAATGGTGGGTGGGAGGGAAAGGCTGGGAGGTCTAGCAACAAGCATTCTCAATGCTATGTAAATATCCAAAGGAAAGTTTTCAGCAGTAGGGCGAGCAACCATGACAAAAGCTGTTGGTTACTTTTTGGCAGAAGCATACTTTGTACAATAAAAGCTGAACCGGTAACATACATAAAAAATGACGCCCACCTTCTTAGAAGTAAAGATTACCCCTAAACATTTAACACTGGATTTTAAGAAGACAGAAAAAAATCAACACAGTATCAGTTGTTGAAAGCCAAGAAACATGTACTGTTTCTACTTCTGATTATCCAGCCGGCATAGCTTAACACTAATTTACTATTTCAATAATGGCAGTAATAAAGCGTGTGTGTGTCACATACTAAATACGCATGCACATACTTTGAAAAATTCATTTGTGTATTTGTGGAGCAAATGAGATTTAGTTTTTAGAACAATTATTGAGAGTTTCTGGCACTGTAAAAACCTTTCTCCACAACTTTAGTCTCTGGTTTGCCATTTTAAATGGTACTTTTAAATACCTCTTCAGCTGGAGAAACGCCATTAAACTGCACTTGGAAACAGAAACCCACAAAATTTAAAAACATGGTAACGCATTGTTCAGAGCCACTGAAAGGTGAATCAACTACTGTTAAAACAAGTTTGACTCTCTAACAAACTGTATCAGCATAATCAGTATCCACAAAGATTAAAAGGGAAGTCAAGAAAAGCAAGGTACTAAAAGAATAACACTGTCTTGCGGGAAAGATGGAGTCTATAGAGAACGAGCAACCTGAATCCTATACAGCAGGAGAAAGACAGAATTGCAGAAAACAGCGTGGGGACTAGGAGATGTCAGAGGGGGAAACCTCACAAGCCAGCTAACAACTGCTGCTGAGGAACAGCTATTAAACCGGATGCCTACTGGCAAGTAGCTATTTCATCAGGTAGTTTGGCTTTCACCAGACTTGCAAAGCCTGATCCAATTTAAATCTCTTGCCACTAATACTTTTAACAAATATAAAGATGCACTGAAGAGCATAATGCTAAAGTATCTACATTGGGGGTGGGGTGCGGAGATCACTGTGAGAACAGCATGACTAAACCACAGTGTTGGTGTATTAGCTCATTTACTAATCAAGTTACAGGCTTAAATATATAGCTTAAAAAAAATTAATCAGAAATCAAACCCTGAATATCTGTTACGTTCAATTCAGACTACCAAAAAATCCCTGTTGTGTAACAACCACTGCACTGATTTAAGACCCCTTTGGCTCTCCACCAAGAAGAAAAAGCCAGTTTCCGTGTGAATCAGTTGCCTATTTCTAAACAAAATTTCACCTCTACTATGGCGTTCAAACCATGGTTCTCCCGTCTAAATAGGATACTACAGTCTAAACACAACTGATACACGTAAGTCACATCCACATTGCACAGAGATACTTCAATTTAGTATAAATCAAGTTGTTGAAATTGAATGCTTAAGACTTGACAAAGACTGTAAATGTCCATTATCTAAACAATTTGAGTCCCTGGTATTTTTAAGTTAGAAACTCCTATTTTATTCAACTCAGAAATAGAAACCTATAAGCAATAGAATGAAGTACAAAGTAGACAATGCATACTGTAAGTCCATGGCATTCAATTGTTCAAGCTATGAAGATCCAGTGCTCCCAAGTCGTTTTTGCAGAAAAACTGCTCTTAAAGTTCAGCGTAACTCCTAGCAAATAGTCAATAACTTACTTCTTGCTGATAACTACTTTTTAAAACATTTTAGTAAGATTTCATCCTAGAGGAATTTTTTTCTGCATGTAAAATTTTTTTTTCAATAAATACATAAATACAACCTAACATGTTCTGAGGCCAAAAATACATCATTTACCTTGAAAATACATGAAGCCTTTATTTTAGATGTGTAATTTTCCTTTACAATAACCTTCTCCCATATTCACACAATCTCCTAATACAAAGTTATAACTATGTGGCTATGGCAAAGCTTTTGCATAAAATAAAAACCTGCTTTCATCATTATTTCCTGGAAAGAAGGGGGAAAACATTAAGAATTCATCACAAGATGCTGATTATAAAACCCTCTATATCTGCAGTAGTGAAATAATTGATAAATAAATGTCCTTTCTGCAGGAGTCAATCTCTTGGTTTCACAACTGTCAGTACACGCCAACAACCAACCACAAAAAAAAAAAGGGTAAATACTTCAGCTTTCCTAGAATACTTCCTTCATCCTCCAGTAAAATCAGTTTATACATTAAAGACAAGAAGCTTGCTTAACAGTATTATTCATTGTTGTTGCTAATGTAGAATGTACTTTTTGTTTCACATTAGCTCAATACATGAAATTTAACGTTACCAACAAGCGGAACATAGGATACACGTCCACAAAGGAAATAAATACATGACCAAGAAAAAAACAAGTTTAAAATTGTGGATTATGACCAGACAGAAAAATTAAATATTGCAGTGGTTACTGAACACAATCATCTGCATAAAACAACTGGCTAAGGAAACTGCAGACAACCACAAACTGGGAGGGTGTAACAGAGATCACTGTGGTTTTGTTTCAGAGGTTCTTTCCTTAAATCTATATACCTGGCCCAGTGTCACAGAAAGAATGTAGGAAGAGGAGATCTTTGGTCTGATCCAGTGACAAACTTTTCCACAAGTGCCAACTGGTTCCCAAAACAAGAAAAATAGGACCTTTATTGTAGTACAAACATCTTCCAAAATTCAACATAAAGATAAAAACTGGAATTTAAAACGATGAGAGAAAGAACAAAAAAGGATATACTACACTCAAAAATAAAGACATGAAGTTCTCTGAAGTCTGCATTTGCTAACCCTGAAATGAAAGATTACATGTTTAGTGTTAATTATGCTTGTCTGGTTGGTGGGGGTTTTCTGTGGTTGTTTTGGGGCTGGGGTGGGGCAGGGGGAAGAAGTGTGCTTTGGAAGACTTCACACTTCAAAGTACTTTACCATTATCCTTGACTTGCAAGGCCACTACTACATTGTGGAAGCCCTACCACTTTAACTAAAGCATTGACCAGTAGTAATAGCTAGATTTTTACTATGGACATGGGCCATATCCAAAGGAAAATCTTGACCAATCAATAATAAAACTATCTTGCAGTACAAAGAATATCGCCTATCAGGAATCTGAACTTGTAAAATGACCAAGTAAGCATGGTCAAGCAATTAAAAAATTAACTATACAGCTTTTAACTGGCACATCTGCACATAGGGTGCACCTCTGTTTCAAAACCCACTGAGCACTGAGGAAGCTTTTCAGTAACTATGATAACACACTTAAAATATGGTACAGTTAAAATATGGTACAGTGGCTGTTCAATGTTGCACAGTTTAAAACTAATGCACTTCCATTTGTCCCTTAAAATACATAGAAATACTACAGCTGGAGTGAAATGCAACTGAAGTAGAACAAAACCAAATTACCATGGCATAGTGATGAAGACAGAAATTACCTAAATTAGTAACAATAGCCACATTTTATTTCTCCCATCCTGAGGGGGGTCTTGAAGTGTTTCATTTTGGGTTGTTTGATTTTGTGCTTGGTTTTTGGTTTTTTTGGGTTTTTTTAAGTTTCTTAATTTAAAAAAAGATATATTGTTCAGGCATTTACAGCATCAAAATTTAGTTCATCCACATGCACATGTCCATGCATATCCGTAGAAAAATGTAAATTATATTCTATTATTAAATTATTACACTTTCCAATCACTTGTGCTGTACTTCTTCAAATCTTTCCAATTACTATTAATTGTAATCAATTTGCAAACTTCAGAAGTAAATTACCTGTGTTTAGGCATCATTAATGTTAACTAATAACTAATTTTACTTAATGTGCCATCAAAAGTATTACATCTATGTTTATTCCCCAAGTTAAATGCAGCACTTGAAATATTATTAGCTTGTATGCCTCAGTGCTAAGTGTTCCTTTAATACAATGAATTACCTACCAAAGTCACTGCTAACATTCCCTGCTAATGAAGTAAAAACAAGATCAAGATTAATAGCATCGTTTAAAGCTCCAGGCATTTGGTAAGTTCAGCTGCAAAATGATTTTTGAGATGTTTTTAGAGATTGAACTTAAACACACAATTGTGAATAATGAAATTGGTAGCAGCAATAGTAAAAAAACCTGCCAATTCTTCTGCCTCAATACCTTGTCTTTGACAAGCCAATTTTCATAAAACTCTCATAAACAACTTCCACTTTTTATCCACATCCCTTAAAAATGTTTATTACAGTTTACGGCATGAGCACCTTCATACATATAACTGCTCCTGAAACTTCCATTAAGCAGCCCTCTACCCGAAAAAAGCCTCACAAGAAGTTTGGCATAAAAGTAACCCATCACAGAGGAAACATCCTTTCTAGTTGTTAAAGAAAAGGGACTTTTTCTTAGATTTAAAAGCTGCAGGATAAGCAACTGCAGTTACACATCCACTGAACATACAACACCAAAGGGGGAAAGTTTTACATGTATAATCATTTACAATGTGCATTAACTCATGTCTTTAAAAACTTCCAGAGTCAAAAACCTTTTTAAAATTTTTCTTCAGAATCCTGTTACCAACCCATGTTTTAGTTTACCTAAACCACCTTTCTGGTCATTCCTTGATATGCATCAACAACAACAAAAAAAATGAATTCACAGATCTTTATGAGAGGGTTATGCTCTCCAAATCAAGATTATGACAGACAGTAAGAATCTACTTCGACAACATTTTCAGAAAAGCTTAAGAGTAGTAGTAATTCAAGCAAAAGGCCTGTGGTTTTGACAATATAACTCCAACATATCCATGTCAGCTGGTGCTAAAAAGCTCAGAAACTTTTAACATCTAAAGTAAATAAAAAAAAGAAAACTTCCTAGAAAAGCGTAGATACTTGCTGAGCTGGAACCTTAGAAGCTATCCTCCCTTGCAACAAATTCTGGTCTAGTAGAAGGGATTCTTCCCTCAGTGTTTACAGAATGATGTCCTGCCATATGGCTCAAACAAGTAATTCAGGAGAAAAATTCTTTCTTAACTGAAACGAAATTGCACAATAAGGACAGTAATGAAATCCATAACAGAAGACACGAGGGTTCAGAATTAAGTGGTAAAAGAACTCACACAGAAGTCATCCTCAATTATCCAAGTCTAATTTTAAGGCTGTTCTTCTACAAAAGACACACAAGTACTTAAGACAGTAACTTGACTTGTAGTGAATGTTAATACATTTCCTTTCATCTTTACAGTCCAGAAGATGGATACTAATGGCAAAGCTGTTTAGAAAATGCTAATTTTAAGCCATGTCCTTTGGACAACAGTCCAACATGCCACATTTACCTCAATTCTGTAGTGTTTATCAAATTATAAGCAGTTCAAACAATCAACAGGAATGCAAACCAAACATTTGTCTGTTTCTTTCACAAAGACAACAGGGAGGGATTCATGTGTAAGACTTCCTACAGGGCACAGAAAGCATGCATCTTTCATGACTTTCTCTGTATAAGAAAAGAGAATTATAGCAAGAGCATTCATAAAAGCATTAAAGTACTACAGTATTCTAACCGAATGGCAGCTGAATACCAAAAAAATACCTAATGGAACTTCTACCATGATAAAAAGGTACGACGGTCTTTTTTGAAAACCTCTTCTCCAGTCTCACCCCTGAAGACACAGCCCGCAGCTCTACCAAAAACACACACTTCTGTGAAAAAGCCATTTTTTGGACAACTTAGGCAATCTGGCTTAGGTTAGTAGTTCTATACCAAAGATTTAGAATGAAATCAGGATGTGATTCCCAAGTTTTTGCTCTAAGTTTAGGCCTACTAGGGCACTGCTAGTGACAACTGTTTTTTCTGATTGTGTATACTTGTACCAGTAAGGCTCAGAGTATTACAAAGACAAACTCTTTCTTCTATTCATCTAGCTATCCGTTTGGAAAAATATCATGGCATCAGATGTTGAGAATATCACAGTCAAAATAAGAACAGATTTCTACATACTCCAGAAAACAATGACCAGGTCTCATAAAATCATGACATATCCAAACTGCAAGAATGAAAGTGCAAGAAAAAGTGTAAGTTTTAAGATTTACAGAGTAGGCTGATTTCTTTGCATCTCCTTTATAAATAACTTAATGACTACAGATTCTCTTAAACTCTACAAAATCTAAGGAAGATCCACCACTACCAGGCCCTGGCCTACAGCAAAAAAAAACCCTGTTCACAAGTTTTAAATTCTTCTACTAACAACAGAACTGAAGCAAAAGGAGGACATAAATTGGGATATAAAGATTACTTGAATTCATCTGGCTTCAGGAGACGAGTACAGAAAAATTAGCATACAGGTTTCCATTTCAGATCTGATTACTTCTGTAGTCTACAATCTTAACCTGTAAACTCTGCAAGTCTGGAAAAAGTACTTTGAGGCTTATGATAAACAAGACAGCTATGGGAAGATATATTCAGAAATAACACTGAACTGTGGATTTAGCTTACTTGGGGGCGGGGGTGGGGGGGTATTCTGTTTACCAAAGGCAAGCAGAAGAGAAATTTGAACACAAACCCCAGAAACTGCTTGAAAACAAACAAAAAACCCCAAACCAACTACCCCCTTCCCACTGACTTGTACAGAGAATGACTTGAAGTATAATACTGCATTGAAATTGAGGGGGTTTTGTGTGTTTGAGATTATTTTTCCACCAACCTCCTTTATATATTACACAATAAATATGAAAACTTTTGTAACAAGCAACTGATAATACAGGAACCAGGCCAGTACTCAGACCACTGTTGCTTATTAATAAGGTTGCTCGTGCAAAATCATTTATGGTTCTGGATGTCTAGAGACATATCAAGAGGTCTTACTTGTACAAAATGTAAAGAATTCATTCATTTGAAAACTCTCTCACAAATGCTGTCTTTGTTAACAAGCAAGGAAAAAACCACCACAAAATCCAAACCCTGAATCACCTAAAAACGGGGGAAACAAAAACCAAGGTGGGGAAGAGAATCTGTATTTGTTAATTACATCAAACTCTCAAGTCCACATAACAGTATCAAAGCACTCTTCTCCATTTTAATAACTTTTCTAAGAGAAAAGAATTCCTAAAGTTTGAGGCTTCTTAGACAAGCTTCTCCAGTTTTTTTAATTTTGAAAGCTCAGAATTATAGTAATTCATATTTCAATGTTTTTCCCTTTAGGTTTTATTTTTTTTTCTTTGATAAATTCACTTGCATTTCATTTTCCTGAACTAAAAGTTTCTCTGAAAATACATAGAAAATTTGTTAATATCCAGGACTTTGTCCTGGTAACAGTACTCTCCCTCCCACTCCCACTATCCAAGCCCCACACGACTAACCCAAACTCACTTTCATTCTAGTTTCTCATTTAAGTGCTGAAACACTAATATCCTGGACTGCAGAAGACATCAAGAAAATGAAAACATGAAGAAGGACCTCTTGCAGAGCCAGAAGGAAGTAAGAAAAGCAAGGAACATAAATAAATGGTCCGGGATTCTAAAACGGCTATGAATGCACTACACTGCATTTTTTATCTACTCCGAAGAAGTGTCATCTTTTCACCTTTGGTTATAGAGCTGCCAATGGAAGCAGTTTTCTCTTCTGCCACCATACTCCTCCACCCCACACTGCACTGAATCTAGCAACTACGCAGCCACATGACTGAACAGTAAGCTGCAACAAGGGAAAACTACACTTTTTGGCAGCACAGTTTAATGCTGGATTAACTCACTCTGCAAGTGCAGAAGCACTCCAACACAGAGAGTGGAACTGAAACATGTGGAGTTGGGTGGTTTTGTGCTGAGGATGTAGGATGAGTAAGCACAGGACTACCCATTCAAGCAACAGCTGTCACCACAGCACCCTGAATTCCCATCTTTTACTACTAGATTTACAGGAAAGCATCTGCTATTAATATCAGTGACTATACTGCTCAGCACATAAATACGAAAAAATTGATCAGGCACATTAAAGCAGTGAACCAGGCAACAATTTGGAAAGCTCAGCAACACTCTGATGCCATGAAACAACTCCATTAAATCTCTAAGAAAAGAAAAAAAGAAAAAATGCATGGGGAAAAACACACGCACAAAAACGGGGGGGTGTGGAAAAAGAGAAAAAGGAAAACCTCTGAAGCGAGCCCTCCAAGGGAACTTATGTTCAACACACAGAATAGAAGGCTTTTTCATATGCTACAATTCATGAAAAGCCTTTCTATCTAGCATCACCAGAAATCACTAAAGAACAACCAAGCTCACTTTGCACTGACATTCTAAGATTCTACCGCCGTGATCCCCAACTGAAGTAGCAAAGTGAAGTTTCCTGCTTTAGCAGTCTAAACCAGAACAGAGCAAAACTCTGTTTTCCTGAATCTGTACTATTATTATGAAACTGGCACAGTGTTCTTTCCTGTAATGCCCAGACTCACAGATGTCTATGTGTGAAAAAGCTGATGTCATACAGTTGTTAAGCTGTTTACCTTTGCTTGGTAGTTGTGACTCCTTACTTTGAAGGCAGCTATGCAAGACAAGTGTAATTTTTCATCCCATCACCCACCAACAATTTAGTGTACAGACATCTGAAAAGCTGCCTCTTGTTTTATGGGTTTATTCTTCTCAGATACCCAAGGTTTGCGAGTATACAGAAGGTCACTACAGTCTAATGCATGCCAACAGTTTATCCCTCTACAGCACAACTGTAGTTCTCCCCTTGTAAACAGGAAATGAGTCCAAGTATAAATGATAGATTTCTCCTTTGAAAGGGCATCACTTACCAGTAACTACCATGCTGCTCATGTTAGAGTTCGGGCTATTGAGTACACTGCCTGAAAGAAGTTCGTCAGATCCTCTCTAAAAAGAAAGAGACAGTAAGAGATTTTTTTTTCTCTATTTTGTGATTTTTATAGATGATATTAAAAATGTCAGTTTGACAGGGAAAACCTTCAGAACTTAAGCAAGCATAACCAAACCTATTCAGATTTGGCAGACTTCCTCTTTTCAGATAAGTGCAACAACTTGAAATTTAAGTAAAGTGGTATATTTACATTTCCATCTTTGAAATGAGAGCAGTTTAAGCACAGTTGTTTCACCCACCACTGAAAGGAAGCCACCTCCAGACACAATGAGAACGGCTGGACAATAATTTTGTCCAGCATTTTAAATTAAAATATTATTTAGTCTATTTCAATAACATTTAATTAACTTATTGTTCTAATATTTAATATACATTAATATTAATTTATTGTATCTAGCTGAAAACGCATGGGAAATCTATACAAACAGAAATACAGAGTTTAGCTCAATTCTAACACCCCTATTTAATAAAAAAGAAAGAAGACTTGTCCTCATAGGAAACGATCAGTTTTCATTTTGGGGACATCCATTTGTCCTGCAAGACAATTTAGGGCTGGGAACTACATCTTCATTGTAATTCTTAAAACATGACAAATACCAATTAAATGATAATTTAATTTAATAAAATAAACTTTTTGAAAATTAATCAAAAGTGGACTGCAAAAATCAGAGGAGGGTTTATATTGAAATGTACAAGAATCTTTTCATCTCAAATTATTTGCAAGATGGGCATTTGACATAGCTGAAGAGGGTTTTGCTTCTTTTCACACCTTTTTTTTCCTTCACCCTTTTTTCTTTTATCCCACAACCCTCCATCCCTCAAGACTTCATCTCTCAAAAAGCCTCCAAAATATTTAGGTGATCTTTCATTAAAAAAAAAAATAATCTTAAAAGAGAATAAACCTGACATACTTTGAAGATTATATTTAATTTCATATTGGTTCTTTACCCACTTCAAAAGTATTTCCCCAGTACTCTTAACACTAATCCAGATCATTGTTAAAATGGAAACAAAGAAAGAAAACAGTTACTACCCATCTTTATAAAAAGAAATGTTTTTTATTTCTGTTGTGGAAACTACAATAGAATCTCAAGAATAGTTAGTGAATGTGTTATACAGGGCACCTCAATACTGCCTACTAAATTAAGCTGTGGATATCACCCTTCTAGGCAGCAAAAACCTTAAACCATTTTATCATAGCGCACTGTATGTTTGTCCATACACAGAACCATATGTTAAAGTTTAATCCACACCTGAAATCTAGAAGCCCTTAAAAATACTACATACGTGTATGCACACATAGAGCCACTGAAGTTTACTTAGTTTTCAACATCATCTCTGAAGAATCTTATGCAGTTTACTGAACACTCTTAAGCTCCTAAGACTACATAGCAATCAATGAAGCCACGCCTATCAAATCAACAGCAGATACTCTTTAAAAAGACTGAGTAATGTCTAATACCAAGATTGAGGAGGACCATATCTTGTCCTTTTCAATGCAAGGACAGATCTCTAAACAGATAACACTAATGAAGAATTTAGCCAGACAAAACTGAGAAACAAGTTACAGAAGCTATGGAAACTGTTACTCAAACTACATTGCTTTCTACTCTAAATACACTACACTAATCCAGGCACTCAGTAGAAGTTAAAACATAAACATTCCATCTTAATGTTCTATTTTTCTAACATAATATTTACAAGGGTAGAATACTGCAAAGTTCGAGATTACTAGCAGTATTGGCTTACTCAGTGATAACTGCAGTTATTTCTGCTTACAGCTATCCAGCCAGCCTTCCTCAGAAGCCTTATCTGTAGGCTGGACAGCTCAACTGAAGAGGCAGAAATAGCAGCAGAGGCTCAGTCAGTTCACAGTCAGGCATATTAAGATAATTCAGCAGCAATTTTTTTTTTCCTTAATGTGCCAGGCTTTAATTTGCAACAGTACAGCAGTTGCTACATAAACAGCTGAAGTATCCCCAGTACCAAATGAATGTTCTTCCCAAAACCTGCATGAACTTTACAATTCTGAAATATCTCAAATTTGAGTTGTCTTCAGCCTTCAAAAAGTTACTTACATCAGCAGCTGCTGACTAGCAGAACGAAAGAGTGATTACATAAACTTCTGGTTCCTAGCAAATCAGGCTTTCAAAAAGCTGTTAATTTCTTAATCCACAGCAGAAAAATCCAAAAGGAGCACAAATTACTCAATACAGTGGATATTCAGTTACTGTATTTGTGTTTCATGAACAGATAAAAAGAGTTTTCTCTTAATTTTGAAACATCATTTTGCATTTCACGAATACATTCAGAGTCAATCACAAGATTTTGTCATTACACTTGAATAAGTTTTAATGGGTTTGCTTCAGAAGAACAAGTAAATGTGAATTCCTTATGCTGGTATGTATCATAAATTCTACATTTGTTTTATTCTCATAAATCAGTGTTTACAAGTCTGATTCACAGATGTAGAGGTTCATATGTGGAACATTCTTCCAGTTCACAATGAAATCACAAACACGTAGCAAATGTCTGCTCACTCACTCCCATTCATATTTGCCAAGCTTTTGGTAAAAGACAAAAGATACCTCTTACTGTGTGAGTAATCACCTTATTAGATACACATCGTTATTTTTCCTTATTAGTTCTTAAGTAGCCCAGACACCTCTGCACTCCATTCAGTATGCAACTTTTAAATCAGCTACACAGTAAAAGATTGGACACTGGTTAAATTACAAAAGCAGTGACTGCTTGGTAATTGTCATTTGCTTCAAAAGACTTATCTTAAGAAAGCAGTAGTCTAGTACAGCAATTTAATACAAGCATTTCAAGAAAGTCAATGTGTACTCTTAGGCTGGCACTATTATGTGACAGGAGCACCTCCTGAACAGACAAATACTTATCTTACTTACATTTATTCAGCAGAGATAAGACTTAATTCAATCTGTGGTTTGGGGTGCTTGGCTTTTTTTTCTATGTGCATCTTCTTTTAGAGGGTGCTAAGCCAAAAAGAACTCGCATCTTGCTCCAGGGGCAAAGCTCTTCATCACTCTGCTATCTCACACACAAATTTCAGAATTATAACCCATTTCCTAAGCATCTTGAACATTCACTAGTCTTTTTCTCAAGCATGCCAGTTCTGCTAGTCAAATCATGCAATGCAAAGAAACCTTTAAACTAGTTTAGGTAAATTCTGTCAAGTGTTTTAGAGATAAGGAAACTAAACTCAGATCTTTGAAGAACAGAGCAAATCAGATTCAATGAAGAATGGAATATCCAAGAGCAATGTTAAGGTTTTTCCCATCTGTGCAAACTGCTGTGTTCTAAAGAATCAAAGCAAGTTTGAGATTGTATAACAAGACTGAAGATCACAAACACATATATCACAGAAACATCCAAACCTAAGTTAAAATAACAAATGAATAAAAAAGCACCACAATGATTTTATTTTGTCATAGACTGCAAAGGAAAGTTCCTATAATAGCAACATGGTAGAGACTAATTGAATATCCATTTTAGCATGAGGGAAGGAGATTATAAAGGACAAAAGTAGTACAAACTGCTATTATACTATTAATAGGTCATCTTCTGACAGCTAGTCCTCAACAGCACAAATTTTCAATGCCATATTTCTATCCTACCAATGTCAAGAACATTAATCTATATTAATCTTCCATAAAAGCTAAACCACTAACTATTCAGATCAGTGATATCTAGAACACTTCTTCATGAAACCAGCATCTGCCAAAATACTATTACTCAAAATAAATAAGGGAGCTGCCAAACTAACTTCTTGCAATGAGTGAACCTTTATGTGCTCTAAAGTCAATACTGTCCTTTCAATGAAGGCCGTGTTATCACACCCTTGCCCCCATGAGAGCACTTCCCTCTGTAATGTGAAAACAGCACATTAATGTATGGTTTCAGCCAACAGAATTACGTAAAACCAACATGTAGGATCACTTTCAGAAAAAGTTGAAAAATATGCCAACTCAGACTTTGAATATGTATTTCAGAGAAACTTAGAAACTGTGTAAACAAAAATTATTTTATATAGTTTTATTATTATATACACTATAAATTGAAGGTACCACTCTATTACAGTTACTTTTTCTAAGTGAGTACAGTTATTGCATATACTCTCTTCTGCAATTTACAAAATCAATTACACAAAGAGGAAGCCGCTACCTTAGCAAATTAATCTCCTAGCTCCTTGCTTTAACAGTTATAGCCAACTCAGAAGCCCTCATGTAGCAGGATTTCTGATTTTTTCCCCCGTAACAGTCTACTACAAAGCTTCATGCTATCACAGGTTATATTAAGTAACTATGTAATTTCAGAAGTCATTACAGTCACACTATGCTTCCAGGCTAATCAAAAATATGCTATTTAAAAGTCTTTGCCAACTATTTCCCTCACATTCCAGACGGGTTTAAGTATTTCAAACACCCCTCCAGATTTTATTGTATCTGTGGTAAAAAAAAACCAAAAACAAACAAAACCACCCAAAGAGTAACAACTTTGGCTTGAGAGTTACCAAAGAGGTTTAGTCTTTTAAGCATCAGAGTACTTTTTGACCACTGTTTATGAAAGAGAAACATCATCGGCTCTTTTCCCAGTAATGCGGGGCTATGAAGACTGACCAGAAGTTACAGCTGAACCTAACGTAACAAACCCAGTGTATTACAGAAGGCTATCGAGTGACAAAACTGCACTTTGTTGAAAAGTCAACAGAATCACCTAAATAATTTCTTAAATTCCCACTAGAAGAGATATAGAGCACACAGAAATGTATGAAAAAAACACATTTTCTGATAAATCACCTCATTTGCGGTATTCAAATTCGGTGATGTTATGGAGCTCTCCCAGGTACAGGATGCTCTTGCCCCACCCCACCCCCACTTCCTTCTCTCCCCTCCTCCACCCCAGATGAAAGAAAGAAGAACTTTGACTGTGGTAAATGTGCAGTGGAGCTATTCTCAGCCTACAGGCATGACATTCCCAAGGGGTATGACAAACCAGGAGACAGATCTCATGCTTTAAAGAAATCTAACAGAATCGTGGAACACTTCATTTCTAACAACATCTGGGAACAATTTAAAGGAAAAAGTCAGAAACCTGGCTGTATGGGAGAGGAATAACAGGATATGAGAATTCCAAGCCAGACATTAAACATTTCCTTCTAAAAGATATACACTTGTAAGCACACTGGTTCAATACTCGATGTCTGAATTAACTTGGGGGACTGGATGCTGGAAACAACAGAACACCACACTTTAAAAGCCCAAACACAGCATTATAAACTGTGTTCAGTTTACATGCAATGGATCAGAATTTCATGAATGCTTCATTTTTAACAATATGCATTTTTTTTTAATGAAAACACTGCATAAATTACAGGCTCAAATACTCTTTATGTCAAGAAGAAACACCTAATCTGCATTATGTTCTTTGACTCCACACAATACTGTCAAAACATAATCCAAATTGCCTAATGAACAGCTAGCTACACCTCTCAAGTAAGATCACAGAAGACTCAGGGCAGGACAATCTAAATCCAGATATACAATCCAAAAGAAATTCCACAAGGGTTCACAGGTATTTTATAATGCATACAATTTAAACTATATGCTTGTTATCACTTCATCATAACCTTAGATAACAAGCAGTACATCTACTTGATTATTTTTTTTAAAGACTACACTAACTATTGGCATGAAATCTTGCCAAATAAGGCCATGAACTCAGTGGGCGTTTAATAACTCACAATACCACTTGCTTTCAATTCAGTATGAAGTTAACTGGATACAATATGATCACCTTTCCATATTTATTCTCAGTATTCTCTTTCTTCTCCCCACTTCAATTTCTTTTCGTGCTGTCCTCAACCAAACGTATATTGTTTATATATCATAACAACTGATTTCACCGTTTTTATACTCTTATTTTTTCAGTAAGAAAGGATCTAGGAGAAAATTAAGCTTTTATTCTTTCTTCTTGCAACTATAGACATAGTATATGCCATATTCTTTCTTCTTGCAACTATAGACATAGTATATGCCATGTACCTAATTTTTATCAAAAAAAACCCCCCACAGATTTCGTAGAAATTGAGAGCATAATCAAGGGAATCCGAGAAGTCTTTAAAACTGAAAGAAGACAAGTTTCAATTCCTCTGAAAAGCCTCCAGGTTCTCAAAGTACAATGCAGAAAACAGCCAAATTTCTCAAAGCACCTGAAGATCAAGATGGATTATTAAAGCAGAGATGAGTAAAGAATCAAAACTCCACTTAAACTATGCCACCCAGCCTCATCTGGAAACCTTCAGACTGAGACTGCAGGCAAGAGTCCAGGCCAATACCAGCTGACACTTCAAACATCCAAGAGGAAGCACACTAACTAAGTGTTTTATTCCAGCATGTCAAACTTACTGTTCCACTCTTACCAGGAAAGAAACTGTTACTCTTAAGCAGCTGCACCTAACCGGTAGTAAATTAGAACAGGTGAGAACAACTGGCTAAAGCTACTATTTGGATGTGTTCTTAGCTTTCTGGTTAGGGAACCACGGCACCTACATCTAAAAATTTGGCCCTTCAGTGGCAGTTTCTAAATCTCAAAATAAGAGCCACAAGGAAGGTATTTTCTACTTGATTCTCTGCTATTTTGCAATAAGAAGTTAAAAGTGCTAGTGCTATTCTGTCTATAGCTCAATACTCATGTTGCATATCCATAGGAAAACTGATGTTATGAAAAGCTAAAAATGGCTGCATGGTACTTGCAGCTATAAAAAAAACCCAAACCCCCAAATCAAACATCACAGTCCTATCAACAGCTTGTGAAACTACAGCCTCATTTGAGCCAGCCATCACCAAAAGCAACAGTCCTAACTTCTTCCTATTCTGTCCTCCCCAAATCTATACTGCTACGAGCATTTATGCAACCACATGCTTTGGCACAAATCTGACTAAAAAGATGCAACTCACTGTTGTGTCAGCTTAGCTTTATCCTGGTTAAAGTTCCCAAGAGAGGTTTGTGAAGTGGCTACCCAAACACTTGTTGCACAAGTATTACAGTGACAGAGAAATCTGGAACACAGCTCAATTTGCTCATGAAAACATGGCCCAAAGCTCCAAGAAATAGGAAGGGTGTTTTCGTGCTGGTACTGCTGGCTCCTGTTTTTCAGGTGGTGCAACTGATCTCACTTCTCTTCCTATAATCCCCTCAATTAAGATGCAAATATAGGTGTTACAAATGAAAAATAGGTGATTTCCAATTAGTGACAGACATCAAAACATATCAAATAGGTAAGCCTTCCTTACATTGATGCATACTTGCTACAGAGCTCAAACTGATTTTGGGTGTTTTTCCTTTCCCTTCATTTTCAGCTCTCCTTATTTTTCCACATACATTAGTGGCAGAATGAGCATCAAGGAGAAAAAAACAAAGTTACAAAAGGAAAAAAAGAATTGGAGTAGATTGTTCCAGGAATAAATATGGAAGTCATTTCAAACAGGGTCAATTTACAGAAGTTACTATTAAAAAGGGAGCAGATGTCTGTCATTGTAATAAGTTATTTTTTATCACCAAGGGCGTTCTCCATACTTCTCTCCTGAAAAGAAATCCAGATGCCAGTTCTAAACTTCTGAACACGGTCACACTTCATTCTTATTTCACTGCTAGAAAGTTCTGCACATTTTTTGCTGTCTACTGTTGCTACAAATGACTATTACTGAACACAAAGTTGACTTAAAAACATTATCATGGCCAACGCAGAACTGAAACAGTTCCTCCAATTCACAAACAACCCATTTTTCTCATATCACTGTCCTTAGCAGTCTGTCTAATCTACTAGCAATCTGCTGGTAGTTATATTAGACATGAAAATATAGCTCAAAAATATCATTCTAATATTTTAAATACAATGAAACACACCATCACATGGCATTTGTATGAGTAAGTTTTTTATGCTAACACTCCTTCCCTTTTATTTAGGTATCTAGAATGATGACAGTGAAGGCAAAATATATTTCAGAAAAAGAAGAAACTGAAAGGAAATTTTTTTATTTAAATACATCTTCTCATTTCTTAAGTTAATTTTAAACTTATCTTCTGACAACTTTCTAGAATTTCTGACTGACTTTTCTACACATATTTTCATTACACACTGTAGAGTTCAAATAAAAAGTCACAATGTATCTAGAATACTTGATTCCACCACAAGGAAACTGTCAGTTATTAGTAGCAAAAAAGGTCAGTGTTCTATAATTTTGTAAGATAAGATTATCCATCAGAACTGGAGTTACAAAAATAAAAAATAAAAAAAAGAGCAGACAGTGCTTCAAGAGTACTTACAGACACTGCTATTTTGTGCTCTTCCTTTTCTCCAACAGCTCACATCTCTTCTGGTTTTAGCTACTGCCCTTCCCCCATTCTATTATATTCCCTCATGTTAAATCTCAGCAACCAGGAAGAAGGGGTACTTTGTGACACATTACTGTTTGGAAAACTATTACAAAGTACCAGGACAGTGCTTCTTAGCATCTTCTATCCAACCCTAACATAACCAACTAAATACACACCAAGAAATTCCCTCTTTTCTTAAGCATACTGCAAAGGCCGATGCCCTGACCTTCGGGGGAAAAGGCCATTCCCACATCTTTAAACATTACAGAACTATGGTTACAGGATTAGATGAGTTTTCCTTCCCAGAGGGTAACTGGTGGTTTCCACACTTGGCAGCTGAAGCTCAGTTATGGCCACCACAGCCCAAAGCAGTGTCAACAACATCACAAATGCTATTTACCAAATACTCTATCCATGAAGGAATGACTGCTTCTCTTCTCCCATCAGGCAGAAGTACACCTCAGCCATTCTGAAATGTGCAATGCACGTACACAGCACGAGTCACTTAATTGTTCAGGCCTCATTTACTGCACAGCTATGCATGCCATCCAGGAGAAAGATGATACATCAGACTGAAGTGGCACGCACTAACATACAGTAAAAGAGAACTATCATCTTCAGTATGATCCAACAGTTCTCTTAAGTTATTCCCTGCACCTGTGTGAATGTATATTCTTTACATCAATTTTATACCCCTATAAAGATTCCTTTAACAGAGAAAAGATACATTATATACTTCATACATTCACTTCAACAGTTTAAAGAGGCTCTATCACTCCAAGCGCCAGATCAGTTTACTTACATAGATTAAAGCAGCGTAACTGCACAGAGAACACAAGACAGCGATTCAAACTACAGTTACTTGCTTCTGATACTCAAACCTATATAGCCAATGAGCAAAGAGAACTCTCTAGAAGCCAATGACTAGGCCATTTCATCATTAGTGACTAAGGACCTCATGTAATAAATCCAGACCAACTGAGATGTGCCTTTTTAAAACAAAAAAGCAAATCATTTATATAATACGGTTATTTTTGGAACTTTGCATGAATAAATTATAAATTTTAAATTTATACAATTTATTTAAGAAACAGAAAATTTAGAAAATCAAAGTATGTAATATGTTATCATTCCTGTAATCCTTAGCTCTGTTCTATTCAAAAATACTTTATACAAACTTCTTGTATACAACAGGAATTCTAAAAGTAACACCAAACAAAAAGCTAAAGCTCATTCTTTTTGTATTATTTTGTAAATTGTAACATAAGGGGTGAACTGTGTGCAGAGTGACATTTCCTTGCCTTCATGAATTCTAGGTAAGCAAAACAAGACATTACAGACCAAATCCAGTATGAATTATTTCATATGTATTTACAAGATGACTAGGTTTTGACATATTCTAATGCTTTTAGAAATTAAAGCACACTGCTCCTCTGACAGATTTGAGCTGGGAAGCGTGCTCCTACTGCGTATTTTGAGTTGCACAAATCCCCACATTTACTCTACATAAACCAAGTTTTCAGATAGTATTTGTCATTTCTTCTGCCTTCATTTTCAGTTTTGTGTTTTCCTCTGCTTTTGGTATTATCTGGTGGCTCAACAAGTAAATAAAATCAAGACTGAACATTCAACAGTTTGAAAGAACAATAATGTTTTAAATCAAATCAAAGTGTACAGCACAAATGAAAGGTAATAGCTTCAAATTTAGCAGCCTCATTACCAGGTAACTCTGAGACTATAAAACTGTTAATAAAACATTATAAGCAAGTATTCCTTTTACTTCAAACTTGCCTTGCCCACATGCAGTCCCCATAGCTCAAAAGCCCTTTTTTGATTCAAAGACAATTCCCAGACAACAGCAGTTAACATCTACTATTACTCTTTTAAGAATGGGTTTAAAAATACAATTAACGTGTTCACTTTTCTGTTCAAGAGAGAAACCAGCCAAACAATAATTAACGTTAATTTTCAAGTTTGTATTGACATGACTGATGATGATAAAATAAAAGCACATTTTAGAAACAGAAGGGTCAAATGTCAGGAACCCCGTCATATATCCTAATCACCCTCTCCAAGTATCGTTGAATATATCACAAATATGCTGTATAACTGATCAGCATATATACAGTAGGTGCAAAATCTCAAGAAAGCATCAGGTCAAACAAATACCCTGGATAAGTTGATTTCACACAAGTAAATCCCTGCCCACCTCCAACAGTTATTCAGTCACAATACAGGTAGTGTCAGAAGAGCATTAAAACTGCTGATGCAACTCCTTGGACTCAAAACTTCCTCACTACACATTCCCAAAGAACTCCAAAGAAAAGACTGCAGCCATGGAAAGGCCAGATGAATGTTCCCAGTTCTTTCTATATCACCTATAGGTAAAGCATTCCTCAACTTTAAAACATGAGGTCATCAAGAGCAATGAACAGTCACCAGAGAACATAAAGGTCAAATGTTTCATGTAGCCTTCCACAAAACATGACAGAAGCCAGCATTAGACTGCTACCCAAACTGTGTATCTCAATTGGTGAGCAAATAAATTTTCCATTCTTATTAGTACTCTTGAGATAATTACAAAAGCTCCAATATACAATCCAGTTTACTCCCATATTTAACAGCTTTCTTCAGAAAACTATCATGCTTTTTATTTATTCCCATTACTTCCATGCACAAATTAATTGTTTCCATTTAAAAAACAGAGATTAAGTCCAGTTTCACAAGGCAAAGAGCACACCTTTTTGACACTTCTGTGCCTTTCCTTGTATTTATTTTAATCGCTACCTCCGATACACCTGTCTTACCTTCTTTCTTGTATTCATAACATAAGTTCTACAATGAACAGAAAGAAGTAGTTATATCATCTGAAGTGTCTTTATTTCATCACCTGGCTAGTCTCTGAAAATACAGTTCCAAAATTGCATGACACGCTTACAACATTTTTCATGAATGCTCAAATTCTCGTAAGATTTTAAGTCACTCATAGTTAAGAATGAAAGGGATACTGAATCTATTTACTTCTCCTGAAGTGAGAACGCCAGAATTTAAGGTTCAAGCAATACATGGTCTACCTGGAATTGCTTCATCGCCAGACATGATTGAGGGTGACTTATAAATTGTTTTGCCCCAAAGTTACTCACATCAGGCAGTTTACTTCTGAAAGACTTGAACTTCCTTAGGTATTCTTCCAAACTATTAAATACATTCCTAAAGTTTTAATCAATTAATATTTTGTCCTTCCAGGCAACAGAGAAACAATCATGCCAGTTCATATTTCTGATTGGGATTAGCTCCCACAGAAGTACTTTAATAACTACACGTTCCTCTTGATTCTGAGTGATTTTAGCTTGTCTCCAATACTGCACAAACATGTGGAGCCAGATGGGTCCAGAATCTATATAACTGATGTCTAACAGTTCCTTCTAGAAGTCAGCTTTCTCAGAAACACAATACAGGTACACCTGACAGAATAGCTGCTTTATCTGTAGGCTAGTCGTATTATGTAAGAACTAGTCCAAATCCAGCAGGACCAATCTGAGCCAAAGAGCTTTACTAGACAAAACCTGGCTTACGAGGCAGTTAACATAGATCAGCTTCAGGTGAAAAGGTAGCTACAGAGTCCCTAGACAAACGTGAAGACTTAACTTCCACATTTCTACCACTAAAAAAGAATTGGTTGCATGCATTCATATATAAATTTTATCAGGTATACAAAACTCTGAAACATTCATTAACATAACCTGAAGTTCTTTTGTCCCATATATCTTTGCATTCTCATTATTTCTCAGTCTGCTTCTATGAAGTACTGATCTAATTCCTGCAATAGATTTGACTACAAAGGTGAAATAAATAGTAAATTAACAACTCTATGGAAGCTCTTTCCTTGTTATAACAAACATGATAAATTTGTAACTGAACTTGAGAAATAAAAAGTAAAGCAAAGCAAACACCCACTTCTCTGTCTACATAAATTCTACCTCCCATAATTTTTGCACCCTATTACAGTCACTTCTTTTTTAACTTCAGAGGTAACTGTTTTGAAAAAAAGGGGGGTGGGGGGCACGGAAGGAAAAAGAAAATGTGTTTTACAGTCAACATGCAACAAGAAGAAAGGTGTTATTTTGAAAAAATCTGCAAAATTAAGCTTTAAAGTAAGAAGTTGGCACCACTACATTAATCTAGAACCACTGTTTACAAGTTCAGTGCCTAGGAGTGTCTTTTCTGTAGAGCCTGCAATTTACCTCTAGAGATTTTGGTTAATAAAGCATATACTGCTGACTAAATATCAGCTGACAATGACTAGTTAAAAATCTTACAACCTGCAATTACTGATGCTCAAAGTAGTTCATCTTACATCAACAACGTGCCCCCTTATTTGCTAAGTGTACATCCTACCTTCACACCAACAGCAACATCAGTGACAACGCTGTAAAAGAAGAAAAAAACAAGAGCAAAAGTCAACCAATTTATCCTCATAAAACCAACTTTTCCATGTATTGCAATGCCAAAATAATGAGGAATCGAAATAGCTAACAACTTCCCCAATCAAGAAAATACATTCAAAGAACACAGCAGGACACAGAGGAGTACAAAAGAAACCTACAAAAGCCACTGAGCTCCCCCAGTTTATAGGAGCTCCCCCAGTTTATAGGCTTCCCCAAAAGAGTCTGAAGTTTCAAGCGAACATTACTCTAAAGCAGCACTGCCAGGAAATGTATTTAGGAAACTGGGGGTTCTGGACTACATTACATCATAGGGTGAAAATAAAAAACAATCTGAAGTAAGTACAGAACTTTTCTACAACTTCCTAGTAACTAGACAGCTAGTTCAGCTGCACAGCCTACCCTACAGACCTTCTTGGAGCAGAAAGCAATGAACTCATTTTTGAAATTAGCTTGAAAAAAAGATCACATTGGCTGGTACACCCATATAAAATTTAATCAGGTACACCTATACAAAAGTCTGCAACAGGTATGTCACGGTACATCTTTTTCTTAGAGACTGTGATATCATGACGCCATGTGTAACACAATCCCGAAAGAAGCCTAAGTCCACACCAAAATAAAAAATGAAAGCAAAATGTGAGTATGTGAAAGCATTCCACAACGTAATACTCATTAATGACAAGACTTCTCAAACAAGGTTTGTAACTTCTAACGTTATAATCACAACTGACCATAAAACCCCTTTAAAACTCTCACAGCTGAAAGGTTATATGCTTAAAGCATTCCGAAGAGATTGCTGCTCTGCTTGAAGCAGAGGTAAAAACTTCACAGGAAATCTGGAAGCTGAAAGATGTTGTATTTACACTGACCAAGGCTACAACCACCACCCTCGTTTTTCAGACCCAACAAAAGGAAGGCCTTGTGGATAGCGGCTGCCCACCCAGCTCCGGGCCAGGACCGAGGGCCCTCGCCGTCCCCTGTGGCCGACTCCTTCAAAACCTTCCCTTCTTTGGCCTTCACTGCCAGTCTCCAGCATACACAATGGCATCTTTCTACCTGGGGAGTGGTGGGGGGGGGGGGGGGGGGGGGGGAAGTCAGAGGGCTTATTAGGCAGTTTCTGAAAACAAAAGAGCTCGACATCTGGCTCCTGCTGGTATTGCTCCTCCCCTCCAGCCAGCTCCAAAACAAGCCCGAGCCCTACAGAGCGCCCCTCCTCGCCCCACGGCTAGGACGGGTCGGGGGGGGGGGGGGGGGAATGGGGCAAAGACGGGGGAGAAGGAGAGAGCAAGAGGATCTGGAGGGGACGGACAAGGGTAGATCGCGCTCCCTCTTTACAGCGAGACCCGGCGCCTCGGGCACTACATTAAGTAGGCAGGGGGCAGCCCAAAGCCCTCGGCAATTTAAACGGAAGACCCTACCGAGGGGCCCTCGTTACGGACAGCCTAAGCCCCCTCTCCCCCTCCACCCCGCAGCGGGCTTCAGGCTTCAGCTGTCCCGCGGCTGAAGTCCCCCTTCCCCACCGCCGCCGGGGCAGCGGCCGCTCCCCACACCCTCGGAGACGCCCGCCCGCCGACAGCCAGCCGCGGCGGGGAGCGAGCCCCCGGCGCCGGGACAGGTCCCACCGCCGGCCGGCGGCACAACGCGGCAATGCCTTCGCCCCCTCCACCCGGTCGTTACTCACCCGTCCATCGCCGAGCAGGACAAAGCGCGGACAAACGGGATAGACAGCCGCGCAGGCAACGCGTACGGGGAGGCGATGAGAAAATGGCGGCCCGGCCTGCACGAAAACCGCCGAACGTTGCCGAGCGCCGGACTCCGCTCCGCGTCCCCCGCCGCCACCGAGCATGCGCCAGCCGCGCGGGCATGCGCCCTCGGCGCCGCTGAAGTTTGTGCCATCAGCCGCCCGGGCCGAGCTGGCGCGTGAGGCGGCGCGAGCCTGCCCCGCCTGGGGCGGGAAGCGGGGCGCGAGCGCGGGCTACCTCGCGCGCCTCCCCCTCCCCGGGATCCGCCGCGTGCCGGGAGGGGGCTCCCGCCCCGCCTGCCCCAGGGCAGCTGCTGCTGCGCTGTTGGGGGGCGAGGGAGAGAGCTCGCCTCAGGGGGGCTGGGCTGCGGGCGCTGCCCGGGGAGAGCGGCCGAGGCCGCTGGGGACGGCGGCGGTAGGCCCGCTCCGCGGGCTCCTCAGACCATCGGCAGCCTCTGCCGCCCCGCCCAGGGCCTCGACTGACCCGCTGGACCGCAGTCGTTGCAGGGAGAGACTTTCCGCACTTAGTTCCAGCACTTCCTAGCGCTGGGAGCCTGTTCCTTCCCGCCGGGGGGGGACGTTCAGTGACGCCGCGCCAGGCCCGAGCACCCGCACGGCACCCTGTCCCCTCGGGGGGCCCAGCTGTGACAGGGAGCCCCGTCCTCATCGTCCGGTGCCTTCGGCTACACGTTTATAAGGAAACAACCTGTTGACTACATAGCTGACTACTAACACTATTTCAAAAAATACCTAAAATGAATATACAAATTAAGTATTGCAGTGAGTTAAGCTGCTTCTTCATGTAAATTGCTGTAGCTGTGGTTCTCTGTAAACTACCACTCCGGGATACAAACCGTTTGCTCTGCATGGCCATCAGGAAATACACTTTTTCTCCCATTATCTCTTGCCAGGTCTCCACATTTCATCACGAATCTTAACGGTTTCTAGAAAGTGCTGTCCATGGGGCAAACCTGGATTACCTCAAAACAGAAAGTCAGGCAAAAAATCTTAACATCTATGGAGGAAAATTTGAAAATGTGGTCCAAATATTGCTAAAAGATCCCAAACCCAGAAGGATATTAAAAAGTATTAGAAACATCTGTATTTTCTGTCTTTTGATCTGGCAATACTGGTTTCAAGAATATGTCAAAACAAGGAGGTAGCCCATTACTTGATTGCACTTTAATTTTCTCAGGTTAGCACAAATCCCCTGGAGTCTGTCACTGAAACTATTGTGATGACGCCTGATAGAAAATTTAAGAGCCAAAAAACTCCATAACCAGAAAATTTTCATTATGCTTTACTACCTTTGTCTCCCTCCCCTCTTAACTGACCCCATGAGCAGCCCAGTAACTAACCTAACAGTTAAGAGTTAATGCAAACTCTCATTCTCTGTGACATTTTTGTTGTTCTGTCCTGGAAAAGTCACTCTGGTTCTCTGCAGTAATCAATTTACTAGGTGGAAAATAACTAATATTGCCCTTCCTAAATGCCAATATCATTTGGGTATCTGCAACAACCTTCTCTTTCAGCAGCTGTCTTTGGCACCCTTCACTGACCACTAGACTAAATGATTTATTATTCTCATTCTTAACAAAATCCTTCTTAAGCATTTCACTTGCTTAGATTGTATAGAAAGTTCATCATGCCAAATGCTGTTCTTTACTTTTTTTGCTTTCAACATTGTTATGTTGTTGGTTTTTTTTAATTATCTAGTTGTAGCATTCTTTACTGTTCACATATGTTAAAGAAGTATATACTTCAAAGTATCACCAAGGACTTCAGAGATCTGGAATTGCTTATAACCATCACTGTAAATCCTGTGCATTTTGATATATTTGCTCTATATATAAATATACACACACACACTATTCCTGTGGATTCTGGCATATTTAGTAGGCTTTGCACCGTTGGAAGTTGAGGTTATAGTTGGTTTCTCATTTGCCACTACCTTCACTCCTGTTTGTTGCCACATTGTATTGGGGATATTTTTGTCTTTTGTCCCCCCCTTATAAATCTAACTACTTTTTGTCTGGTTTTGTATTTGTAGAAGTAGTGATCTTCCTACTTCTTAGCAATTGGTAGAAAATTTGTCTTTCCGTCTGACTTCTCTGTCTCACTGCCTGCCTTGCTTACCTCCTTTGCCTTTATAGTAATGCCATCTTCATCCTCTGTTTCTTTTTTATAATATTCCTGTTTCCTCCTTCTTTCATGACACCTACCAGAATCCATCTGATTAAGTGAGCTCAGTAAGTGAGACAGTAACTCATTCGGTCTGTCCTCTGAGTTAGATGCTATTCCATATAAGGGAGACTGAGAAGCGTGTGTTGAGTGTTTATAGCAGAAAAGACACTGGAACAGAGCTTGCAAATCTTGTTGAAATAATGGGGGTGACTTCACAGAGCAAAACTCTGGTCCCCCTAAAACCATCAATAAAAGTGATAACACATGAATCAGGATTTTACCTACAGCATTTATTTTAGAAGGGAAAAAATACCAGCAATCAGCGGGTTACTAATAAAATGCCATAGCATCCTATTGCTCATTTGTTTGTTCAGTATGGTATTCCACTTTCCTCTTCATGTAGCTTTGCCTTTTATACTATAGGATTATTTTTAGTATGCTTTTGGATGTCTTGTAAAATGTCTACCATATTTTGGACGTTGTGATAGCACAAACAGTGATTTGGTCATCTATTTTCTCTGTTGCTAGAGTATGTCTTTGCTTTGCCTTTCTCATATTTTAGAAGTTCAGAAAAAAAACCTTGCCTTGTCCTTAGGACCTGTCAACTTTCTACTGAAGTCCTGCATCAGATATTGCAGAAAGAGGCTAAAACGTCCAGTAACTGAACCATTCAGTAAAACACCTCTAGCAAAACCCTCCGCATTCAGTTGTTGTATTACAAAACATAAGGGCTTATATCCATTTTATTCTAACCAGCATTTAAGTATAATAGTATTGTTAGCTGTGCAAAAGTTCTGTACTTTACAAATGCTAGTAATCTTATGGCTGCAATAATTTTCCAAAATATTTTCCTTTGATCATTGATACATTTAGATGTTTCATTTTGATTGGTTGTTTCCTTTTTATTTCAAAAACAGCTAATAAATAATAGTCTGTGTAGTTCAGCAGCAGTATGAGTAGTTAGTGGTGTATGGTTAGTGAAAGATTGTAGGAATTAGGAAGCACACAGAGATATTTTCTGCAGTACATTGTCCCAAATTGAGTCCCTGGAGTTGCTGGGGAAAAAAATAGCATCCACACTCTCAGAGAATATCTTGTCCAAGAATTTGCCTGAGCACTTTTTGACATCAGCTGCATTCTAGGGCGACAAGTTACAGAATTTAAGAAATCATTGTGTGAAAAATATTTTTTTCATTTCAAGCTCACTGCCTGATAATTGCCTTCAATATTCATCAGTTCTTTTCTTAAAAAAAATAGATGGACAATTTTCCCTTTACCTAACCATGCCTTTCATGAATGCATATACCTTCCTCATATTATCTTCAGTTATATGAGTCCTAGTAAATTTAATGTCTCCTCTATTAGAAGTAATTCCATATTTTCAATAATTTGTTTTGCCTTTTTCTACACTGTTCCTAATCCTATGCTAGAAGACTGGAATGGTTCTCATTATCCAAGTTACAAATCAAATAGCTTTATATAGGTGCATAATAAATGCTTTCTAGTTTATTTCTGGTCCTGTATTATTTTTTTCCTGATAATACCAATCTCATTTGCATGTTTGAATGCTGCTAAGCTGCAAGCTGATGTTTTCACAGAACCCCCCACCACTCAAGCACTTTGTTGTGTGCAAGTCATTCATTTAGATTCCAGGATTTTGCTTATATAGTTTGGCTTGTTTTCCCCCTTGCATATTACTTCCATTTTTCAGCACAGAATTTAACTTGCCATTTTATCATTCAGTCACACAGTATCATGAGAGCTTTCCTCAATTCTTCATGGTCAGCTTTTGTTTTTATTACCATGAATAATTCAGCATCATCAGCAAACTTGGTCGCCTCAATAATCACTCTTTTTTTCCAGATCATTTAAGAACATGCTGAGCAGCGCAGGTCTCTGTGGTACACCACCAGTGACCTACCTCCACTGTAAAAAATAGACCATTTTTTCTTGCCCTTCATTTAATATATTTTAAATTAGTATTAATAACTAATAATTAATAAGTTATTAAAATATCAAAGAACGTAATCCTCTGTCAGCTTAATTTCTCTCAAGAGCTTTGGGCAGAGAATGTCAACGCATTCTTTTTTTGAAATTATATCATGTTATTTCTATCAGACCATGCTAAAACTCAAACTTAGTGACTGCTTCAAGGAATAGGATACTTTTTGCTATTAGATGCACTTACACAGTAACAACTCTTCATTTGTCCCTATCACCAAACTAAACAGCCCTGTCTCTTTAGTTTCCTCATAATATTAACAGTAGTGTCATTGAATAGTGTGGCTTCGTACCACAGATCCTCTGGATATTATGGAAAAGGTTGATCATTCAGTTTACCAGTCCTTGTTGTATTAAACCACATTATTCTATCTTAAGCCAGTTCTTATCAACTTCATAAATTCCCCAGATGCCTTTGAGCTAAGTCCCAATGTTTATTAGTAACTATTCATCTTTTTGTGCTCCTGTAAACAATATCCTTAATCAACATTTCTTCCCAGCAGTCTATGTCGATTTTCTTTGTTTTATTGAACTATGTTTTGAAGCTATCGAGTAGCTCTTACAAACACAATGCTCAAAATAAATGTCTCTCAAGTTCAGGTCAGAACTTGTCTTGCTGGTCTGAATCCCACAGGCTGCTCTCCGGGATTTTATTTCTAGCATCCTTGCTGGAAAGGCTGCTTATCTTGGGCAGGCTGGGAGTGTTGCTGCTCTCTACCATCTCAAACACCAAAACACGTGACATATCTCATACTGTACTTCAGTAAACATTTGTATGGGTCCAAAGGTCCATTCTCGACAACTAGATTATTATTTGCCTGCCCACTTTCCCTCTCTTGCTTGTACTGTAGTCACTTGAAAATTTATTTTCTAGAGCAAATTCACCTTTTTCTACCACTATGATTAAATACGCGTACATTTACTTTCTTCAGGGCTGGAGATCAGTTTTACTTTTTATTACAAACATTATATGGCAGTGGTGATTGCAAACATGTTTCATACTATAGAGTTTTCTTGTTTTTTGCCTCAGCTGGTTGGTAGTGGAGTGATCATGTTGTGGGTCGTGTACAGCCAGGGCTGCAGCTCTGGGAAGAGAGTGCTGTATTCTGTCATGGAAAAGAAGTGAAATGAATAATTTTTTTTCTCAATGCAAAGATGTCTGTTGAGGCTATAAGACAAAGGGCAGGAAGTTCTCTGCTTCTTGATCTAAAAAAAGTGTATAGATTCTTCTGTTGCCACAAACGGGTGTCTAAGTGCTGGCCTGGCACTGTGCAAGGCACAGGTGAAGTATTCCAACACTAAAGCTGTGATTGCTCTCCGAGTATGTTAGTGAAGTGATTTAACTAGTTGTGAGAACCTAGTTTTCACCTGACTGTAATAAGGCTGACCAGTACGGATGAGGGCTGCTCTCTCAATGATGTGTGCTTTTACCAGCCTAGATCTTTACCTTGCAGAGAGCACAGCTGTCCCACCTACCAGACAGTCATACAACCCATTAAAAAGTCACCAAGCACAATACTTTTAAAATCATTATTTAATGTTTATTTTTATGTCTGGGTTACATAAAGACCCACAATGAGAAAAGACTGGCTTTAATTCTTAGAGACTCTCTCATTATTACAATAGCTTTTTCCAATCAGTATTGCTGGTAACAAAGATTCTCCATTTGAGGGTTTGACAAAGTATAAATTTAGGGACTTCAAGATGATTTTTATTTTTGAGCTGAAGTGTAGATGCCTGAATTTCAGCTAATAGTACTCTTATATAAGGCTATGGCTAATTTAACTGAGCTCAAGCATGTAGCCCACTGACCTTCTGGCAAGCTGTTGCTTTGTGCAAATCAGCACCTGGTCCAGCATAATGTCTCACAGGTAGGTGAGAGGTGGTGATGATTAACCTCCTCACCCAATTTGCCTGCTTTGGCAGTGGAGGAGACTTTTCTTCTGTCCCAGTGCAAAATCAAGCAAACCCATTGCTGCAGGCGATTTAAAGTCGTCTGGTTTGACTTTCACTGAAGCTATCCAGATGGACTCAGTCATTTTTATCAGAGGAGAGCCCCAAGACGGCAACCCTCCTGCCTTCAGCTGCTTATTTGCAGTCTGAGAGCCCTTCCAGCTCTGCACCCTGCAGACAGGAGTGAGCTCAGGCCAGAGGTTTAAGCCACAGCTTGAGTAAATATCCCACAACTAGGCTTAGATGTAAGCTTAAGGGGCTGCTTAGATGTAGTTTGACTCACCCTCTGTCCAACTCACAGACCAACATCAGACAGAAGACTTTATGTAACACTCACAGTGAGCCCGGTCTTGTACAAGGTCTGAGGTTGCTTACTCTTACAGACATGATAATTATGATTACTAAAAAGGTGCAAAAAAGAAATGGAAAAAACCATACATTTTTTAAAAACTCAACACCAGCAAGGAAAAGGCTCCAAAATCCCCAATAACATAGTAAATTAAAGCAATACATTCTCAAAGAAAGAAAACTCACAGCAATTTCAAAGAATGTTCTTTGCACAGCTGGACTGAAATGGGACTTCTGCTATTGATTTCAGGAATACCAGAACTTGAACTCTGAACTCAAATAATTTAAAAGGAGTAAAAAGTGTCTCACAGTAATTTTTAAAAGGTCATGTAAGTGACGGATGATCTCACCTTTCCACTTTACTCTTTGATGTTAGAAAATGGAATTATTTTTGTACAGTTTTTCCAAAACTGTGCTCTCATAGCATCCCATCCCACAGAAGTTCTTCCAAACCCTTTTGCACCTTATGTAGGAACAGCATTATGTTCCTGGGCTTTTTAAATAGGGATTATTTTAGGGAGTCCTACAAGATTGTATAGATTATCAAAAAGAATATCACAGGGAAAAACATTTTCAGGTAGATGCTGTCCATGGTGACAGAAGATATTCAACATGGAAACCTTTTAAGTGTTATAGAAAAATGTGTTCAAAGAGGACACCCCAGAAAAGTGACTGTTTTTTTAAAAAAGGAAAAATCTTCAAAGTAGACAGCTCTTTCTGTGAGGGAATCGTCAAAGGGGCGTTCCTCCGGAGTGAGAATCTTTGAAAATGAAATCTCTTAATCGATATGAAAACTTTGAAAGCAATAAACCAATCCTAAAATTGAAAGCAGTATTTCCTTGGCAGAGTATAGGATGTTTGTAAAGGCAGAAATGACATGGTTAACTATAGAGGTGATCAACCCCTACTTCTCTTACAAGAAGGAATAAAGATCTTTTTAAAACCTTTTATCATAATCACAAAGTTATTAAACTACATTATTACAATATTTTTAACAATAAAAAGTAATCTTTCATCACTGGACAGGCAGTTTCATAGACACTGCTGACTTGAAAACAGCTTCTTCATTTTTAAAAGTATAAGTAAGAAAGTCCATGGAGTGCAGCTTGTTGGAAATATTTCTGTTAATTATATTCCCATGGAGTAATACATATTTTTTGTACACTAAGACTTTTCACAGAAAATGGCAGGTTTGCACTATATTTTCCAGTTCAGAATAGTATGGGTTTTGGAGTCTGGACTGTTTTTTCCAGGGTGGGAATCCATTTCCAAATTTTTCCAACTAACACAGTCCATGGAGTCATTTCTGGTTAAAAGCTTTACAGGGAAGCGACGTAAAAGCATGGATGTGACAACAAGGTAAATAGCCTGTACAGAGGTTAGAAAGAAAACAATGAAAAGACAATTTATTCATTGGGCAATGCTGGAACATCATGGCCTTAAAGATGACCACTGTTGAGGCATTGCTTTGAGTAATGCAAGGAGTTGGATCTATAGTATCATTTAAAGAGGCTGACTGCTGTGGCAGTAGACTAGCTATTGGAGTGTGAGTGAACTGCAGCTGACCCAAATCCAAGGGCAATCTAAAATGATTTTTGGGACAAGGCATTTGAGTTTAAAGCAGCCTGGAGAGACATAGTCTCTTTTTAATTGAGAAAATCAGAAATTAGAAGACAAAATACATATATGCCCATCTGAGTAGCCACTTTCTCTCTTACCTATGAGGCTTATAGAAGCAGCCTTCTAGTCAGCTTCTGCACCTGTCTGTGTGAACCTACAGTGGTGCCAACCACCTTCACGCAGTTCCTACACTCAAAAATAGGGTGGATATCAAACAACATAGCGTCTCCTCCACTCTTTCTTATTATTTTCTCATGCTATCCCCACATGCTCCTCACTTCAGGATTTAGGTGTCATAAACACCCTTAGGAAAATGCAGCTGAGGTGATACATTTTGGCATTCTGGTTTTTAGTTGCTTCACTGTACCTACTTGTCCCACCTATCTGTCTAGCAGCAGTTTAACTGGGATCACTTAAACATCGTTCTGTATTAAATATTCTAAATAAAATTATTTTTTCAGATCTACTCAGCTGAAATACTTTTTAGCATATCAATTTCACAGAACTGTGATTCCTGTAGCATGCAGTAGTGTGAGATTCAATGCGTATGCATAGGAGGCAAATTCAATCCAGATGGCATATACCCTGTACGACAGAGTTCTTTAATAATAGCTTATAATTGGAATATGGGTTTGAGTTTTAGAAAAAGAGACAGCCACAAAAAGTGGAAGTTGTGGGTATGCTAGAAGGCAGACAGGAATAGTTTTAGGTAATATCAGAAAAAAAATCCTGATTGCCAGGACCAACTACAGCGTTCAGTTGGTATTACAGTTTTTTCAGTCACCGAAGAAATACATTCCGCACAGCTGGCACTGCTTAGAGAATTAAAGTAAAAGCTACAAATACCTTGTGAGACCATGTGAAGACAATTTGCCCCAAATAGCTGCACCTAAAAACCTTTCTGTATCACTGCCGCTCAGAACACCAGAACTCCTGAACTAGGCTGCAGGCTTTCTCCACCACCCATGAAGCCAGCGTAGATGCGGTGCCCTGCCTTCATGGGCACTGAAAGCGCAGAGCAGCCCATGCTGCGGGCACCAGCAGTGTTCTCCCACTCGCAGCCAACATGCAGCCTCCAGAGCCTGGGTCCTTAACTGCAGCTGTTGTCAAGATTTTCTACATCTAAAAGTCTCCCAGCGCTGTACCCAGTGCTTTACATGAATTCATGACAAAATACCAAAGCCCCTTCCCAGGCTCTTGCTCGCCCCTTCCCAAACTCTTGCTCAAGCTCAGACTGGTAAATTTACTCCCACCCTCCAAACAAGATTTTCAGATAAATGCATACCCCTGCAGCTCTGGTCTTGCATGGCTGATCTGGTGAGCATGGAGAAGTGGTGTCATGAGCATGAATGTCTGAGTAATCTTAAAATGAGGCTTCACTATCACAAGTAGAACTAGTGACTTCTGCTGTGCCTTAGGCTACAAAGCTAAAAAAGCACCAGAAAGCAATCCATGAGCTAATGTTTTGAGGTTTTTTTCTGTTCCTCATGCTCCACGAGAATTTCATGCTATGTTAGCTGTAATTTAAAGCTGACCTGCTACAGCAAACAAAAATCTCACTTGCGGTGAAATAGAGACAACAGAACAGGGGTACTTCAGTACTTTTCCTTGTCAGATCTAACTCTTCTTGTCTTTGTCATTTGGAAATAATAGAAAAAATCAAATGTTTCTGAGGTCACAAATATTCCTCTCTAGATTAAATGATATCTTCCATTTGAAAATTGTAATTTGCTCTATTGACCATACAAAGCAGATACCGTTTTCTTTCTTATGTAGCATAAACAGATTCAAAAACGTTCTGTGTTAAAAGGCACATCAACTCACTCTGGAAATCTGAAAATGGGTGCTGAATAGAAAAGTAACAGATTAGAGTTGGAAGTCATAAATAATCCTGTTCTTAAATTCATTATGTTTCCAGAATGGATATTATTTCTTTAAAAAAACTTCAGTTTGCCATCCCCAAAACTAACATACTTTATGATTTTGAGAGTAATCTTCTGTGTAGTCTGCTGTCCTTTAGGAATGCTGACGTAGCTGGAGAACAAGAGCAGCCTGTCACACTGCATTACTAACCGTCTGCTTGCAAACTTCAGAGAATTTCTGGCCATGTGTGACATAATGTCTCATTAACCTTTTGCAGTATCAGAACCCCACAAAGATACCTGCATTTTGAGGATAAACAGCAGATATCCTCTCAGCTCCCTCCATGAACAGCAGCAACTTTTAAACAAATACAGTCAGCGGTATGAGATGCGATCTAGTGCTATGTTGACCTTTCAAGGCTTGGACCATAGCAATAGTCTTTATGCCAAATTTACATGTCTACAGTTCTTTACTTTTCTTTTAGTTCAGATATCAGTCCAATATTGTGCTTGCTGTCTAACATGGTGACTTCGCAGATGTAAAATATGATTTTACAAGGGCAAAACTGATAATTTACAACCATTATAGGCACACAGTGTGTGAAGTAGAAGTCATCGTCCTGTGATAAGTAATCAAAATACTCTATTGCTGCTCTCCTGGTGCAGGTTTTGAAAGGGATTGGAGTGTCAGGGTAGTCGAGGGCAGGCAGAGTTAAGCCTTGGCCTCGAGGCACAGGAACTGGCTGGGGTGAGTGAGAAGGGATCAAGGCCACTGACACATACAAGTGCTCCTCAGGATGAACAGGCTATTCAGAGGCACAAGATATCTCACAGCTCCAACCCTACCTGAGGCAATGCAGCTCCCACCGATTAAAGACATGCACTGCTGAGCAAAATATGCCTCTGCACAAACATGGTCCTAAAAGCTGTAGAGACTCTGTTTACATACCTCTAGACACTATTATTATTTTAGCTCAGACACAATTTGCCCTGCACTGATTTTCATTCTTAGTTGTATTTATATTTCAAAATGTTGCTGAGATCATCCCAGACTTAAAGCTTATGGACCACCAGACCTAAACCTTAAAAAACTCTGGCTTTTGATTGTCTTAACAGTGAGTGCAAAAGGCATGTTCTTAATGGTAGAGAAATAGCAGGCATGCACGCTCAGTTGAAAAGGAAAAGTTTTCATATACGACATATTCTTATTCAGACACAACGTATTTTTATTACTGGTAAAGAGTAGAATAAAACACTAAGCTATCATATGAGGTAGATCAGCTCCTCAGCTTGCTCCATACTTGCAAGCATGCTTCCTCAGCCCGTCACTTTAGAAATTAGATACGATACCCTGTGCAGTGCCCTGTTAAAGCCATACTCAACTGGGCAGTATATTAATAGTGCAGGTTAATAACAAAAATACGAAACCAAGAACTACTTCAAGACTAATTTTCACACTTTTCTGCCTTCTTCACTTTCAGTTGGTTTTGCTCTATTTTTCTGGCAAGGGCACAGGTAAATCAAAGCAGGCTGAGATTCCCCAGAATTAGCCAGTTAATAGCACTCATATGTTAGGACTTATTCTTCTTAAAGCAAACTAGTCTGGGTATTAACTATAGGTAAGGTGCATGGGCACATATAGCAAAGGCTTGACTGGAGCACTGTTCTGGAGAGGTTTGCAACAAGATGTGAAGATTTAATAATACATTGCACTTAGATGTCATAAGCACCTTTCATCCAAAGGTCACAAATGCTGTACCAGTATAAATTTGGTCTCACAAGTCCTCTGGAAGACATATAGTAAAGTCACAGAGCAGCAGCATGGTAGCAGAGGGAGAAGAAGTGGTTTAGGATTGAGTCCTGGGTCATTGTAAACACAATGGTACCTTCAAAACTGTAATACTCACCGTGGGATTCTTTGCTAACAGGAAAGTCATACCTTTGAATTTCGTATCTACAACAATAAAATACTCCATAAAGAAACAAACAAAACCGCAAATTTTATGGGACTTACAAAAATTGTATTTTGAATTTCCAGGTATTCAAAAATGCCTAGATTCTGATTGGCTACAGACTCCTTCCTCTGTGGTGGTATTACACTCTTTGTGCTCAGATTTCAGTGAAAAATATAATGGCCCCAACTGTTATGGTCAGAAAGATAATTTTTAAATGATTTCACTCCTGGAGGTACAGACAGCCTGACACATTAGCTGTCTGAGGGGCGTGAACTGCCTTACTAAACTGAAGCAGAAACATCAGCTTAGCAATACATGTGTCAAGATTTTTAACCGTTTTAGAGACTGTCACAGTGCCTCTAAAACATAGGACATAAGTCAAACACCTCAAATCTATTATCATCCTAAAATGGTTGATTACTGAAATGCGTAATGTCTATCAAAAGCCAGTAATAAGCTGTGAGCATTAATCTCTGTTACAGGCCTGTATAAAGTATGACACATTTATAGATTCAGTGCAGATTTGGACACTGTCTTACCAAGAAAGTATATCACTTCTCAATGGTCAATGATTTTTCAAGTCCCATTAAGTACAGGGGATTTTGGTGCCAGGTCTACCAAAGGGAAGTAAGCATCTCCGAAAAAATAGGGGCCCTTAATCATCCAGAAGGAGAACTTTGAAATTTCCTCCTAAATTAGCTAAGAATCAATAATACATGAGGCAAAGCAGAGAGGAGAGAAGATTTGATTTTGAATGACCTGCTGAGCAATCCACAAGACAGGGAAGGGGGAAGAAAAGGAAGCCTGCTGGTGGGTGTCTGAGCTGGTGGCTCTCTGCTGTCCTGCAGCCTGGGGACTGGGGGAGGGCATTTCCTTACAGCATGGATTTGTTAGCCACCCACCACCTATCACCTGCATGTAGAGAAGAGAGGATAAGAAGGACAAGCTATTAAATTTGATTTTCAGATAAGTGTTCTTCTCTTTCTATGTCTGCCATTGTCATTTAGTCTATTTTGGCTTTTGTGAAGAAATACTTCACTTTTACTCTAACATGGCTTCAGTTAAGAGTAAGATTTCAAGGTTAGTGGCTAAAATCACACCATTCCATCTCTGTAGCTGTAGTGATCCATTAATCCAGGTTACCAGAACCCTTCCGCAGTGCGCACTCTCTATTTGCCTAGGTATTGAAAGGTGAGCTACACAGTTTAGGCAACGGTGTACTTAGGCAAGCAGTACCTTTGGATGACCTGCACGAGCCGTGCAGACAGCAGAACATGCAGGAAGAAGAGAGAAGAGTAGTGGAAAAGTACTATGTTCTGGTTTATTCTCTCCATTTGCAATTGTCATAGCTTATTAATAAAGGCATACAGATTTTAATTAAGCTGCAAGTGGTGTAGAATTTCCAGCAGAGCAGCACTGACTCCACAGATCTGGCTGTCGAATTTAAGTTGTTCTTAATTTTGGATGCACAGGATCTTTATTAAATGTCACAAGAGTAAACGTCGTTTGAAGACAGGAAGAGCTGCTCTTACGTCCAGGTTTTTACTTAATTTAGATGTAATTGGACTAGCAGAAATTCTAACGTGACTTGTAACTGAAAAACATTATATACTGTATTAATTCACCCTTCATTAAAATTTTAACAAAAACTAGAAAACAAGACTCCTGAAAAGACCAAGAAGGAAAGCGACTACAGAAGCCCCACTGTGAAACTGTTACATTTAATTTATGCAATGGGATTTCTGACCAGATGAGAGGGAAAGTTGGGGGACAGAAGCTTTCCACAGTATTTTTTTTTCACAACCTGGTAGAACTGCCAGAAGAAATTCCTGGCGAGTGTAAGGCTGACCATAACTGTGATGCAGCAAGCTTTTAGTTACATACTTATCCCCTGAGTCACACTCTGTGGCAGTCTTTCACATTAGTGCCTTGCCCCAGCCTACGTCCTTATAAAGAAAGAAGCAGTACTTAAGTATATCATCAATAGCAGCATGACATTAAGAGGGTCAATCGCTGGCCTGTTGTGCACCACCTTCCTCCCAGACCAGCACAGGTCTTTCTTTTTCTCTGAGCACCCTTCACTTAATGTGATGTAAAAAGAAGAAAATAGCTTGTATAAATACTCTGTCAGAGTTATCAGAATGAGTGTGCATGCATGAGGACATAAGCAAATAAATAAACATTCATTTTCCCTTTTTTCT